>NC_140988.1:233269490-233960518 GCF_052327205.1 Somniosus microcephalus | reverse complement strand
AACCCACTTTAGCATCATGCCAACCAACTCACCCCAATGGCATGTGCTGTTATAGACAGTAATTTCAATACTACTCCAAGCCAAATGTCTCCAGCACCATTTTATTTTTTCCCCAACTTCCTGTTTCCGCTCTTCCCAGTGCCAGTGAGCAATCTGAGTTACTCCTACATGTACTTCTTCACTTGACATTTATATTCTTCTCCATTTGAGTTTGGGGAAGAGCATGAAGGATGGGGGATCACGAAAAGTACGAACTGTCCTCTCAACTTACCAAAGATCAAAATTTCCTGAGCAGTAGGCGCAGGCTTGGGAATGACATGGAAATGAGGCTGAAGGTGACCTCCTGCTAATATTTCTGGGAGAACACCCACTCTGTGCCACAGCACAGGGGAGCCCAATGAAACCTGACACTATGGCCTGCTCCTGGGCCACCACTGAAAAAAAACTTATATGTAATTGTGAACATGCTTAAGGGTCCGCGGGGGTCTGGAGGGCAGACCAAATACAGGAAGATAAGATTACACCTAAATTTTATTCAGCTCTCCCTCTCCAGGAAAGTTTAGAGGCAATCGAGACATTCTGGCTACTAGTTATCCAAGCTTGGAGGCCCCATACACAACTGCAGGCTTGAGAGGCCTGCAGCTGAGCTCAAATTTCCTCCTCCTTCTACTTTGCACTGATGCTAGGCCCTATCAAGGGGCAAGCCGGTATATTGGTTTACTGAGTGCAATTGAACGCAGAAAAATCAATTATTGTATGGAAAATAGCCCATATCCTGAGAACAATTTTTTTTAATTTGCTGGCTTTCCCAGAGTCAAAGGGAGGATGGGTCATTAATTGCACCCATGTTTCCTTTCAGTCCGGATGCACAAAGTTGCATCCTACATGAAGCAAAAGGGGCTTTATTCTCTCACTGCCTGAGCACCACCACAGAACCATGCAGGTGAACACCTGCTTCTCTGAGCTACCATCTGCTACCCTTGCCTAGTGAGGAAGGTAAAATGGAAAGATGGTCCCCGGCTCATAGCACCCTTGTGCCGATCAAGCAGAACAAACAAACCTCCTGCTACCACCAGAACTATTGCAGGAAACTTTCTGGTATCTGGCACGGACGGGACCAACATGTTGCCGGTTCATCAACAATTCCGGATAACCGAACGCTATAGTAAAAGATACGAAGCTCAGAGCTCCGTATAAAGCAACAAACCCTGTTGCTTTGCTTCAAAACAATCGGCACAAGTTGCAAGCGTCTCTGTAGCTTAGCAACAGCTTCAGCTACACCCTTGCACAGCAACAAATGGAGTAAAAAAAGTAATAAAAGTAATAAAAGTTATCTGAACCGACTCCTGAATTTTGCCGGTGGATAGAGCGTTCAGGGGCCGGTTAATCGAAAGTTTCCTGTATCCGGCATACCATTTGGATCTTAAATTAGTGCTTCAGATGCCTCGACAAATTGGGGGTGCCTTACAGTACAGCCCCTCAAGAATAATTGTCATCTGCTACATGCTCCATAACCTCGTACTGCGAAGAGGCCCCATCATGTTCGGGGAGGAGCCAGGGAGTCTCCTGGTGTCCTGGCCAATGTTTGTACCTAAACCAACATCACTAAAAACAGATTATAACAGATTTTATTAGGCTATAATTATCAGGAAAGACTGAACAGGCTGGAGCTCTTTTCTTGAGAAAAGAGAAAGCTGAAATGTGAACTGATAGAGGTCTTTAAAATTATGAAAGGGGTTAGACAGAGTAGATGTAGAGAAGGGGTTTCCACTTATGGGGGAGTCCAAAACTAGGGGCCATAAATATAAGATAGTTACTAATAAATCCTATAAAGAATTTGAGAGAAACTTCTTTATGCAGAAAGTGGTTAGAATGTGGAACTTGCTACCTCATGGAGTAGTTGAGGTGAATAGCATAGATGCATTTAAGGGGAAGTTAGATAAGTACATGAGGGAGAAAGGAATAGAAGGTTATGTTAATAGGGTGAGATGAAGTAAGGTGGGAGAACGCTCATGTGGAGAATAAACACTAGCATGGATCTGTTGGGCAGAATGGCACCCATCGGAAAGCCCCTTCCAAAATGGCAGCGGCCGGGACAGCAGCACTACAGCACAGTAGTGGCTGGCTGCCAGTCTGCTGGGATTCTGATGGCCTTAAATCCCCTTGGGCTGTACATTGTGAGGGTCCTACATATGAGTCAGCCATATTCTGTGCCGTAGTGGCTGGACTGGTTCTGCCTACTGTAATGTATGTACCTTTAAGGGGGGAACTACTTTTTACAGCTCCTGTATACTGTAGTACCGGCAGTGACCACACCTGTATATAAATCCTGAGTAGGGATCTGTACTGTTAAGTCCGTGAATGATTGAGACACGGACCAGCAGGAGTGAAAACAAACAAGTCTTTACTGGTGGAAGTCAATAGCGAAACTAACAAACAGAGGCTCTCTAGCACCTTTTATACAGGGGTGGTCACTGCCGGTACTGCAGTCTGAGACCAGTTATTCTCGTAAAGGTACATACACAACAATTCCTCCCCTTTTAGATAAACAGTACATAACATTCATTTAACAATTAAATGATAACGAATTACAATCACAATTACTGTTGCTAGATACATTGGTTAAGTTTAAGCAATTATAAGTTCAGTCTTTGAGGAGGCTTCCTGATTCTGTCTGGATAACGCCTCTTTGGGGTATCAGGTTCTTCTGGCAATGTTGCGTCGGGATCAATGTCTTTGTTTGGTTCATCTGCTTCCAATATTACCGGTTCTGCGGTAGCTGCAATTGGAACGTCAATTTCATTACCAGGTGTATCAGATCGTGGTGTGGAGTTGACGTTTTCCAGTGACTCTAGAATCTGGTCTAAATGGCGTCTTACAATGCTCTCCCCAACGTCCACGGTATACATGAGAGGTCCTTGTCGTGTACAAATCGTTCCTGGCTGCCATTTCTCAGTGCGCTAGTCCCGGGCCAAAACTGGTTGACCTATCTTAAAACTCCTGGTCGGCCTTTCATTCATATTCTGAAACTGCCTGTTCTCCACATCTCTTCGGATGTTTGGCTTAACCAAATCCAAGCGGCATCGTAGTCTTCGATTGAAGAACATCATGGCTGGAGTTTGGTTGGTAACCGCATGTGTCGCATTCCGGTAGGCAAACAAGAAGTTGTCCACCTTGCGTTGTAGGGGTATATCTTCATTACACATTGCCTTGATAGCCTTTTTGAATGTTTGGACAAACCTCTCGGCCAATCCATTAGTGGCTGGATGATATGGGGCAGATGTGTAATGCTTAACGCCATTGTTCTTTAAGAACCTCCGGAACTCTTCAGACACAAACTGTGGTCCATTGTCAGAGCAAATCTGTTCAGGCAGCCCATTCCTGGCGAATATGGTTCGCAAAACTGTGATAGTTTTTTCCGTGGTGGTTGAGGACATTTTTATTACCTCTGGCCACTTTGAATGTGCATCCACCGCAATTAAAAACATCGAGTCCATGAAGGGACCAGCAAAATCAATGTGCACCCATTGCCATGGAGATGAGGGCCACTCCCATGGATGCAGAGGAGCTTGTGGTGGGGCGTTTTGGACCTTCTGGCATCCTGCACAGCTCTTGGTCATCTCTTCGATTTCTCTATCGATTCCCGGCCACCACACAAACGCTCTGGCTAAGTTCTTCATTTTCACCCCACCCAGATGACCCTCATGAAGCTCATTCAGTACTCTATCCATCAACTTAGGTGGAATTACTACTCTGGATCCACACATCAAGGTCCCTCTGCACACTGACAGCTGTTATCTTCTCGGCGAGAATGCTGGCAGCAGTGGTTCGCCATGTGCTGGCCATCCCTTCACCGTTAAATCATAGACCCGTGATAGTGTCGGGTCATTCCGTGTTTCCTTTTCTATGTTTGCATTCGTCAAAGGGAGACATTCGACTATGGTCGAGTGGAATAACTCCATTGGATCCACTGCAAGGTCTTCTTCTTCCACCGTCGGCAACGGTAGGCGTGACAATCCATCAGCATTTCCATGCTGTTTAGTTCCTTTGTACGCTATGTCATATTGGTGTGCCCCTAGGAAAAGGGACCATCTGTGCAGCCGTTGTGCCGTCATTATCGGTACGCCCTTCTGAGGGTTGAAAATGGAGACAAGAGGTTGATGATCGGTTAGTAGAGTAAATTTTTGACCGTGCAGGTAGTGATTGAACTTCTTCACCCCCCACACTAGGCTGAGGGCCTCTCTGTCAATCTGAGCGTAGTTACGCTCGGCAGAAGTTAACAAGCGTGACGCAAAAGCTATCGGCCTCTCTAACCCATCAAGGAATTTATGTGACAGTACCGCCCCAATGCCGTAGGGAGACGCATCACACGCCAGTCTGATCGGCAGTGCTGGGTTGTAGTGAGCCAATACTTCCCTTGAAGTGATTAAGTCCTTACTCGTCTGAAAAGCATGCTTACAATCATCGCTCCATTTCCATGCTACCCCCATTCGTAGCAGGGCGTTCAGTGGGTGCAAAATGGTCGACAAATTCGGCAAAAACGTATGATAGTAATTCACCAATCCGAGGAATGACCTCAGTTGCGACACATTTTCAGGCGCTGGGGCCTTAACAACCGCTTCAATTTTGTCAGGGGACTTATGTAACCCCTCTTCATCAATCACGTGGCCACAATACGATATCTGTTTCTTAAAAAATTCGCACTTGGGGCGGTTGGCTCGCAGTCCATGTTCCCGTAGTCTAGTGAGCACCTGTTCTAGGTTGTTAAGGTGTTCACTGTCATCTTCACCTGTTACAAGGATGTCGTCCAAGTAACACTGAGTCCCCGGAATCCCTTGCAGGACTTGTTCCATCGCTCTTTGCCATATCGCTGGAGCCGATGCTACTCCGAATACCAATCGATGATATTGGTAAAGACCTTTGTGAGTATTTATTGTGAGATATTTCCTAGAGGACTCTTCAACCTCCATCTGCAAATATGCTTGTGCTAAGTCAATTTTTGTAAAACGCTTCCCTCCAGACAGTGAGGCAAAGATGTCTTCTATCCTTGGAAGAGGATATTGTACTGTGTGAAGGATAGGGTTCACCGTCACCTTGAAATCCCCACAGATGCGAATCTTCCTTGGCTCTCCGGACTTATTGTTTAACGTTTTTTTCATGACAGGAACGATGGGTGTCGCCCACTCGCTCCAGTCGACCTTAGACAACACGCCCGCCTTCTCCAGATTCTCCAGCTCTGCCTCGATGGCTGGGCGAATTGCATATGGTACCGGTCTTGCTTTGAAAAACTTGGGAACTGCATTCTCTTCTATTTTTATCGAGGCGGTTACGCCTTTAAGCGTGCCCAGTTCATGTTGAAATACCTCTTTGGCGTTAGCTAAAATTGTTGACAATCGTCCAGGAGTGACGTCTTCATCTTTTATACCGTCCACCGTCATTGCATGAATGGAATGCCAATCTAAGTTTATCTTCCTGATCCATTCCTGTCCCAATAACGGTGGTCCACCATTTGGCAGTATGTAGAGATACAATTTCCGTATTTTCTTGCCATTGTATTCGACAGGCACCCTTATTTTTCCTCTGGGGTATACTTTTTGCCCCGTATACGTCGTCGAGATGATGTATGTCTCTCTCAAGGGTATGTGTGAAAATAGCCGCTCGTCGTCTCGTCGATTCATGACGGTTAGCGCTGATCCTGTATCCAATTCCATTTTAACTTGGGACCCTGCTATCGTGAGGGTGACCCAAATGGTTCGGTGATCCTCTTTTGCGATTACATTGTGAAGTTTGAGACAGCTTAGTCTCCTGTGCTCGGATTCACTATCGCTCATCTGGTCTTCGGAACTACTGTCAGTCATCTTTTGTACTTTCTTGTACGGTTCCTTAGTAGCCTTTTTGTTGTCGCTGGTCTTCTTCCCAGACCTACAAACTCGTGCAATGTGTCCAATCTTCCCGCATTGTCTGCATATTTTGTCTTTGGACCAGCAGTCCTTCTGGTCATGGTTAGTTCTGCCGCAGCGATAACATTTTGCAAATCCCCGTGTCATTTCGTGGGTGCCGTATTCCTGTGGTTTTTGTTGAATTTCTGCAGCTCCCCTGGCTGCTGCTTCATACGATACTGCCATGCTGTAAGCCTTATCTAGCGTCAGCTCTTTTTCTGAGAGTAACTTCTTCTGTGTTCCTTCACTCAGGAGTCCACAGACAAATTTGTCCCGTAGGGTATCTGCCAGTCCTGCTCCGAACTGGCAGTGCTTTGATAGCTTGCGTAGTTCCGTAAGATACTCAGCATTGCTCTCATCTTTGTGCTGAGTTCTCCTGTGGAATTTAAATCTTTCTGCTATCAACAGCGGTGCAGGGTTTAAGTGTTCCTGTAGGACAGCAACAATTTCGTTAAAACTCTTCGCCTTCGGTTTGGCTGGAGTAATCAGGTCCCGCAATAGGCCGTACGTTCTAGCGCCCATTAAGTTTAGCAATATCGATGCCTTTTTCCCCTCCGCTATTTCGTTTGCCTCGAAATATACCTCGACTCTTTCCACATACGTGGTCCAGTCCTCTAATGTATTATAAAAAGCAGTGATACGGCCAGTCTTCGGCATCTTGCAAATCTAAAATGGCACCTCCCACGCTTTGCCTTCTTCCCCGATTTATCAAAATGGCGCCTCCCGCGCTTTGCCTTCTTCCCCGCTGTTGTTAGCGCTGCTTTCCACGGTTTCTTGCGCGTTAAATATTGATTCTTTTTCTTTTATTATTTTGCCGTCGTGGAGCGGACCCTCTGGGACACTTCTCTCCCTCTTCTTGGGTCCGAACGCTGCCCGGCTTCGAAGCACCGGCCGCGCCCTGTGTGCTCCACCCTCTCTCTCTCTCTGCCTCCCGACTCGCTGCCCGGCCCTGTTGCAGAGCTACCCGATCGAGGTCTAGCCCGCCGCAGCCCAGGAAGGATCAGAGCACTACCTGCCACCAGCCCGACTAGCTGGGAGACCACAGACTGGTGAACCGAACCTGGCTCTTGACAGTCTCTCCTGCAAGTTTTCAAACCGATGATTGACGGTCGACGCCCGTTTCTCGAGTTTCTTTGGACTCCATTTTTTTTTCTTTCTTCTGGCTCCGACCTTCAACAACGTCGTCTGAGGCGCTGCCGAGTTGCAGGTAAGTTCGTTTCTTACTCGTCACCAGTGTTAAGTCCGTGAATGATTGAGACACGGACCAGCAGGAGTGAAAACAAACAAGTCTTTACTGGTGGAAGTCAATAGCGAAACTAACAAACAGAGGCTCTCTAGCGCCTTTTATACAGGGGTGGTCACTGCCGGTACTGCAGTCTGAGACCAGTTATTCTCTTAAAGGTACATACACAACATGTACAGTTAGTTTTTAGAGTAACCCTCATTCAGTAAACACCTGTTGATTGTTCCCGGCAGTCTCTTGTCTAATTATTGAAGGACGCAACATCAAGATACACGGATCTAACATTGGCGACGAGAAGATTCAAACCTACCTGCAACTCTGCATCACCTCCCAGGGATTCGCTCCTGGAGAACAGTGAAAGAAGAAGGCCGAGTCCAGAAGCACGGGCGTCGACCACGGGAAACCCCCCAGTCATCCAGCGGAGATTTGAGCATCGCAGGGGAGGCTGTCGAGAGCCAGGCTTGGTTCTCCAGTCACGGTGGTCCAGCGAAACGAGCTGGCAACAGGTACTGCGCAGACCCTTCCCGGACAGCGGCGGCTAGAGCCGACCGACGGCACAGGAAAAGGCCGAGCAGCGTCGACGGGGGAAAGAGAGAGGGTAGAGCGCACAGGGTGCAGCTGGTGTTAAGGACCGAGCGGCGTCAACGAGAGGGAGCAGAGCGCAGCCGGTGTTCAAGGCCGAGCAGCGTCACCGGGAGAGAGAGGCGTGCAGGAAAACGCACAGAGCGCAGCCAGTGTTCAAGGGTTGAGCAGCGTTAACGGGAGAGAGAGGCGCGCAGGAAAACGCACAGAGAGCAGCTGGTGTTCAAGGGCTGAGCAGCGTCAGCGGGGAAGAAAGGAAAACGCGGGAGACGCCATTTTAAGCCGCAGTGGGGAAGAAGGGAGAGCGTGGGAGACGCCATTTTGAGTCGTGTCTAACCACACCCAGGGATGCCGAAGAGTGGCAGTGTCACAGCGTTCGACAATGAAGTCGAAGATTGGACAACATATGTCGAACGCATAGAAGTGTACTGTAAGGCGAATGAAGTGCCAGATGACAGGAAAGCGCTGGTATTGTTGAATTCAATGGGTGCAAAAACATATGGCTTACTGCGAAATAACAACAGAAAACGCTGGAAAAACTCAGCAAGTCAGGCAACATCCGTGGAGAGAAATTTGAGTTGACGTTTCGGGTTTGACCCTTCTTCAAAACTGGAGAGAAAAGGAACTAGATCGAAGGCAGGGCTGCGATCGGACAAAAGAATAAAAGAACCAAAAGAAGTAAAAGAGATTAGAAGCTAGACGAGATGGTAATAGGCTGTGATTAGGTGTAAAGTGTACTGGCAGGGTAAAAGATAGCTGCCAGGTGTGAGAGAGAAACAAAAGGAAAGGGGGGGGGGAAGGAAAGGAGTGGAAAAATATAAGTGAAAATGAAATAGGGGCCGAGGTTATGATCTGAAATTGTTGAACTCAATATTGAGACCGGAAGGCTGCAGAGTGCCTAATCGGAAGATGAGGTGCTGTTCCTCGAGTTTACGTTGAGCTTCCGTGGAACAATGCAAGAGGCCAAGGACGGTGAGGTCTGAGTGGGAATGGAGCGGTGAATTGAAATGACAGGCGACCGGAAGCTCGGGGTCACCCTTACGGACTGAACGGAGGTGTTCCGCAAAGCGGTCACCCAATCTGCGTTTGGTCTCCCCAATGTAGAGGAGACCGCATCGTGAGCAGCGAATACAGTATACTAGATTGCGAGAAGTACAAGTAAATCGCTGTTTCACCTGGAAGGGGTGTTTGGGGCCCTGGACAGTGGGGAGGGGGGAGGTATAGGGGCAGGTGTTACATCTCCTCCGCTTGCACGGGAAGGTGCCAGGCGAAGGGGAAGGGCTGTTTGGGGTGATAGAGGAGTGGACTAGGGTGTCTCGGAGAGAGCGGTCCCTGCGGAATGCTGAAAGGGGAGGGGAGGGGAAGATACGTTTGGTGGTGGGATCACTTTGGAGGTAGCGGAAATGCCGGAGGATGATCCGTTGAATGTGGAGGCTGGTGGGGTGAAAGGTGAGGACAAGGGGAACCCTATCGTGGTTCCGGGAGGGAGGGGCAGGGGTGAGGGCAGAGGTGCGGGAGATAGAACTGACACGGTCGAGGGCGGTGTCAACCACGGTAGAGGGGAATCCTCGGTTGCGGAAAAAGGAAGACATGTCTGAAGCACTGGTGTGGAAGGTGGCATCGTCGGAGCAGATACGGCGGAGGCGGAGAAACTGGGAGAATGGAATAGAGTCCTTACAGGAAGCGGGGTGGGAGGAAGTGTAGTCCAGGTAGCTGTGGGAGTCAGTGGGCTTGTAGTAAATATTGGTCGATAACCTATCCCCAGAGATGGAGACGGAGAAGTCGAGGAAGGGAAGGGAAGAGCCAGAGATGGACCATGTGAAGGTGAGGGAAGGGTGGAAATTGGAGGCAAAGTGAATGAAATTGTCAAGTTCGGGGCGAGAGCAGGAAACGGCACCGATACAGTCATCAATGTATCGGAAAAAGAGGTGAGGGAGGGGACCCGAGTAGGACTGGAACAAAGATTGTTCCACATAGCCCACGAAAAGGCAGGCATAGCTAGGACCCATGCGGGTACCCATGGCAACACCTTTGATTTGGAGGAAATGAGTGGAGTTAAAGGAGAAGTTGTTCAATGTGAGAACAAGTTCAGCCAAGCGGAGGAGGGTGGTGGTGGATGGGGACTGGACGAGCCTCTGTTCAAGGAAGAAGCGGAGTGCCCTCAGGCCATCCGGGTGGGGGATGGAGGTGTAGAGGGATTGTACGTCCATGGTGAAAAGGAAGCGGTTGGGGCCAGGAAACTGGAAACTGTTAAAGTGGCGGAGGGCGTCCGAAGAGTCGCGGATGTAGGTGGGAAGAGACTGGACAAGGGGAGAAAAGATAGAGTCAAGATAGGAAGAGATAAGTTCCGTGGGGCAAGAACAGGCTGAAACGATGGGTCTACCAGGGCAGTCCTGTTTGTGGATCTTGGGAAGGAGGTAGAAGCGGGCTGTGCGGGGTTGGGGAACTATGAGGTTGGTGGCAGCGGGGGGAAGATCTCCAGAGGAGATGAGGTCAGTGACAGTCTTGGAAACGGTGGTTTGATGTTCGGTAGTGGGGTCATGGTCCAGGTGGAGGTAGGAGCAGGTGTCGGAGAGTTGGCGTTCAGCTTCCGCTAGGTAGAGGTCAGTACGCCAAACAACAACAGCACCACCCTTGTCAGCGGGTTTAATGACAATGTCAGGGTTGGATCTAAGAGAATGGAGTGCTGCAAGTTCAGAGGGAGGTAGGTTGGAGTGAGTGAGGGGAGCAGAGAAATGGAGACGGCCGATGTCACGGCGGCAGTTAGCGATGAAAAGATCTAGAGAGGGTAAGAGGCCAGGGGGAGGGGTCCAGGTAGAATGGGAATTCTGCAAGCGGGAGAAAGGGTCAGTTGTGCGGGGGGAGGACTCCTGGCCAAAGAAGTGGGCACGGAGACGAAGGCGGCGGAAAAAGAGCTCAGCATCGTGCCGAGCTCGAAATTCATTGAGGTGGGGGCGTAAGGGGATGAAGCTCAGGCCTTTGCTGAGGACTGATCATTCAGGGTCAGAGAGTGGAAGGTCAGAGGGGATAGTGAACACACGGCAGGGGGTGAGATTGGGAGAAGGGGGGTCAGAGGAAAGTGAAGGGGAAGAAGGTTCCGGAGGGGCGTTGGTGTCCAAGAGTTGATGAAGCTTGCGATCCTTGACATCGGAAAGGAAGAAGAAAAGTTTTTTGTTGAAGCGTCGGATGAGTCGAAGGATGAAGTGGAACTGAGGACCCGGACAGCTTTGAGATAGAGTGCGCCGGTGTTGCTGAAGAGAGAAGTCGAGTGTGTTCATGTGGCGCCGCATGGCGTTGAGCGTGGATCTCAGGATGCGGCGAGAGCAGTAGTTCGAGGAACGATGAATATCTTGGAGATATTTGTAATCCTGGGTGGATCCGAAGCACGAAGGGTGGAAGTTTAGTTGGAATCCACGTGGAGTAAGTCGGAACCGGAGACAGTTGCTGAGGAAAATGATGTGGCTGTGAAACCGAGTCTTGGCAGATACCTGATCAAACACGAGAAGGGAAACTGAAAGTAATGAAGATGAACAAGGTTGAAGAGCCAAACGGAGATCCCGTCGCAGAGAAGAGCAGAACTTCTTCAAGGTAGGCATTCCTAGAAGAGGTGTGGCAGTGAACCAAACACGAGTACGATAGCAAAATACTGCAGATGTTGGAAATCCGAAATAACAACAGAAAACGCTGGAAAAACTCAGCAAGTCAGGCAACATCCGTGGAGAGAAATTTGAGTTGACGTTTCGGGTTTGACCCTTCTTCAAAACTGGAGAGAAAAGGAACTAGATCGAAGGCAGGGCTGCGATCGGACAAAAGAATAAAAGAACCAAAAGAAGTAAAAGAGATTAGAAGCTAGACGAGATGGTAATAGGCTGTGATTAGGTGTAAAGTGTACTGGCAGGGTAAAAGATAGCTGCCAGGTGTGAGAGAGAAACAAAAGGAAAGGGGGGGGGGAAGGAAAGGAGTGGAAAAATATAAGTGAAAATGAAATAGGGGCCGAGGTTATGATCTGAAATTGTTGAACTCAATATTGAGACCGGAAGGCTGCAGAGTGCCTAATCGGAAGATGAGGTGCTGTTCCTCGAGTTTACGTTGAGCTTCCGTGGAACAGTACAAGAGGCCAAGGACGGTGAGGTCTGAGTGGGAATGGAGCGGTGAATTGAAATGACAGGCGACCGGAAGCTCGGGGTCACCCTTACGGACTGAACGGAGGTGTTCCGCAAAGCGGTCACCCAATCTGCGTTTGGTCTCCCCAATGTAGAGGAGACCGCATCGTGAGCAGCGAATACAGTATACTAGATTGCGAGAAGTACAAGTAAATCGCTGTTTCACCTGGAAGGGGTGTTTGGGGCCCTGGACAGTGGGGAGGGGGGAGGTATAGGGGCAGGTGTTACATCTCCTCCGCTTGCACGGGAAGGTGCCAGGCGAAGGGGAAGGGCTGTTTGGGGTGATAGAGGAGTGGACTAGGGTGTCTCGGAGAGAGCGGTCCCTGCGGAATGCTGAAAGGGGAGGGGAGGGGAAGATACGTTTGGTGGTGGGATCACTTTGGAGGTAGCGGAAATGCCGGAGGATGATCCGTTGAATGTGGAGGCTGGTGGGGTGAAAGGTGAGGACAAGGGGAACCCTATCGTGGTTCCGGGAGGGAGGGGCAGGGGTGAGGGCAGAGGTGCGGGAGATAGAACTGACACGGTCGAGGGCGGTGTCAACCACGGTAGAGGGGAATCCTCGGTTGCGGAAAAAGGAAGACATGTCTGAAGCACTGGTGTGGAAGGTGGCATCGTCGGAGCAGATACGGCGGAGGCGGAGAAACTGGGAGAATGGAATAGAGTCCTTACAGGAAGCGGGGTGGGAGGAAGTGTAGTCCAGGTAGCTGTGGGAGTCAGTGGGCTTGTAGTAAATATTGGTCGATAACCTATCCCCAGAGATGGAGACGGAGAAGTCTTTTATTCTTTTGTCCGATCGCAGCCCTGCCTTCGATCTAGTTCCTTTTCTCTCCAGTTTTGAAGAAGGGTCAAACCCGAAACGTCAACTCAAATTTCTCTCCACGGATGTTGCCTGACTTGCTGAGTTTTTCCAGCGTTTTCTGTTGTTATTTCGGATTTCCAACATCTGCAGTATTTTGCTATCGTGCTGGCTTACTGCGAAACCTAGTAACCCCAGAGAAGCCAGTAGAAAAGGATTTTGAAAACATAGTGTCAATCCTACAGGACCACTTAAACCCCACACCGCTGCTGATAGCAGAAAGATTTAAGTTTCACTAAAGGAACCAGCATAAGGATGAAAGTAATGCTGAGTATTTAACGGAACTGCGCAAGCTATCGAAACACTGCCAGTTTGGAACGGGACTAGCAGATGCTTTAAGGAACAAGTTTGTGTGTGGGCTTCAAAGTGAAGGAACCCAGAAACGGCTTCTATCAGAAAAGGATCTTACGCTGGACAAGGCTTTCAGCATGGCAGTATCACACGAAGCAGCAGCACGGGGCGCGGCAGAGATACAACGGAGACCGCAAGAATATGGCACAAATGAAATGTCATACGGAACAGTGAAGTGCTATCGCTGCGGCAGAACAACACACGACCATAAGGATTGCTGGTTCAAGGACAAAGTGTGCAGACAGTGTGGAGAAGTAGGACACATAGCAAGAGTCTGCAGGTCGGGAAAGAAAACCAGCAGCAAGAAATCTTCACAGGAGAAGTACAAGAAGGTACATAAGGTGACGGAGAGTAGTTCAGAGGAACAGAAAAGTAATACAGACTCCGGAAGCAAGGAGCTGGGTTGTCTGAAACGACATAATGTGGTCAAAACGGAGGATCACCAAACTATCTGGGTCACGCTCAAGATAGCCGGAGTCCAAATGAAAATGGAATTGGACACAGGATCAGCCCTAACAGTCATAAACCGAAGGGACTACAAGCGGCTATTCTCACATATACCCTTGAGAGATACAGAGATTGTCTTGAAGACGTACACGGGGCAAAAAGTCTACCCCAAAGGAAGAATAAGGGTGAACGTTATATATAACGGCAAGGAAACACCAAAAATGGACCTATATGTATTGCCAGATGGAGGACCACCACTACTAGGACGTGAATGGATCTGGAAGATACAGCTAGATTGGCATTCCATACAAGCACTGACTGTAGATGCCAAAAAGGATGACGACGTCACACCTGGACGACTGTCAAAAATGCTAACTGACGCACAAGAAGTGTTCCAGGAGGGACTCGGAACACTAAAAGGCATAACAGCGATGATCAAAATAGAGGAAAATGCAAGCCCAAAGTTTTTTAAAGCCAGACCGGTACCTTATGTGATCCGCCCAGCCGTCGAAGCAGAGCTGGAAGGTTTGGAATGTTCAGGAGTACTGTCCAAAGTGGACTGGAGTGAGTGGGCTACACCCATCGTTCCTGTAATGAAGAGGTCATTGAGTAATACGCCTGGGGAACCAAAGAAGGTTCGCATCTGTGGGAACTTTAAGGTGACAGTGAACCCAGTCCTTCACACTGTACAATATCCGCTTCCGCGGATTGAAGATATTTTTGCCTCGCTATCTGGAGGGAAACACTTCACTAAGATTGATCTGGCCCAGGCGTACCTGCAAATGGAGGTAGAAGAAGCCTCGAAATAGTACCTCACGATCAACACCCATAAAGGTCTCTACCAATACAACCAGCTGGTGTTCGGGGTAGCATCAGCTCCGGCTATTTGGCAAAGGGCAATGGATCAAGTCCTGCAAGGGATTCCAGGGACCCAGTGTTATTTGGACGACATCCTGGTCACGGGCGAAAATGACAGTGATCACCTCGCCAACCTGGAGCAGGTGCTCACTAGATTGAAGGAATATGGGCTCCGAGCTAATCGCCACAAATGCGAGTTTTTCCAGAAGCAGATCTTGTATTATGGCCACGTTATTGATAAAGAGGGGTTACATAAGTCCCCTGAAAAGATTGAGGCAGTAGTCAAGGCTCCAGCACCAGAAAATGTGTCACAACTGAGGTCGTTCCTTGGGCTGGTGAACTACTACCATAAGTTCTTGCCGAATTTGTCTACCGTACTACACCCACTGAACACCCTACTGCAAACGGGGGTACCATGGAAGTGGAATGACGAATGTAAACGAGCTTTCCAGAAGTGCAAAGAATTGACCACATCATAAGAGGTGTTGGCTCATTTCAACCCAGCACTACCAATTCGGTTGGCGTGTGATGCATCACCCTATGGCATTGGAGCGGTGCTGTCGCAAAAATTCCTGGACGGCTCGGAGAGGCCAGTAGCCTTTGCGTCTCGGTCACTAACCTCAGCCGAGTGTAACTACGCCCAGATTGACAGGGAGGCCCTCAGCCTAGTGTGGGGAGTGAAAAAGTTCAACCACTATCTGCACGGGCAAAAGTTCACCTTGCTGACTGACCACCAACCACTTGTCTCCATCTTTATTCCAAAGAAGGGCATTCCGGTGATGACTGCACAATGGCTACAAAGATGGTTCCTTTTTCTAGGGGCGCACCAATATGAAATCGAGTATAAGGGCACGAAACAGCATGGAAACGCTGATGGGCTATCACGTCTGCCATTGCCTACTGCGGAGGAAGCACCAGCAGTGGACCCTGTCGAAATATTTCATTCGACTATAATTGAACGCTTGCCAGTAACTAACGCTGGTATAGAGAAGGAGACCCGAAATGACCCGACACTGTCTCGGGTATATGATTTGACGGTGAAGGGATGGCCAACACATGGCGACTCACTGTTGCCAGCATTCTCATCCAGAAGAGAACAGCTGTCAGTATGCCAGGGGACCTTGATGTGTGGATCCCGAGTGGTAATTCCACCCAAGTTAAGGGAGAGAGTGCTCAATGAGCTTCACGAAGGTCATCTGGGAGGGGTGAAAATGAAAAGCCTTGCTAGGGCTTATGTGTGGTGGCCGGGGATCGATCAGCAAATCGAGGACCTGACAAAGAGCTGCTCAGGATGCCAGAAGGTCCAAAATGCACCACCACATGCCCCTCTACACCCATGGGAGTGGCCCTCATCTCCATGGCAACGGGTGCATATTGATTTTGCTGGTCCATTCATGGACTCAATGCTTTTAATAGCCGTGGATGCGCACTCAAAATGGCCTGAGGTGATCAAAATGTCCTCCACCACCACGGAGAAAACTATTGCAGTCCTACGGACCATATTTGCCAGGAACGGCTTGCCAGAGCAGATTTCCTCTGATAATGGACCACAGTTTGTGTCCGAAGAGTTTCGAATATTTATGAAAAGGAATGGGGTAAGGCATTGTACATCCGCCCGGTATCATCCAGCCACAAATGGATTGGCTGAGAGGTTCGTACAAACCTTTAAAAAAGCAGTAAGGGCCATGTGCAATGACGACATTCCACTGCAGCATAAGGTGGACAATTTCCTGTTAGCCTACAGAAATGCGACACATGCAGTCACCAACCAGACCCCGGCCATGATGTTCTTTAACCGAAGGTTGAGATCTCGTCTGGATTTGCTCAGACCAAATGTACGAAGAGATGTTGAGAATAAGGAATTCCAGCACATCAATGAGAAGCCAACAAGGAGCTTCAATGTAGGGCAACCAGTCTTGGCCCGTGACTACCGAACAGAGAAATGGCAACCAGGAACGATATGCACACGGCAGGGGCCACTAATGTACACAGTGGATTTTGGGGAGAACATTGTGAGATGCCATGTTGACCAGATCCTAGAGTCACAGGAACGAGTCAACCCCATGTCTCGCCCATATGTACCTGGTGATGAACCCGATGTACAGGTAGCATCTACCCCAGAAACAGTAGCATCGGAAGCGGATGAACCAACCGACGACAGGGGGCCAGAATCGCCTCCGCACCAACAGCAAGGCACTCAGGAAAGGCACTATCCAGAAAGGATCAGGAAGCCTCCCCAAAGACTGAATTTATAAATAGACTATTTACAGTTAATGTTGCATGTTAAAAGTGTTAATTGTAATTAGTTGATATTTAATTGTTAAATGAATGTTATGGTACTGTTAATCTAAAAGGGGAGGAATTGTAATGTATGTACCTTTAAGGGGAGAACTACTTTTTACAGCTCCTGTATACTGTAGTACCAGCAGTGACCACACCTGTATATAAATCCTGAGTAGGGATCTGTACAGTTAGTTTTTAGAGTAACCCTCATTCAGTAAACACCTGTTGATTGTTCCCTGCAGTCTCTTGTCTAATAATTGAAGGACACAACATCAAGATACACGGATCTAACACCTACCTTCTGCCACCTCCTGCCATCCCTGGTGCTTTATTTAGCCACTTCGAGGATGAGGCGACATCATTCCTGTAAAGTGTATCGCTCTGCTCCCTGACTTATTGCAATAGGTCTTCCAGCACCTGAACAGTAAATCTGTCGTTCTTCACTCAGTAATGATCCATTCTTCAGCAATTCTGCTTAGTTAAAAGCTGGCCTTTCCATCATTATTACAGCTGCTTAAATCATGGCTCGTAATTACAGTTCAGAATGATTGATTCTGCTGTTTCACTTGTTACTCCCTTTCTTAGTCCACATACTGAAAACAGCAAAGTCATTTGTTTAAGCAGCTTCTCTGTAACCCTCAAAAGCCTAAAGTAATGTTCAGTTAGCTCTCAGTGGCAAATCAACAGCAATTTCCAGGTCAGATTTGTTATTATATTTAAATCAACTGAGTCTGGGGACAGGAGCATTTACCTGGACACAAGGACTCATCAAACTATACAGAATGTCAGTGTTTGACAGCTTCACAGAGTTGTCAAGCGCTGGCATTTCTACTTTCAAGAAATCTTGACAGATGGCACGTCAGATGTTGACGTGCTCTGTCAGTGACTTCCCCCTAATTGGCCTGCTGAGCTCGCTGGGCGGGCTTAACAAGGTCAATCAGGGGAAAATCCAGGTGGTCGGCCAGAAGCTGATGGAGGCGGGATTGAAAACCGGCAAGCAGCAGTCCCGCCTCCAAAAGCTTCCCATTGATAAAATCCAGCCCAATATCTCTAGTAATGAGAAACACTCTGGGCTGGATTTTCATTGGGCTGTGGAGTCGGGATTGGAGGCGTGTGGGGGTTTAAAATCCCGAAATCAGGGGGATCTGGTTTAGTGGTCCATTAGTCAGATTTGTTGCTTTTTGGTGTTGAAATATTTTGGTTTTCCAAAAGTGGTACCAACCCTAAAGTTGCAGTTATTCGACTACGGTTAGAATGGAGACTGCTGATCCCAGGGAGGAAGGGACATAGAAACATAGAAGATAGGAGCAGGAGTAGGCCATTCGGCCCCTCAAGCCTGCTCCACCATTCAATGCGATCATGGCTGATCATCCAAATTCAGTACCCGGTCCCTGCTTTCTCCCCATATCCCTTGATCCCTTTAGCCTTAAGAAATATATCCAACTCCTTCTTGAATACATTTAATGAACTGGCCTCCACCGCCTTCTGTGGTAGAGAGTTCCACAGGTTCACCACGCTCTGGGTGAAGAAATTCCTCCTCATTTCTGTCCTAAATGACCTACCCTTTATCCTTAGACTGTGTCCCCTGGACTCCCCGACCATCGGGAACATCCTTCCTGCATCTAGTCTGTCCAGTCCTGTCAGAATGTTATAAGTTTCAATGAGATCGCCTCCCATTCTTCTAAACTCCAGCGAGTACAAGCCCAATTGACCCAATCTCTCCTCATACGTCATTCCTGCCATCCCAGGTATCAGACGTTTTTCCCCATCACTTGTTGCGTACTTCAGGAGCTGTTGCTATGTATAGAAAAACAGTAATTAGCTTCACAATTTCGTCATTCCACTGTCAAACGAGCTGTGACTAGGGAAGGCACAAAAAGTCAATCCAGACAAGGGGCCTGATTTAGACTGCCTCCACCAGATGGGAATAGGGTGACAGTAGCCTGAAAATTGGCGTGCTGCACTGACCACCCAGTTCCCAATCAAGATCTGCCTGGTGACATTTCCTTTGGGACCTTCATGAAGGTGGCCCAGGCACCAACCTGAAGCAGCTGGGAACCTCAATTAAATATTTAAATTAGTGCCCCATGATGCCAATAGGGCCCCCACGCTACTTTAGGAAGGAACAGCTCAATGGTGGACTCACCAGAAATATTGGGCGTGACAGGCAGGAAACAGCATTTGGGAGCGTGACACAAAGGCTGCATGCCTGCAAAGGGTCAGATCTTCTGCAGAATGCTCTAGCCACCTGGCCATTGGGCCAGCAGAGAGGCCTGAACTATTTTGAGGCTCAGGCCTCATCAGCAGGGCTTCCAGTGAGCTGCACACCCTGAACAGGCAGCCCGCTGCAGATCTACGGTTGGCCAGTAGAAGAAATCTGGCCGATTTAGGTACCGAGCTGGCCGGCAGGCAGGTAGGTAGGCCCAGAGGGGGACCGATAATGAAAGGGACTGAGTCCTGGGACAATAGTAGCCCACAGTATTCTTTTGGAGCCAAAGGAGGACTCCTGCTCCTCCCAGCCCCAGAAAAGATTAAATTAAGAAGATTTGGTACCATATTTTGGGACAAATGGGTGGCGGGTACATGGTGCACACTCTGCCTGTTTGTCTTTCAACATTGCAATGTACATCATGATGACTCCATTGACTCACTTTGGGGCAAATCAGATCAGGATGAAGGGATGAAGGGATGATAGTTGCAATGCCATTTACTCTGTGTCCACATCTGAGTGAAGGACGGCTGGAATATTACAGTTAACCAATTTCATTCGGCACATCCTCTTGGTTGATTCTTTGCTATGCCTTCTGTAGACAGTGAAGTGCCCATCCAATTTTGGGCAGGCACCTGTAAAAAAGCCAATGATAACATGGTGATGTGTCCCATTTCCCATCATTATTGCCTCATTTGCACTGAGTCTGAATCTCATTAGTATTAGACTGGCTTCAAGGGCTGCTAGGCACAACCCTGAAGTAAGTTCAATGAAATTAGCTTATTCAGTTACTGTTGTTAAAACACTATCAATGTGCTAAATAAACAGAAAATGCTGGAAATGCCCAGCAGGTCAGGCAGTATTTGTGGAGAACTGAAAAATGTTATAGATGTAATAAGTTTTAAGCAAGCACAGAGGCAGGGAAAGTGAAGGGGGAGAAAAGAACAAAAGGGAAGGTCTGTGATAGGGTGGAAGGCAGAAGAGATTAAATGACAAATGGGATGATGGTGCAAGGCAAAAGGAGATAGTGATGAGACAAGTACAGGGAAAGAAACAGATGATAGGTCAATTAAATGAAAACAGCAGATTCATTACCAGCACCTGCTGTTTGTAGCAGTAAGTCCTTTTAATATGTAAATTGGTGTCCCATGATGTACATTGCACAGTGATGATTGCACAGTGTTCAATTCCATTCACAACTCCTCAGATAATGAAGCAGTATGTGCCAGCAAGCAGCAAGACCTGGATGACATTTAGGCTTGGGCTGATAAGTGGTAAGTAACTTTCATGCCACACAAGTGCTAGGCATTCACTATCTCCAACAAGAGAGAGTCTAACCACCACTCCTTGACATTCTATAGCATTACCATCGCCGAATCACCCACCATCAACATCCTGGGGTCACCATTGACCAGAAACTTAACAGAACCAGCTATATAAATACTGTGGCTACAAGAGCAGGTCAGAGGCTGGGTATTCTGTGGCGAGTGTCTCACTTCCTGATGCCCCAAAGCCTCTCCACCATCTACAAGGCACAAGTAAGGAGTGTGATGGAATACTCTCCACTTGCCTGGATGGGTGCAGCTCCAACAACACTCAAGAAGATCAACATTATCCAGGACAAAGCAGCCCACTTGATTGCCACCCGTCCACCACCTTAAACATTCACTCCTTCCACCATCGGCGCACAGTGGCTGCAGTATGTACCATCTACAAGATGCACTGCAGCAATTCACCAAGGCTTCTTCGGCAGCACCTCCCAAACCCGCGACCTCTACCACCTAGAAGGACAAGTGCAGCTGGCGCATGGGAAAACATCACCTCCAAGTTCCCCTCCAAGTCAAACGCCATCCTGACTTGGAAGTATATCACCATTCCTTCAATGTCGCTGTGTCAAAATCCTGGAACTTCCTCCCTAACAGCACTCTGGGAGTACATTCACCACACGGACTGCAGCGGTTCAATAATGCAGCTCAACACCACCTTCTTAAGGGCAATTAGGGATGGGCAATAAATGCTGACCTTGCCGGCAATGCCCATATCCCAAGGATAAATAAAAAAAACCATTGCAATGTTGAAATTGTGTGCCATTTGGTGAGGAGCAGAATTAATACCCCATCCTCCATTTCAGACAAGGAACAATGGAGGTTACCTTTTATCTTAGCTTCCTGAAAGAAAAGAAGGAAGAATAGAAGAAGGCCAGGCTGCAGAAGCTATACTGCAAACATGTGGCACACACCTGCCAATGCCCCTACACCACAGTACACAGGCAGAAGTGCACCTAACTGTATTTGATTGGATAGCAGTGTTGGCTGAGACTTTGCTTTATAAGGAAGCCATCACTGAGTTAAGCCCCATGCTACAAGCAGACCTGCTGCCCACTTCCAATGTTTGTACCACTCTGCCAGTGGCTGTTAAGAACATAACATAAGAACATAAGAAATGGGAGCAGGAGTAGGCCATTCAGCCCCTCGAGCCTGCTCTGCCATTAAATAAGATCATGGCTCATCTTCTACCTCATCTCCACTTTCCTGCACTATCCCCATATCCCTTGATTCCCTTAATATCCAAAAAATCTATCAATCTCTGTCTTGAATATACTCAATGAGCCTCCACAGCCCTCTAGGGTAGAGAATTCCAAAGATTCACCACCCTCTGAGCGAAGAAATTTCTCATCATCTCAGTCCTAAATGGCCGACCCCTTATTCTGAAACTGTGACCCCTGGTTCTAGACTCCCCAGCAAGGGGAAACATCCTGCCTGCATCTACTCTGTCAAGCCCTGTAAGAATTTTGTATGTTTCAATGAGATCACCTCTCATTCTTCTAAACTCCAGAGAATATAGGCCTAGTCTACTCAATTTCTCCTCATAGGACAATTCCCCCATCCCAGGAATCAGTCTGGTGAACCTTTGTTGCACTCCTTCTATGGCAAGTATATCCTTCCTTAGGTAAGGAGACCAAAACTGTACACAATACTCCAGGTGTGGTCTCACCAGGGCCCCATATAATTGCAGTAAGACATCTTTACTCTTATACTCAAATCCTCTTGTAATAAAGGCCAACATAACATTTGCTTTCTTAATTGCTTGCTGAACCTGTATGTGAACTTTCAGTGATTCGTGCACAATGACACCCAGGTCCCTCTGAACACCAACATTTCCCAATCTCTCACCATTTAAAAAATACTCTGCTTTTCTATTTTTCCTACCAAAGTGGATAACTTCACATTTCTCCACATTATATTCCATTTGCCATGTTCTTGCCCACTCACTTAGCCTGTCTATATCTCCTTGAAGCCTCTTTGCATCCTTCTCACAACTTACATTCCTACCCAGCTTTGTATCATCAGCAAACTTGGATATATTATATTTGGTCCCCTCATCCAAATCATTGATATAGATTGTGAATAGCTGAGGCCCAAGCAATGATCCTTGCGGTACCCCACTAGTTACAGCCTAAAAATGACCCGTTTATTCCTACTCTGTTTTCTGTCCATTAACCAATCCTCAATTCATGCTAGTATATTACTCCCAATCCCATGAGCCCTAATTTTGTTTAATAACCTCTTGTGTGGCATCACCATCCTTCACTTCTGTAACATGACAAAGCACTTCAATTTTACCAAGTGGTAGGATTCCTCAAGGTCCAAGGAGTCTTTGATGAAACCCATGTGGCTGAACATATATCTGCGAGAAAGGATACTTCTCTCAATGTGCAACTTGTTTGTGAGCAGCAGCACGTCATTATTCAAGTGAATGCTCATTTCTCTGCCAGTTGTCAAGATATCTTTATTTTAAGGAACTTCACCATGGTACCTCTCTTTAATCCAGGAAAGCCAGTTTCTAGGTGGCTGCTCAGAGATAAAGCCTATTCTCTACAGCCCAATATAATGACACCAGTGCACCTACCCAGGCCCCAGATTGAACAGCACTATAGCAAAGTCCATTCATCCACCACAAACATCATTGAACATAATAAGCCTGTGGAAGGTGCACTGGAGATGCCTGGACTGATCTGGGGCATCCTCCTATACAGGTCAGTGAGGGTCTAAAGGATCACAGTGGTGTGCTGCATGTTTTACAACTTTGCTTTAAAATAAAACCGCCTCATGGAGGACAATGGTTCCCTATCAGGAGCAAGGTCATTAGCAACCACAGGAGCATCCAGAAGAAGAAATGGAAGACCCATTTCTGGCTACAAGAGACATTCACACTAAACTGAACTGGGACACCTTTTAACGATCATGTCTTGCCATGGCATAAAGAATCCTGTTGACATCTTCATTTACAGAGACGTTTAAAAAGCTATGGGGAAAAGACAAAGAGATGGTGCTAAGTGGATAGCTCTTACAGAATCTATGGAGCAAGGATGTCATGTGAGGCTTTTAGGCAGATGAATGCATTTAAGGCTGCAAGTGAAGAAACCCTTCCAGGTGAAGTTGTAATCAGCATCACATGGTCTCCTGGGAATTGATGGTAAGCACTTTAAATTCCTCAGCATTGTCAGTGATCAGAATTGGACAGAGTTCGTGATGTGTCATGTATGTACAGTTTGAGCATGACCTTTCCTGACTTTATTTGACTGTTATGGTTATCTATTTCAGTATTCTATTGGCTTTGTTGATTACTGCTCTGCATTGGTTGGACATGTTGAGTATTGAGCCTCCTAAGATGCCCGGATCTCTTCCTTAACTATCCATAGCTGAAAAGCATTACTTTATGCGACCAAATCAATTCTCCAAGCTTGGGGCTTACCTTTTTTCTTTTTTACTTTCATCTCAGTTGTAACAAAGAACAACAAAGTCAAGTTTCAACCTGTACTATTGAGTTTGGTACAAATCAGGATTGGGTTCAAAGAGTCAGGGGCAGTTCAGGTTGTGCTGACCCATAGATCTGAATTGAGACTGGCTCATTCTTCTCTAAGTTAACCATTTAATTTGAAGGCTTTACTGAGGAAATAATGGCCCAGAAATTCGGGTCTTCACGGGTGAGTACGCACGGGGTACTCCCCCGTAAGCCCAATGGAAGTGCCGGTTTCCTGCATGCACTGCGCATGCGCGGGAAACTGGCACTTCCGATCCCCTGAACGAAGGGGTTCAGAGGTCGAACGCATGCACGGGAGAGGCAGCGCGTGCGCATTGTACTTACGTTTTTTTTGCAGGTTTTCCCGGGAGGGTAAGTCTCCAGGAGTTAGACATTTAAAAAGCAGGCGTAAGGCCTGCTTTTTACAAGGTAAGTGGTGAATTAATTAAAATTAAAATATTTTTTCCACAGGTTTATTATTTTTAAATACTTTAAAGCAAGGTAAGTTTATTTTTAGCCCCGTTAGAAAATTAAAAAAAAATTTCAAAAATTTAAATTATTGTTTAAAAGTTATTTCATGTAATTTATAGTTTATTTAAAAAATGGGATTTAAAAAAAATTTATTTGAAGATTTAGTGCTGTTTTGGGGCCGTAGTATTTATAAGTCTTGACAGCTCTTCCTGTCAATCTTATGAATGTAGCATTCCCTGCTCCGATTGGCTCCCCATGGCCCACGTGATCCCAGGGGACTCATCGAACTAACTGCGCCCCTGGGATATGCAAGGCGCGGGCAGCTGGACCAAGCCCCGGATCGGAATTCCAGGGGGGCCCACAGCTCAACGGCTGGCGCGCAAGCTAAGTGCAGATCGGGGGCTTGCACCCACGGGAAGCCCCTGACCCGAATTTCTGGGCCAATGAATCTGTGTACATTCAACAATACAGACTACTCCTGATAATTCAAAGTTGTTTTGCACACTAGAAAAAATGGAATTGTCAGATCATTTGAATTAAGTAACTTTGAATTAAGTGGAGTAGACACTACCAGAATGAAAAATGAAATACTTGTTCTAGACAACGAGATGAATAAGGATAGAATGTCAAGTGATTTTGTTGTAGCACTGCTCTGTGATGATGAGCTGGTTTAACAGCAACTGCCACATTCTTTAGAAATGGACTCCGAGGGGTAGAAGTTGATTTAAGCTTGTTTGCGGACACAGAATGGGCGCCGTGTGCCCAATCGCATGGACGCAACTAATGCCTGAAATTGATCCCCGCTGCCTAAACTAATCAATCAGAACCCTTGTTGCATGTCCCTGATTATATTGGTGCTCCACGTCTGTGTCCGGGTTCCTGACGGGAGTCATGAGCCAGTTGGTGATGGGATAGCCCCTGTCTCCCAGCAGCAGCCTGACACCTAATGGTCTGAGTGGAATAGAGGGGGTATTGAGGACTGGCGCAGTATGAAAGTATCATGCCGACTGCCAGGTAATCAGGCACAGACCTGCATGACAAGCTGTCTGTGATCACAAACAAGTTGAACATTTGATCGAATGGAATCCCTTCCTGGTGAGAAAGAGAGCTGGTTCATGATAGGGAGTATGCAGGGCTTTCTTTTTCATTGTGGAAGTTGCTGGCAAGGCAGGCATTTATTGTCCATTCCTAGATGCCCTTTGTGGTGGTGGACCTTCTTAAACGCTGCACTCCATGTGTCCAGGCTATGTGTGTGCAGTCTATGATTCCCTGCAACTGCGGGAATCCAGCAACGCGGGATTGACTTCAATGGAAAAGAAAATGTGATGAGATGTAAAACAGGCTGTGGACTCGCTGTCATCCGTTTTTCACCAGGCAATAAAAGTTAAAATTTCCAATGATACCAAACCAATCTGATGTGAACTAGATTTGTCTCAGATTTCTTCAGGTCCCCCAAAATATCACAGCTGCTCACATGAAGTTCACTCGTGAGTTTTAAAAGAAAATTGAAGTCCAAATTTATATGAAGTGCTGGAACACAGCGTTCCACTGATGGGAAGTTATTCATATTTCACACATCTATTTACAACCTTGGGTGGAGTCTTCATACTATTTAAAGTAAATGAGGGAGTGATCAAACTGTGCAGGACACACTTCTCACAGGACAGTCTTGCTAAACACACTGAAAATATTGCACAGTTGACAGCAAAGTCAGAAAATACCAGCTCAGTGGTATTTCGCCACAGGGCAAGTTCCGGGTCCAGCACCATATTGTCAAAGGCACTCAGCGAGCAGAGGCCAGTCACTTCTGTACAGGGACAAAATGGGAAAAAATCCCTGTGGGTTACTCTTGTATGCCTGCATGTTCAATAACAACTTCAGTATAATCATGGAAATAGAATGCATGTCAGCTCTCTGAGTCTGGAACAAGGATTTAAAAAAAATTATAAATGGACATAGTTAATGGTGTGGGTGAATTGGCTCAAGGTCATGTGATGTCACAGAACTCAATTCCATATAAAAATATACAGCTGCAAATAAACCACTGGTCAATAGACAAACCATCTGTTTGTTTCTCAGAGACGGCACGTACTGAGGAATTTCGCCAAGGATTCTGAGGTCTGTCCTGATATCAGCTTCAACACCTGAGTGCAATAAAACTGATACCGTGACACCAATAAAGTTGTGACGTACCATTCTAACAAAAGCTGCAGGCTTAATGAATACAACATACTTCCTTCACAACAACAGCATCCTTTATTTAAACATTTCTGTGAAAACAATATTTCAAATTATAATGTGTATAACCATACAGTAGCTGTGTAAATTTTAAAAATGCAATATACAACATATACACAAAGGTCAAACTGTTCATCAGAAGCAAATATTTCTATCTCTATCACACTTATATTTCTGTTGACAGTGACCAGGCATTAACCAGGCACTGGGCTTAATCATTGGCCATGGTTTATTATTGGCAGTAGCTGGGAGTAGTTTTGCCCAGCTTGTACTGTGATTGCCCATCAAGGAGCAGCAGTAAAGTAGCTTTTTGTGAGGATTACTTCCCATCTCTAACTCCTCTGGGATGAAGCTGTCGGTGGGCCTCCGGAACAGGGAGGCTGCCCTAAAAGAGTGTAGGCTGGCACAGCTACTAGTTGACTGCATGCTTATATTGGGGTGCTGAAACTGGCAGTGGCGGTTAAGATCAGTTAACTGCAAATTTTCCCTGACACAGTTGTATGTTTGCAGACTGTGCGCACCATTCAGTTTAGACAGCTGCAGTCTGGCCCATGTCAATCACTAATAAAAAATAAAACAAAAAAAAAAGTGAAATCTGTACACTGGCAACCACTGAGCCAAATGACCACCACAGCACCTGGCGGATATCTGAATGTTTAGATTTGGTGTGCAGGCCGCTAGAGGAAATATTCATTTTGGATAATACGCATTTTCAACAAGAACTGTCAATGGAAAATCTGCTACACTGGCCCTGGTAAAAACGCTCAAGCAAATATCCTAACACTTAAGCTGCCATATAGTAGTGATAGTAATGTTGCCATCAGAATACAAAAGCAAAGATACAGGGGGTGAAATTTGTCTTGGGCACTGGCGCAGTACGGGCACTATTGAATGTCTGTTTTACACTCCGCCCGATTTTCTTTCTCATTGAAATCAGTGGAAAAGAAAATCGGACGGGATGTAAAGTGAGCTGCCGATTCACTAATGCCTGTTCTGCGCAACCGCCCCAAGGTAAATTTCCAAAATATGTAGTAAACATTATTTATCTCAGAAAACTTTCCCCATACTTTTCAATTAGATTTTCCTCAAAGAATCCATCTGAAAAAAGTTGGGTTGTGTGATATTACCACAGAAATCTGTTAGTGCAGTCATCAGTCATCTTTTGTCTATTACTGTTAAAATAGGGGCCAACATATTTCTATACAAATGTGTTAATGAAAACAAACTTGTGCTGTGCAAAATTTGATTGTGACGCTATTAACACATTCATATTTTAATTCTACGCAGCAATAGTTTACCCGACATATTTTCGAAGCTAGGAATTTGGGTATTTTCTAACAGACTGCAATCTAAACCAATCATCACTACATACACAAATATGGAAAAACAATGGGGATCCTTTACTACAGTTGGACATTGTAAAATGGTCTTTTAAAGGCACAAGCTCACCACAGCAGTGTCCTGCAAGATGCTTAGGCCTAGAAATTCACTATAGCCACTTTTGGGGTGGTAAAGTTGGGCGGCCGCTAAAGTTTGCGCCCGGCGCAAAGTCGAGCCCCCTTCACCGAAATTCAGTTGCATTGCCCTAAGAGGTTGCTGCTGCGCTAAAACAGGCGATGCACGACTATCATTAGGCGCTAAGCCGGCAGCCCGGGGCGCTAACACCGGAAGTTGGGTGCAGGGCAGGTGCGGCGAGCTGCTGTTTGCCGGCAGACACTCTGGCTCCGGTGAGCTCTTAAAGGGGGAGGGTGGATTTGTTTTTTTGAAAGGCCGAGACTAGTGTATTTGTGTTTTTGGGGAGGGCTTCTCTCCATCAGTTTGTTGTGTGGTACCGGTCTCCTCCTCCTCCTCCTCCTCCTCCCACCAAAGAAGGAGTGTTGCAAAACGGCAGGAGTGCCCTTTAATTTGCGCTCCCCGCAGACCGCATCGGCTGAGCACCGTTCGGCTCAACAGTCGCTAGGGCCGCCAGGCGCACAATGGGGCGGCGCGAGTGAAGTTCCGGATCCGGGCGCACAAAGGGCGTTGCACGACGAAATGATGTCATGATCTGCGCGCGCAGATGAGCGCGCGCAATGACTTTGCGCCGCGCTAAATGTCTACTGAAGTTGGGGCGAGGCGCAGATCGCGCTGCGCCTGGGCGCTAAGCGCCTAGCGCTCGAGATCTACTCCTCCTAAGGCGCTAATGGCTGGCGCAGCCAACTGAATTTCTAGGCCATTATTTTTACAGGTAGGAGCGCAGAATAAGAGTCAACAGCACAGCATCACTACATTACCAATGATGCCTGGTCCTACAATATATTATTTTAAAGTTTCATTAACTTGCTACACACTCTAATTTGATAGATCTGTGGTCGAATTTCCAAAAAAGCTATTGTTGCCAGTTCTAGAAACATGGGCTGCCTGAAAATTCTTTAATAATACACCACCCACTTAATAAGATGTCACTGTAAAGAGAAATAGAATGAGACTCATTGTATAAAACTTTTATATTCCGGTCACCTGTGACAATAAAAAAGCAAAACAAAGAGTGACCCAATCTTTAGTTACATTTCACTGGGCAGCTCGCTGGCTCCATAGAAGAGGCCCAAGGCATAATAATTGGGGGGGGGGGTTCAGGCCTCACCATTCAGGCGCAGCGATTGGCGCACCAGAATTGCTAGGCCAATCTTTGCTACACTGACATTCTGTATAAGTGATACAATGATCCATGTTTAAATACAAAACAAAGTTTCCCAAACATTTTTGTCATGAGGACTTGCATCTTTAGAGTCAGCATCTATCACTTTTACTTGAATATAATCCAATGAACAGTAAAATACATCATGCACATTAATACACACGTATTACCATCACATCCACAACATGGGAATTCTCATTTAGATTCGGCATTAAGTTTTGAAATAAAGAATATAACGGTATATCTTATGAATTTGTGTATGGAGTTTTGCCTGCCGGTAGCTCATATTGGTACTTTGGGCATGGAGGTGAATGGACCCTGCAGAATTTTCCATCCATTCATTTTAATAGCAAGAAACAAAACTGATTAAATCACTTCTACTATTTTGGATCATTTATCTAATTTTTGCAAGGTTATTGATAAACTGTTATTTGCTTCCAAAGTTAGAAATATGACACTCACATGTGTCAGGTATCAGTGCAATGACCTGTAATATGACTACTGTTTACAACTCAACAATACAATGACATTAATATATTCAGCAATAGTTTTCCACTACGTGCATGTATTTCGATTATTTATCCCTTAAGCCACTATCGCCTTACCAGTTTAGCTTATTGAAATGTAATTACAATCAAACAGAGTTTAGTAAAAAATCAAGTAAATTAAGTATTTGTAAATGACCCCAAACAGAAGTTTGGTTGACTGGACTCCGAGCTAACTTCCCTAAACAACAACAACTTAATCGAAGATAGTCAACATGGTCACACGAGCTGCTGAAAAATGCATAAAGTGTAATTTCTGCTGTCCATGCAAATACCCTTAGAGGATATCAGTAAACATGTATATTATGTAGTTGTGTCTTTTAATGGTGTCAGATAATGTTTGTGTCAACAATGTCCTTTTGATAGGATTTACACCATCCTTTACTCTCATCCCTTGTTGAACTTGACAACCTACGATGACAGCTGTCAGTGCATTGATATTTAGTCAGATTCTTGGAAGAGAAACTCCGGATTTATTTTACATATAGTACACAGTTTTATCAAAACTAATATTTAAGAAGATAAAATGTTTCAACTGTTGCAAAGAGCTCTTTTACTATTACAATTCTAAACGCTCTCTACAATCCTCTTCAGCCACTGGACAATATGCTAGCATTATTGCCCTCCTTTTGATTTATAGATAATAAGTTATTTTTTTCTCCTTCCTTATTCATACTGGTAATAAATAACTTGTAGTATTACTCAGTAAATCTGTAGCTTTGCTTTTCTGGAGCTTTTTGTGTGAGTTTTTATACACATCAAGGCAAGAGAGTAAGTAGATTGGAGAATAGCTGATGTTCTAGGTAGTGGAAAAGAGGGAAGTCATATGAAGTCAGAAATAGATGGTAGAAAGGTGAGAAGCAATAAGCAAAGGAGAGAAACACAAAGGGCCAAACTAATTCATAATGAGAGTGTGAAAAAAGCAAGCCTGAAGGCTTTGTATCTTAATGCTAGAAGCATTAGGAACAAGGTGGATGAATTAGTTGTGGAAATAGAGGTAAACAAGTATGATTTGATTGGGATTACAGAAACGTGGCTGCAGGGTGGGCAAGGCTGGGAACTTAACATCCAGGGATATACAATATTTAGGAAGGATCGGCAAAAAGGTAGGGGAGGTGGGGTAGCATTGCTGGTAAAGGAGGGGATTAATGCAATGGAAAGGAAGGATATTAACTCGGATGAAACGGAATCTGTATGGGTAGAAATGAGAAATAGCAAGGGGAGGAAAACGTTAGTGGGTGTGATATATAGGCCTCCAAATAGTAATATGGAGGTGAGGGAAGGCATAAAAAGGGAAATTAGAGAAGCATGCGATAAGAGCACAGCTGTCATCATGGGTGACTTTAATTTACATATTGATTGGACTACCCAAATTAGTAAAAATTCTGAGGAGGAGGAATTCCTGGAATGTTTTCGGGACGGTTATCTGGACCAATATGTCGAGGAGCCGACTCGAGATCAGGCCATTTTAGACTGGGTATTGTGCAATGAGAAGGGACTTATCAGCAATCTTCTTGTACGAGGCCCCTTGGGTCAGAGCGATCATAATATGATCGAGCTCTCAGTCGAGATGGAGAGTGAGGAAATTGAATCAGAGACTAAGGTCCAGAACTTAAATAAAGGGAATTACGAGGGTATGAGACGGGAATTGGGTAAGATTGATTGGGTGGTGTTTCTGGGGGGATTGACAGTGGATAGACAATGGCAAGCATTCAAAGATAGAATGGAAGAATTCCAGAACATGTTTATACCGGTTTGGCATAAAAATAAACCTAAAAAGGTGACTCAACCGTGGATAACGAGGGAAATTAGGGACAGCATAAAATCAAAAAAAAGGGCATATCAACTGGCAAAAAAAAGCACCAGACCGGAAGATTGGGGGCAGTACAGGATACAGCAAAAGAGGACAAAGGGATTAATCAGGAAGGGGAAAATAGAATACGAAAGTAAACTTGCAGCAAACATAAAGACAGACTGCAAAAGCTTTTATCGGTATATCAGGAGGAAAAGACTGGTAAAATCCCAAGTCGGTCCCTTGCAGTCCGATTCGGGAGAATATATAATGGAGAATAAGGAAATGGCAGACCAATTAAACTCATACTTTGGTTCTGTATTCACAAAGGAGGACACAAATAACCTCCCAGGAATATCGGCAAACATAGGGACTAATGAGAGGGAGGAGCTGACAGAAATTAGTATCTCTAGGGATATGGTGTTGGGTAAGTTGAGGGGACTGAAGGCCGACAAATCCCCGGGGCCTGATAAACTACATCCTAGGGTACTTAAGGAGGTGGCCCTGGAGATAGCAGATGCTCTAAGGATCATCTTCCGGAACTCCATTGACTCGGGAACAGTACCCGTGGATTGGAGGGTAGCTAATGTTACCCCAATATTTAAAAAGGGGGGTAGAGAGAAAGCAGGGAATTATAGACCAGTAAGCCTTACATCGGTTGTGGGCAAAATGCTAGAGTCCATTATTAAGGATAAAATAGCGGAGCACTTGACAAATGGGGAAAGGATCGGACAGAGTCAACATGGATTTACAAAGGGTAAATCGTGTTTGACTAATCTGCTGGAATTTTTTGAGGAAGTAACTGGTAAAATAGATGGGGGAGAGCCAGTGGATGTGGTGTACCTTGACTTCCAGAAAGCCTTCGATAAGGTTCCACACAAAAGATTATCATGCAAAATTAAGGCTCATGGAATTGGGGGCAAAGTATTAACGTGGATAGAGAACTGGCTGGCGGATAGAAAACAGAGAGTTGGAATAAACGGCTCGTTTTCGGAGTGGCAGGCAGTGACCAGCGGGGTGCCGCAAGGATCTGTCCTGGGACCCCAGCTGTTCACAATATATATAAATGATCTGGATCAGGGAATTGGATGCAATATTTCCAAATTCGCTAACGACACTAAACTAGGAGGAGGGGTGGGCTCTGATGAGGAGGTCAGGAGGCTACAGTGCGATTTGGACAGGTTGGGGGAATGGGCGGATACGTGGCAGATGCACTATAATGTGGATAAATGCGAGGTTATCCACTTTGGGGGTAAAAACAGGAGGGTAGATTATTATCTAAATGGCAATAGATTGGGAGATGGGGAAGTGCAGAGGGACCTGGGTGTTCTTGTGCACCAGTCACTGAAGGAGAGCATGCAGGTGCAACAGGCGATTAAGAAGGCAAATGGTATGTTGGCCTTCATATCAAGGGGGTTCAAGTATAGGAATAGGGATACCTTACTACAGCTGTACAAGGTGCTGGTGAGACCGCATCTGGAGTATTGTGTAGTTTTGGTCGCCCCATCTGCGGAAGGATGCTCTTGCCATGGAAAGAGTGCAACGGCGATTCACCAGGCTGATACCTGGAATGGCGGGAATGACCTACGAAGAGAGATTAAATAGTTTGGGCTTGTACTCACTGGAGTTTAGAAGATTGAGAGGGGATCTCATCGAAACATATAAAATTATGGCAGGCCTGGACAGGCTGAATTCAGAGAGAATGTTTCCAATGGCCGGGGAGCACAGAACCAGGGGCCACAGTCTAAAAATAGCGGGCAAATCATTTAAAACAGAGATGAGGAAGAATTTCTTCACTCAAAGAGTGGTGAGCCTGTGGAATTCCCTGCCACAGAGGGCTGTGAAGGCTAATTCAATAAATATTTTCAAGAGAGAATTGGATATATTTCTGAAGGCTAAGGGGATTAAGGGTTACGGAGAAAAGGCGGGGACGGGGTACTGAACTGGTAAGATCAGCTATGATCTCAGACGAAGATCAGCCATGATCTCATTGAATGGCGGAGCAGGCTCGAAGGGCCGAATGGCCTACTCCTGTTCCTATCTCTATGTTTCTATGTTTCTGAGTTTAGTATTTTCTCAACTTGTTTGCCATTCCTCTGAATTACTGTATTGATGTGAGATTTCCAATTAGGCATTACAATCACTCACTGCAGTGCTGGAGCCAGACAGCTAAGTAACACAGCATTATATGTACACTCTATCAATGAACTAGTAGAAGGTTGGACTCGCAGCATTGCTATTTTCATATGATTGTGTCTTTGTAACAATAATGCTGATGAATATTGTCTATGAAAGTTACGTTGATAAAAGTCATGTCTGAGGTTTGGCACATTTTCACCTACATCATTAAACCAAGCACTGAACTGAGGCATTTATTGGTTCTGGGATCAACTCAGCGACAGGGCATGTTAGAATACAAAAGAAATTGTATATAATGCAGAAAATAAAGGCTGGGAGGCTGGAAGAGACACGTGGATTCCATTCCATCGCTGGTGCAGATCCATCTTAAAGAGCTAGCTGGTTGCTTCACACTTCTTATAAATTCAGTCTGTTTATTTATTATTTGCCGGATAAATTAGCTAGTTCAGCAGAATCTTGCTTTGATGCAAGTACCTCTTGCAGCAAAATAAATGATAAACACAGTTGCGTATAGTTCAAAAATAAAATTTGAATGGCATTTTTAAAAAATGTCAGGCTGTGTTACATGTCTGTAAAACACCCTGAAAACAGTAATAAACAATCACTCTGGTGTATATTATCACAGATGATATAACTTGGTCACACAGGACCACAGTACAGTAGTTTCCAAGTAGATTTAAGAATCCAACATTATTTTTATATAAGTGTTAATAAAATATACATTCAGACATTTTTCTGTATATTAGTTTCAGCAGGGTGTAAGTATTTTGGACTTTTCTTTGCTCAATGTCAAATTCGCATCTGTTTGTTTTCATCTTCAAAGAACACGTCATCGTTCATTAGTAACGGTTGGTCAGAAGCGTTGCTGCTGCCGGCTGAATTAAGACGTGAGGAGTGGCTAGAGAACTTAAGCCTGGTGGTGAAATTTGACTCCAAGTTGGAATACTTCTGTAAAAGTAAGGAGAGAAAATGGATCATCAGTCGGTACTGTGTATTTGTAGAACTGCTCCATGTGACTTTTTTTTACTGTCGAACCATGGGTAATTCTGAGTGCCTTGTTTCATTCTACTTTTGTCACACTGGCTGCAGTTTCGACTGTTGGGGCACTGATATGTTTTGTGGCGATTTTTGCCCCATAGGAAGGCTTTTTAACTTGTATGTGTGTGTGATTTTTTAAACTCCTGCTGTGAGTACACTAAGCTTTTGTGTCAGTTCCAATCCTGAGAGGATGAATGGGTAGAAGAGGCACCCTGGTTGTTAATGATTGCACTGACCTACGGTGGCCTACAGCTTTCACAGCTTCATGGGGAAACAATGGGAGAGAGTTATCTGTCTTTCTGTATTCATAACATTTACTGAACTTAATACTTCACTGATCCAGTGGTCAGTTATTGACTTGTGTTGTCATTAAGGTGAGAAATGTCATCACTGGTTAACGGAACGCATTTTCACCAGGAATAGGAATGGCTGGATACAGAGAAAAGTTTGCACTACTGTGCCCCAACAATTTGCTTTTCCACACCAGCCATCTTTATGGCCTGTTTGAGTGATATCGCTAATTTTGTGCCAGTGCCAAATTATCAGCACTCTTGAAGTGTAGATTTGTGCCAACTAGGAACTGTGTTGATTTGGGAACTTTACAGCCAGAGAAAAATTAGATTTTCATCACCTAATCAGTGATATGTTAGAAACCTGATCCCAATGGTGAAAGTGCAATGTTCTAACCCACTGCACCAATTTCTGCCACATATAAAATTCTGAGAGTCTGTAAGCTGCCACAGTCACAGCGTAGATGACTTCTAAAAGGACAGGGTTAAAAATGGAATGATGCATAAATCATGCATAGGTGCCTATAGCCTGTTACAGGAGCCAGTCAGGTGTACCCACAAAGAAACTCCTGGCATAAATCTTCATTTCCACTCCCACTTTCATGCTGGTCAGAACATACTATTCAGGCCTTCTGAGTCATTGGGGGGGAATTTTAACCCCCAAGAAAGGGTGGGTTGGGGACAAGTGGGTAGTTAAAATAATTGTTTTTTGGATCGCAACTGCAACCTGGCTCCAACAAGCCTACTTCTGGGTTTAACAGAGGCACATTTGGATGCCTGTGAGTAACCTACTCGCCAAAGTTAGAGCTTTAATTAATGCAGGTGGATGGGTACTTATTGTTGAAATTAACAAACTTAGGAGAGGTTTTTGAGATGTTTGTAAATTGAATTTTACTTAGCTTTAAATTTAAAGTGCCCAGCACGAGTTTCCCGGGGCTTGGGAAACTGACCAGTGAAATGGAGGTGAGAGTGAGCCACAGTTCAGGTGGGTATTTAAACTTGTGATTTCCCCATCTGAATGAAACCTCACTTATTACAGCTGGTGTCTCAGTTCCCTCTGGCAAACATTTGGCAGAGAGTTCTTGCATTGATACAGCTTTTTCTATACCTTGGAGGCTTTCAAACTGACAAGATCAAGATGGGAGGCGCGTTGGATGTCTTTGACAGCACATCAAAAGAGGAAGACCATCATCATCCATGGTGGGATCAGCACGTGCACAAGAGAGAGAGGCACAGGAGGGAGGTGCACAGGTCACAAGAGGCACTACCCATGTCACAGGGTTTACAGACAGAGGCTTAGCTTCCTTGACCTCTCGGAAGAGCAGTGCTTCTGCAGGCTGAGGTTGTTACATCAGGTGGTGGCAGATATCTGCAACCTCCGAGAAGAAGGCCTGCTGGGCCTGGTGGACACACATTACCAATGGCTCTGAAGGTCACCACCGCCCTTAATTTTTTTGCCTCTGGTTCCTTCCAGGGCGCTACTGGAGACATCTTGAGGGTCTCGCAATCGGCTGCACATAAATGCTTAAGGCAGGTGATGGATGGATTATTTCCCAGGGCTGGGAGTTATGTAAACTTCCCTTGTGATGACAATAGCCAGAATGAGCGGGTACCCAGATTTGCCTCTCTGGTTGGACTCCCCCAGGTACAGGGTGCCATCGATTGCACACACGTGGCAATCTGAGCACCACCACAGCAACCAGGAGTTTTTATAAACTGCAACGGATATTCTTCCATCAATGCACAGCTGGTGTGCAACCACAAGAAGAGGTTCGTGCAGGTCTGCACCAGATTCCCTGGGAGCTGTCACGATGGATTCCTACTGCGGCAGTCCAAAATTGCAGACCTTTTCGTTCCAAAAGCAGACTTAAGGACTGGCTCTTAGAAGACAAGGGATACTACCTTCAAACTTGGCCCATGATAGCTGTGATGAACCCCATCAATGAGGCACAGGAGCGCTACAATGAGAGCCATGTGACCACCAGGTGTGTCATAGAGCAAGCCATCACAATTCCTAGATAGATCTGGAGGTGCCTTACAGTACTCGCTAGCAAGGGTGTCCAGAACAATAGTGATGTGCTGCGTCCTGCAGCACAGCAGAGAGGACTGCAGGTGGAGGAGGATGATGGGGCTCATCACTCATCTTCGGATGAGGAAAGTATAGAGGAGGAGGCAGAGGAGGTTGAAGATGGGGCACCCATCGCCAGACCAGCCATTTACATTGCTGCTGGAATGCCAGGGATGCTTTAAATATAGCGAAGGTTCACCTTGTGTAAAACATTAAGAAATGAAATCCTGCAGTCTGCTCCCACCACCGGGACCACCCAACTCCCCATCCCTTTGCACTAAATAGTCCTTCAACCACTCATCCACCCATTGTACATCCACCCAATGGGTCCCGGCATGTAATGACATTCATCAGGAAACAAGCGAAAGGGCGAGTTGGCACTCGGGATGCAATAATGAGCAAGACGTGGAAGTGGTGGTAAGCAATAAATTTTATGTGGCATTATAAAAAAAGGAAACGTAACAACATAATGGGCCAGAAATTCGGATCCCCACGGGTGAGTATACGCTGGGTACTCACGCATAGGCCCAACAAAAGTGCCGGTTTCGCGCATGCACTGCGCATGCGCGGGAAACCGGAACTTCCGTTCCCTTAAAGGAAGGGGTTTACAGGTCGAACGCGTGCGCCGGAGAGGCAGCGCGTACGCCTGGAACTTCCGTTTTTTTCCCAGATTTCTCCGGGAGGGTAAGTCTCCAGCAGCTACGCTTTTAAAAAGCAATCGCAAGGCCTGCTTTTAACAAGGTAAGTGATGAATTAAGTAAAATTAAAACATTTTTTCCACAGGTTTATTATTTTTAAATACTTTAAAGAAAGATGTTTATTTTTAGCCCCGTTAATAACTGTAATTAATTTTTTCAACAATTTAAATTATTGTTTAAAATAGTTATTTTATGTCATTTATAGTTATTTTAAAAATGTGATAAAAAAAAAATTTTATTTGAAGTTTTAGTTATGTTTAGGGGCTGAACTCTAATTATAGATTTGACAGGTCTTCCCTGCTACGATTGGCTCTCCATGGCCCATGTGATCCCAGGGGACACTTCGAACTAACTGCGCCCCTGGGATACGCAAGCACTGCGCGCCGGCAGTTGGAGCAGGCCCAGGATCGGAATCCCACGCGGGCCCATAGCACAACAGCCGGCGCGCAAGGTAAGTGCAGGTCGGAGGAGGCTTGCACCCGCGGGAAGCCTCCAACCCGAATTTCTGGGCCAATATTTTGTCAAACACCCATGTGCATACCCTTGGTGAATTACAATTTCTTGAACTTAAGCTTCCTACCACTTCTATGTAGAGCATTCCATGTGGTTTCAGCAGAGGTAGAGGCAGGCTGCTCAGATCCCTGCCCTGACTGCTGAGATGTTTTTGGCCTTCGCGCTCTGGGTTTCGGAGCCCCTGAGAGCCCTGCCAAAGACTGCTCCACCTGCACCTGTGCAAGAGCAGATTCAGACATTGGGAGATGAGACAGCATGTCGGGTACTGGCTGAGGGGGAGGCAACGGCTGAGAAGTGGGAGTACTTTAAGTGGAGTCCCCACTTTCTTGTCCCCTTTCGCCATCATTCCTCTCCTGGGCCAGCACCACATCACTCCTACCACTCTGCTGCAGACTAGCTTGGTGGAGATCAGTGACATGTTGTAAGGCCACGGTAAGGTATCGCTCATCCTGTTTAAGGTGGCAGACATCTCTTGCACGGCTGTGGTCATGACCTGCATGGACACATTTGAGGGCTGTGCTTGAAGCGCTATGGAGGCGGCCACTCTCTCCATGGCAGACATTCTCGCAAATCCTTGCCCCACCAATTCACTAGCGATTGAGTTGGACTCCTCCATCCTCTCCGCTATTGTGGAGAGTGTCTTTGGCACATCTGTCAATATCTGGCTAAGTTGCTGATGCACCTCTAGCATTCCCCTTCGCAACAATAGCCCCTAGGGTTCAGCTGAGCAGAGCTTGGAGAGGATTGTGCCCTCGACATGAACTCTTCACAGCTGTCCCTGCCACCAGTGTATGCTCATGCTCACTTGTGAGGTGTGAATTACCCGGTGAAAACCCAACTAACTGTCTAAGTGGGCCCATCGAAGTGCAAGTATCTGCGCTGGTGCCTGGCTGTAAGTCCTGTGACGGTGCACCCTCAGAAGGAATGAGCTCCTCTGATGAACCACCCTCATAGATGTCCTGTGACACTTGATGTATGCGTGAAGGCCCTGGAAGACAAAAGAAAGGGATATGATTTAATCGTGGCAAAGTCACAATCTTGACAATCACCACACTAAAGTATATTCTCATAGTTCAGTCATTGGTGAAATAAAGTCAGCATATGTATCAGAGATATTTCTAATTCTTTCACCAGCTATCTGCGAATTCCCTGTCTCTCCACTTCCAATTGAGAGGGGCACAGATGTGTCCCCTTGGTCTCCTCCTCTGCAACTGTTAGCTGGACTATTTCAGGCAGTCTACCTCCAGTCTTGTCGCTCTTCGTAGCGCTTTGTGCTTTCTTCTCCTACAAGGGGCGAAGAAACAGACCCGTGAGCGAATGAAGGTGAGGTATTCAACCGATGGATGCAGTGCATTTGGTGAGGGTGACTATGAGACAGATGCATCAGGTTGCATAAGGATTGGGGTGAGTGGCAAAGGTGGATGGAAACATGGGGAGGTGGTGAAGTACATAGAAAGCAAAGGCTGGGTGCTGCTGATAGTTGAGTGGATCTGAGGAGTGATGTGATGGAGTACGCTTAGCAAGACAGAGTGAAAATGGAATGTGCTTTAAGCACAGGATGTAGTTGAATCAGCAAATGTACTCACTTTTCCTGATCTCGTTAGGTCATTTAACCGCTTCCTACATTGCATCCAAGACCTGGGTACAACGCTTCTGCTGTTCACCTCCTCAGCTATCTCCAACCACGCCTTTTTGGTGAGAGTTGCAGGTTTCTTCCTCCCATTGCTGGGGAATAGTGTGTCCCTCCTGCTCCTGACTGCACTAAGCAGTAATTCCAGTGATGCATCATTGAATCTAGGTGCTGCCTTACTCTATGTGCACCATACATTGTGAACACCTAAAATTTTCATCTGCACATTGTCCCTTTAAATAAAGCTGAGATCATGTCATGTGGGTGTGCATCATGCCCGCTGCATAGCTTGGAGATGCGAAACTCGGAAGTCAAAATGAATTGCTTCAATTCAGTTGAGATCATAGATTTCGACCTGCTGAGTTGACTTTTGGAATTCGCCCATGCAATTCACCCACCCCGCCACCCCTTCCCCTTCCCGCCACCCCTCCCCACCACCCCTCCCCCTACCCCACCAACCCTCCCCCTCCCCACCACCCCTCCCCCTTCCCCCCCTCCCCACCACCCCTCCCCCACTCCCCACCACCCCGCCCCCTTCCCCCCTCCCCACCACCCCTCCGCACCACCCCTCCCCACCACCACTCCCCACCACCCCTCCCCCTTCCCCCCCACCCCTCCCTGCTACCACTCCCCCCTCCCCACCACCACTCCCCCCTCCCTGCCACCCCTCCCACTTCCTCCCTCCCCACCACCCCTCCCCCCTCCCTGCCACCCCTCCCCCTTCCCCACCACCCCTCCCACACCACTCCCCCCTCCCACCACCCCTCCCCCTCCCCCCCACCACCACTCCCTGCCACCCCTCCCCCCTCCCTGCCACCCCTCCCCCTCCCCCCGCCTCGCCACCCCTCCCCCCACCACTCCCCCCTCCCCACCACCCCCCTTTCCCCCCGCCACCCCTCCCCCTCCCTGCTACCCCTCCCCCTGCCACACCACCCCTACCCCTCCCCACCACCCCTCCCCCCTCCCTGCCACCACTTAGCCCTCCCCGCCACCACTCCCCATTCCCCACCACCACTCCGCCCTCCCCACCACCCCTCCCCCTTCCCCCACCCCGCCACCCCGCCCCTCCCCGCCACCCCTCCCTCCCCCCTCCCCACCCCGTTCAGATTAACATCGGGGCCTCTATCTGAAGTGATGCAGGACATACATTGCTTAACAGTAAGCTAAAGATTTACCACAAGGCCAATATTTACTGGCTGTTGTACTTAAACCAGCAACCACAGACTAAAAGCAGGACACATTTCAGAACATTTATAATCTATGAGGCTAGAAAAGCCTTTTATTCACATTATAATGATCTGCAGCTACTAGTTCACTGTGAATTTTCACCCTTGTTTTTTTGGCTTGAAATTGTTGCTTTCATTCAAGTCATTTGAAATTGTAACTTTAATTTACTGTTGATGGCAGAGTTCCACAAACAGGCTGTGGGTAGATATAACTTTTCTAGCAGCTACCACATTGAGGAAATAACCAACCACTCTGGGTCATATCTGCCCACACATATTGTAGCCACACTCTGCTGTACCCACACACTCTGGTGCTTACATGTTTGGAGGTGTCTGACAGCTGCTCTTCAATCAGCTCCACTACTTGTTCAAATGTAGGTCTTCTTAAAGCGTCAGAATCCCAGCAAGCTTTCATGACTTCATACCTGTGGGATTGAAATATTACTCAGTTAACAACAACACAAAAGGGGAAACAATTTCATGAAAGACAGTAGTGTAATGTATGTACCTTTAAGGGGAGAACTACTTTTTACAGCTCCTGTATACTGTAGTACCGGCAGTGACCACACCTGTATATAAACTCTGAATAGTGATCTGTACAGTTAGTTCTAGAGTAACCCTCATTCAGTAAACACCTGTTGAATCGTTCCCTGCAGTCTTGTTGTCTGATTATTGAAGGACACAACATTAAGATACATGGATCTAACAGTGGCGATGAGCAAGTTCAAACCTACCTGCAACTCTGCATCACCTCCCAGGGATTCGCTCCTGGAGAACAGTGCAAGAAGGTCGAGTCCAGAAGCACGGGCGTCGACCATGGGCAACCGCCCAGTCATCCAGCGGAGATTTGAGCATCGCAGGGGAGGCTGTCGAGAGCCAGGCTTGGCTTTCCAGTCACGGTGGTCCAGCGAAACGGGCTGGCAACAGGTACTGCGCAGACCCTTCCCGGACAGCGATGGGCTAAAGCCCGACCGAGCGGCACAGAAAAAGGCCGAGCAGCGTCGACGGGGGAGAGAGAGAGGGCAGAGCGCACAGGGCACAGCTGGTGTTCAGGACCGAGCGGCGTCAACGGGGGAGAGAGACGAGAGAGAGCAGAGCGCAGCCGGTGTTCAAGGGCCGAGCAGCGTCAACGGGGGAGAGAGACGAGAGAGAGCAGAGCGCAGCCAGTGTTCAAGGGCTGAGCAGCGTCAACGGGGGAGAGAGGCACGCAGGAAAATGCGAGGCGCTGCCATTGCCACGAGGACCGCCGAGAGCGGCGTTGGCAGCAGCGCGGGAGATGCCATTTTAAGCCGCAGCGGGGAAGAAAGGAAAGCGCGGGAGACGCCATTTTAAGCCGCAGCGGGGAACAAAGGAAAGCGCGGGAGACGCCATTTTAAGCCAGTCTAACCACACCCAAAAATGCCGAAGAGTGGCAGTATCACAGCGTTCGACAATGAAGTCGAAGATTGGACGACATGTGTCGAACGCATAGAAGTATACTGCAAGGCGAATGAAGTGCAAGATGACAAGAAAGCGCTGGTATTGTTGAATTCAATGGGTGCAAAAACATATGGCTTACTATGAAACCTAGTAACCCCAGAGAAGCCAGTAGAAAAGGAGTTTGAAAACATAGTGTCAATCCTACAGGACCACTTAAACCCCACACCGCTGCTGATAGCAGAACGATTTAAGTTTCACAAAAGGAACCAGCATAAAGATGAAATTAATGCTGAGTATTTAATGGAACTGCGCAAGCTATCGAAACACTGCCAGTTTGGAACGGGACTAGCAGATACTTTAAGGGACAAGTTTGTGTGTGGGCTTCAAAGTGAAGGAACCCAGAAACGGCTTCTATCAGAAAAGGATCTTACGCTGGACAAGGCTTTCAGCATGGCAGTATCACACGAAGCAGCAGCACGGGGCGCTGCAGAGATACAACGGACACCGCAAGAATATGGCACAAATGAAATGTCATACGGAACAGTGAAGTACTATCGCTGCGGCAGAACAACACACGACCATAATGATTGCTGGTTCAAGGACAAAGTGTGCAGACACTATCTCAAGATAGGAGGAGTCCAGGTAAACATAGAAACATAGAAACATAGAAGATAGGAGCAGGAGTAGGCCATTCGGCCCTTCGAGCCTGCTTCGCCATTCAATGTGATCATGGCTGATCATCCAAATTCAGTACCCTGTCCCTGCCTTTTCCCCATATCCCTTGATCCCTTTAGCCTCAAGAAATATATCCAACTCTTTCTTGAATATATTTAATGAACTAGCCTCCACCGCCCTCTGTGGCAGAGAATTCCACAGGTTCACCACTCTCTGGGTGAAGAAATTCCTCCTCATTTCAGTCCTAAATGGCTTACCCCTTATCCTTAGACTATGACCCCTGGTTCTGGACTCCCCGGCCATCAGAAACATCCTTCCTGCATCTAGTCTGTCCAGACCTGACAGAATTTTATAGGTTTTGATGAGATCCCCTCTCAATCTTCTAAACTCCAGTGAGTAAAAGCCCAGTCGACACAATCTCAACTCATACGTCATTCCTGCCATCCCAGGTATCAGCCTGGTGAATCTTCGCTGCACTCCCTCCATGGCAAGAACGTCCTTCCTCAGGTAAGGTGGCCAAAACTGCACACAATACTCAAGGTGCGGTCTCACCGAGGCCCTGTACAACTGTAGCAAGACATCCTTGTTCCTGTACTCGAACCCTCTTGCTACGAAGGCCAACATACCATTTGCCTTCTTAACCGCCTGCTGCACCTGCATGCTTACCTTCAGCGACTGGTGCACAAGGACACCCAGGTCTCTTTGCACTTCCCCTTCTCCCAATCTATTGCCATTCAAATAATAATCTGCCTTCCTGTTTTTGCCACCAAAGTGGATAACCTCACATTTATCCACATTATAGTGCATTTGCCATGTTTCTGCCCAATCACCCAACCTGTCCAAATCGTACTGGAGTTTCCCGACATCCTCCTCGCAGCTTACCCTCCCGCCCAGCTTTGTGTCGTCTGCAAATTTGGAGATATTACATCCAATTCCCTCGTCCAGATCATTAGTATATATTGTGAACAGCTGGGGTCCTAGGACCGATCCTTGCGGTACCCCACTAGTCACTGCCTGCCACTCGGAAAACGACCCGTTTATTTCAACTCCTTGCCTTCTGTCCGCCAACCAGTTCTCTATCCAAGTCAATACCTTGCCCCCAATCCCATGTGCCTTAATTTTGCACGCTAATCTCTTGTGTGGGACCTTATCGAAAGCCTTCTGAAAGTCCAAATACACCACATCCACTGGTTCTCCAAAATCTATTTTACCAGTTACATCCTCAAAAAATTCCAGTAGATTAGTCAAGCGTGATTGACCTTTTGTAAATCCATGTTGACTTTGTCCGATCCTGTCACTGCTTTCCAAGTGCTCTGCTATTACATCTTTTATAATAGCCTCTAGCATTTTCCCCACTACCGATGTCAGGCTTACCGGTCTATAATTCCCCGCTTTTCTCTCTACCACCTTTTTTGAATAGTGGGATAACATTAGCTACCCTCCAATCCATGGGTATCGTTCAAGAGTCTATCGAGTTCTGGAAGATGACCAGTAATGCATCTACTATCTCTAGGGCCACTTCCTTAAGTACCCTGGGATGTAGACCATCAGGCCCTGGGGATTTATCGGCCTTCAGTCCTATCAATTTTCCTAACACCATTTTCCTACAAATACTGTTTTCTTTCAGTTCCTCTCTTTCATCAGACCCTATGTTCCCCGGCATCTCTGGGAGGTTATTTGTGTCCTCCTTTGTGAAGACAGAACCAAAGTATGTATTTAGTTGGTCTGCCATTTCCTTGTTTCCCATTATAAATTCCCCTGATTCTGACTGTAAGGGACCTACGCTTGACTTCACTAATCTTTTTCTCTTCACATATCTATAAAAGCTTTTACAGTCAGTTTTTATGTTCCCTGCTAGCTTACTCTCATATTCTATTTTCCCTTTCTTAATTAATCCCTTTGTCCTCCTTTGTTGACTCCTAAACTGCTCCCAATCCTCAGGATTATTGCTTTTTCTAGCCAATTTATATGTCCTCTCCTTGGATCTTATGCTATCCCTAATTTCCCTTGTTAGCCACGGTTGAGTCACCTTTTTTGTTTTATTTTTATGCCAAACTGGGATGAACAAATTCTATAGCTCATCCATTCGGTCTTTGAATGTTTGCCATTGCCAAGCCACCGTCAACCCTTTGAGCGCGATTCCCCACTCAATCCTACCCAACTCGCTCCTCAGACCATCGTAGTTTCCTTTATTTAAATTGAGGACCCTTGTCTCTGAGTCAACTACTTCATTCTCCATCTTAATGAAGAATTCGATCATATTATGATCGCTCCGACCCAAGGGGCCTCGTACAACAAGATTGCTAATGAATCCTTTCTCGTTACATAATACCCAGTCTAAGATGGCCTGATCTCTGGTTGGTTCCTCGACATATTGGTCCAGGAAACCATCCCGTAAACACTCCAGGAATTCCTCCTCCACAGTATTGTTACTAATTTGGTTGGCCCAATCTATATGTAGGTTAAAGTCACCCATGATGACTGCTGTGCCCTTATTGCACGCTTCTTTAATTTCCCTTTTAATGCCATCCCCAACCTCCACCTTACTGTTTGGAGGTCTATATACCACTCCCACTAATGTTTTTTCCCCTTAGTATTTCTCAATTCTACCCATACAGATTCCACATCATCAGAGCTAATATCCTTCATTACAATTGTATTAATCCCTTCTTTAACCAGTAATGCTACCCCACCTCCCTTTCCTTTTTGCCTATCTTTCCTGAATATCGAATACCCCTGGATGTTGAGTTCCCAGTCTTGGCCATCCTTGAGCCACGTTTCTGTAATCCCAACCAAATCGTGTTCGTTTACCTCTATTTGTGCAGCCAATTCAGCCACCTTATTACAAATGCTCCTCGCATTAAGACACAAAGCCTTCAGGCTTGTTTTTTTAACGCTCTTAGACCTATTAGAATTATTATTTACTGTGGCCACGTTTGATTTAAACCGTTGATTTCTCTGACTGCCACTTTTGTTTTTCTCCTTCCTATCTTTTGCTTTTATCCCTGTTTTTTCCTTTCCTCTGTCTCCCTGCTCAGGTTCCCAACCCCCTGCCATTTTAGTTTAAACCCCCCCGAACAGTGCTAGCAAACCTCCCCGCAAGGATATTTGTCCCGCTCTGGTTCAGGTGCAACCCGTCCGACTTGTACAAGTCCCACCTTTCCCAGAAGCAGGCCCAGTGAACCAGGAAACTAAAGCCCTCCCTCCTGCACCAACTCTTTAGCCACGCATTCATCTGCTCTATCCTCCTATTCCTATACTCACTAGCACGTGGCACCGGGAGTAATCCAGAGATTACAACCTTTGAGGTCCTGCTCTTTAATCTGCTACCTAGCTCCCTAAATTCTTGTTGCCGGACCTCATCCCTCTTCCTACCTATGTCGTTGGTCCCAATGTGAACCACGACCTCTGCCTGTTCCCCCTCCCCCTTCAGAATGCCCTGCAGCCATTGGAATGGACACAGGATCAGCCCTAACAGTCTTAAACCGACGGGACTACGAGCGGCTATTCTCACACATACCCTTGAGAGACACAAAAATTATTTTGAATACGTACACGGGGCAAAAAGTCTACCCCAAAGGAAAAATAAGGGTGACCGTTATATATAACGGTAAGGAAACACCAAAACTAGACCTGTATGTATTGCAAGATGGAGGACCACCATTACTGGGACGTGAATGGATCCGGAAAATACAACTGGATTGGCATTCCATACAGGCACTGACTGGCTGACAAAAAGGATGACGACGTCACACCTGGGCGACTGTCAAAGATCCTAACTGACGCGAAAGAAGTGTTCCAGCAATGTCTCGGAACACTAAAAGGCATGACAGCGATGATTAAAATTGAAGAAAACGCAAGCCCAAAATTTTTTAAGGCCAGACCGGTACCTTATCCGATCCGCCCAGCCGTCGAAGCAGAGCTGGAGAGTCTGGAACGTTCAGGTGTACTGTCCAAGGTAGACTGGAGTGAGTGGGCTACACCCATCGTCCCTGTGATGAAAAAGTCGTTGAGCAGCACGCCTGGGGAAACCAAAGAAGGTTCACATCTGTGGGGACTTTAAGGTAACAGTGAACCCGGTCCTTCACACCGTACAATATCCACTTCCGCGGATTGAAGATATTTTCGCCTCGCTATCTGGAGGGAAACGCTTCACTAAGATTGATCTGGCCCAGGCGTATCTGCAAATGGAGGTAGAAGAAGCATCAAAAAAATACCTCACAATCAACACCCATAAAGGTCTCTACCAATACAACCGGCTGGTATTCGGGGTAGCATCAGCTCCGGCTATTTGGCAGAGGGCAATGGAACAAGTCCTGCAAGGGATCCCAGGGACCCAGTGTAATTTGGACGACATCCTGGTCACGGGCGAAAATGACAGTGATCACCTTGCCAACCTGGAGCAGGTGCTCACTAGATTGCAGGAATATGGGCTCCGAGCTAACCGCCCCAAATGCGAGTTTTTTAGAAAACAGATCTCGTATTGTGGCCACGTTATCGATAAAGAGGGGTTACATAAGTCCCCAGAGAAGATTGAGGCAGTAGTCAAGGCTCCAGCACCGGAAAATGTGTCACAACTGAGGTCGTTCCTCGGGCTGGTAAACTACTACCATAAGTTCTTGCCAAATTTGTCTACAATACTACACCCACTGAACACCCTACTGCAAACTGGGGTGCCATGGAAGTGGAGTGACGAATGTAGACGAGCTTTCCAGAAGAGCAAAACACTAATCACATCGAAAGAGGTATTGGCCCATTACAACCCAGCATTACCAATTCGGTTGGCATGTGATGCGTCACCCTACGGCATTGGAGCGGTGCTGTCGCACAAATTCTCGGACGGCTCAGAGAGGCCAATAGCCTTTACGTCACGATCACTAAACTCAGCCGAGCGTAACTACGCCCAGATTGACAGGGAGGCCCTCAGCCTAGTGTGGGGAGTGAAAAAGTGCAATCACTATCTGCACGGGCAGAAATTCACCTTGCTGACTGATCACCAGCCTCTTGTCTCCATTTTTAATCTGAAGAAGGGCGTTCCGGTGATGACTGCGCAACGACTACAAAGATGGTCACTTTTTCTAGGGGCGCACCACTATGAGATTGAATATAAGGGCACGAAATAGCATGGAAATGCTGATGGGCTATCACGCCTGCCACTGCCTACTGCGGAGGAAGCACCAGCAGTGGATCCTGTCGAAATATTCCATTTGACTATAGTTGAATACCTACCGGTAACTAACGCTTGTATCGAAAAGGAAACCCGAAATGACCCGACACTGTCTCGGGTATATGATTTGACGGTGAAGGGATGGCCAGCACATGGCGACTCACTGTTGCCAGCATTCTCGACAAGGAGAGAACAGCTGTCAGTGTGCCGGGGGACCTTGATGTGTGGATCCCGAGTGGTAATTCCACCCAAGTTAAGGGATAGAGTGCTCAATGAGCTTCATGAGGGTCATCTGGGAGGGGTGAAAATGAAAAGCCTAGCCAGGGCTTAGGTGTGGTGACCGGGAATCGATAAACAAATCGAGGACCTGACCAAGAGCTGCTCAGGATGCCAGAAAGTCCAAAATGCACCACCACAGGCCCCTCTACACTCATGGGAGTGGCCCTCATCTCCATGGCACTGGGTGCATGTTGATTTTGCTGGTCCATTCATGGACTCAATGTTTTTAATAGCCGTGGATGCGCACTCGAAATGGCCTGAGGTGATCAAAATGTCCTCCACCACCACGGAGAAAACTATTGCAGTCCTACGGACCATTTTTGCCAGGAATGGCTTGCCAGAACAGATTTGCTCTGACAACGGACCACAGTTTGTGTCCGAAGAGTTCCGGAGGTTCTTGAAAAAGAATGGGGTAAGGCATTACACATCCGCCCCGTATCATCCAGCCACAAATGGATTGGCTGAGAGGTCCGTACAAACCTTTAAGAAGACAATAAAGGCTATGTACAATGACAACATTCCGCTGCAGCACAAGGTGGACAATTTCCTGTTCGCCTACCGGAATGCGACACATGCAATCACCAACCAGGCCCCAGCCATGATGTTCTTTAACCGAAGGTTAAGATCTCGCCTGGATTTGCTCAGACCAAACGTACGAAGAGATGTTGAGAGTAAGCAATTCCAGCACATCCATGAGAAGCCAACAAGGAGCTTCAATGTAAGGCAACCAGTCTTGGCCCGCGACTACCGAACAGAAAAATGGCAGCCAGGAACGATATGCACACGGCAGGGCCCACTAATGTACACAGTGGACGTTGGGGAGAGCATCGTGAGATGCCATGCTGACCAGATCCTAGAGTCACAGGAACAAGTCAACCCCATGCCTCGCCCATACGTACCTGGTGATGAACCCGACGTACAGGTCGCATCTACCCCAGAAACAGCAGCATCGGAAGCTGATGAACAAACCGACGACAGGGGGCCAGAATCGCCTCCGCACCAAGAGCAAGACACTCGGGAAAGGCACTATGCAGAAAGGATCAGGAAGCCTCCCCAAAGACTGAATATATAAATAGACTATTTTCAGCTAATGTTGCATGTTAAAAGTGTTAATTGTAATTAGTTTGATATTTAATTGTTAAATGAATGTTATGGTACTGTTCATCTAAAAGGGGAGGAATTGTAATGTATATACCTTTAAGGGGGGAACTATCTTTTACAGCTCATGTATACTGCAGTACCGGCAGTGACCACACCTGTATATAGCACTGAGTAGTAATCTGTACAGATCAGTTCCAGTGTGAGCCACGTTGAGTAAACACCTGTTGTACCGTTCTCCTGCAGTCTGTGTCTTATTATACACAGACACAACAATTCCCTTTACTAATGAATTTTTATATATATGTGATAGTGCCTCTGCTATCACTTCCCTAACTTCCTTTATTATGCACAGGTGCAATCCATCTGGACCTGGGGTTTTATCCTCCCTAAGTTTAATTAGTTTATCAATTATCACCCCCTTTCTATCTTAAATGTATTTATATCTTTTTTGGGTTCTTCTAATTTCATGCCCACCTTCTTAGTCTCCCTGGTAAATACTGAGACAAAGTAATTATTTAATATTTCTGTCACTTCGCTATCATTACCTGTGAGTTTTGCTTGTTCATCTCTTAGTGGTCTCATCCCTTTCCTGATTTTTCTTTTGTTATTTGTGTGTCTGTAGAATAGTTTACTATTTCTTTTTATATTCCTTAATAATTTAATTTTATAGCTCCACTTTACTTTCTTTGTTTTTACTTCTTTCCTAACCACTTCATATTCCCTTTTGTCATCCTCCTTTATTGTCTATGTACTTAGTGTATTCCTTTTTCTTTAGTTTCAATTTTACCCTTATCTCTTTATTTATCCATGGTGTTTCATTATTTGCTAGTTTGGTCTTGTGTTTTAGAGGAATATATTTCTCCTGAACTCTATTGATAACTGTTTTAACTATTTTGCATTGCTGTTCTCTCTTTGTCTGTCAATTTGTTTTCAGTTTATCTTCTCTAGTTCTATTCTCATTGCTTCAAAATTAGCTTTTTACCCATCTATTACTTTGGTCTTTATCTTACTTATGTCTTTTTCAAGCATTATTTTAAACTTTATTATGTTATGATCGCTATTAACTAGATGTTCCCCTGCACTTACTTCTCTTCTCCTCCTCCAATACAACTTTGAATCAACTACTAAGTGCTAAGGAAGAACAAGTTGACAACATCTCATCTTCTGATTTCTCTTCCCTTACTACAAGGAGATACGCAGGCCGGAATTTTCCCATCATAAAGCAGGTGGGTTTGGAGCGTGGGGGCAGTTAAATTGCTAAAAATGTGAATCCTGACCTGATCCCACCTCTAACCCACTCGCTTCCGGTTTTCCTGGGGGCAGGGTGGGCAGCCAACCCGCTCCCAGGGGGGGCATTACCTCAATTTAAATATTGTAATGAGGCTGGAAGCCTCTTTTTTCCCCATCCATTTTGAATTTAACTGCCTGTGGACATGTTTCACACAATTCATGAAACCCGGCAGTTAAACAGAGGCAGGGGTTGCTGCATCCAGGAGGCAAGTGGCTTTGTACCTACCTCCTGGATCCAGGGTTCCTACCTAAACCCCTCCCACTGTAATCAGGGACCCGCCCTATGAGGCCTCCGATTGCCCCCCCAGGCCTCCCACACCCCCCACCCAGGCCTCCCCCCTCCAACCCCAGCCCTCCCCTCCAATGATGATGATGAGACTGGCCACGATCCTCCAGTGGCTGGCCCCACTCCTCTGGCCCCCCCTGCTGATTCTCTGCCCCCCTGGCAATCACTCCAACCACCACCCCACCGCAATCTCCGATTCCCTCATCCCCCCCGTGATCCCCACTTGCCTGCCGATCCCCGACCGCCCCCATCGCCTGCTGATCCCCTGCCAATACTGCAAGCCCCTCCCGATCCCCTTTCCCCCCGCAATCCTCTCTCCCCGTCTCAATTGCTCTCCTCCCTCCCGATCACCAACCCCTCTCCCACCGATACCAACACCTTCCCGCCGATCCCTCCCCCGGACCGGCCCCTCGCAACTGAGGCCTACCTGCCCGCAGCCAGGAATCCGAGGCCTCGCTTTCAAATTAGGCCCTGCCGGTAAAATTGGCAGGGCCTGTGGGAAACCCGGCATCCCGGATTTCCCGCCCACCTCGGATCCACCCCCCACTGCCCTCAACCCGCCTCCCCAAACAAAATTCCGGCCTCATCTTCCACTAATTGCTTCCCTGTGCAGCATGGCTGGAGAATCAAATATGTTTCCTTCAGTTCCTAAAAGCCATATCCAATACACAGTGCTTCCTTTATACTCAAAGTAATGTTTAAATTTTTATAAGGTATTCAAAGCCTGATAATAAGAATACCCCTCATCTGCTCATTCCTGGCAAATATTGCAGAATGCTTGTAGAATAAATTGGGGCTCAGTAATGTTTGTTTTAAGCAAGTGTAAAGAGTTTGCATATATATTTAATTTAAAATTTTAATTTCAATTGTAATTATATTTAATTCATAATGTCCTTTCAGATCCACAGGGCAATCAAAATTGCTAATTAATTATTTTGAGTATAGTCACTGTTGCTAAGTAGGTAAATGTGGCAACAAATTTGTGCACAGTTAATCTGTTTTTGGTGGTGTTGGTTCGCGGATGAATGTCAGCTAGGACACTGGGAGAATCTTACCTGCTGTCTTTTGAATATACCTGAACAGACAGACAGGGCCTCAGTGTAACAGCTCAGTGTAACAGCTCATCTGAAAGACAGCGACTCCAAAAACAGGGCAGCCCTCAGTACTACACTGAAGTGCCAGCCCAGATTATGTGCTCAAGTCCTGGAGCGGGATTTGAAACCACGACCTTTAAAATTAGAGACTGCCACTGAACCAAACTGACATTTAAATGCTGTTAGTAATATGGTAAATATTAAACAGCATTACTGTGATAAGAATATTATCACGTTATATAGATTTAGACGGTTCAACTAGTTAGCCATTGTTTTGTATGTTTTATCTTTAGCTAGCTTTCATTCATAATGCTCACGAGGGAACACAAGCAAAAGGAGAATTATGTGCAGTATTTGTAATCAACTGTCACCTCATTTGCATGGTCAGAAAAATCACACGCACAACTCGTAAGCAAACTTTCCTTTTATTGTAACTGACAGCTGGCTGGAGGTTGGGGTTGTAACACCTGACTAAAGTGATGTGTAACACCATGACTTCCCGTCCCCTAAACAACAGCGCAAGTCTCCGATAATAAATAATTATGTATCGCAGGTGTGCTTACTTTGGCTTGCTGACAGAACGAATTGCAAGACAATGGTTACTGTTGCAAGTCTGGCAGAATACCAAGCTGTTGTCTGAGCCCTTAGGCACAAAGAAAAAGGATATCTACAAAAAGGCAGCTTATACTGTAACCAGTTAGAGAAAATCAATGACTTTACTTACAATTCAGTAGATGCAAGTTCAGGACTGAGCATCCTGTAGCCTTCCTTGATCATCTTATAGAACTTGTTGTCCACAGGAATGCCAGGGTAAGGGCTGCTCCCTATAGTGAAAGGATGCTAAACCAGTTACTACAGACTTGTATACACGTACATAAAATTAAAGCAATTAGTACTAAAAATGAAAAGGAAGAAGGGATGCAATCTTACCTAATGAGAAAATTTCCCACAACAAAATGCCGTAAGACCAGACATCACTTTCAAATGTGTACACACAGTCAAAAATACTCTCTGGAGCCATCCATTTCACTGGAAGACGAGCCTGGATTTAAAAAAATGATAATTCAACTAACAGGGCCAATCTGAGTATGTAATCATCATATTAGCAAGATCATCAGCATGAAATATAATTAAAATATAATTGTCAGATTATTCATGTATTGGTGCACTGTCATATGGTGTGTGCAAGTTATTCCCAGTGATTTATGGATATGTTGAGATGCTGATTCCATCCAGACCATTTGAAAGGGGTTGACCCTATCTCGGATAAGGCAGGGTGTTTTGCTGAGGGAGGATTGGAGGACAAGTTGATCGAGATCGCTATCATGCAACAGCCAGCAAACAGTTTATGAGATGACTATGCAGAAGCCTAGAAGCAGATTACCGGTTTGCCTTTTTGGAAAAGCAAATGTAGTGATATGTGTCTGAGTCCCTGATGGTCCAGTGCTGATATGTGTCAGATTTTCTGATGGTCCAGTGCTATGTGTCTGAATTCTTGGTGGTCAGGAGCTGATATGTGGCTGAGTCCCCTCTGGTATGTGTCAGATTTTCTGATGGTCTAGTGCTGTATGTGCCAGAGTCCCTGTTGGTTGTGTCTCCGACACCAGTGATCAACTCTCCAGAATGACTTACATTGCCTTTCACCACATAGTTGGAATCATTCCTGATATCTCTAGCCAGCCCAAAATCACATATTTTTGCAATCTGTCCATTTGTTAGAAGAATATTTCTTGCTGCTAGGTCTCTGTGAATGCACTGTAATAAGTGAAATATGTAATTTAACACACCATACAATAAGCACAATTTATGTTATTATTAATTAACAAAATCATCAATTATATTTACACTTGAGGGAATTATGAATCTGAAATGGTTTTTAACTAGCAGTTTATTGAATAATATTAGCTTACATTCTTAGAGGAAAGGAAGTTCATTCCCTTTGCCACCTGATAGGAAAAGATGAGAAGATCTTCAATTTCCAGAGCCAAGTTATACTCTTCAGTGACCTCATTGTTGTTTTCCTTATCACTGTATGATTCTAGGCAATGAAATATTTGACGTTAATTCAAAGTAATCACATAAATGCATGTAAGACTGCATAATCTAAAATAAAGATTACATTAATTTACAGTTTTTTTCCATTTATTCTTGAGATGTGGGCAACAATGGCAAAGCTGCATTTATTGCATTCATATAGTGCCTTTCACAACCGCAGGACGTCCCAAAGCATTTTACAGCCAATTAAGTGCTTTTGAAATGTAGTCACTGTTGTAAAGTAGACAACGCGGCAGCAAATTTGTGAGTTTATGTGAGTTTATGCAGCACAGAAAATACAGGTACAGTAAAATCTGCTCATTTGCAAATTAGGTGCATGCAAATTCCAGATCTTTGCATGTTTTTCCTTGCAAAACTCTTAAATTTAGAGTTACAGTTTGTGTGTCATGTGGATGTAATTTGATTCAGGTAGTATATAAATAATTGCTATTCGTGTTCATCGACCAGGATTAGCATACAGTTATTTTTTGACAGCTTCCAATATTAGTTTCATCGACCATATAAGTTACTTTCAAGTAAGGTGACCTACTTTCCAACCAAACATCCCCCTCAGAAGCCTATGACCTACATATAAAATGAGGGTCAATATTACAGCAGTGCATGAGCAATGGAAACAACTAAAATTTAAAGTTGAAATTTTCAAAACATTTTTAATTTTTATGCTGCTGTTGCAACATAACTTCTAAAGTGTTACAGATCAATTAAAATCCCTCAAACTCTGAATCGGGCCTTGAGTCTGAAGATGTGATTTTCTGCTTTGGTGGAAATGCAGCATGAAGTTGGCATTCGCCCTGACCCAGGGGAATTTGCCACAATTCTGGCAGCTTTCTGATGGGATTCCTGCCTACTTTAGGTTGCCAACCTGGAAGGGCAGGCGAATGGCGGCTGCAGGCCTCGGGCACTGGGCGCCTTCAGCAGCCGGGAAAGGTTTGCTGCCGGTGGGGTAGCTGAAGGGGACAACCTTTAAAAATAAATCAAAAATTTCATGGAGTGCGAGAGTGCACACTACTTTATGGGACCTTTCAACATTTAGATCATCTCCGGAATGCCACAGCAGTGTTGGATGCCAGGAACATGCTGCCGTTCCTTGTGTTCAACGTTGCTATGGCGGTAATCACAGAAAATGTCATGCATGATGTGATTCCATCATTACCACCCGTATGCCCACCCATATTTGGACAGATTCTGGTGGAAAATCCTGGAAGTGAAGGAGGTGAGCTGTGCCCAGCCGGTTTCCAGCCCCTGTCCACTGCTGATCTGTTCAAAACTGGGCAGGAACACGAGAGAAAATCCCACCTTGAAGGTCCAAATGGTGTTTAAAAATGTTGTTTATTAACGTCATTATAACACTCACTGCCATTTGTGTCAGTGTCCTGTTGTACTTGAAGTACACTTGTTGAATGTTATCAGTGTGTACAGTCACATGTTTCCTTCAGCTATATGCAGATCAAGATGTTTTGCTTCATCATATAGCCACCTTTGATAAAGGTACAGACAGTTGTAGTACTAGATCACATCCAATCTGTCCATATCTTCCTGACATGATGCTTGAACGATTTGTTTAAACAAACAGAACCACTTGATATGACACGTACAAATATTCTCAAGTCTTTTCTCCCATTCTACATTATTTGTGATATGCATTTGAATTTTTTAAATTCACTCATGGGATGTGGATGTCATTGGCAAGGCCAGCATTTATTGCCCATCCTTAGTTGCCCTTGAGAAGGTGGTGGTGAGCCGCCTTCTCGAACTGCTGCAGTCCGTGTGGTGAGGGTACTCCCACAGTGCTGTTAGGGAGGGAGTTCCAGGATTTTGACCCAGCGATGATGAAGGATCGGTGATATACTTTTAAGTCAGGATGGTGTGTGACTTGGAGGGGAACTTTGAAGTGGTGGTGTTCACATGCGCCTGCTGCCCTTGTCCTTCTAGGTGCTAGAGGTCGCGGGTTTGGGAGGTGCTGCCGAAGAAGCCTTGGCAAGTTGCTGCAGTGCATCTTGTAGATGGTACACACTGCAGCCATGGTACGCTGGTGGTGAAGGGAGTGAATGTTTAAGGTGGTCGATGGGGTGGCAATCAAGTGGGCTGCTTTGTCCTGGATGGTGTCGAGCTTCTTGAGTGTTGTTGGAGCTGCACTCATCCAAGCAAGTGGAGAGTATTCCATCACACTCCTAACTTGTGCCTTGTAGATGGTGGAAAGGCTCTGGGGAGTCAGGAGGTGAGACACTCGCAGCAGAATACCTAGCCTCTGACCTGCTGTTATAGCCACAGTATTTATGTAGCTGGTGCAGTTAAGTTTCTGGTCAATGGTAGCCCCCAGGATGTTGATGGTGGGGGATTCGGCGATGATAATGCTGTTGAATGTCATGGGGCGGTGGTTAGATGATTGTTTGTTGGAGATAGTCATTGCCTGGCACTTGTGTGGCGCGAATGTTACCGGCCACTTATCAGCCCAAGCATGTCGTCCAGGTCTTGTTGCATGCGGGCATGGACTGCTTCATTATCTGAGGAGTTGCAAATGGCACTGAACACTGTGCAATCATCAGCGAACATCCCCATTTCTGACCTTATGTTGGAGGGAAGGTCATTGATGAAGCACGCCAATATGAAGCACTTGTACAGTAATACTCCTGGGTGCACATTCCATACATCTGTAATAAGATTTTAGCACTCTCTTTACCATCCAGATTTTCTGATACCCTCGACTGATTACTCCAGATAGAGACTTAATATTCTTTGGCAGCATCTTATGCTTAAAAATGATGACTAGCTGTAGTTTTGTGTCAACTTCCATACACGACAACACACCTACTGAATGTGCCATTTCATATCCCATCATCTTTATCATCGCAGTGGTGCTATCAGTCAGGTTCACCGTTAGGGTACTCAGGAGGTTGAAAGTCAGCAGAGTTTCAACCATATTCTTGATCTGTGACAGTTGATATTAATACTCCTTACAAACTTAAGCAAATGTTCACTTCGATCTCCAAGTTTTCAACAACTGCTGAGCGTCCTCCATTTGCTGTCAGAGTGTTAATACATCCACCGGTGCAAACAGTGTCAATTTAGGTTTTGTGCACTGTATCTGACAACATCTTCGATGCACACAGTCTCATGTCCATGTGTTGATATAACAATTCTGCCCGCATTTGTGTCCCCATTCATTCAAATCAGCCTCCGTTGTTGAAAATGATGAAACATCACCAATAAATACGCCTACATCCTCAGGTCCTCTGGATCAGGGCTCTTGCATTTTTCATCAGTCATGAACCATTTTTTGCTGTGACATTAAACTTCATGCCGAGCTGCTAACTTGTTTTGCTCTGCATATTCACAACTCACAGTTTAAATCCAGCACCATACAAGGAATGTTTGCTTACAAACACCATTGACTGGCTAGGTTTACAAACGCACACAATTCCTCCTTTAGTTGATGGTGATTCTTTTTGCAGCTTTCAATGGCAGAAGTTGCCCTACTTCCAGACAACAAGATTTCCAACATTTTGGGGAGCCACCTCATCAGTTACTAAGGCTCACCCAGTGCAAGTAATAGAGTGGAGTGGCAGGCTGGCATTTAAATAGTAAAGGAACAGACAGAGAGTGTAAAATATCTCTACATTTATTCTGTAGCTTGAACTGGGTCTATGTTCAGTATTTCATAGAATCTACAGCACAGAAGCAAGCTGGTGTTACGCTGGTGTTTACATTCCACAAGCACCTCTACCAACTCAGATTACCTCGTCCCATCCTGCCCCTCCTTATCCCTCTATTCCCTCCTCCCTTATGTGTGCAGCAAGCCTCCCCTTAAATGCATCAACGCACAGCGCACGATCTCTCCAGTTCTGTCCTAAAATGGCAATGGAGCTCCTATGTACATTAGGACCCTAATTTGCATATTTAAAGGGCCTACTGCCTAAAACAGGCTTCAGCCACTCAGCAGTAGGCCCCTTTTGAAGTTGGCAGCAGCTGGAGTGCAGGTGTAAAGGGGGCAGTAAACCATTTTCAGGTCGCTACTGCCCCATTTTCATGGTGCGGCCCAAGTTAAAATTAAAATGCTGATCTTTCCTTCACTATGAATTGGCTAGTTTCTATTCCACTACTAATGTGCTGATTTCCAGCTACTGCAGTTATAGTGAGCAAGTATAATACAGTACCTGGAGCTAGACACAAAACCAGTCCCAGCCACAGACATGATCCTTGCCCACATGTAAGACAAGGCTCTTACTTTGACCACCAAATAAAGGCATACATTTCCCATTTTACCCATGAGTAAATAGAGAAAGGAGAAAGAAAGACTTGCATTTCTATAGTGCCCTTCACAACCTCAGGACATCCCAAAGTGCATTGCAGCCAATGAGGTATTTGTGACATGCAGTTGCTGTTGTAATGTAGGAAACGAGGCAGTGAATTTGCTCACAGCAAGGTCCCACACACAGCAATGTGATAACGACCAGATAATCTGTTTTAGTGATGCAGGTTGAAGGATAAATATAGGCCAGGACATCGTGGAGAACTCCCTTGTTCTTCGAATAGTGCCATGGGATTTTTTACGTCCGCCTGAGAGGGCAGACGGGGCATCGGTTTAATGTCTTATCCGAAAGAGGTAGCACTGCACTGGAGTGTCTGCTGAGATTACGAGGGAAATTTTAACCCCAATTAACGGGTGGGTTGGGGTTAGGTGGGAGGTTAAAGTGTTAAAAAACTGAATCCCCCTCCCCCCGATGCTCCCCCTCCCCCCGATGCTCCCCCACCCCCCTCGAGGCTCCCCCACCACCCGATGCTCCTCCCCCCGATGCTTCCCCACCCCCCGATGCTCCCCCACCCCCCCCGATGCTCCCCACCCCCCGATGCTCCTCCCCCCGATGCTCCCCCACCCCCCGATGCACCCCCACCCCCGATGCACCCCCACCCCCCGATGCTCCTCCCCACCGATGCTCCCCCACCCTGATGCTCCCCTACTCCCCGATGCTCCTCCCCCCGATGCTCCCCCACCCCCCGATGCTCCTCCCCCCGATGCTCCCCCACCTCCCGATGCACCCCTGCCCCCCGATGCTCCTCCCCCCGATGCTCCCCCACCCCCGATGCTCCCCCACCCCGATGCTCCCCTCCCCCGATGCTCCTCCCCCCGATGCTCCCCCACCCCCCGATGCTCCCCACCTCCCGATGCTCCCCTCCCCCGATGCTCCCCCTCCTCCCGATGCTCCCCCACCCCCCGATGCTCCCCTCCCCCCCCGATGCTCCCCCACCTCCCGATGCTCCCCACCTCCCGATGCTCCCCTCCCCCGATGCTCCCCCACCCCCCGATGCTCCTCCCCCCCCGATGCTCCCCCACCCTGATGCTCCCCTACTCCCCGATGCTCCTCCCCCCCGATGCTCCCCCACCCCGATGCTCCTCCCCCTGATGCTCCCCCACCCCCCGATGCTCCTCCCCCCGATGCTCCCCCACCTCCCGATGCACCCCTGCCCCCCGATGCTCCTCCCCCCGATGCTCCCCCACCCCCGATGCTCCCCCACCCCGATGCTCCCCTCCCCCGATGCTCCTCCCCCCGATGCTCCCCCACCCCCCGATGCTCCCCACCTCCCGATGCTCCCCTCCCCCGATACTCCCCCTCCTCCCGATGCTCCCCCACCCCCCGATGCTCCCCTCCCCCCCCGATGCTCCCCCACCTCCCGATGCTCCTTCAGCCCCGATCCTCTCCCCCGCCACCCCACCACCACCCCCCACTGCTCCGCCCCTGATTCTCCTCCTCCAGCCCCATTGCTGGAGATGCCCTGGCTATGATTGAATAGATAAGAATGAACCCAAGCGAGGTTAGTGGAGTAAAGGCATTGGAGGACGATGGTGTGGTCGAGCGTGTCCAAGGTTGCAGAGAGTTCATGGAGAGATAATGCACCATAGTTACAATCACATATAACTTACCCTTGCTCGGGGATCTTCTTTTTTCCAAGTTGGTTTGCGGAGATGCTGTATTACTTGGCTTCATTTCCATATATGATCCAGAACGGTTCCTATGGTAAGCAAAGAATAAATTGAAATAAAATGAAGTTATCAACTTCTGACAAATAATAAAACAAATCAAAAATAGTTTTGCTTTCAGGTGCATGGGATCCAAAAGTGTACACTGGTGTCTGCAAACCAGGATGTAATGAATTGTGAGTGCATCAGAATTTTGGTGATCTAGAATGCATGATTTGCTAAAGAAAAAATAATTGATAGACATGGGATTGAAGTACAATGGACAAATAATTTTTTTTTTTCTGATAGCAAAATAAAATTGTTTCAGTTAAAAACGTTTGGAAAGTGAATGCGATTAAAATGTTTCGAGTTAGTAATATTTCCACGAGGTTGCATTGGGAGATGGGGGATGGGAGGGAGCTCAGATGGAGGAGGAATGCTGAACCTGACTCAGATCTGGATTGTAAACAGACAATGGAGGAATTGTACCATGGGATTATAGGAAATATACACAAAGAGTTTTAAAATATTTCCCAAATGTACTTGTGCACAGAAATGAATGGCATGTCATCTGGATGTCTACAAAGTTTTCAGTGTTTCTAAACAAATTTAAACATGTTATTTTAAATTACAGAGAAGTGCTGTAATCAGCATAATTTATAAATTAACCAGAGAAAACCTTTTAAAAAATTGCCTGCATTTCCAATTTCTAATCAGGAATGTCTATTCCAGTCCTGACAATAAATTCTTAGTCAGCAGTGAGGTGCTAGAGTAGATGCTTTCAGTCAGAACATCGTCCTAATATTCTTGGGCCCAATTTAATAACACTTTTTTGACAGTAATCACAGGTCATTGTCTTGGTGCCAAGAGTGTGTTTAACTGGTTGTTTATTGCACAGCAGATTTGGTTGTAGTCGTAAAATATAAAAAGCTCTCCCAATAGTTAGATAAGTACTGCTGAGTGTCAATAGGATTGAAACCTGAGGTGGATAGGTTACTAGTGACTGCAGTATTTTGCCTGGAAAATGATTCAATAGAGAGGTACCACAGCACTATCTTTCCCTCACACACAAGAAGGGCTCACTCAACTGACAGCAATGGGCAGACTGGTAGGAGTATATACTTAATGGAAAGACACTGAAGGGTGTAGATGAACAGAGATGTTGAGTCTGTGTTTTCCAATGTAGTTATGCTGAATAACAGGACACAGACTACAGAAATAATTAAACAGGTCTTTAGTGATTGAGGGTCAGGGCTGAACTGGGATACACTTTGCTCTGCAGGGTTTATATACCGGTGTGGTCACCACCGGTACTACAATGTACAGGAGCCATCAAAAAGTAGTCCATCACCTTAAGGTATCCTCTTAAGGTGGTACAGGTTACATACACTACAATTCCTCCCCTTTTAGCTTAACAGTGTACACCCCAAATTAAACATTACATGGATAACATATATACAATTTACACACAACTGTTCAAAGATTCAGTCTCTGAGGAGGCCTCCTGATCCGGCCCGGATAACGCCTTTCAGGGGTCTCTGGTTCTCGTTGCTGGGGTGACTCATCCACTTGATCTCCTATGGATTGAACATCATCAGGTACGTTCGAGTCTGAGGTAGATGCTGCAGGCTCAATAAGTTCTTCAACTGGTGTCTCTGCCGTAGACATGGGGTCGACCCTTGTTCTCGATTCCATAAGTTGGTCAGCATGACGTCATATTACGTTCTCTCCAACGTCTACCGTGTACATCAAGGGTCCTTGTCGTGCACGAATTGTTCCAGGTTGCCATTTATCATCCCTATAGTCCCTGGCCAACACTGGTTGTCCTATTTCGAAACTACAAGTGGCCTTGTTATTTACATGCTGGAATTGCTTGTTTTCGACTTCCCTTCGCACATTGGGTTTTAACAAATCCAACTGGGACCGCGACCTTCTGTTATAGAACATTATGGCAGGGCTTTGATTTGTCACTGAATGCGTGGCGTTTCGATACGCCATCAGGAAATTGTCCACCTTGTGTTGTAGTGGAATATGGTCTTCACTCATGGCCTTTATCGCCTTTTTGAACGTTTGAACAAATCTCTCGGCCAACCCATTTGTAGTCGGATGATATGGGGCAGATGTATAGTGTTTCACCCCATTCTTTTTCATGAATTTCTGGACAGCTGTTCTCGTCTGGCTGAGAATGCTGGTAACAGTGGGTCGCCATGTGCTGGCCATTCCTTCACTGTCAAGTCGTAGACCTGAGACAGTGTCGGGTCATTTCGGGTCTCTCTCTCAATACCCGCATTGGTGACTGGTAAGCATTCGATGATGGTCGAGTGAAATATCTCTACAGGGTCAACTGCCGGTGTCTCTTCCGCTGTAGGTAGTGGCAGGCGTGACAGCCCATCAGCATTACCATGTTGTTTTGTACCTTTGAATTCAATATCATATTGATGTGCCCCTAGGAAAAGGGACCATCTCTGAAGCCTCTGCGCCGTCATTACCGGAACACCCTTCTTAGGGTTGAAAATGGAAACCAACGGCTGGTGATCTGTCAGCAGCGTAAACTTTTGGCCTTGCAGGTAATGGTTAAATTTCTTAACTCCCCACACGAGGCTGAGAGCCTCCCTATCTATCTGAGCATAGTTGCGCTCAGCGGAGGTCAATGATCTGGATGCGAAAGCGACTGGCCTTTCCGAGCCATCTGGAAACTTATGTGAGAGCACTGCCCCGATACCATATGGAGAAGCATCACAAGCTAAGCGAATAGGCAGCGTTGGGTTAAAGTGAGCCAACACTTCCTTAGAGGTGATCAGTGCTTTGCTCTTTTGAAATGCCCGCTTACAATCATCGCTCCACTTCCATGGTATTCCCATTTGCAAAAGAGTGTTCAGCGGGTGTAACACCGTGGATAAATTTGGAAGAAACTTATGGTAATAGTTAACCAACCCGAGGAACGACCTCAACTGGGATACATTCTCCGGTGCAGGAGCTTTTACAACAGCTTCGATCTTGTCAGGTGACTTATGGAGCCCCTCCCGGTCAATGACGTGGCCGCAGAACGAGATTCGCTTTTGAAAGAACTCGCATTTCTGGCGATTAACTCTGAGCCCATATTCTTTCAATCTGATGAGCACCTGCTCCAAATTCGCGGGGTGATCGTTATCATTATCTCCTGTAATCAGGATGTCATCCAGGTAGCATTGTGTGCCTGGAATTCCCTGCAATACCTGCTCCATGGCCCTTTGCCAAATCGCTGGAGCCGATGCCACTCCAAAAACCAGTCTATTATACCGATATAAGCCCTTATGTGTGTTGATCGTGAGATACTGACGTGACGCTTCATCAACTTCCATCTGTAGCTACGCCTGCGCCAGGTCTATCTTAGTGAAGTGTTTCCCGCCAGACAGCGAAGCGAAGATATCTTCAATCCGCGGAAGCAGATATTGCACCGTGTGAAGAACCGGATTAACAGTGATCTTGAAATCGCCACGGATGCGAACCTTCCCAGGTTCCCCCGGCTTGTTGCTCAACGAACGCTTCATGACAGGAACAATGGGTGGAGCCCATTCGCTCCAGTCCACCTTGGACAGTACCCCTGAATGTTCTAGCCCTTCCAGCTCTGCTTCCACAGCAGGTCGTATCGCATAAGGCACCAGTCTGGCTTTGAAAAATTTTGGGTTTGCATGTTCTTCAACCTTGATGGTTGCCGTAATTCCTTTCAGTGTTCCAAGTCCTTGTTGGAACACCTCCTTAGCATTGTCTAAGATTTTGGACAGTCGTTTAGGTTTGACGTCGTCCTCCTTACAGGCATCTACAGTCAGTGCTTGTATGGAATGCCAGTCCACATTTATTCTCCGGATCCATTCCCGTCCCAGTAGTGGCGGACCTCCATCAGGTAACACATACAAGTCCATTTTCTGAAATTCTTTACCATTGTAGACCACGTTTACTTTTATCTTTCCTTTGGGGTATACTATTTGCCCCGTGTATGTTTTCAATACAATCTCCGTATCCCTCAGGGGAATGTGCGAGAATAACCTTTTGTAATCTTGCTTATTCATGACCGTTAATGCCGACCCAGTGTCCAATTCCATCTTCACTTGGACTCCTGCTATCTGAAGCGTGACCCAGATAGTTTGGTGGTCTGCTGTGTTACCCGCATTATGTATTTTCAGACAACCCAGTTGCTTACTGCTGGAGTCTGAATCCGTCTTCTGTTCATCCGAACTGTTCTCTGTCACCTTGTGTACCTTTTTGTACTTCTCCTGCGGTGACTTTTTGCTGCTGGTCTTCTTTCCTGACCGGCATACTCTCGCTATGTGACCAAGTTTGCCACATTGCCTGCATTCTTTATCTTTGAACCAGCACTGGTTCTGGTCATGCGTTGTCCTTCCACAACGATAGCACTTTACTGTGCCCAATGCCATTTCATTGGTGCTGAATTCCAATGGCCTTTGCTGTATCTCTGCAGCGCCTCGTGCTGCTGCCTCGTGCGATGCTGCAATGCTGAAAGCTTTGTCCAGCGCAAGGTCCTTTTCCTCTAGCAGTCGCTTCTGGGTTCCTTCCCTTAGGATCCCACACACAAACTTATCTCTCAGTGCGTCTGCTAGTCCTGTACCGAACTGACAGTACTTTGATAACTTGCGCAGTTCGGTTAGGAATTCAGCGTTGCTTTCTTCTTTAAGTTGAATTCTTTTGTAGAATTTAAATCGTTCCGCTATCAGCAGCGGCGTGGGGTTTAAATGCTCTTGCAGGATAGTAACAATATCCATGAAACTCTTCCCTACCGGTTTATCTGGTGTTACAAGGTTCCTTAATAACCCGTACGTCTTCGCACCCATCGAGTTTAATAGGGTTAGTGCTTTCTTATCCTCCGGTACCTCATTCGTTGTACAGTAAATTTCGATGCGTTCCACATAAGTGGCCCAATCTTCCACATCGTTATCAAAAGCAGTGATGTTACCCGTTTTTGGCATCCTTGTTGAGTTTCCTTTCCTTCGGATATGATTATTATTTTATTTTATTTATTTATTTATTTTTTCAAAATGGCGGCTTCCCACGCTTGGCGGCTTTTCCCGCGCTTGTCTTCTTCCCCCGCCGACTCAAAATGGCGATTCCCGTGCTGTTGCCATTCACGCCTCCCAGCGGTCCTTTATTTTCCCCTACGCTGCTGCTCTTGTTCCCTGCCGCTCCCGCAGTCCTTGTGGTCATAAACGCTTTTCTGGCTGCTGCGCGTCTCTGCCCCGATTGCAGTCCGGCCCCTGACACCGGCTGCAGTCGTGTTCTCCTCCCTTTTCGTCATTTCCCTCCCCTTCTCTTACTGACAACTCGGCCGACTTCCCCCCCCCCCCCCGTGCCGCTCGATCGGGCTTACCCGCCGCTGTTGTCAAAGGGATGTTCACTGATGTTTGACTTCGTGGCCAGAAACCAACCCGGGTTCCCGATGGCCTCCCGTGCGATGCAGTGCCCAGCAGGATGTTGAGGGTGGATGTCCTTGTTCGACGCCCGTTTCAGAGGACGAAGCTTCCTTTGATGCAACTGCCGCAAGGTAAGATCAGACTCGTCACCACTGTTAAGTCTGTGTTTTCCAATGTAGTTATGCTGAATAACAGGACACAGACTACAGAAATAATTAAACAGGTCTTTAGTAATTGAGGGTCAGGGCTGAACTGGGATACACTTTGCTCTGCAGGGTTTATATACCGGTGTGGTCACCACTGGTACTACAATGTACAGGAGCCATCAAAAAGTAGTCCATCACCTTAAGGTATCCTCTTAAGGTGGTACAGGTTACATACACTACAAGAGAGACCCAGAAATTCAAATACTTTGGGACCTAAATTCCATGGCGGCCCAAACTGGCCGTGATTCCAGCAGCAGTGATGATGTGCCAGAACGGAGAGGCCCGAAGACCGAAGTAAATTCGTCCTCGGGGGTTCATCAGAGTAAATCAGTTGGTCTGCAGGCACCTTACGAATTTCAGCCCATGCCAAAGCCCAGAGGTAAGTCCGGGGGCAAGGAAGGCGATTGGGAGGGTAGAGGGGCAAGGTGCACTTCGGTAGTAGCCCACATTTGTTTTTGTGGAGCCAGGAGGAGCTCTCCTGCTTCTTCTGACTTCACAAAATGCTGAAAGATTTCCAAGTTTTGGAGGTTTTTATAAGTGGCCTCCAGCGGTCCCACTCGTTAGGATACTCAAGGCAGGGATATACCAGTCAGAGCTTGCGCATCGCCTGAAAAGAGACTCCAAACATTTTAGCTGTGAGACAAACACCCGTGCAGATTGCACGTGGGCCTCAGCACTGCTAAACTGGTTAACTGCAGCTGTTTTAGGCCCATAAAATGGGCGCAACGATGCAGCTTAATAAAACCATTAAAAAGGCCAATAGAATTTTGGGTTTTATAATGGGGTATAGAGCATAAGAATAAAGAAGTAATGATTAATGTATGCAAAACATTGGTTAAGCTACAGTTAGAGTAGCAGTGTTGCACACACCATTACAAAAAGGACATTAAAGCCACAGACAGTGTGCAGCATACATTCAGTAAGATGATGCCAAGGATGGGAAATCATAGTTCTGAGGAGAGCCTTGAGATACTGGGACAATTCCACTGGAACAGTGAAGGGTAGATAGAGATTTACAAGTGCTTTTTAAAATTATGAAGAGTTTTAATGACGTGAATGGGGAAAGATTATTTCATTTGATTGGGGAGACGGAGAGGAGGAGTCATCCATTTGAATTATCACTAAGCGAGTAAGGAGAAGGTTAGAAGAAATGTCTTTATGCAGCAGGCCGTTGGAGCATAGAAGATTTTGCCACAGGCAGTGGTTGCGACCATTGCATCCTATAAAGGAAAATTAGATAAATATACATACGTTAAGTTGCCTTTGGGTCACGGGTCTTCCCCAATATTAGGAGAAGTGCTGTACAGGCCAGAAATAATAAAATGCATTGTTGTCCAATACAGACAGGCTCACAGCTTAGCCTGCTCATGACCAGACCTCAAAATAGCAGACTCCACCTAGCTAAGCAAGCAGGTGTTGTTTATACTTGCCACTAACAGCACTTTCAGTCGGAGGGGCCCATTCCAGGAGGGTCTGTTGAGGTAGGGAACAATCCTGTAGTTTAAAGGGGCCACTAAACATGGCAGTTTATTTGGTGCCCTGTATAAACAATTTTATTCACATTGTCAATAGCTTTGCTGAACTCCTGCTGTGAAGCAGCAGTTTGACCCCAGGATGCCTTTAAAATTAAATGTAATGTCAACAGGACCCGAGTACAATTTTGATAAGCAACTGAACAAATTCAGAGTGACAGTGCTATTCATCTATCTCTGCAAATGGTTTCTTTAACAGTAAAATATAGCCTGAGTACTCTAGTCAGCAGAAGTAAAAGTTGCACTTGTCCACCCTACTAACATGCATGAAATAATTAATCTGAGTGTTTTTGTGAATAATAAATTTGTTGGTGTATCAGCTAATCTTGAGTCAGCACCTAATTTTGAAATTTGCATGCATGAAACATGCAGTGACAAGTGGCTGATTCAGTGGAAGGCAAGTCAGTTTGACACTAATCACCATTTGAAGCCTGAATTAAACGAGTTGTTATTGCCATGAATGCTGTTACAAGTAGCAAACAAAAAACATTTGTGGACTAATCCCTGTTGTCTAGTTTTACTTTTACTTCAAGTTGCCTTGAACAAAGTTATAGCTTTTGTGAATAGTTATCAAATAAATCTGGCAGGGCTGAGAGAATACATTATAACATCTAGGTGGTTAGGTTTTAAACATGATGAAATTAGATGATTGCAGGCTACACACAATTACACTTGGTCAGTGGGGCCAATCAATATACCACATCATAGTTATTCACAATGAATAGTTGATGATATGGGTCTCTCACTGCATTAGTGAGGCAGTAGTTTCGAAACAGCAACAGCTTTTAGTGTCCATACTTTTACCCCATTGTTATGGGAACAATTCTTTCTAATGAACTCCTATTGAAGTCTCTGTTTTAAACTGTGCTCATGGGGATAGAATGGGTACAATGAGGCCCAACTTCAGTGACCAACATCCTGGACCCCATAGACACCTGAATAACGTCCGACCCAAAATTAGAAATTAAGAAAAAGTGCTGGAAAGCACTCAGCCGGTCAGGCAGTGTATGTGCAGAGAGAAACCGAGTTAACGGGTGGAATTTTCAGAGGTAAGAGCGGATGGGTTGGAGGCATGGGGGGGGAAGTGAAAGTTGCAAAAATGTGAGCCCCAACCCACCCACTTTCACCTTTCAATCAGGCAGGACGGGGGGTAGGGTGGGCTGCCAACCCGCTGCCAGGAGGCGGGTTGGCAATTTAAATATTATAATGAAGCCTGAAGCCTCGACTTTAACCAGCTTTGCAGGTTTTACTGCAGCTGGCTGGGGATCCCAGGCCTCGGGATTCCTGGTGGCTGCAACGAGGCAGCCTCAGCCTCAGGGAGCAATCATTGTGGGCCGGGAGCAGCAAGAGTGCTTCCTCCTGGCCCCCCAAGCTCCCCCACCATCAGCCTGGCCCTCCCCGGGGTCGGGGATCTGGCCTCCTCTAGGGATCGGTCACCCCCCCAATCCGGGCCTGGAACAGCCGCCCCACCCCCAGCCCCCCCCCACATCCACCTTCCACTGGGGATCGTAATTCGGCCCTGGGGTCGGGGATCGCAACTCCCCCCTCCCCCACTCCGGGGACAGGGATCAGAGCCCCAGGGGATCAGAACCCCAGTTGGGTATCAGACCCCACCCCCCCGGGCCTGAAAACCCCCACCAGGCAATCGGACCCCCCGCCCCCACCTTCCTGGGCCCAGCACTTACCTATTGCTACGGCCTCCTCCTCCGAATTCCCCTCACGAATGGAAGCCAGTCTGTCAATCAGGCTGACTTCCGGGCGAGGAACCTGCCCCTGACGTCGCACGCACAGCGTTAAAACTCCACAGCATACCGGGAAACCCGACCTTCCGGGTTTCCCGCTGTCTCCCGGGTCCCCCGCACCGTGGGTGTGGTAGCCGGGAATATCCAGCCCAAAGTTTCAGATCGATGACCTTTCATCAGACACAAAATTAGGTTGGGCTGCCACCTAAAACAAGCGTTAGATCCCTTCTATATTGTTGTTGTAGGCTACATGAGACTCACATAATAACAGCCCATTACCTCAACATTAAAGCATTTGAAGTAAAAACAGTGAATCAAAATGGAACAAACACAAGATGGTGAAAACATATGGAGAATCAAGTTTTTTGAAATTTTGGTTCTTCAGTGTAACAACCTCAAAAAATAACAGATATTATCATAAGGACTTGATTGTAGGATTCTTTCAAACATCAGTTACTGCAAATAAAACGTGATGACAGACAACAACAATAAAATGTGCATTTCCAATAACTGCTCAGAAAAGTTTATAGTGTTAGTTTGTTACCTCTCAGGATCCCTCAGATTTGGAATATTCTTATATTGTGTCTTCTCCGGATCCTGTTCTCTATTTTCTGGCCAAACAAATGAATCTCGTTTCCGCCTCAGAAAGTTCAGAAGGTCACCAAAACAACAGTATTCAGTGATTACCAGAACTGGGCCTGCAACATGACAGTAAATCCATTGAAAATTCACAAAAGTATTTTTCAGGGTCAGCTGAAGTTCCCCAGAATTTCTCTAAACCCATTGATTGTTGTGTTCTCATGACTCAAGGTCATCTATATCCCACTTCCTACTGAAACAAAAGTGTTTTAAATTTAGTCACCAGAGTGATTAGCAGGGAGAACAGATGAACGATAATGCACATATATGTCAAAAATTCCTTTTGCAGATATATACAAATATGACAGTTTGATGTCATGAAGTAATGGCAGCAAATGGGAAAGTTGGCCAGCATTGCTTGTGCAATACAGTATGGTTGGCTGATTTGAAGTCAATGGTCCAAAACCACCTCTTAAGTTTCAGAGCCGCTGACTTCTCTAAAATTGTCAAAAATGGCATTTTCGATTGTTCTCAAACACGGCTGGTGACCAATTCATACTCTAAATGAGGTTATTAGTTTCTTGGTTTGAAGCTTAGTTCTCCCATGTGGTTTTACATAAAAGGAGAGCTATTCAATAAGATCATGGCTGATCTTCTACCTCAACTCCAACTTCCCACACTATCACCATATCCTGTGGTTCCCTTAGTATCCATAAATCTATCGATCTCTGTCTTGAATATGACTGCATCCACAGCCCTCTGGGTTTTTTTTTCATTCCTGGCATGTGGGCGTCGCTGGCATGGACAGCATTTATTGGCCAATCCCTAATTGCCCTTGAGAAGGTGGTGGCGAGCCACCATCTTGAACCGCTGCAGTCTGTGTGGTGAAGGTACTCCCACAGTGCTGTTAGGGAGGGAGTTCCAGGATTTTGACCCAGCGACGATGAAGGAACAGTGATACATTTCCAAGTCAGGATGGTGTGTAACTTGGAGGAGAATTTGCAGGTGATGGTGTTCCCATGCGCCTGCTGCCCTTGTCCTTCTAGGTGGTAGAGGTGCGGGTTTGGGAGGTGCTGTCGAAGAAGCTTTGGCGAGTTGTTGCAGTGCATCTTGTAGATGGTACACACTGCAGCCACGGTGCGCCGGTGTGGAGGGAGTGAATGTTTAAGGTGGTGGATGGGGTGCCAATCAAGTGGGCTGCTTTGTCCTGGATGGTATCGAGCTTCTTGAGTGTTGTTGGGGCTGCACTCATCCAGGCAAGTGGGGTGTATTCTATCACACTCCTGACTTGTGCCTTGTAGATGGTGGAAAGGCTTTGGAGAGTCAGGAGGTGAGACACTCACCGCAAAATACCCAGCCTCTAACCTGCTCTTGTTGCCACAGTATTTACGTGGCTGGTCCAGTTAAGTTCTGGTCAATGGTTACACCCAGGATGTTGATGATGGGGGATTTGGTGATGGTAATGCCGTTGAATGTCAAGGAGCGGTGGTTAGACTCTCGCTTGTTGGAGATAGTCATTGCCTGGCACTTTTGTGGCGCAAATGTTACTTGCCACTTATCAGACCAAGCCTGAATGTCGTCCAGGTCTTGCTGCATGTGGGAATCTACTGCTTCATTATCTGAGGAGTTGCGAAAGGAACCGAACACTGTGCAATCATCAGCAAACATCCCCACTTCTGACCTTATGATGGAGGGAAGGTCATTGATAGAGCAGCTGAAGATGGTTGGGCCTGGGACACTGCCCTGAGGAACTCCTGCAGCGATGTACTGGGGCTGAGATGTTTGACCTCCAACAACCACAACTTTCGTCCTTTGCGCTAGGTATGACTCGTGCCAGTGGAAAGTTTTCCCTCTGATTCCCACTGACTTCAATTTTACTAGGGGTCCTTGATGCCACACTCGGTCAAATGCTGCCTGGAGGTCAAGGGCAGTCACTCTCACCTCACCTCTGGAATTTAGCTCTGTTGTCCATGTTTGGGGCCAAGGCTGTAGGTCTGGAGCCAAGTGGTCCTGGCGGAACCCAAACTGAGCATCGATGAGCAGTTTATTTGTGAATAGGTGCCGCTTGATAGCACTGTCGACGCCACCTTCCATCACTTTGCTGATGATTGAGAGTAGACTGATGGGGCGGTAATTGGCTGGATTGGATTTGTCCTGCTTTCTGCGGACAGGACATACCTGGGCAGTTTTCCACATTGTCGGATAGATGCCAGTGTTGTAGCTGTACTGAAACAGCTTGGCTAGAGGCACAGCTAGTTCTGGAGCACAAATCTTCAGCACGACAGCTGGGATGCTGTTGGGGCCCATAGCCTTTGCTATATCCAGTGCACTCAGCCATTTCTTGATATCACGTGGAGTGAATTGAAATGGCTGAAGACTGGCTTCTGTGATGGAGAAGGCCAATATGGATCATCCACTTGGCACTTCTGGCTGAAGATGGTTGCAATCGCTTCAGCCTTGTCTTTTGCACTCACGTGCTGGGCTCCACCATCATTGAGAATGGAGATATTCATGGAGCCTCCTCCTGCCGTTAGTTGTTTAATGGTCCACCACCATTCACAACTGGATGTGGCAGGACTGCAGAGCTTTGACCTGATCTGTTGATTGTGAGGTCGCTTAGTTCTGTCTATAGCATGCTGCTTCTGCTGTTTAGCCTGCATGTAGTCCTGTGTTGCAGCTTCCTCAGGTTTGCGCCTCATTTTTAGGTATGCCTGGTGCTACTCCTGACATGTTCTTCTGCACTCCTCATTAAACCAGGGTTGGTCCCCTGGTTTGATGGTAATGGTAGAGTGAGGGATATGCCGGGCCATGAGGTTCTAGGTTGTGGTGGAATACAATTCTGCTGCTGCTGATGGCCCACAGCGTCTCATGGATGCCCAGTTTTGAGCCACCAGATCTGTTCTGAATCTATCCCATTTAGCACGGTGGTAGTGCCACACAACATGATGGAGGGTGACCTCAGTGTGAAGATGGGTCTTTGTCTCCACAAGGATTGTAGGGTGGTCACTGCTACCAATACTGTCATGGACAGATGCATCTGCGACAGGTACATTTGTGCAGGTAGCTTGGTGGTAGATTGGTAGAGAATTCCAAAGATTCACAACCTTTTGAGTGAAGAAATTTCTCCGCATCTCAGTCCTAAATGGCCGACCCCTTATTCTGAGACTGTGACCCCTAGTTTTAGACTCCCCAGCCAGTGGAAAAATCCTCCCAGCATCCACCCTGTCAAGCCCCTTAAGAATTTTATACATTTCAATGAGATCACCTCTCATTCTTCTAAACTCTAGAGAATATAGGCCTAGTCTACTCAATCTCTCTTCATACGACAATCCCCCCATCCCAGGAACCAGTTTGGTGAACCTTTGTTGCACTCCCGCTAAGACAACTATATCCTTCCTTAGGTAAGGAGACCAGAACTGTACACAATACTCCAGGTGTGGTCTCACCAAGGCCTTATATAATTGCAGTAAGATATCTTTACTCTTACACTCAAATCCTCTTGTAATAAAGGCAGCATACCATTTGCTTTCCTAATTGGTTGCTGTACCTGCATGTTAACCTTCTGGGATTTGTGTACAAAGACACCCAGGTCCCTCTGAACACCAACATTTCCCAGTCTCTCGCATTTAAAAAAATATTCTGCTTTCCTATTTTCCCTGCCAATGTGGATAACAACAGATGCGTGACTCTCTCATAAAAGGCTGGTGACCCCCAGAGTCCTGACCAAATCAGAAATCCAGATTTTTTTGGGTTGCACAAATAGTTATTGGTTTCTACTTTAATTGGTAGGTTTCCTTTAGGAGCAGTGACACCACAAAACATGAACTGGGGGGAGATGTGCTTGTAAGTCTCTATTTCTATGACCTGGGGACACATATGAAAATGCCTATAAGCTCTCATAGGAGGTCTGTAAATTTCATAGATCTCCTGGAATACAAATAAACAACACAGCACATACCAACGTAAATTGTGAATACACTGGCCAGTCCCCTGCAGTTCTCTCTTAGAAATAGATTTTAAAACTTTAATAATACTATTTAATCAAAATGAACATTGAAAGCCAAATCATTGTGCAGAGGATACAGTATTAACAATGAAAGACAATTTCCCAGCGTTCTCCCAATCTCCCAGCGTAGCTTTTGTGAAAATTCTGGAGAAACAAAGTAAATGGTAATTTTTAGTCATTTACGCTGTTTCTCCGGGAGTTTGCGTTAGTCTTCCGTTGAAGTTATGGTGGGAGATTGGAAGAATCCCTGTGGAAGGTCTATCACAGAAAAGTCATTCTCCTACCAAAACTCTAAATGTTTCTTCTGGCATGTACCAGAGGCACTGTGCTCTGACAGTAATAAAAATATAAACTAGGCAGGCGATCTAGACAAATGTGTAATAGGTGGCTCCTTCTAGGGAACATCGAATACTGTTAAATGTCATATTTGGAGAATCTGCTGCACTCCAGTCCCCCAACCCCCTCTTGCTCCAGCAGGCATACTTATTTTCCTTACTGGTCTTCAGTGCTGCTCCAGCTGCAGAGCGAATGTGACAGGGTGAAGAGCACACAAGCATAAATCCAAAAAACATGGTAAAAGTTGAATAAATATAACTAAAACTACAGACCAAATTAATGTTTATTATCGACTAAAGATCTCCATCGCAAGGTTTTGAAGTTGACATCCAGCAAACCACCAAATGTTAACCAGATAATCTAGGATCCCAGCCAAACCAAAATTTGGACAGCTCAGTTTGTTCATTAAAGACTTGTTCGAGTTAAAAAGGAGAAGCAGTGGTTACAGTAGTAATACCTTTGAGACATCAGTGGATGTTGTTATCCAGGGACAGCAATATCTATTCATACCCATTGCCGTCATTAATAACAGCTTGTTCTAAGATATTACTAAGTCAACAACTCAAGGGCATGGTTCAGTTTACTTGCACAATGTTTCAGAAATGTCTTCCGTATCATTATTCTTTTAAAGATACTTGCTCTATGGAAGAGCATTAGTATTAGTTTGAGCTTTTTCCCAACATTTTTGTCTTGTGTTCATGACTGGACAGCAGTTTCCATACAGGTTAAATAATATACAGAAGCCAGATGAAACAGCAAGATACTCAACAACACACAACAACAAAAACCAGAATCAGTGCATAAGGGGTTCATAGAACTTATAGAACAATGTTTATTATGGAGTCCATTAAGAAACAAGGGCCTAGAAATTTGTCTTGGGCAGGTGGAGGCATAAAACGGGCGGTATGGGATTGGCCACCCGTTATACACAGCGCCCGATATTCAGCTCTATTGTAGTCTGCCTGAGATGAATTTCTAGGCCAAGGCCTTTTGGATGAAATAGGCTCATTTGTCTCTTTATAGATCTTCTTAATAGATCTTCAAGATGAGATGGTTCCGATGGTACAAATAGGCCAGAACTAAATTTTAGCAGCCAGGACTGCGGGTACATTTACATTTAACACGATTTCCGCTTCATACTGACACTAAACTGGTTGTATAAATCCAGAGTCAGTGCCCAACCTGACTCTGGAGCAAAGTGGAGTGAGACTCCCTGAAGGTCTCGACTGGACTCGCTGGATACTTTGGAAGTGATCTTAATTTAAATGTTTAGAGAGCATGGATGCTCCCCTTTCTGCTCCATCCTAATTTGGACAGTTAAAATTCCAGCCAGGCAGGAAGCAAGCAATGTAAACCAGGATTTACCTGGTTCTAACTCAAACCACAACTTACAGTCTCAGTGTAAGTGCATCCTGTAATTAAAACCACCCAACTTCTTTCATGTTATAATTAGTTCTTTGAAGTAAGGAAACAAGTTCCGAATCACCTGATCTTATAGCTTGTGAGGTGAGGTGTAACGCCTGGATATTGCTGCTTCTTTCATGCGACTCCCCTGGACTGAGGACTAGATTTTCATTTTCAGTAAGGGTGGAAAGCGAACCATCTTTTATCCACCCATTGACTTCAATGGAAAGGAAAATCAGGAGGGGTGTATAACAGGCGTACAATCCGCTACAGCCTGTTTTCCACCCCTACCAAGAGTTCAAATCTACAAGCTTCTCATTGTCCAAGCTTTTGTCTTCATGGGCTGTATAGGTTCATACGGTGGAGCCTCAGGGTCACGTATAAGGACCCAGTGTATGAATGTGCACTCCCTGAACATATTGGAAAATTACAGCCACATACTGGCAAAGCGAAGGCATGCGACTTTGCATCCATTACAATTACTGAAAACCATGGGGAGTACACTGATGATTTCCTGTCATGAAATGAGATTGGGTGAAGCTTACCACCAGAAACATGCATTCGTAACATTGGCCCTGTAAAGTTTAAATCCATTCTCTTATTAATTTGCATATATCCCTAGTTGCTGATATGAACAGATTATGGTGCTTTGATTTAGGATCTATCCACTAATAAGAAGCAACACTAATAGTAATCCTCTCCAAGCCTCCTGGCCTACAAAATTCAGACAGAAAATACCACCAAATGATTTATAATTACAAAGAAGCAAAATCAGGAATCATTTTATCACAAAATGTGTAGTGGAAATCTGGAGCCCTCTCCCCAAAAAGGCTGTGGATGCGGGGACAATTGAAACTTTCAAGACTCAAATCAATAAATTTTCGTTAGGTAAGGGTATCAAGGGGTATAAGGAAAGAAAAAGAAGGAACTTGCATTTATATAGCGCCTTTCACAACCTCAAAATGCCTCAAAGTGCTTTACATCCAATGAAGCGTAGTCACTGTTGTAATGTGGGAAACGCGGCAGTCAATTTGAGCACAGTAAGGTCCAACAAACAGCAATGTGATAGTGGCCAGATAATCTGTTTTAGTGATGTTGATTGAGGGATAAATATTAGCCAGGACACCGGGGAGAACTTTTTGAATAGTGCCATGGGACCTTTTACGTCCACGGAAGGGGCAGACGGAACCTTGGTTTAATGTCTCATGCGAAAGACGGCACCTCCAACAGTGCAGCATTCCCTCAGTACTGCACTTGGAGTGTCAGCCTGGATTACATGCTCAGTCAGGTCTCTCCAGTGGGATTTAAATCCACACCCTTCTGACTCAGAGACGAGAGTGCTACCACTGAGCTACTCTGATAATTTCTCTACCTTAAAGGTAACATCGCACTCAGTTAAAAAGTGTAAATATGGCTCATTTTCCAGTTGTATGAACTGACCTCCTACGGTGCATGCTCCCAGCAGGTTGACAATGTTGATGTGCTGCCCCAGGTGACTCAAGACTTTCAGTTCTGACATCAGAGCTTCCTTCTCTGTGGAGTGAGCACTTGCTGCAGACAGATTTGCAGTTGTCATTCTACAGATCATGGTACATCAAACTACACACCACACAAAACATTTATCATATATACTTACGTTTAAGCATCTTTACTGCCACAGTCATAATGGAGTCAGCCTTAGTCAATCCATAAGCAGCAGCCTCCACAACCTTCCCGAAGGCTCCAGCACCAAGGGTTTTACCTAGGGATAGGAAGCATTTTCTTCAGAACTGAATTAACAGTATGTAGATTAACCAAGTTGTAAAAATATAACATTTCATTCTTTTATTCACATATAAGAACATAAGAATTAGGAGTAGGAGTAGGCCATACGGCCCTTCAAGCCTGCTCCGCCAATCAATAAGACCACGGATGATCTTCAAACTGAACTCCACTTTCCCGCCCGATCCCCATATCCCTTGATTCCCCTAGAGTCTAAAAATCTATCTATCTCAGCCTTGAATATACTCAACGACTCGGCATCCACAGCCCTTTGGGGTAGAGAATTCCAAAGATAAGAGATCCAAAGATTACGATACAGTAATTTTATCTTTGTTGATGAGATAAACAGAGGGTATTGTGGCATAAGCAGAGATATTACAACTTTTTAAACAAATACTAATCATTGAAAAGATATTAATATATTAGAAATCACCTACTGGATCTCTATGTACCACATCTGACGAGCACTCCTGTGGATAGATTGACAATCCTATTATCACTCTTCTACTATCTATCCTGATAACATTCTCTACCTCCTTCATCCTCAGCCGATATCCTATGATAATCCCCTCCGTGTGCTCTTCCTTCATAATTCCTTTGTGAAGTCTGTCCTGATAACACTCACTATCTGCTCTGCACCAATAACCCCCTCCACCCACTCTGCTCTGTGTAACATCCACCCACTCTACCCTGATATCTATCTCCACCCACTCTGCCCTGATAGTCCTCTCCATCCACTCTGCCCCAGTAGTCCACTCTGTCCCAATAACCCATTCCACCCACTCTACCCTGATATCTATCTCCATCCACTCTGCCCTGATAGTCCTCTCCATCCACTCTGCCCCAGTAGCCCACTCTGCCCCATAACCCATTCCACACCCTCTACCCTGATATCTATCTCCATCCACTCTGCCCTGATAGTCCTCTCCATCCACTCTGCCCCAGTAACCAACTCTGCCCCAATAACCCATTACACGTACTCTACCCTGATATCTATCTCCATCCACTTGCCCTGATAGCCCCATCCACCCATGCTGCCCCAATAACCCACACTCCCCACCAGCCCACCCTCCCGCACTTTACTCAGTTCATGCTGATAATCCTTTCCACATATTCTTCGCTAATAACTAAACAAACAGGGCTAAAAATTCAATAGCCCCCAAAAACAGGTGCAGGGATCGCGGTGCACAATTAACTTGTACCTATTCAAAGTAATGCAGGCACGCAAACTTCATGCTGCCCAAAATTAAACGTGCTGCTGAGTGGCTGCACACTCAGCAGGGGGCCCATGTTCAAGGCTAGCACCAATTAAAGCTACTGTGCAGTCCTTAAAGCCAGCCTGCACGTTTTAAAGGGGAGGTGCATTCTGGCTCCAGAAGTTACTGACTGAACTACAGGGTGAGTGAAGATGGCGCAACATGGCAGAGAGAGGGCACTCAGATTTTCTGATGCAGCAATCGAGGCCCTGGTGCATGAGGTAGACAGGAGGAGAGGTGTCCTCTATCCACAGGGGGCCAGGAGGCCCTACAGACACACACTAAGAAAGGAATGGAAGCAGATAGCCGTCATTGTCAATGCAAGCAGTGTAGCCCTGTGGACCTGGATGCAGTGCTGGAAGGAGTTTAATGACCTCACACGAGTGGTCAAGGTCAGTGAATTCATCTTCAAATGCCATATCCCACCACTGCACCACTAGCCTCACACACTGCTCAATTCACCAGAGCCCCATTACTCACCTACCAACAATCTCTATCAATCACAACTCATACCTCACATTAATACACTCCATCTCACCCTCCCACACTTACCACTGCTGCAAACCTCACACCCACATCTCACAGATTGCACACACTGCCAGCTATTCAACCATGGCAGCCACATCAGCCAAACACAGTGAACCACACTCACTGACACACTGCCATCTCTCTTGCAGGACAAGGTGGTGCACAATCGTAGACAACGGCAGCTAAGCAAAGGGGGACAGGCGTGCCTCTATATCCTGACCCCGCTCAAGGAGATGGTGCTCGTCGTAATTGGAGTGGCTGTGACTGAGGCCATCACCAGCAGCGGCACTGGAACAATTGAACGTGATGATATGCTCAAACCTAATCCTGCTTCTCACATCCCATTTCCCGCTCATCCCACAATCTCTTCTGACTTACTGCTGCAGATGGTGTAAGCATGCACATCTTGCTTTCCCCCCTCCCCTCACCACAACCTTACCCATGTGCCTTTCTCATTTCAGACACCCAAGAAATACAACCTGGCCAGGCATTGCAGAGGAGAGTGATGATGAAGAAGAAACACCATCGCGCAATCTGACACTCGCAGCCATCAGCTCAGATACTGGCACTGCGCGGACTTTAGAGGGTAGCTCGGAGGCGGGATCTGCACGTGGTGAGTCACAGGGCATGAGTGGGCTGCAGCCAGGGCAGGGGGAAAGGGTAGCACAGGTGCCAGCTCCCCGGAGGACGAGATCGCACATGACTTCTGCTGAACAGGACTCAGATGAGGACTTCGATGGGGCGGTCTACAGAGCAATGCTGATGGGTATGCACAATGAAATGCTTAGTGCATCAGCAGGCCTGCCAAAAAGGCTGAATGCAATGTGAAGGAGCATGGAAGAGTCCAGCACCAACCTTGCACAGCGCTTTGCTCAAAGCTTTGAGCCCATCCTTTCCAGCGCACTTGTGGAACCAACCATCATGCACCATCTGATGGCCGATGTCTCAGCTTCCATTGCAGCACAAGCAGAAGCCACCCAATGTCAGAGTGCTGCAGTAGAAGCTCAGACTGAAGTCATGCAAGTTTAGACTGCTGCCATCATTGCTGTGTTTACCAGTGTTGAAAGAGGCTTGCAGGGTGTCACAGCAGTCCAGCAACCTGTCCTCTTATTCAGATTGCTGAGGCACCACCCCAGGGGGAGTGGCTCTGGGGAGGACAAACCTGCTGCCCTCTCTCAGGATGACAGCATTCGTCCTCCCACCACTGTCACTCCACCAGTGCCCTTGCTGTTGCCTGTCAGCCAGCCAGCCCAGACTGTTGCCGCCCATGCTGAGGTGGTGCAGTCTGAAGCCAGGCCATCTGAAGTCTCCCCCACTGAAAGTCAGCAGCCTTCCACCAGCCATGCTGCAGCCACTGAAGTAGCATTTCATAGGAGCATTTGGACAGGCAAAGACAGGCACTAAGGGAATGCACAAGGGTGATTAGTCAATGTCACCCTGCACCATGGGGAAGCTTGCTATCCTGGTGAAGCCACATGCTCGCTCCACCTGCTTCTCTCTGGCAAGACAGAATGAAATGTATTCAGCTCTCTTTGCATACAGAGCCTCACACACCTCCCTTATACAGGAGTGGACGGCGAACTGGGAGATGTTAGAGATGTTGCCTGCTCCAGCCTGGAAGGAGCCTGACACGAAGAAGTTCAAGGCCACAGTCACCTTTACAGCCACTGGCAATGCCGTCCTCGCCCTGGACTGAGGCAGCAGGTCTGCCTGCAGCAAGTGGCAGATTTCAGTGAGCACCTCCTTAGTAAAATGGAGACGTCGCATGCACTGTTCAGTGTTGAGGTTGAGGTAGGAGAATTGCTCCCTGAAATCCCTGGGTGGATATGGCCTCCTGCTGAGAGCCCTTCTCCCCCTCCTCCTCCTCCCTCTTCCAGCAGTTTGTCCTGCTCTGTATCACCTCTGCCCATTCTCCCTGTCATGCCACAGGCCAAAGGGGATACAAACTACTGCACCCATGTCTGGGAGCAACTGGTCTGAGCAGACTCCTTGCAAGTCAGTACCAAGTCCTTGAGCACGTGCCACACCACTCCTTGTAGAATTTAGGCAACTTTAAATACATCTAAAGAGCACCATACACTTCTACAAACTCAGCAACAGCTAGTAGAAATTAATCAGCAACTAACCTGTAAGTAGGTGACGATCCCTTTACATAGTGCTGCTGAACGCATGTTCAGCTGCGCGAGGTTAAGAGAGGGCATTAGCTCCAGCGTTGAGGTTGAAAATGACAGCGCTGGCATCAAGTCAGGGTTACATGCTGATTGACGTCATGATCTGCATACTCTGCATACTTATGCCACACGATCCCAGCGCTGCGCTAACGCATCACTAAAATGGCATCGAGCGCGGCCCGCACCAGAAGTGTGCGCACTCTGCTCAGATGCCATTTTCAAGCCAGATCAGCACCCATAGCGCCCAAACAACGGGTGCTACACAACCACATTTTTAGCCCACTCACCTGCTGCTCTGCCTTGGTAACTTTGTACACTGTTTGCTGATAACTCCCTCCATGCACATTATCCTGATAACACCTTCCCAAACTCAAACCTGATTACCTGCTCCCCACACTCAATCCTGATAACCTATCCACATACCTACTCCTGGTTAAAAGGTCTGAACATGCTCGATACTTTCATTTCTGTTTCATTTTTAAGACAAGGTAGATATTTCAACTGAATAGCAAAGCAGTAGTTTAATTGAATTATTTTTTTGTGTTTTTATTGTTTTAATGGGTTTATTGTTAATTAAACACAGATTAACTGAACTCTGAATATGAGAACAATTCATGTAGACCAAGCAAAATATCAACCAACCAAAACGCAGCTTATCCCTGGGGAATTCCCATTTATCATCATACGGTAATTGTGTTGGGTCGATGTACGTGTAGTTATTCCCATGTATTCCTTCAACTACCTTCCACTGAATTTGGTACCTGGGTTTCTAAAAACAATCGTGATCATATTAATTTTCACTTTCATAATATACAAAGCAACTCAGTGAGTAAAGAATTAGAAATCTTAGACTTTGCTGCACTTTACCTGTTGATATTTGTAAAACAGAATGACTAAAATAACACACAGTACGCCTGCTGCTGCTGCAAACAGGGTCAAGAGTGGAGTAAAGAGATGATGTGTCTTTGTTATTTCTGTAAGAAATAAAGAAGAAAAATAACTGTACCACTTATGAATATGGGTATATAGGCTGAGAAAATAACCCTCATTAGCTAATTCCAGAACATCTGCAGGCAAATCTATTTGACTGTTGTTACTCTAAAGCTGTTGTAAATTAAAACAAAGGTCAGCAAGGTGCAAGGATGAAAATCCACCTCAACCACCAATGAACGAATGAGCAGAAGACCAGGTTTAATCAGTTTAGGTTATCTACTTTTAGACAGTGTTGAAATACTGGAACAGAACCTGTTGCTATGGAACCAAGTTTATTTAATGCTATTGAGGAGCCTGAGCAGGTAGTAACACTTATGTAGGTTAGCCTGGATTGACTTACATTGGATTTGGTTCAGGTTTCATGGGCTTGGTGATTAAATTTCTACCAACTTATTCTATCAATCATAGCCTCCAACCCTAAACTCTTAACTCGCCCCTACCAAAAATGAACTGAAGGCTAACTCATACTTCAACAAAACTAAAGGGCAATTGGCATTGAATGCATTCACTGCACAATAGTTCATCAGAAGATAAACATCAAAATATTAATCATTAGTAACAACTATTTATTTATACAATGCGTTTATTCAATGAGTTTAGCAAGAAATGAAAATTCAGGTCAATCACAGGTGAGCTTTTCTCCAAAACCCCGTGAGAAACATAAAGCCCTCTGCAGTGCACAGCGGGTCGATTTTCGTATCTGGCATACATCGGGCAGGCAGGGAGACAACTTCAGCCGCCCACCCGCCCGCCCAATGGCGTCAGCAGGAGGCCTTAGTTAAATAGAATGGGCTAGCTGATGGCATTAATCGTGGCTCATAGGCACCGTTTGGGAGGGCGAGAAATCCGGCAGAGCATATGCTGATGTGAGCCCTCAACAGCACCTTAATGAGGAGGGCTGAACAAATCAGGAGGTCCACGGAGCAGAAGGTTTAAGTTGCAGGGAAATGTACTAAATTAAATTGTTCAGACATTTTCTGGACACCTGCAAAATTGCTTTGTGTTAAAATAACACACAGAGAAATTTCACCCTGCACCTTGTTACTAACGTCATAAAGTGCAATTTCAACCCACAAATCATTAAAGCATGTCATATAGCACCTTTAACCCATACTGAGTATTTCAATTCTAAAGCACTTTACTCAGTTATCTGGGTTGGATGTGTACTTTCACTCAGAATATTATTACCTCCTTTTATCTGATAGATCGCATGACTCTCGCCAACACTGTTATATGACAGGCACTCCACAGTAATGTTGCTCTTCAGTTCATTGGTGTTAATAATGCTTTCTACTTCAACCCTTCCAAATCGGGGCTGACCTATTATCCTGTTTGTCCTGTGTAATTCTTCTGCTGTTGCTGTAGATGTGTCTGAGCACCTGTAATCAAATGGCCAATGACAATGTGACAAAATGAAGTATTTTTGTCTAATCTTAGCTTGGTAACATTTCCTCTAATTCAGTGACAATACGTAAGGGGGAGAATTTACATTGGGTTCTCATGATCTCGTCCCCCTGCCACCTCCCCCCCCCCCCCCCCCCCCAACCGTAACTTGGATGAAAGATCAGCGGCAAGCCCCGGAGAAATGGTGAAATTGGTCTTTTGTGTTGTTTGTACAGGTGTTCCACTGATCTCCCACTGGAGAACTGCCATAACCATAAAATAATACTTCTGGTTTTGCTTTCCAGAAGGAAGTGTAGTATATCTGCTGTAAATATATAAATATTGTATTACTGTTACTTAGTTACTTGTTCATCTACTGTTCGATAAATTTGCTTGATAATTAAAGTTTGAAGCAAGGTCTGATGCTGTGATGCTCTTCTGCTTTTTGATGAGGTGAGAAAGATATTATGGAGACACAGGATAGATGCAGTGGTAAAAAAAAATTCTGTTTGTTATCCTGGTTATCTAGATGTCTGGGCAAATGAAGATACTGTCAAGGCCGTGAGGAGCTGGGAGCTCACTGATGAGCGCAATCTGAAGTAACTTGGCTAACAAAAGGCAGAAAAGACCCAAAAATGCAACAAAAACAGCCATTAATTCACACTGCGGTATCTCTTTCCCAGAGCTATTTACAAACCTACAATCAAATCCTTATATGAACAAATAACTAAGCAGATTTCCCCTCCAGTGATCTGTTTAATTGCAATCCCCAATTCCATGTCAGCTTGTTACTATCAGGAAAACAGACAGTGCAGCTTTCAATGAGTTTGTAAGTAGTTAAATGCACAGTTGAAGTGGGACAAGGTGATCAATATTCACCAGTATGTCTTTAATATCTGTATGTGTCTTTTAAAGAGAAATATTATCATACAAACTACATACTTTGATCTTTTACTTCATTTAAATAAGACAAATCACAGCACATATTCCTTACCGTTTCTGTGGTCCAGGGCAATGAAACCACTTTATTTTTGGGTCTGGGAACCCTACTGCTACACATCGAACTTTACCTGGCTTGGATTCTTCGAGAATAACTATCTCTGGTCTGCCTGCAATGTAGCAGAAAAAATAACATTACTGATATTCTTGACAGCACATTGAACCTTTCTGAGAGTCAATGCTGCTTATTATATTCAGTTACAGTTCATGTTTTACTGAAACACTGCATGTACAATGGTAAGGATAAAATCACGTTATTTCTGACTATGTTACTAATACCGTTACATGAGACAGAAACGTTGTACATATCCTATATCATGTAGTAGATACTATATATATCGCTATATATTTCCCTATATATGAGAAAGTGATGAAAGACATTAAGGTGAAAGAAAGAGTATATAAAATGCTGAAATGTACAGGGAAGGAATGGAATAGGGAGAACCATAAAATCAGACAGAGGAACGCCAGTAACTGATAAGATGGAAAGATAGAACATGAGAGGAATTTGCCAGATAAAATAAAGGGCAATAATGAAGCATTCTTTAAGTATACCAGGTGGCAGGAAGAGTGGAGATACAAGTTGGAACATTTACCACTGGCAGAGGGAGGTGGGGCCTGAGGACAGCAAAGTGGTGGGATTACTAAATTACTATTTTGTGACTTTTTTTAACCACTGAAAGGGAGAAGAGATTGCTGAGTTGAAGAAGCAGTATAAAGGAGAGGACTGACTGGAAATACTTTGTGTCAGAAGGGAAAGTATAGTAGAAAAGTTAAAAAAGTTATGGTAAACACGACTCCAGGCTTTGAAAATTTCCTTCAAAGGATGCTGGTAGAATTGGCTGAAGAAATTTCAAATCCTCTCCCTGGTATCTTTCAAAGCTCAATTGGAATCAGGTAACTGATTCGTAAGTAGCAAATGGGATCCCCACCTTTACAAAAGAGGCAAGAGATGGACCCTCAAATTACAGACTTATGAGCCTTGCCTCAATTGTGGAGAAAGTGTTCAAGACTTTGATGAGAGATAGCATAAGGGGTGTCTGATCCTTTTACGCTTTTTCTTTGAGGAAGTTTCTTTAAAGTCACATTACTATGTGACATGTGGCATGACCCCATTGACCAATAAAAATGTTCCATGATGGCTCAACTGCATAGTGTGTGATTGTGAAGTGATGTTATTAACAATGTCGAGCAAAGGCATTTGGCAATGCTAAATTTATCAGTAAATGAATTGTTGAGTAAAACTTTGGAACATAAAATATAGCCTAAACATCAAAAACCATATAATAAATAGAATAAAACAGCTGTGATTGTATTTTAGCAGAATTCCTTCAATCATCTTAATGTCATCTATTCTACTTGATCACCATTACACGTGAGTCTATTCAGCACATTACAGGGGAATTGTTGAATTTCTTCTCATTAATAAACTGAAAACTGGATGACTGAAAGTCATCATTTTTAATTAAGTAAAATTCGGATTGATTGGGGATAACCAAGATGTTCTAAAAACACAAAGGCATATGTGGTATATCAAACTGAGAATAGGTGAAAAAACTTATTGAACTTGGCTTTAGTGCTATTGTTCAACTGCACAGGCTATTATCATTCTGACAATGGAGTAAACATGATTGCTGCTGAAATAATGCCTACTGTCTCTTCAATATCGCTACATGATTAGTGTCTAATTTGATTAAAATTTGAGGGCCAGATGGAGTTCACTAATGTATCTATGAATAAAATGTATGGTAATAACAGAACAATGTTTAGAGTGAAATACTAAATGAAGCAATGATCTCCTCCTGCCCAACACATTATTTTGTCACTGCAGGCTACTTTTTCAACTTACTATTTATGTACACATCAAATGCAACCGATGAGTTGGAATCAGAATTCGAAGCAAAAAATGTATAAATTCCACCTTCTGTTCCCTTTACTCGAACCAGATGAAGTTCACTAATGTATCTATGAATAAAATGTATGGTAATAATAGAACAGTGACTCTTAGATCAAAACTCAAGGATAGAAACAACTTTATATTTATAGTGGGCATGACACATAAATTTCTTTCAATAATATCCATACAAAATAATGATTGTGGATTATTGGTCCGGATTTTGCGGTCGAAGTAACGGTGAGGCTATAAATGTTCACCGTTATTAAAGAGTAAATCAGACAGCAACTTCCAGCGACCGCACATGTGCAGTTAAACTTGGAAATCAGGACGTTGCTGTCTGAGATGTCCTGCTCCTCCAAAAGCTGCACAATAATGGTATCTCGCCGAGAGACTCGCCATTGAAATACATGGAACGGCGTGAAGTTCCTGTACTTACCTCATAAGTACGGACTTACACACCAGAAAAAGTTAGGGCTTGTCCATTCCAATGTAAGTACCCTTTTAATGCTGTGGTAAGTCTTAATTACTGCCAAACAACCTCTATGGCACTGAAAATTAACTTTTACAAGTGTGGAGTCTCATTCCTTCAGATTTTAATAATTGTTAGAGTTTTTTTTTAAATGTAGATTTTTTAAAAACTTTTTCTTTCTGTCTCTTTTAACTTTCTCTCATATTCCAATCTTTTTTCCGCTCTCTTTATTCTAACAGACATTTCCTGGTTCAGACTCTGCACTGCTCATTAACGATTTTTCAATCTGATTGGTTAAGGAGACACACAGTTACTTGCCCTGATCACACAAGTCCCACATGCCCTCTAGAGGGTGCTGTGCTTTTTGAATAGTTGGCTGACAGCAACTTCCAGTGTAAAAGTCTATAGAAAGTCTATGGGCAAGAGCAAGTGTAATGAACGGCAGACCGCTCATTCGTCACTGACCATAAAATCCAGCCCAATAAGTTTGAATGATCAGATTAACAGCACAGTAATTACTCTGATATGAGAAGGGTGATCCCTCACTCATTGTCACTGGCATCTAATGGCATAAAGATGAAGCAACTGGCAAACCAATGTGAACTATTGCCATTCATGATAAAAAAAATTCCAGTTATAAAATATTGTAAACTTGTCTTACTCATGTGTGCAATTACATTTGGATATTAGGTACCTGTTGCCAATTTTTGCAGATTTCATATAATGGTCTGATGTGTTGAGTAATGTCTCCTTCATATGAATCCAGTACTGTTGATCAGGAGCTGGATAGGCATCAAACTCCACTTTTAACACAAAGTTTTCTCCAATGTCTACATGAAAGATACTGCTCTCTGGAGTTGACAACTTTACATATCCTTCAGCTGGTTGAAACCATACAAGAGAAAGACAAGAGAAAAGGCCTTGTAAGACATTTAATAATACTTTTAAAAGCAACTTTTGAAAATTCTTTTGCACTAACTATAGTATATAAATAAATGCTATTTTAAAATGACAAAGATTTAAGAAAAAACACACAGAAAATCTGTACACAGCATTGTGTTAAATAGTGATAGTGCAGTAATATTCATTTACTTTCTAGCTCTAATTAACTATTACATTTTAAATTATACTGCACCCAGTACAACCTCAAAGCGGTGTGAGATGTCTCCAGGACAGTGCAATAGAGAACCCAGGAGTCATATTGGAACTTTGCAGTAAATATTCCGATGCACTGTTTCTTGGAGCGGAATTTTTATCATTTGATTCTTAAATCATATTGTCATTTTTGCATCAATGCACACCTGAAACTGCTTAGCACCAACACCAAATTGGCAGTAGAATTATAAAACACACAATATAAGAACAGAGCTGCTGGTTTCTGAAGTTCAGAGTGCTGATATAACAGTAAATTAATTATTATTACATAAGACACGTTAGTGATGAATTTCCATGGGGGTTCTCCTGATCTTCAGCAGAAGAACCGCAAAAAACCTGGAAAAATGGTGCAAATGACATTTACATAATTTTTCTAGGGATTCCACAACTCTTGCATCAAAGTTCTGACAGATGAATGAAAAAAGCCCCGTGGAAATTCACCCCCATTTTACTCAACAAATGTGAAATTAATTAATTTATTTCAATGAAACAAATGGCTATTAGCTGCTGTGATGAAGGTTCCCAGAGCAATAATGAAATATCAGCCCGGAATTTGCAGTTGTAATGACGGCGAAACTGTCAGCGCTATTTGTATTACTGTGTAAAACCGGCGTCCGCACATGCACAGTTAAATGCAGAAATCCGGAAGTTGCTGTCAGTGATACCCTGCTCCTCCACAGGGTGCGCTGTTGCAGTCTTTGCAGACACAATCAACACAGAATCAGCGATTTGACGTGAATTTCAACTTTTTATGCACGGTAAAAACCATTCAAAATGTTAAGCCTTGTTGAATGAGGTGTAACTGAGTTTTTAACGGCATACTAAGTTATAATTACTGCTGAAAAACCTCTCTGGCCCTGAAAAACTAATTTTAAAATTGTGGAGTGTCCTTCCCTCACAATAACATTGAAAAATTCCATTATTTTACATAAATACAAATTAATTTTTTTTAAAGTTTATTTATGATATTTCAGCTTCTACCTTAATTCCATGTGTATGTCCCAATATTTATTTAGTTTTCTGTAAAATGATTAAAAAGTGAATTATCATCCATGCTTTTTGCTTCCTGGTTTTCCGTCTATGAGAATTCTTCAATCTGATTGACTTCACTGTTGCTGGACCCCACAGATCCCCTATAGATGGTGCTAGATTCAAAGACACATTGGAATAGGGGAAATCGATGCTATTAAGCCTGTAAAATCTTTGTGGGCAGATTTTTTCGAGGTCAGCGGCGAGTGCCATCCCTTTGCCGCTGACCGCAAAATGCGGGCCAATAGGTTTCGTATATCCATGATAGTGAGGAACACTGATTTCCAGTGAGAATCTGGAGTAATCCAAATTGGGTTGGATTTATACTTGGAAAAAATGCAAACTTATTGAAACAGTCCAGCTCACATTTCTGATGCCAATTTCTGTCCCACCCAAAACCTTTGCCACTAAATCTTTAGATATCTTAGCAAAGAGGGTCATTTTTAGAGTTTACTATTTATTACAAGTATTTGAAATGTAGTAGCAGAAAGATGGCAATCAACCTATTCTTCACTTTCATTATAACACTGAAATCTAGATTATAATGTTAGAAACCAGGAGCTTATAACTGCCTTTTGAACTGTGAGATGAAATCAAAGCCTTGAAGTCACTTTAGTTATCATGCCCTGTGAGATTCCATGCATTTTTTTTTATTCCATTTGTTTTGCCGGCAGTGGCTGTTATGCCAGAAGCTGACAGCCAACTCCCAGTGCATCACTGCAGTGTCCACACTCAAGGATTAAAATGGGCATTTATTGCATGATTAGCAAGTGATAATGAATATTTAGTTACTGGGAAATAAGAGTTAATATTTGTTATATAAAGCTTTGAACAGATAAGTTATAATAGGAATGGTTACTGACAAAGGTTTTGGAAATCCATAAAAAAATGCTTTTGGTTATTTACTCTAACAACTAGCTTTGCAGCTGTCTAATGGCTTTGCCAATAGCAACCTAAACTAGATCAAATTTGAACTTGGTAAAAATATGCATTTATCAGGACTTTATTGCTCTGATTTGTGATACGACAAGATTTGTGGGGTTAAAAGCCTATCAAGGAGTCTGGTATAAAAGTAACTTTTGCAGTTATTGTATCAGTATTTAGCACAAAAATAAATTAGACTGCAATAATAATCAAAGAAAAATTAAGTCACTTCCAAATTTGGTAAGAAATACAAGTTGAAAATTAATGTGAGCAATTTCATTGTTCGAACAATAATAAAGTACCACATAATAGGCTTGCCAGCAAAGTTGAAGCCCATGGAATAAAAGGGACAGTGGCAACATGGATACGGAATTGGCTAAGTGACAGGAAACAGAGAGTAGTGGTGAACGGCTGTTTTTCAGACTGGAAGAAGGTATACAGTGGGGTTCCCCAGGGGTCGGTTCTAGGGCCACTGCTTTTCTTGATATATAGTAATGACTTGGACTTGGGAGTACAGGACACAATTTCAAAATTTGCAGATGATACATAAGAAATAGGAGCAGGAATAGGCCACTTGGCCCCTCGAGCCTGCTCCGCCATTCAATAAGATCATGGCTGATCTAGGGCTTAAAGCCACTTCCCAGCCCGCTCCCCATAATCCTTCACTCCCTTATCTTGCAAAAATTTGTCTATCTCCACTTTAAATGTATTTAATGACCCAGCCTCCACAGCTCTCTGGGGCAGAGAATTCCACAAATTTACGACCCTCTGAGAGAAGAAGTTCCTCCTCATCTCAGTTCTAAAAGGGCGACCCTTTATTCTGAGACTGTGCCCCCGAGTTCTAGATTTCTCCATGAGGGGAAACATCCTCTCTGCATCTACCCTGTCGAGCCCCCTCAGTATCTTACATGTTTCGATAAGATCACCTCTCATTCTTCTAAATTCCAATGAATATAGGCCCAGCCTGCTCATCCTTTCCTCATAAGTCAAACCCCTCATCTCTGGAATTAACCTAGTGAATCGTCTCTGAACTGCCTCCAATGCAAGTATACCCTTCCTAAGGAGACCAAAACTGTACGCAGTACTCAAGGTGTGGTCTCACCAATACCTTGTACAGTTGTAGCAGGGCCTCCCTGCTTTTATACTCCAACCCCTTTGAAATAAAGGCCAACATTCCATTTGCCTTTTTGATTACTTGTTGTACCTGCATGTTAACTTTTTGTGTTTCATGCACAAGGACTCCCAGGTCCCTCTGAACTGTAGCATTTTGTAATCTCTCTCCATTTAAATAATAGTTTGTTTTTTTATTTTTCCTGCTAAAGTGGATAACCTCGCACTTTCCCACATTATACTCCATCTGCCAAATGTTTGCCCACTCACCTAGCCTGTCTATATCCCTTTGCAGATTCTTTGAGTCCTCTGCACAACTTGCTTTCCCACCCATCTTTGTATCATCCGCAAACTTGGTTACATTACACTCGATCCCTTCATCCAAGTCATTAATGCAGATTGTAAATAGTTGGGGCCCCAGCACTGATCCTTGTGGCACCCCACTAGTTACCATTTGCCAACCGGACTTGGAAGTATAGTGAACAGTGAGGAGTATAGGGATAGACTTCAAGAAGACATAGACAGGCTAGTAGAATGGGCGGACACATGGCAGATGAAATTTAATGCAGAAAAGCGCGAAGTGATACGTTTTGGTAGGAAGAGCGAGGAGAGGCAATATAAATTAAAGATACAATTCTAAAGGGGTTGCATGAAGAGAGAGACCTGGGGGTATATACGCAGCGAGTGGTTATGATCTGGAATGCACTGCCTGAAAGGGTGGTGGAGGCAGATTGAATTGTGGATTTCAAAGGGAATTGGATAAGGACCTGAAGAAGAAAAAATTTGCTGGGCTACAGGGAAAGGGCAGAGGAGTGGGACTAGCTGGAGTGTTCTTACAGAGAGCCGGCACGGGCTTGATGGGCCGTATGGCCTCCTTCTGTGCTTTAACCATTCTATGATTCTATGATTCTATAACATTTAATGTTCTCGTATCAAATTCCCCTCTCCGCTATTTTAAAAAAGTTATTAACATTCTTATTTTAACATAGTTAATGCCTCTATTAAAATATCAGAGAGAAACTTAACACTGGTGTGTTAAGCATTCTTACATGTGCTTATCTAGCTTCTCCACAGGGGAAGATATGCATTTAAGGGGAAGCTAGCTAAGCACACGAGGGAGAAAGGAATATAAGGGTATGCTGATAGGGTTAGATGAAGAGGGGTAGGTAGTGCCTCATGTGGAGCATAAACACTGCATAGGCCAGTTGGGCCGAATGGCCTGTTTCTGTGCTGTAGACTCGATGTAACCCGATGATATACAGTACCAGTCACAGTAATATCCAAGCTATATTAATTCACAGGATTAGAATTAACTGTTACAAAAAAAAACCTTATTCTGGGTCAGACATTCAAAGAGTTAGTTTGTAACTTAGAACTTCAGTTAGATAAAATTGGACAGAATAATTTCTCAAATGGACTTTGGATGACTTCATACCCAAGTTACATTACATAATTTGTGTTGATGCAAAGAAGAAACCATTTTACATAGACCTTTTTAAAAATATGTCCTATGAACTCAGATGCCAGAACTTCACAGTCTTTTGCTGAATTGTAATAAAGTATTTTACCTACAACCTGCAGAAACACTGTAGCATTTGACATGCCAAAACCATTTCTGGCGCAACAGGTGAATCTTCCGCTGTCGTTGACTCTCACTGAATCAATGTTCAATGTCCGTACAGTTTGATAGTATTTAGGAAAGTTGTTGGATGACTTTGTCACTATAGCTGCCTGGAAGTAATACGAGAGAGAATAATTTTAATTGCTGTAGTCAGTTGTTTTCTGAATAACAGTGAACAGTATACTTAGCATCCACTTCATGAAGCTTGTCCTAACTCTCAGCACCACAACTCTTCGCTATGTTCACTTTTGTAGAATTTCTTGGCTTAATTTACAGATGATTTTCACAAATCCCCATAGTATCACTCTGTGACAAATTCTGGCAACTAGAATTCCAGATAAGGCTGGCAGCCAAAGTCATTAACTATCTTCAAGCACAAAGTTCTAGGCCTCAGTCATAACATATATCTCTTCCATCACTGTTTCACCATGACCAATTGCACAATCAATTGAAGCTTTTAGCATATTAATTACCTTTATCGGAACTTATGAGTAAACTCTTGGAAACTGATGGTAACTGAGTGATTAGTCCAGGAACTTTACTACATATCTTCTCCACTTGCTTTGTAGATTCAAATCAAAATGAAATACAGCAGTGGAAGATACAACCAAAAGAGAAAAACAGGAGAGTAGCCTAGAAGTTCATCAGCCTAGAAGTTAATATGGTCGAAAGGTCATTGATCTGAAACGTTAACTTTGTTTCTCTCTCCACAGTTGCTGCCTGAACTGCTGAATGTTTCCAGAATTTTTTATAGTTAATATAGTAAATGGAGTCATTAACATTTTTGTTTCAATTCCTCCATTAAAATCATGACAAAATAATGTCATACAAAGACATTAGCTGTTTGGACACTAATAGCACACATAATGGGGCCGATTTGCATATAAAGCACATATCGGGGAGACGGTGGACTGAGCGAACACACTGCCAGCCCGATGTCTCTATAGAGAGGCCCTAACCATTTTCATGGTCGAGCCACATTGAATAAAATGTGGAAGCTGCCAGCACTTGCCGATCGGGGGGGGGTGGGGGGTTGCAGGAAATCTAGCAGCTCCTCTGCAGGAGCAAGAAGTAAGTACTTAAGTGGAGGAGGGCGGAGATACAGAGTGGTGGATTTGTGCTCCTTCAGGCCCCAGAAAGATCAGTGCCACATGTCTTCTGGCCATTTGGGAGTGATCGCTAGCACTCCTTTTAAGGACCACTGGTTCGGCTGCTCTACGTCCAGGTACCACTCGATGGGACGTGTGCAGCACATGCTCCATCCATTGGTACATGAACATTGCATCTGGGCCCTACAACCAGTCGAGGGCCCTGATTTAAATATTTTAATAAGGCTCCCGTCTGTTTCAGGTGGGAGCAATGGTCACTCATTTTGAGGTATGCTTGAAAATCGAGTTAAGCAAGCCTCAGGCAGCCAGGTAGCAGAGACTTTTTGAATTTTTTGTCTGTCAACCACCCTATTTTTCAGCATAAATGAGGCAGTAGGCAGGCACACTAACGTCGACTCCAATAACCTTTACACTAGCAGATACTGCAAATCATATTTGGTTTGATAAGTGTATTAATAATGCTGTAATCAAACTCAACTGTTATGAAGTCATTTAATTCCTCAATTGTGTGATAATTTTGTAACTTAATCATTATTTCACTGTTAAGAATCTTTTAATAACGGCACCCTAAGCTTTATGAGCTTACAGATGTTCAGTTAGTTAAGCTGCATCACCTCATGAGAATGTGGCAGCTTAACTGTGCCAGAGATTTAAACAGATTATGTGACTGGTCCACAGTGAAGCAACGATGAAGCAGCTACATGTAATAATGGAATGTTATTAGTTCACCTACAGAGTGCAATTAGTTGAGCTGCACAGCATTTATTTTCAAAATGGGAACATTGGCCCGAACTAGTAAGGGTGTGGTGCCATGAATGAGTGTCAGATGGCAAAGGTATGAGGAGGTGCTCAGGCATCAAAAGAATGAGATTGAGACACCAATTGAGACACCAATTTATATCACAAAACTACTTTAAGAGGCAGTTCTGCAATATTGCCTGAAGCTCTTGGTGCTGAGTAATTCCTTTATACATTGTGGGCAGGAAGGGGAATGCCATAACAGTGGAACAACATAAAAACAGTTGCACAAGTTGTTTTGAAGTCAATGGAGGGTAAAGTCAGATGCGGAATAGAACAGCCATCCAACCTGAACCCACATAAGCCAGGCGAGTAGGTTAAAATCATGGCTTATCTCTCTAGGTTCAACTCAGCTACTCCATTGCTGCCTCGTTTACTTTCCAGACCAGCAACTGTAGCCATGACTGCCATTAACAATAGTGCTGTAAAATTAAAGAGACATAGGGCAGACATCAATGACCCAAATTCATGAGATTTTATTCACGTGACCTCCCTGTGCTCTCCATCCCCGCCCCCAATCTAGTTTCTAATCTTGATCTTTTTAGTCTGTACCATTATTCTGTGTTAACTCCCCTCCACCACACATGCAATTGCCCATTATTCAGATGTGTAATAAATTCTAATCACGTCAGTTGTTTGCACCTATCCCCTTTAATCTGAAAGAAATAAACTGATGAATATGGAAAAAACTATAGATGTATGATCTTTAAATCAAACCCAATTTCACAAGGGCTTGGAAAGTACACGTCTTACTCAATGCTTTTATAACCAATTTGTGGCAGTGGTGCTCGTCTTGTTTAGTCTGTTTTTTTTCAGTTGTAGCAAAACCTTTTTTATCTCTTTTCTTCACTGCATTTATTTTTATTTCAATACAGGTCAGCACTTGAAGTAATTGATTCAAGAAGGGCTGGAGTTGTTAGCAATCAATGTACACAGTAACAGGGTCCGTTTAGCCGTTTGAGTTAATAATACATAGGAATAGGAGTGGGCTATTCAGCCCCTCGAGGCTGTTCCATCATTCAATGAGATCATGGCTGATCTGTATCTTAACTCCATATACCTGCCTTGGCTGCATACCCTTAATATCCTTGGCTAGCAAAAATCTAATAATTTCAGCTTTAAAATTAGTAATTAAGCTAGCATCTACTGCTTTTTATGGAAGAGAGTTCAACACTTCTACCATCCTTTTGCATGAAGAAGTGTTTCCTGTCTTCTCTCCTGAATGGCCACCTCTGATTTTAAGGTCATGTCCCCTTGTCCTAGACATCCCCACCAGTGGAAAAAGTTTCTCCCTATCAATTTCTTTCAAAATCGTAAAATCCTCTACCAAGGCCAATATATCCTTTCTAAGGCACGGTGTGCAGAGCTGTACACAGTACTCCAGGTGTAATCTAACCAGGGCTTTGTATAGCTGCAGCAAAACCTCCTCCCCTTTATATTCTAGCCCTCTAGTTAAAAAGGCTAACATTCCATTAGCCTTTTTGATTATTTGTTGTACCTGACTACTACATTTTAGTGATCTGTGTACATGGACCCCTAAATCTCTTCGAACCTCCACTGTTTCTACCTTTTCACCATTTAAATAATACCCAGATCTATCCTTTTTTGGTCCAAAATGGATGACCACACACTGTATCTGAATGCACGAAGCATTTGTAATAAGGTAGACGAATTAACAGCGCAAATAGATGTAAACGGATACAATATAATTGCGATTACGGAGATATGGCTGCAGGGTGACCAAGGCTGGGAGCTCAATATCCAAGGATATTCGATATTTAGGAAGGACAGGCAAAAAGGAAAAGGAGGTGGGGTGGCGTTGTTAGTAAAGGGTGAAATCAGAGCAATAGTGAGAAAGGATATTGGCTCAAAAAATAAACATGTATAATTAGTCTGGGTGGAGCTAAGAAGCACCAAGGGGCAGAAAACATTGGTGGGAGTTGTCTATAGGCCTCCAAACAGTAGTAATAATGTAGGCGATGGCATCAAACAGGAAATTAGAGATGCATGTAACAAGGGTACTACAGTAATCATGGGTGACTTTAATCTACATATAGACTGGCCAAACCAAATTAGCAATAATACTGTGGAGAATGAATTCCTGGAGTATGTACGAGATGGTTTTTTTAGACCAGTACGTTGAGGAGCCAACTAGGGAACAGGTTATCCTAGATTGGGTATTGTGCAATGAGAAGAGGTTAATTAATAATCTTGTTGTGCGGGGTCCTTTAGGGAAGAGTGACCATAACATGATAGGATTCTTCATTAAGATGAAAAGTGAAGAAGTCCATTCCAAAACTAGGGTCCTAAATCTAAACAAAGGAAACTACGAAGGTATGAGGAGTGAGTTGACTATGATAGATTGGGGAGCTTCATTAAAAGGCATGAGAGAACAGTGAGTATTTAAAACTCACTTTCGTGGGCTTTTTCACAGAGGCCGGTGTCTTTGTACTTTTATACTCCCATCTACTATACCACCAATCTTTGTGCCATTGGCAATCTTGGATATATGGCTTTCTACTGCATTATCTAAGTCATTAATAAATATAGTGAATACTTGAGGCCCCAGCACAGATCCTTGTGGGGAACCACTAATCACTTCCTTCCAATTCAAGTATATACCCATTACCCCTCCTTTCTGTCTTCTACCACCTAACCAAACTCCTAACCAGGTCAGTAATTTGCCTTTAATTCCGTGAGCTTTACTTTTAGCTAACAGTTTCTTATGTGGAAACTTTATCAAATGCCTTCTGGATGTCCATATAAATTATATTCATAGACATTCCCCTCTCTATTACTTTAGTTACTTCCTCAAAAAATTCAATTAGTTTCAATTACATCAACTGTGGCTCAGTTGGCAACAATCTCATCTCTGAGTCAAAAGGTTGTGGGTTCAAGTCCCGCTCCAGAGACTTGAGCACAAAAATCTAGACTGACACTCCAATGCAGTACTGAGGGAGTGCTGCACTGTTGGAGGTGCCGTCTTTCAGCTGTGATGTTAAACCAAGGCCCCGTCTACTCTCACAGGTAGATGTAAAAGATCCCATGGCACTATTTCAAAGAAGAGCGGGAAGTTCTCCCCGGTATCCTGGCCAATATTTATTCCTCAATCAACATCACTAAAAATCAGATTATCTGGTCATTATCACATTGCTGTTTGTGGGAGCTTGCTGTGTGCAAATTGGCTGCCACATTTCTTACATTATAACACTGACTATGCTTCAAAAGTACTTCATTGGCTTTGGAACATCCTGAGGTCGTGAAAGGCGCTATATAAATGCAATAGATATGAACTACCCTTTACAAATCTATGTTGGCTCTCTCTAATCAGCTCAAATTTCTCTAAGTGCTCAGTCATTCTGTCCTTAATTATAGATTCCAATAATTTCCACACAACAGATGTTGGACTAACAGGTCTATAATTTTCTAGTTTCTCTCTCTCACCTTTCTTAAATAATGGAGCTACATTTGCAATTTTCCAATCTAAAAAAGGGACAAATCCTGAATCGAGAGAACTTTGGAAGATTATGGCTAAAGCATCTGCAATTTCACCTACTTCCTTTAAGACCCTGGGGTGGAGATTATCAGGTCATGGGGATTTTTCAGTATTTAGTGCCATTATTTTTTTCTAATAATGGCCTGGATTTTCTGATCAGAGGCTCCCTGCGTGCGGATGCCTCCGATCTGGAAAAAATCTATGAACTTACCTGCTGGCTCTGTAGGTCCCGACACTTCCGCTCCTTGGCCTCTCCTGGTGCGCACGCGCAGAGGCCCAGGTATCCCAAGGGTGCAGGCGGTTTGCAAGCGTCCTTGGGATTACGTGTGCCATGGGGAACCAATGGAAGAAGGGAATCCCCCTTCACACTTTTGACAGGTCTCTCAGCGTAGACCCGTCAATTGTATGAATGGGGATCACTCAAAAAACACACTAAAACATTTTTTTAAAAAATTACGTATTTAAAATTAGCTAAAATTACATTAAATTAAATATTTTAAACAAAAATTAATTTTTTTGAAAAAATACAGTAATTAAAGTTTTTTACGGGGCTAAAAATAAACTTACCTTTTTTAAAAGTATTTTAAAATTATAAATGAGTGAAAAAAAATATTTTTTTACTTTTTTAAACTCTTATGCTGGTTAAAGCAGGCCTTATGCCTGCTTTTACCAGACGTAAGATTTTTAAAGCATTTCAGCGGGCGGAGGTTCTGCAGAAAGCGGAACTCTCTGCCCGCGGAGGCCCTTCTCCAGGGCAGGCGGAGGATCTGTCAAGAAAATTCTTGACAGATCAGAAGTGCCAGTTTTCAGCACATGCGCTTCGCATGCCTGAAACCGGCACTTGCGAGGCCTCTATGGGTGTGTACACAACTCATTCACACCCGTGGGGGTCGGAAAATACAGGCCATTGTTTTCTTGCTTGCGTTAACTTTAGTGAGTTCCAGTCCTTGATTCATTATTAGTTTCCCTGGAATGTCAGGTATACTATCCTATTCCTCTACTGCGAATACTGATACAAAGTAAGTATTCAAGAAGTCTGCCATTTCCTTATTTTCATTTGCAATATTATCCACATCTGTTTTTAAAGGGCCTACATTACCCTTGACTACCCTTTTATTTCTAAATATAATTGTAAAAGCTTTTTGTGTTAATCTTGATCTACCTCACAAGTTTCTTTTTGTATTCCCTTTTTGCAGCTCTTACTATCTTTTTGTCTTCCTTTACTGTTCATTATATCTCTCCCAGTCCCCTGGATTTACACTATTTGTATTTTTGTATGCTCTTTCCTTTAGTTTTATGTTATCTCTCACCTCTTTGGTCGACCCTGGCTGTTTTATTTGGTAAGTAGGGCTCTTTCCCCTTCGGGGTATATACTAGTCCTGTATTAAGCTAAATTCCTATTTGACCATTTCCCACTATTCATCTGTAGTTTTACCCAATAACAGTTTTGGCCAATTTGCTGTTATCAGTCTCTGTCTCATCCTCTTAAAGTTAACCTTATTAAAATCTAGAATCTTAGTGTAACTGTGTTAAGTTTCTCCTTTTCAAACCTAACATTGAATTCTAAGATGAAGGGACCGAGTGCAATGTATTCAAGTTTGCTAATGATACAAACTTGAGGGGGATAGTAAGCTGTGAGGAGGACAGAAAGAGTCAGCAAAGGGATATGGACAGGTTAAGTGAATGGGCAATAAAGTGGCAGATGGAGTATAATGTGGGGAAATGTGAGGTTCTTCACTTGGGTAGGAAGAAATATGTTTTAATTGGTGAGAAACTATTAAATGTTGGTGTTCAGAGAGATTTAGGTGTCCTAGTACAAGACACACAGAGGCCAGAACTTTGCCTACCTCGGCGGGTCTGGTATGAGCAGTATCCATGGGGGGTCGCGACCCCACTGCTGGCTCCATCCTGCTGTTGGAAATGAACTTACCTTAATGGAGCCTATTAAGCCCGCCCAGCGCGTTACCCGGCCCAATTAGATTGAGTGGATCTGGTGATGTCATTCATGATGCATTTTCAGCCAGGATATTTAAAGGGACCATGGCCACTTTAGATTTGAAGTTTAATCTAACATAGTGCTGTCAGTGCATTACAACATTGGAGTGCTGCAAACACTGATAATGACTGCACGGAGGCAGAGGGCTGCACCCAGGTTCTTCAATGACTCCAGAGGGAGTCAGAGCATACAGGGAGGTCCTCTTCCCTTCCGATGGGTGGAAGAGACCTCCCCAGGAGACCAAAACAGCCTGGTTGCAGATTGCAGAGGAGGGCACAAGTAGGGATGTGGTCAGGAGGACCTGGGTACAGTGCCACAAACGTTTCAATGATCTTATTAGATCAGGAAACGTTAGTACAAAGCCACACTCAACTTCATCCTGCTGTGCCTCTCATCACATCCCCATCACTTTGCCTACCCTATTCCTGAACATCCTTACTCACACCAACATACTTTGCACCTCCACCCATCCCTCTCTCTCTATCTACATTATCACATCCCCATCTCACTAACCACCCCTCACACTCACCCTCATCCTAGTTCAATTATACCAACTAACAACACACAAAGGTAGCCACTTGGGTGTTTTATCCAATGTTTATGTAAAGCTTCTGTTAATGTGGTGTCAAGCATAAAAATCTTTATTTTTAATACTTTCCGGTCTTGGGCGGATTTGTGTGCACCCTTGGAGGTGGCTTAGTGAGTTGCAGTGAATGGTGAGACATAACGGTGTCCCCTACAATGGTGATGAGTGTGAAAGGAACGGCTTGGTCATTGTAGGGATGCTTTATGGTGCTGGTGTGGGGTGGTGCCAGCCTGACACATCATCTGACAGCATAAAGTTAACTAAATCTGGCCATGATGAGGCCATCCCTGGCCTCCCAGGCAGCAATGTGCTTGGGTGCTGATGCCTTCTGTCCTGTGCAGCATCAGGTGATTACGGAGAAGGTTGGTGGTGTTGTTGGTGCTGCTGGTGTTGGGGCTCATCGTGGTTTTCTGAGGACCAAGGTGAGACAGTATAAACGGCACCCATGTTGATGGAATAGATGGCAGGTGAAGTACAGATGACAGAAGCATTCGGTCAGTGGTGAGAGAGTTCTTCCAATGAGGTGACACTGGATGGAGACTTTGCTGGAAACACTTGCAGCCTGCAGAATCTGTGCTGGAAATGGACTGAGCAACAGCTTCTGCCTGAGGAAAGTGATCATCTGTCAGGTGGGAGCTTTTACTGTACATTTGATGCTGCCAACTAATCAACTGGAGCAATGGCCACAGAACTCCTGCCTCAGGTTGACAGACATGCTTCCCGAGCTGCGTGAATCCTGTGGCCATGCAGGGAAATTTAGAAAGTCAGAAAAGGTTCATAAGTGCCTGTAAACTACCTGATAATGATTTCAATTGGGTTGCCCGCCGCTGCTGGTCTGGTTGGCTCCGCAATGACAGACGCGCCAGGGGAAAGGTGTGGGGGCGGGATGACAGCCAGTTCCCGACCTGCTGTCAAAAATAATAACTTTCCCACCCGACCTGCCACCGATTGCGCTCGCTACCACCCCAGAAAATTCCAGCCAGAGTGTTAACATGCAGGTACAGCAAGCAATTAGGAAGGTAAATGGCATGTTGGCCTTTATTGGTAGAGGGTTGGAATACAAGAGTAAGGAAGTCTTGCTACAATTGTACAGGCCCTTGGTGAGACCACATCTGGACTACTGTGCACAGTTTTGGTCTCCTTATTTATGGAAGGATATACTTGCCTTAGAGGCAGTGCAACAAAGGTTCACTAGATTGATTCCTGGGATGAGAGGGCTGTCTTATGAGGAGAGATTGTGTAGATTGTTAAAATGAAAACTGAATGAGAAGAGCTATGTAATGGTGACACACTGGAATCATATGGTTGGATCAGCATTGTGCTTGGAATAGATCACCTGTTATCCGGATGCAATTGTATCATATTTGATAAATAGCCTGGGTTAAAAAATTGAATATTTTGTAAGGTTAGTTCAGTTATACTTGGGGGAGAGAAACATTTTCAGAACTTTCCCTCAGGAGATTAAATGAACTGGAAAGAGTGAATGAAATGGCAAATGTTGTGCCACTAGTTGAAGGAATAGGACTGATGGTCTGAAGGGCCTTTACTCTTTCCATACTAATGTTCTTACTGGTAAAATAGCATTCAACTGAGTTGTAAATTGTTAGTTAAGAGAACACAGGCAAATGTACTTACTGCACTTTGTGGATAAGTCAAATTCACAGTTACTGCGTGGTTTACATTTTTTATTATGCACGCCATCTGAAACTTCTCTCCATTCTTCAGCAACTCCTTATTTATCTCCATAGTGATTTCTGGTGGTCTCTTGGGGACTGAAACATTACATGAACACTTTATTTATGAGTTACTATTGCTGACATAGAATAGTGCACTAATAACTACCTCATTCTGCTCCAAAGCAATGAATGTGCATTCCATTGGGAACCGCCAGATAGCACTTTATACTTTAATTTACAACGCACTGCGAGTCTTCATTTTTTAGCTCATGCAATTAAATATTTATTTAACTAACAGAATTAAATATTTATTTTTGTTATTACAAAATATAATGCTGATATTTGCTGGAAAATATGTTTTTCGTCTGAAATGTAGAAATCAAAGTTTAATGTTGAAAATCTTGAAAGTCTGCTTATTCCACAATATTTTTTGCTGATTTTACGGAAAAATTCACAAGAGAGCAAACTTCCTTCACTCAGCATTGTGCAGGCACGTGTGACAGAAATTGTGTTTCCTTCTGATAGGGATTTTGTAGTTTCATAAAATACTGTGCTTCATGCATTCTTTTCATATGTAAGGAAAGTACAAAGAAATGTTTCTCATTTCTGTAAGAAAAACAAATTCCTTTCTTTCCTTACCTCAATGCAGTGAAATAGATTTTTCACACATTGGCTTCTCCCAGGATCATGCCCAATAGGTCACACATAAACCTGCATTCACCCACAATTGTTTCTTTTATTAAAACATTTAGGGGGAGAAATTCGGTATCGCCCATTTTGAGGCGCGAATATCGGCCGGGTGCAAAGTTTAGCGCCCGGCGCAAATTAACGCCGCCGACTGCAAAATTTGCCTCTCTCGCCCTTGGAGGTGATTGGAGCGCTAAATCAGGCACTACACAACTCTCTTAAGGCGCTAAGCCTGAGGAGCGAGGTGCTACCTCATAGGGCGGGCGCAGCGCAAGTGCTGTCAGTTAGCGATTGAACACAGACACACTGGCGCCGGACACTTCTTAAAGGGGAGGGTCGATCTTGCTCTGCAGCCACGCCCTGCTCACTGGAGCCTTGAGCCTCGGCCTGGACAGACCTGTGGCAAAATCTTCCAGCCAAGGACCATGGAGAGGGCCAGGGATCGAGCACAGCGCTTCAGCGAGCGTGCCTTGGAGTTTCTGGTTGGCGCGGTGGAGCGCAGAAGATCTCTACTGTACCCCGAGAGTGGCAGGAGGCCTTTGCCAAGTGAATACAGGAAAGCGTGGAGGGAGGTGGCTCACAGAGTGACCTCAAGCAGCATGGTGCCTAGGACCCCTGTGCAATGCAGGAAAAAGTTCAACAACCTCACTCGGGTCATCAGGGTGCGTGCCTTTTTTCAAAACCTCTTCATCCCTCCATCTCCGCCTCACTTTATGGCCAGAGGGCCTTGAAAGCCCCAATGCCCAGCACTCATCCAACACCTATGGCGCTTTCATGAAACACACACGCACATTCCACACTTTGCATACAGTAAGGGCTATTCAACCATGGGAGGCAATTCAGGCAGGATCATGGCTGCATATTGTAAGGGCTATTCAACCATGGGAGGCATTTCAGGCAAGATCATGGCTGCATACTGTAAGGGCTATTCAACCATGGGAGGCATTTCAGGCAAGATCATGGCTGCATACAGTAAGGGCTATTCAACCATGGGAGGCATTTCAGGCAAGATCATGGCTGCATATTTGCTCAGATGCCGTCCTGTTTCTTGCAGGCCAAGCTGGCTCATAATAGGAGACAGCAGCAATGGACCGGTGGAGGGAGGGCTCACCTTCAAGCCCTCAGCGATCTTGAGCAGCGCGTCCACAGGATTGTGGCAAGCCGGATGCTTGGTCCCGTCGCCACTGGAGATGCGGACCCCGTTCTGGCCAGTAATGGTAAGGTCATCACCTTTTTGTCCTCTCTCCTTCCACTTGTTCCTCATAACAGCAGCCTTTGACACTTTCAATCCAAATCAGTACATCGCTGCACTCATGTCTCCCTTGCTGAGACCCTGTCCTCACGCTAAAGCCACTCTTGTACCTCCCTGCTTTCAGATGGTGATTCACCAGGTGAGGAGACGGGCCCTCAAGCTGCCACTGGGAGTGAATCTGAAGGCGAGGAGGAAGAGGAAGCCGGACCATCAGTGCCACCCTCAGCCGAGGCAGCCCATGCCCATACTGGGGACACGACTTCCCTGAAGGGGAGCGGGGGGGGAATGGTCTGATGAGGGTGAAGCTCCAGGACCCAGTGGGCTGCAGCAACGCAAGGGGGTTAGGGAAGCTCGGGGGCCTTCTCCCCGGACGGAGAGTATAGCCTCAAGTCCTGCTGCACTGAACGCAGACGAGGAGCGGGTCCTCGCTGAAATGAGCGCCCAGGCGGAGCAAAGGCACACTGAGCTCATGGCTGCAGTGGCAAGGATGCCCAAACCCATTGAATCACTTGCAAGGAGTGTGGAGCACTTTGCTGGAGCACAGGCGGCTGCCACACAAATGGTAAGTGCTGCAATGCAGTCAGTGGCTGGTCTCATGCAGACACAGATTGAGGTCACGCAAGCACTGACTGCTGCCACCCTCGCTGGATTGGGCAGATTTCCCCGGGGCTCTCACCGCCTCTCTGTACAAGGCACACACACACTGTACAGGGCACACACACTCTATGTACAGGGCACACGCACACTCAGTACTGGGCACACACATACTCTTTACAGGGCACACACTCTCTGTACAGGGCACACACACTCTCTGTACACTCTCTGTACAGGGCACACACACACACTGTACAGGGCACACACACTCTCTGTACAGAGCACACACACTCTCTGTACAGGGCACACACACTCTCTGTACAGGACTAACACACTCTATGTACAGGGCACACACACTCTCTGTACAGAGCACACACACTCTCTGTACAGAGCACACACACTCTCTGTACAGGGCACACACACTCTCTGTACAGAGCACACACACTCTCTGTACAGGGCACACACACTCTCTGTACAGGGCACACACACTCTCTGTACAGGGCACACACACGCTCTGTACAGAGCACACACACTCTCTGCACAGAGCACACACACTCTCTGTACAGGGCACACACACTATCTGTACAGAGCACACACACTATCTGTACAGAGCACACACACTCTCTGTACAGGGCACACACACTCTGTACAGAGCACACACACTCTCTGTACAGGGCACACACACACTCTGTACAGGGCACACACACTCTGTACAGAGCACACACACTCTCTGTACAGGGCACACACACTCTCTGTACAGGGCACACACACTCTGTACAGGGCACACACACTCTCTGTACAGGGCACACACACTCTCTGTACAGGGCACACACACTCTCTGTACAGGGCACACACACTCTCTGTACAGAGCACACACACTATCTGTACAGAGCACACACACTATCTGTACAGAGCACACACACTCTCTGTACAGAGCACACACACTCTCTGTACAGGGCACACACACTCTCTGTACAGGGCACACACACTCTCTGTACAGAGCACACACACACTGTACAGGGCACACACACTCTCTGTACAGGGCACACACACTCTCTGTACAGGGCACACACACTCTCTGTACAGGGCACACACACTCTCTGTACAGGGCATACCCACTCTCTGTACAGAGCACACACACTCTCTGTACAGGGCACACACACTCTCTGTACAGGGCACACACACTCTCTGTACAGGACACACACACTCTCTGTACAGGGCACACACACTCTCTGTGCAGGGCACACACACTCTCTGTACAGGGCACACACACTCTCTGTACAGGACGCACACACACTCTCTGTACAGGGCACACACACTCTCTGTACAGAGCACACACACTCTCTGTACAGAGCACACACACTCTCTGTACAGAGCACACACACTCTCTGTACAGGGCACACACACTCTCTGTACAGGGCATACACACTCTCTGTACAGAGCACACACACTCTCTGTACAGAGCACACACTCTCTGTACAGGGCACACACACTCTCTGTACAGAGCACACACACTCTCTGTACAGAGCACACACACTCTCTGTACAGAGCACACACTCTGTACAGAGCACACACACTCTCTGTACAGGGCACACACACTCTCTGTACAGGGCACACACACTCTCTGTACAGGGTGTAGTGTATGTGCCTTTAAGTCAGAACTACTTTTACAGCTCCTGTATACTGTAGTACCGGCAGTGACCACACCGGTATATAAGCTTTGCGCAAGCCTCTGTACCCCCAGTCTTGAGACTACCCTCCTCCAGTAAAGACCTGTTTATTGTTAATGTACAGCATCCATGTGATTATTTAATAACAGCATATCCACTGAACCACGGATCCAACAGTGGCGACGAGTGTCGATTCGAATCTACCTGCAACATAAAAAAATTTAAAAAATAGTCGAGGCCAGGAACACGGGCGTCGACCACGAGCAACCGCCCAGGCATACTTGCAAATGGAGGTAGAAGAAGCTTCGAAACAATACCTTACGATTAACACTCATAAAGGTCTCTATCAATACAACCGGCTGGTGTTTGGAGTAGCCTCGGCTCCGGCTATCTGGCAAAGGGCAATGGATCAGGTCCTGCAAGGGATTCCAGGGACCCAGTGTTATTTGGACGACATCTTGGTCACGGGCGAAAATGACGGTGATCACCTCGCCAACTTGGAGAAGGTGCTCACCAGATTAAAGGAGTATGGGCTACGAGCTAATCGCCACAAGTGCGAGTTTTTCCAGAAACAGATCTCGTATTGTGGCCACGTCATCGATGAAGAGGGGTTACATAAGTCCCCTGACAAGATTGAGGCAGTAGTCAAGGCTCCAGCACCGGAAAATGTGTCCCAACTGAGGTCGTTCCTCGGGCTGGTAAACTACTACCACAAGTTCTTACCAAATTTGTCTACGGTATTATACCCACTGAACACCCTACTGCAAACAGGGGTACCATGGAAGTGGGATGACGAATGTAGACGAGCTTTCCAGAAGTGTAAAGAATTGATCACATCAAAAGAGGTGTTGGCCCATTTCAACCCAGCACTACCAATTCGTTTGGCATGTGATGGTATTGGAGCGGTGCTGTCGCACAAATTCCCAGACGGGTTGGAGAGGCCAGTAGCCTTTGTGTCTCGGTCACTAACCTCAGCCGAGCGCAACTACACCCAGATTGACAGGGAGGCCCTCAGCCTAGTATGGGGAGTAAAAAAATTCAACCATTTTCTGCATGGGCAGAAGTTCACCTTGCTGACTGACCACCAACCACTTGTCTCCATCTTTAATCCTAAGAAGGGCGTTCCAGAGATGACTGCACAGCAGTTACAAAGATGGTCCCTGTTTCTAGGGGCGAATCAATATGAAATAGAATATAAAGGCACGAAACAGCATGGGAACGCTGATGGGCTATCGCGCCTGCCACTGCCTACTGTGGAGGAAGCACCAGCAGTGGACCCTATCGAGTTATTTTTTTCGTCAATAATTGAACGATTGCCAGTAACAAACGCGCATATAGAGGAGACCCGCAATGATCCGACGCTGTTGCGGGTATATGAATTGACGGTGAGGGGATGGCCAACACATGGCAACTCACTGTTGCCAGCATTCTCATCCAGAAGAGAACAGCTGTCAGTATGCCAGGGGACAGTGATGTGTGGATCCAGAGTGGTGATTCCACCCAAGTTAAGGGAGAGAGTGCTAAATGAGCTACATGAAGGTCATCTGGGGGGAGTGAAAATGAAAAGCCTTGCTAGGGCTTATGTGTGGTGGCCGGGAATCGATCAACAAATCGAAGACCTAACTAAGAGCTGCTTAGGATGCCAGAAGGTCCAAAATGCACCACCACATGCCCCTCTACACCCATGGGAGTGGCCCTCCTCTCCATGGCAATGGGTGCATATTGATTTTGCTGGTCCATTCATGGACTCAATGTTCTTAATAGCAGTGGATGCTCATTCAAAGTGGCCTGAGGTGACAAAAATGTCTTCAACCACTACAGAGAAAACGATTGCAGTCCTATGGACCATATTTGCCAGAAACGGTTTGCCAGAACAGATTTGCTCTGATAATGGACCACAGTTTGTGTCCGACGAGTTCCAAAAATTTATGAGATGGAATGGGGTAAGGCATTACACATCCGCCCCGTATCATCCAGCCACAAATGGATTGGCTGAGAGGTTCGTACAAACCTTTAAGAAGGCGATCAAGGCCATGTGCGACGATGAAATTCCACTACAGCATAAGATGGACAATTTCTTATTAGCCTACCGAAACGCGACACATGCAGTTACCAACCAGACCCCGGCCATGATGTTCTTTATCCGAAGGTTGAGATCTCGTCTGGACTTGCTCAGACCAAATGTGCGAAGAAATGTTGAGGACGAACAATTCCAGCACATCAATGAGAAGCCGACAAGGAGCTTCAATGTAGGGCAACCAGTCTTGGCCCGTGACTATCGAACAGAGAAATGGCAACCCGGAGCGATATGTACAAGGCAGGGGCCATTAACGTACACAGTGGATGTCGGGGAGAACATTGTGAGACGCCACGTCGATCAGATCTTAGCGTCACAGGAACGCGTCAACCCCATGTCTCGAGTACCTGGGGATGAACCCGACGTACCGGTAGCATCTACTTCAGACCTAGTAGCAGTGGAACCCGATGAACTACCCGATGAAAAGGGGTCAGAATCGCCTCTGCACCAAGAACAAGAACCTCTGGAAAGGCGCTATCCTGAAAGGGTCAGGAAGCCGTCCCAAAGACTGAATCTATAAATGGACTTTTATTGTTTAATGTACATGTTGAAATGTTAATTGTTATTTGAATATTAGGGGTACTACTAATCTAAAAGGGGAGGAATTGTAGTGTATTTGCCTTTAAGTCAGAACTACTTTTACAGCCCCTGTATACTGTAGTACCGGCAGTGACCACACCGGTATATAAGCTTTGCATGTGCCTCTGTACCCCCAGTCTTGAGACTGCCCTCCTCCAGTAAAGAGCTGTTTATTGTTAATGTACAGCATCCGTGTGATTATTTAATAACAGCATATCCACTGAACCACGGATCCAACACAGGGCATACACACTCTCTGTACAGGGCATACACACTCTCTGTACAGGGCATACACACTCTCTGTACAGGGCACACACACTCTCTGTACAGGGCATGATGTGCCTCAATAATTCCGAGACTCGATGTTAGCGAAACAAAACAAGGCTTTTATTAACTTAGAAAGTAACACGTAAGAGAGAGAGGTATCTTCCTTCTGGAGACTGAGGCCAGACTGAGCTAGCTTACAAAAGGGGCCAGGTATGGGCGGAGCACTACACACACAGCACGTTCCAGCACATTCCAATAAACAATACAATGAGGACTGGGGGAAGGGAAATGACACTGAAACCGACCACAGTCACAGGCAGTGATGAATGGAATATTTCATCACATTCACCCCTTCTATAGATTTAGTCTGTTCGGGGGTTTGATAGTCCTCTGCGACCGACGTGGCTGTTGTGGTGCCGCGGGTGTCGGCTGGGTGTCCCCGGTAGTCTCCTGGGTCTCTGCCGGGGGTGCCGCCAGGGTTGTTGAAGGGGTAGTTGGTGGGGGTGCCGTTGGTCGATGTTCTTCCAGGGGTGATGAAAGAGTAGTGGGTGGGTAAGAGTTGCTGTGATCGTTGTTGCTGCTATTGCCGTGGTTGTTGTCGATGCCGGCTGGGGCGACGTCTTTTATGGACACGGTGTCCTCCCTTCCGTCGGCGTGCCGGACATATGCGTATTGGGGGTTGGCGTGGAGTAGGTGTACTGGCTCCACGAGAGGGTCTGTCTTGTGGCCCCTCACATGCCTTCGCACGAGTACCGGACCTGGGGTGGACAGCCATGACGGCATGGACGCCTGAGGTGGATTTCCGGGGAAAGACAAACATTCGTTCATGAGGCGTGGCATTAGTGGCCGTACACAATAGCGACCGTATCGAATGGAGCACATCCGAGAGGACTTCCTGCCAGCGGGAGATGGGGAGGCCCTTGGTCCTTAGAGCTAGAGTGACTGCTTTCCATACTGTCCCGTTCTCTCGCTCCACTTGGCCGTTACCCCGGGGGTTGTAGCTGGTGGTACGGCTCGTGGCGATCCCCTTGGACAGCATGTACTGGCGTAGCTCTTCACTCATGAAGGACGCCCCCCTATCCGTATGGATGTAGCTCGGCATACCGAACAGGCAGAACAGGCTGCTGAGGCATTTAATGACCGTGGCGCTGGTCATGTCTGGGCAGGGGAAGGCGAATGGGAACCGGGAGTATTCGTCCACAATGTTCAGGAAGTAAACATTGCGGTCGACGGACGGGAGGGGGCCCTTGAAATCTAAGCTGAGCCGCTCAAAGGGCCGTGTAGCTTTGATTAAGTGGGCTCTATCTGGGCGGTAGAACCGAGGCTTGCACTCAGCGTAAGTGCGGCAGTTCCTGGTCAGAGACCGAACTTCCTCAATCGAGTAGGGTAAGTTACGGGACTTTATGAAGTGGAACAGCCGCGTGACCCCTGGGTGGCAGAGGTCGTTGTGGAGGGTCTGTAGACGATCCCCGGCGGCGCTGGCACACATCCCTCGTGAGAGGGCGTCAGGGGATTCGTTAAGGGCCCCTGGCCGGTAAATGATGTCGTACTCGAAGGTGGAGAGCTCGATCCGCCACCTAAGAATCTTATCATTTTTAATCTTCCCCCTCTGTTTATTATTGAACATAAACGCTACCGACCGTCGGTAAGTAGGGTGAAGCGTTTGCCGGCTAGGTAGTGGCGCCAGTGGCGCATTGCCTCCACGATGGCTTGGGCCTCCTTTTCCACGGGGGAGTGTCTGATCTCGGGCCCTTGGAGGGTCCTCGAGAAGAAAGCTACGGGCCGCCCCGCCTGGTTGAGGGTGGCCACCAAGGCAAAGTCAGACGCATCACTTTCCACTTGAAATGGAGTGTTCTCGTCCACTGCCTGTAGCGTGGCCCGCTCAATATCCTGCTTAATGCTTTTGAAGGCGGCGTGGGCCTCAGCAGAGAGCGGAAAAGAGGATGCTTTCAAGAGGGGGCGGGCTTTGTCGGAGTAGTTGGGGACCCATTGGGAATAATAAGAAAATAACCCCAGGCACCTTTTCAGGGCTTTGGGAGTGTTGGGCAGGGGCAGCTCCCGTAGGGGGCGCAATCGGTCGGGGTCTGGTCCGATTTCCCCATTCTCCACCACGTTGCCTAGTATGCAGAGGCGCGTGGTGTTGAAAACGCACTTGTCCTCGTTGTAGGTGAGGTTGAGTTTTTGTGCGGTTTCCAGGAACCTCTCGAGGTTCGAGTCGTGATCCTGCTGATTGTGGCCGCAGATGGTGACGTTGTCGAGGTAGGGGAAGGTTGCCTGCAAGTGGTGGTCATCGACCATGCGGTCCATCTCCCTCTGAAAAACCGAGACCCCATTCGTCACCCCAAAGGGGACTCTGAGGAATTGATAGAGGCGTCCGTTCGCCTCGAAGGCGGTGTACGGGCGGTCCTCTGGTCTGATAGGGAGCTGGTGGTACGCTGACTTGAGGTCGATGGTGGAGAACACCCGGTATTGGGCGATTTGGTTCACCATTTCTGATATGCGGGGTAGCGGGTAGGCGTCTAGTTGGGTGTACCTGTTGATCGTTTGACTTTAGTCGATCACCATCCGTTCCTTCTCGCTACCCCTTACCACTACCACTTGGGCGCGCCACGGGCTGTTGCTGCGTTCAATGATGCGCTCTTTCAGGAGCCTGTCTACCTCGGTCGCGATAAACCGCCTGTCCTCCCAGCTGTACCTCCTGCTTTTGGTCGCTATTGGCCGGCAGTTAGGGGTAAGGTTCGCGAATAGCGAAGGTGGCTTTACCTTCAGGGTAGCCAGACCGCACACTGTGAGGGGCGGCTGGGACCCACCGTACTTGAGCGTGATGCTTTGGTGGTTGCACTGGAAATCCAGGCCCAAGATCACCCGCACATAGGTTCTTCATGATTAATACTTTAAAATTATCGTATACAGTTCCGTTAACGCCCAATTGTACCGTGCAGTAACCCAGAATGGTCGATGTCTGGGTTTTATCAGCCATAGAGATGGTACCCTGAGCAGGGACCACCTTTAGGGAGAGTTGCTGTGCCAGTTCAGGGTGGACAAAACTCTCCGTGCTTCCACTGTCAATTAAACATTTAACCCGGCACCCATTTACCTCGATGTCCACCATTGATTTGGATAGCGGGTGCGGCCTGGTCTGGTCCACTGTGACCGATGCCACTGTAGGGCCCTGATCGATACAAGATGGCGTCCACGCTGTCTGCTCATAAGATGGCGGACCCCACGAGGTCGGGCAAGATGGCGTCCAAGATGGCCGCTTCCACGGCGCACACGCGGCGGTGGCGGGTTTTCCGGCGGTTGGTTTTCCGGCGGGGTTCCCTCTGCACACCTTCCCGAAGTGCCCCTTCTTACTGCACTTAAAGCAGGTGGTGCCTTTCGCCGGGCACAGGTTTCTGGTGTGTTTTGGCTGCCCGCAGAAGTAGCAGTTGGGTCCCTGACGCGTCGCGGCTGTCGTAGGGCTTCTGGGGGGAGAGCGGGGCCCCGCCGGTGTCGGGCTGCCGGGCGGGGAAGATGCCTTCCAAGATGGCGGCGCCCTCGGTGCACACGTGGCGGCGTGGACGGCGCGGGCTGAAGAGTAGGCGTCCGAGTTTCTCTGGGCCACATCCAGGGATCGCGCGGTGTCCACAGCCTGTTTCAGGTCCAATCCCGTTTTTTCCAGCAGTCTTTGCCAGATGTAAGTGGAGCTGAGGCCTGTGATAAAGGCATCGCGAACAAGCTCGTCAGTGTACACTGCGGCTTTTACATCTCGGCACTTGCAGTCTTTGCCAAGCATTTTCAGGGTGCTTAGGAACTCCTCCACCGATTCCCCAGGTCGCTGTGCGCGAGTAGCGAGCAGATGCCTAGCATACACCTCATTCGTAGGCTGCTGGTAATGCGCCTTTAAGATGTTGCAGGCGGCCAGGTACGTATCGGCGTCTTGGATGAGGGGGTAAACACGGTGGTTTACCCAATTCCGCAGAATTCCGAGTCTCATCCTCGCAGCGTCCGTAGCGTCTTTGACGGCTGCGGAATTGTCCAGGAAGAATTCCATACACTCAAACCAGTGTCCGAAGCGTGCTGATGCGTCCGGAGCATGTTGATCCAAATCCAAACGTTCGGGTTTCAGGAGTTGATCCATAGTGTTGAAAAATAAGTTAATAAAATTGATGTGCCTCAATAATTCCGAGACTCGATGTTAGCGAAACAAAACAAGGCTTTTATTAACTTAGAAAGTAACACGTAAGAGAGAGAGGTATCTTCCTTCTGGAGACTGAGGCCAGACTGAGCTAGCTTACAAAAGGGGCCAGGTATGGGCGGAGCCCTACACACACAGCACATTCCAGCACATTCCAATAAACAATACAATGAGGACTGGGGGAAGGGAAATGACACTGAAACCGACCACAGTCACAGGCAGTGGTGAATGGAATATTTCATCACAGGGCACACACACTCTCTGTACAGAGTACACACACTCTCTGTACAGGGCACACACAACCTCTGTACAGGGCACACACACTCTCTGTACAGAGCACACACACTCTCTGTACAGGGCACACACAACCTCTGTACAGGGCACACACACTCTCTGTACAGGGCACACACACTCTCTGTACAGGGCACACACACTCTGTACAGAGCACACACACTCTCTGTACAGGGCACACACACTCTCTGTACAGGGCACACACACTCTCTGTACAGAGCACACACACTCTCTGTACAGGGCACACACACTCTCTGTACAGGGCACACACACTCTCTGTACAGAGCACACACACTCTCTGTACAGGGCACACACACTCTCTGTACAGGGCACACACACTCTCTGTACAGGGCACACACACTCTCTGTACAGGGCACACACACTATCTGTACAGGGCACACACACTCTCTGTACAGGGCACACACACTCTCTGTACAGAGCACACACACTCTCTGTACATGGCACACACACTCTCTGTACAGAGCACACACACTCTCTGTACAGGGCACACACACTCTCTGTACAGGGCACACACACTCTCTGTACAGGGCACACACACTCTCTGTACAGGGCACACACTCTCTGTACAGAGCACACACACTCTCTGTACAGAGCACACACACTCTCTGTACAGAGCACACACACTCTCTGTACAGGGCACACACACTCTCTGTACAGAGCACACACACTCTCTGTACAGGGCACACACACTCTCTGTACAGGGCACACACACTCTCTGTACAGGGCACACACACTCTCTGTACAGAGCACACACACTCTCTGTACAGGGCACACACACTCTCTGTACAGAGCACACACACTCTCTGTACAGAGCACACACACTCTCTACAGGGCACACACACTCTCTGTACAGGGCACACACACTCTCTGTACAGGGCACACACAGTCTCTGTACAGAGCACACACACTCTGTACAGGGCACACACACTCTCTGTACAGAGCACACACACTCTCTGTACAGAGCACACACTCTCTGTACAGAGCACACACACTCTCTGGACAGAGCACACACACTCTCTGTACAGCGCACACACACTCTCTGTACAGGGCACACACACTCTCTGTACAGAGCACACACACTCTCTGTACAGATCACACACACTGTCTGTACAGAGCACACACACTCTCTGTACAGGGCACACACACACTCTCTGTACAGGGCACACACACTCTCTGTACAGGGCACACACACTCTCTGTACAGAGCACACACACTCTCTGTACAGGGCACACACACTCTCTGTACAGGGCACACACACTCTGTACAGGGCACACACACTCTCTGTACAGAGCACACACACTCTCTGTACAGGGCACACACACTCTCTGTACAGGGCACACACACTCTCTGTACAGGGCACACACTCTCTGTACAGGGCACACACACTCTCTGTACAGAGCACACACACTCTCTGTACAGGGCACACACACTCTCTGTACAGAGCACACACACTCTCTGTACAGGGCACACACACTCTCTGTACAGGGCACACACACTCTCTGTACAGGGCACACACACTCTCTGTACAGGGCACACACACACCCTCTGTACAGGGCACACACACTCTCTGTACAGGGCACACACACTCTGTACAGAGCACACACACTCTCTGTACAGGGCACACACACTCTCTGTACAGGGCACACACACTCTGTACAGGGCACACACACTCTCTGTACAGGGCACACACACACCCTCTGTACAGGGCACACACACTCTCTGTACAGGGCACACACACTCTCTGTACAGGGCACACACACTCTCTGTACAGGGCACACACACTCTCTGTACAGGGCACACACACTCTCTGTACAGGGCACACACACACCCTCTGTACAGGGCACACACACTCTCTGTACAGGGCACACACACTCTCTGTACAGGGCACACACACTCTCTGTACAGGGCACACACTCTCTGTACAGGGCACACATACACACACACACTGTACAGGTCACACACACACAGGGCACCGAAACTCTCTGTACAGGGCTCAATCCCCACCCCCACCCCCCACACAAGCACAGGGCACGCACACTCGCATACTCTGTACTTGGCGCGCACACATACATCATAGGGCACCCATACTCTATACAGGGCACACACAATCTGTCCAGGTCACTCACACTCAGCATACACATATACACACTTTGATAATAGTAATGTGAAATGCTTGTATGAAATTTTTTGTCTATCATTTTCATATATTCCAATCAATGCTGCACATAAACCTGATGTGCTCATCACACTGATTGCTCAATGCACTAGCCAGTGTGAAGTTGAGTATTGCAGATCCTAAAGAGTATAAGAGCCCCAGGTTCATTGCTTGGTCAGCACTGAGTTAGATGATTTCAGCTGGGACAGCAGGAGGACAATGGGTCTCTATTCCCTGGGCTTTGGAAGGGAAACAGGAGCCAAGCTGTCTGCCTCACTCACTATAACATGTGCATACATGGACGTTGAGTGAAGACAAGGGGCCAGAACTTCGGGTCCCCACGGGTGAGTACGCGCTGGGTACTCACGCGTAGGCCCAACAAAAGTGCCGGTTTCGTGCATGCACTGCACATGCGCGGGAAACCAGAACTTCCGTTCCCTTAAAGGAAGGGGTTCACAGGTCGAACGTGTGCGCCGGAGAGGCAGCGTATACGCCTGGAACTTCCGTTTCTTTTGCAGGTTTCTCCGGGAGGGTAAGTCTCCAGGAGCTACGCTTGTAAAAAGCAGTCGCTAGGCCTGCTTTTAACAAGGTAAGTGGTGAAATAAGTTAAATTAAAACATTTTTTCCACAGGTTTATTATTTTTAAATACTTTAAAGAAAGGTAAGTTTATTTTTAGCCCCGTTAGTAACTGTAAAGGCCCAGAAATTCGGGTCGGAGTCTTCCCGCGGGTGCAAGCCTCCGACATGCACTTACCTAGCGCGCCAGCCGTTGTGCTGTGGGCTCGCATGGAATTCTGATCCTGGGCCTGTTCCAACTGCCGGCGCGCAGTGCTTGCATATCCCAGGGGCGCAGTTAGTTCGATGCATCCCCTGGGATCACATGGGCCATGGAGAGCCAATGGTAGTAGGGAATGCCAATTCATAAAATTGACAGGAAGAGCTGTCAAAACTATAAATACTATAAGCCCCAAAACATCACTAAAACTTAAAATACATTTTTAAAAAATCAAATTTTTTAAATAACTATAAATTACATAAAACAACTATTTTAAACAATAATTTAAATTTTTGAAAAAATTAATTACATTTTCTAACGGGGCTAAAAATAAACTTACCTTTCTTTAAAGTATTTAAAAATAATAAACCTGTGGAAAAAATGTTTTAATTTTAATTAATTCACCACTTACCTTGTTAAAAGCAGGCCTTGCGCCTGCTTTTTAAAAGTGTAACTGCTGGAGACTTACCCTCCCGGAGAAACCTGGAAAAAAACGTAAGTTCAATGCGCACGCGCTGCCTCTCCGGCGCACGAGTTCCACCTCTGAACCCCTTCTTTCAAGGGAACGGAAGTTCCAGTTTCCCGCGCGTGCGCAGTGCATGCATGAAACCGGCACTTTCGTTGGGCCTATGCGTGAGTACTCAGCGCATATTCACGCGTGGGGACCTGAATTTCTGGGCCAAATAATTTTTTCGAAAATTTAAATTATTGTTTAAAATAGTTATTTTATGTAATTTATAGTTATTTTAAAAATGTGCTTTTTTAAAAAATTTATTTGAAGTTTTAGTGATGTTTTGGGGCTGAATTGTATTCATAGATTTGACAGGTCTTCCTGTCAAATCTATGAATACAGATTCCCTGCTACCATTGGCTCTCCATGGCCCACGTGATCCCAGGGGACGCTTCGAACTAACTGCGCCCCTGGGATACGCAAGCACTGCGTGCTGGCAGTTGGAGCAGGCCCAGGATCGGAATCCAACGCAGGCCCACAGCACAACGGCCGGCGCGCTAGGTAAGTGCAGGTCGGAGGCTTGCACCCGCGGGAAGCCTCCGACCCGAATTTCTGGGCCAAGATTAGGCTCAACTATATTGCCCTTCAATGATGAATAACCTGATACTAGTCACTATCTAGGTTCAGATGTGAAGAATGGCCACTTGAATAAAACACCACAGAGTGTCCAGCACTCAGTGAACTGTACCCAGCATAATTCAACCTTTTTTGGGGGTGGTGGGGGGGTGGGGGGTGGGATGGTGCAGGGAAAGAGATGGGGAGGAAAAATTGATGAGGTCTGTTATGAGGTAATGTATGTGGTAACAAATATTGATATCCATCTATATTAATAAAAACATGTCATTCTTAGGTTGCATTAATGTTCATTCCATGAATCTAATGACATAATTACCTGGTATTATCTGCAGTTTAAATTGTTCTGATTTTTTCACTGTACCATCCTTTACAGCGGTGCACACATAATACCCTTCAAAATGTCTCTTCAGATTAGTGATGCTTATGCCAGTGTAGATGTCGGCAGTATAGGACAGGTCTTTGGGCATGGATGCTCCCTTAATTCTCTCCAGTCTGAGGTTTTCAATCTTAGGGGTTGTAGCTCGACAAGGTATGACAGCCTCACCCCCTTCTGTTCCACCAATGAACATCTGCCTATGTGTTGGAGTCACAAACAAAGCCTTGGAGTCTTAAAAAAAAGACACAGAAAATGTTAAATTTGAAACAGAAAATGGTTTCAAAATGCTTGGATATTTAAAGCTACAATATCACCAGCACTCAGGTTTCATGTCTTTTACAATGTGGCTGCCGATGCAATTGTTATTAATCAGCAATATGTAGAGTTCTGTGAAATGCTATCGTTGTTCCTGGGTACAGAACTAAACTATGAAAATTTCATAAATAAGTGAATTGAAAGGAAATGAAAAGGTTCAGAAAAATAAATTAATCACAGAGTTTTAGTTGGCAGGGGTTTTAGTTTTGTATGCAATCTCCCAAAATGTGCCATTCTGTATCACAGAATGCTGTAACACGCTGCACCTTCCAGTGGGGAGAAGCAGATATCCTTCTCTGATTCCCCACACCTTGAGCTACTGATCCCAACTATGACACCAGGAGAAATTGCTGATTTGGAGGCCACACAGTTGCCCAGAGCTGAGAAAAAAATGCAAATAACCAGTTCCCCCCTGGACCACTCAAATATATCTCCTGATGACTGGCTATCAAATAGCATTGGATGGTGTTTGAGAGCAAATGTCCAGACCAGTCTGACACATGAAGGAGGTGTGTTACATGGGAGGAGAAAAATGTATTATTGATGGACAGGAATTCTGCCCTCGAGTGTGTCTCACTTTACTGTCTGTTTGTTGTCTCTTTCCTCTGTATCTGTTCTCGCAATGTATTTCTTTGTGTGTGCCTTTCTTTTTCTCTTTCCGTTTTCTTCCTTTGCTCCTTTGCCTCTGTATTACATTCAAACCAGCTGGTTGATGGCAGGATTGGGACACCATTCTTCCCATGCTTTCCAATGAGAAAAACAAGAAAATGCCATTGGGAGATGGAACTAACCCATCCGAAGCAGTAGCAAAAGGCAGAGGCCCTGCTTTTTTACAAAATCGAGGCACTCTCAGATGGTGTATGTATCTACTGATATCCACGGTTAACTCTTGCTTTTACAGGAAAACAAACATTTCTTCACTCAGAGGGTGGTGAATCTTTGGAATTCTCTACCCCAGAGGGCTGTGTATAGTATATTCAAGACTGAGATCGATAGATTTTTGAATATTAAGGGAATCAAGGGATATGGGAATAGTGCAGGAAAGTGGAGTTGAGGTTGAAGATCGGCCATGATCTTATTGAATGGTGGTGCAGGCTCGAGGGATCATATGGCCTACTCCTGCTCCTATTTCGTATGTTCTTATGGTTTAAATTCCAGTGAAGGAGTTCTCCAACCAGTGGACTTTATTATCGCACTCTCTTAGCAACAGTGTAGGATTTCTGCACCACCGTAAAAAACGGGCAGGAACAGGAACATTTATTTTATTCATCCAGCAGATTTTGTTTGCGGACACGCTAAAATAAAATGGCCCAAAATAAAACTTAAGATAATCACAGCATAAGCATCATCAACCCAATTGCCTCTAATATATCTGGTGGGTTTGTCCAAGGCACATATAAGGCCAACCTGGAAACTTACAAAAGCAGATGACCAGCTCCAAAAAAAAGCTGATACTGCCCCCACAACTCAAATAAAAATCAACAACTCAGAAACAGCCCTAATTATAGGTCCCTCTATTAGGTCCACTTCTATAAGGTGACTGAATAAGTTAAATTATGTTTTATTACATTTGATTCCATGATTTTTAGGAGTGTTTTGGGATCATACTCCACAATTCAGATGCTTTTTCTGCAATAAATGGAACCTAAAACACTTGTCTAAGGCATTAAATGAAGTGGTCATGCTGACAGTGCAGTGGGACATGAGTCTTTTACAACTTAAGCTGCCCAATATATCCATTACTTTTGTTGTAGCAAAACAATTAAGGAGCACAAGGGTGCATTTTTCATTGTGCTGAATCTAGAAATTTGTGAAAAAGGACAACTTATTTCCTGGGGAATGTGTGGGCATTGCCCAGAAAATTTGATTTTCTTACACATTTGGTATATTTTGGAATGTACTGTGACTCATAGAATTATATAGAATCTACAGCACAGAAACAGGACATTTGGCCCAACTTGTCTATGCCAGTGTTTATACTCCACACGAGCCTCTTCCCACTCTAATTACTTCTTTCCACCCAGCCCCTGTATCCTTCTATACCCTTATCCTCCATATATGTGTTTAAAATCATGAAGGGTTTAGATAGAGTAAATAAAAGGAAACTTTCCAATGGCTGAAGGGTCCATAACCAGAGGGCACAGATGTAAGGTGATTGGCAAAAGAACCAGAGGCAACATGAAGAAAAACTTTTTTAGGCAACGAGTTGTTAGGATTTGGAATGCACTGCCTGATGGGGTGGTGGAAACAGATTCAATAATAGCCTTTTAAAGGGAATTGGATAAATATTTGAAGGAGAAACAACTGCAAGGATATGGGGAAAGAGCAGGGGAGTGGGACTAACTGGATTGCTCTTCAAAAGAACCAGTGCAGGCTTGATGGGCCGAATGGCCTCCCTCTGTGCTGCAATATTCCATGATTCTATAATTCTATGATATAAGCATCAAGCCTCCCCTTAAATGCATCAATGCTTTCTGCTTCAAGCACTCCATGCAAGTTCCTCATTCTCACCACTCTCCATGTAAATAAATTCCTCTGAAATGTTTTATTTGATCTGTTAGTAGCTATCTTATATTTATGGTTCCGTGTTCTGGTCTTATCCACAAGTGGAAACAGTTCTCCACAACCACCCTATCAAAACCCTTGATAATTTTAACAACCCTTATCAGATCTCCTCTTAGATTTCTCTTTTCCAGAGAAAAGAGCCCCATCCTGTTCAAGCTTTCCTGTTATTTGCATCCTCTCAATTCTGGTACCCCTGTAATATCCTTGTAAATCTTTTCTGCACTTTTGCCAGTGCTTCAATATCCTTTTGGTAGCATGAAGACCAGAACTGCGCATAGTACTCCAAGTGTGGTCGAACCAAGGTTCTATATAAATTTAACATTACCTCCTTACTTTTGTATTCTATTCGTCTAGAAATGAAGTCTTGTACTTTGTATGCACTCTTTAAGGCTTTATCAATTTGTGTTGACATTTTTAATTATTTATGTATCTGCATTTTCAGATCTCTTTTCTCCTCACCCCCATTTAGTTTCTTACCTTCCAAGGAATAAATTGCCTCCTTATTCCTCCTACTTCACAATTTGCTACATTTACCGTTTATCCAACTCTGCAAGCCTCTTTAAGTATTCTTGTATTTTGGTGCAGTCCTCCACATTATTAGCTATATCACCCAATTTGGTATTATCTGCAAATTTCAACTACAAACCTCCAATTTCTGAGTCCAAATCATTGACGTATATGGTAAACAACAGTGGTTTATGCTGTAAGAGCTATAGATATTTTAAAAATTTAAATAAAATATTTGTTTTATTTGGCTCCTAATTTGATCTTCATCAGAGGATAATATATAGTGAGCATAACACTGCAGGTCTACATATATGCATGTACCATAGCTGAATGAGATAATAGTGTAAATAATAATGGGTTGTAGGCTTACTTCTAACATATAAAATTATTGAAATAGATGTAAATAACACATTTTAATGCAATAGCATTGGTGTAAAGAAAACAGTATTAGCTTGTATCTTTATAATACTCGTCAAATGCAGGAAAACTTCTCAATGCACTTTATATTAAGGAGGAACAAATAAAACCATTAGTGACTCCAACTCAGCAATCTGCAAAAATAGAACAAAAGGAAACTAAGGTAATTGTTTCTGCTGAGAACAACCACTGACACACAGGCCGCGATTTCACCTACCGAGGTAGGTCCGGTGCGGCCGGGGTCGGTGCTGGGGTGCGACCACGCTGCTGGCTCCAGCTCGCTCTGTGAAAAGATTTTACGCTGATTGGGCTTGTTAAGCCCGCCCAGCGCGTTTCCCGGCCAATTGAAGGAAGCGGGTCTGATGATATCACTTGATGACGCATCATCAGCCTATTTCCTTAAAGGGACCATGGGCAAATTTATTTTGACAGTTGTGTTGTCAGTGTTCTACAGCATTGAGGTGCTGCCATCACTGACAAGCACTGCAGAGGTGCACGGCTGCACCCAGGCTCTCCAGTGGCGACTGCAGTGGCGCAAACCTTTCAATGATCCCAGTAGATCACGAAATGTTACTGCAAAGCCACACTCAACCTCATCCTGCTGTGCCACTCATCACATCTCCATCACTCTGCCTTCCCTACCCTACTCCTGCACATCCTTACACCAATTTACCGTGCGCCTCCACCCATCCCTCTCTATCTACATTATCACATCCCCATCTCACTAGCCACCCCTGACACTCACCCTCATCCTAGTCCAATCATACCAAATAACAACACACAAGGGTAGGCTCTTGGGTGTTTTATGCAATGTTCATGTAAAGTTTCTGATAATGTGCTGTCAAACATTGAAATCTTTATTTTCAACACTTTGCGTTCTTGGACAGATCTGCGTGCACCTTCGGAAATGGCTTAGTGAGTTGCAGTGAATGGTGAGACATTATGGCACCCCCCCCCCCAGCCCCCGCAATGGCGATGAGTGTGAAAGGAATGGCTTGGTCATTGTAAGGATGCTTCATGGTATTGGTGTGGGGTGGTGCCAATCTGGCATCTCATGTGGTAGCCAGGGTGTACAGCATCAAATAAAGTAAATCTGGCTATGGTGAGGCCAACCCTGGCGTCCTGGGCAGCAATGTGGTCGGGTACTGATGCCCTGTGTCCTGTGCAGAATCAGTTGATTGCAGAGAAGGTTGGTGTTGTTGTTAATGCTGCTGGTGTGCCTGGTGCTGCTGGTGTTGGGACTGATCGTGGTGGGATTCTGAGGACCAAGGGCACCGATGCTGATGTAATAGATGGCAGGTGAAGTAGAGATGACAGAAGCAAATCTGTCAATGGTCAGACAGGTTGTTCCAATGAGGTGGCACTGGATAGAGAGTTGGCTCCAAACACTTACAAGCTGCGTAAAGCTCAATCTGTCTTCCAAATGCAGTAAGCAACAGTTTCTGTGCTTGGAAAGTGAACAGCTATGAGATGGGAGCTTTTATATCACTTTTGCAGCTGTCAAGTAATCAGATAATTCAATACTGAATTCACTCACGACCTGCTGAGCTGACGTGATCCCCAAGTATAACCCATGGAGGAACTCGTAAAATTGAAAGGTAAGCTTAAAATAGTATTTAAGTGCCTCTTAACAATCTCTTAATGATCTAAATTGCCTCTCCCACTGCTTGGTGTCGGGTCTGTTCAGCACTGACCAACCCAACATCTGGGAGACTAGCATGGAGGCGGATTGACAGCGGATTCCCTACCCGCTGTCAAAAATTTTTTTTCCCACCTGACTCACCACCAATCGTGCCCACTGACCCCCCCGAAAAATGCTGAATCTCTACAAAAAGAGCATTGTTTAACCGATAATCACATTCAATTAAGTGCAGAGCAAAATACACCCAGTGTGCTACACTTTCTATTCCAAAAGAAGAATGCTAAGGGTACATTTTCAGCCTTTGCACTCCTACATTCAGCCTCGCCTGTTGAGAGTGCATATGAGAAAATCACGTGGGTGCAGTCCTTAAATTTCTGCTCATTGTGTGTCAGGAGCACAGATGTGAAAAATGTATATTTTAATTCCCTTATCCAACACCAAATGCCAGACCCACCAGCAGAGGACAAATGTGTTCCCACAATCTCTGTTCATGCGCAGTCACACATGCACGCAATCACTGGAACTTTATACACAAGTGCAAACACTCAAACTTTGTGCATGTGCACAATTCCACATGCACACACAAGCTTTTACCATTAACTGTTGAAGGTAGTAGAACTGCAGATTTACACCCATACATGTATGAAGGCAACATAGCCCCGTTAAACCTCCGTGAAGCACCTTGGAATGTTTCTCTACATTAAAGGTATTATAATAATGCAAGTTGTTGTTGCTGTTGGTCAACTCTGGCTGAAGATGCGGGTTCTGAATGCCGGTGGGTGGGCACAGAGTACCTCTCGTGCAGTCTGACCTGCCTGGCATCCCTTCAGTGATCCTTCTCTTCCAAGCACTTTAAATAGGGGAACTTCAATAGGGAGAGCCATTAGTGCCAGTGCTAGGAGCAAATAAAATTAAAACAATTGGCACAGAAGCTCATGAGAACCTAATTGCCAGTCACAATACTGGTCAGGTTGGGAAATAAAAACCTGCCACCACCTCCTTCCAGTAACTTTAGCAGGCATCAAACAGGGTGCTGGGTCACTCCACCACATGCCGGTAGACTCCTGTCTGCACCTTGGATTTCCTTTTCATTCATTTCTGCCTGTCACTTCTTGATCTCCTGCCTGTTGAGCCTTAGCAAAAGCTGCTGATGGTTTGAGATGCCTTTTGAGCCTTTCTAAAGACTTTTCAGAATGTTTTTCACCTTATTGTGACAATTTCCTTGCATTGTCACTACCCGCTTAAATTACACTTAGCTGAAGTTTCTCTGCTTCCATCACTGGTGTGCTCCCTTTACCTGCCCAAATCGGCACCTAGGTTTGTAAATAATTATACAAATGCTCTGCCCATGAAATTTGGGTGCTATTAACATTCTGGTGAGATTAGCATGACTTCTTTGCCATGTACAACTGATTCACACCGGTAGACGGAAATCAACCCCACTCAGTCTGAGGCACGTAGATGGCTATCTTTCAGAAACCAGTTGACAAAAGACTGTTATTAATAGGACTTAGTTACCTTCCACAAATATGTAAAGAGAGCTGCTCTCAGAAGAATTGCGATTTTGGCATATGTATCGGCCTGTATTCTTTGGGTCTGCTGACTTGATATTGACTCTGTTATCATCGATCGCTTTTTTTGCACTTGATGGAGTTACCCATTGTACTTCAGACCAGTCTGTACATTGAAGACGAATGTGATCACCCTTTTTCTTGATCAATGTGCCATTCTTCGGATGAATCAAAGGTATAGACACACCTGCACGAGAAACACAACAATGCTTTTACTTGCAGCAGCTATTTAATATTCTACACGTTTTATTTCTGATCAGTAAATGTTATATTCCATAGGTAGATAGAGAGGTACATATACATGTATATAGTAGAGCAAACTCTTCCCATAAAAGCATCTCTTTGGGTTTGACTTCATGTGCTATTTCCAAACAGGTTTCTTAATATACTGAGCAAAGTATAGTTGGGACTAACATTAAGTGATCACTGCAGCCAAATGGTTTTGCTTTCAATGTGATATTTAAGTACATACCTCATTTACATTTTATTATGGCTGTCTTGCCACAAAATGTTCTTTTTAAGGTTATAATACACAGTTTAGGATCGCATTTTGCTTTTCTGTTGCTTCATATAAATGTAATGTAAAATCCATTACAAATGTCTTGTGCTCAACAAACCCTAAACCTATTTTAGCCATTTACAGTGGCCCAAACCTTTCTGTGGGCATTTTTTGAAACCCATAATTGGCAGTAACAGTACAAACAGCTCAGGCTGAGCCACCATTCTATTCTGGTTGCTGTGAAAAGATAGGGTTGATTTTAACTCTGTGCGGGAGTCAGGGTTGCAGGGGCCGAAGCGGGTGGCGAACCATCCAGCCAGGTTTTAAATCCCGGGTCTCGTTTGCATGCCCTCATCTCTTGACCCCTGCCCAAAGCCGGCAGGAATGATGTCGCTGCCGATGAACGCGAGTCAAAATTGATAAAGGGTCAGGCCACCACTGGGGTGAAAAAGGTCCCCGGCAAGGTAAGTAGGGATTGGAGGGAAGTTTGTCAAGTCCACGATCGAGGGAGGTGGGGGGAAGGCTATATGTAGGGGAGGCCCAAGGTATCCTTGTGGGGCCAGAAAGTAATAATATTATAATAATAAGGGCTTACCTGGGCCTGGATCCTTGTTGCTGCCAGCATTTGCCAGAAACCATGGGTGCTGTAGTCAGGCCATGGTTAAAATGTCATGCATGTCCTGATAGCGTCATTGGGACGTGACACTGTCATATTTAAAGTAAACCCAGTCTCCTCTGGGGTGAGCGGCCTTTTCATGGTAGATTTTTTTGTGAAGTTTACACTTATCAGGGCGAAGAATGTTGGTGGCGGAGACTGAATCAGAGTAATATTGATGTTCACGGGCTTAGCCAAGCAAAGTTCTCCTTACCAAGAGTGCATGAATAGTGAACCTCCAAAGGTTTTGATTCAGGGTCTGATGCATGCTAACTTCTGACAGGCTTAATTCCATACTTTCAACTAGCATGCAAGTTCCATTACAGAATTTGAGAACTAGGAAACATTTGAATTCTTCCTAAAACTGTGGGTGGATAACGCAGTGCTGAAACGGATTGATAGTGAATGGCAGCCCACTTTACACCTTGCCCAACTGAAGTCAATAGAAAAGAAAATCGGGCGCAGTGTAAAACAGGCTACCGATTTGTTACCAGCCCATTTTGTGCTTTCACTGAAGACCATTTTCACCCTCAGTGTTTCTACTGGTGGCTTATTAACACTGGCTGCTTACTCAAGTGTAGAATGGGGCATCCATAGAATTATATACCTATATATATACTTAAAAGTAGCTTAGCAAGCATGCTACATGTAATCTCAATTCTGGCACGTTAGGCTTTGATAGATATTATCTACTGTACAAATAACTAATTTTGTTCTTTAATAGTTGAACATTAGAAAGTATAGCATGAAAAAGGTCAATTGGCTCTCAAACCTGCTTAATCTACAAATAAAGTACAATCTACCCTATTGTGAACTTAACCTCAAGTACTTAATTTTCTGAGGAAAGGTTCTGCATAAATACTTCCTGATCTCCAAAGGTGAACTCTCAGATAACAATTCATCCCACATCTTCATTGTCTTCAACTCATTTCAGTCTATAATGTTGTCACTACGATTTTGTAAAGGCTATGACATCACCTTGAGTATTGTGTGCAGTTTTGGTCACCTTACCTGAGGAAGGACGTTCTTGCCATGAAGGGAGTGCAGTGAAGATTCACCAGGCTGATACCTGGGATGGCAGGAATGACGTATGAGGAGAGATTGTGTCGATTGGGCTTATACTCACTGGAGTTTAGAAGATTGAGAGGGGATCTCATCGAAACCTATAAAATTCTGTCAGATCTGGACAGACTAGATGCAGGAAGGATGTTTCTGATGGCCGGGGAGTCCAGAACCAGGGGTCATAGTCTAAGGATAAGGGGTAAGCCATTTAGGACTGAAATGAGGAGGAATTTCTTCACCCAGAGAGTGGTGAACCTGTGGAATTCTCTGCCACAGAGGGCAGTGGAGGCCAGTTCATTAAATATATTCAAGAAAGAGTTGGATATATTTCTTGAGGCTAAAGGGATCAAGGGATATGGGGAAAAGGCAGGGACAGGGTACTGAATTGGATGATCAGCCATGATCACATTGAATGGCGGAGCAGGCTCGAAGGGCCGAATGGCCTACTCCTGCTCCTATCTTCTATGTTTATGTTTCTATGTTTCTTACTGTGTCCAATTAAACTGAGAAAAGCATCCAACAAAAAACAATTATAGATTTTGGCCTTCCAAATATGGAATGTCGAGAGAGAGAGAGAGAATATTTTGAGCTGTATAATGTAAGTACTGGTAGTTGCAAGTCTATCACTAGTCGTGGTTATGGTGGGAGCAATTTGAGGTGGTAAATTAAGAGCATCATGCAACATTGAAGCAGAATGGCTTAAGCATGTTTTTTCTTACAGTGGATCAGTACCAAAATGTTAAATATGCCTGCTGACGATGCTGCTATACTTATCCCGATAGCCTTTAATCCTGCTCTTAAGTAGATACTTGGACAGGGATTATGACCCGGAATTTGCAGTCAGCAGCGAAGCAAAGGCGTTCGCCGCTGGCCCCGAAGAAAGCTGCCCACAAAGATCTCGGGGTTTCTGTGGCGAGAAGTTTGCCTTTTGCGACGCGTAAGAGATTGCAGCGCTCTATAATGGGGAATCCCTAGCGTGCTCCGCTGTAATGTCAACAAGCTGTCTAAGCAGCCAATCACAATGCAGAATTCTCACAGACAGTGAAGCAAGAAATGAAAAGCTGCTTTTATCCCCAGTTTTTAAACATGTTACAAAGAGCAAAACAAAGATTGGGGCTCTCACATGGGGAGTAAGGTAAACCTGAAATAAATATGAACAAACTTTTAAAAAATGTTTTCATTTTTTTTTAAAAGCTTTCTTAGAAATTGTAATTTTTATCATAATAGAGAAATTTGACACGCCACAGAATTAAAATTAGTTTTTCAGGGCCATAACGTTTGTTTAGTAATCAATATGCTGTTAAAACCCCAGTTACACATAATCCAACAAGGCTTAACATTTATCAATTCTGACAAAGGGTCATCGACCTGAAACGTTAACTCTGTTTCTCTCTCCACAGATGCTGCCTGACCTGCTGAGTATTTCCAGCATTTTCTGTTTATATTTCAGATTTCCAGCATCCACAGTACTTTGTTTTTATATTAACATTTATTGGGGTATTTAATAGCGATATTAAAAGCCCAAGTTTTCATCAGTTTCACTGATTTCACTGATTACCGTCTATGGGGGGGGGGGGCGGGGGGGGGTGGAGGGGAAGGACACAGCGCAGCCAGTGTCAGAGCAGTGAATGACTAGCCACAACTTCAGGATTTCCTCGTTTAGATGTGCATGCGTTACATTCTGAAGTTGCAGTCAGTTTCAAAGTGGTAATAATAGCGAACGCTGTTAGTTCGCCGATATTACCTACCCACCGGTCCTATATGTTCACATGTTGTGAGCCCCAACTGTTCCATTTGAATTATAGTATACAGTACTCAAATATTATGAACTACATTCATTGCAGCCCATGCCACAATATAGCTCAAAATATGAACAAATATACACTCATCAAATGTTGTGCGGTGAGCTAAAGTAGCTTTAAGCAATATGTAGTCAGCGAATCCTCGTATTTCTTCTGGATTATCTGCTGGAAACAGTTTCATGTATATGTCATCTGATCAGTTTGGAACAGCAAAGAGGACCCACAGTGCATTCTTGGGGGCAGTTTTGTGAAGATAGCTTTATGATGCCGCTCAAGAAAGTGCAGTATAATAGGGATTTAAGAATCATTCCTTCATCAACTCTTTCTTAGCCTAGGAGCCCCACGTTTCCACATGTCTACTCTGCCCCAATGTTGTGCCTTATCCAGAACCTAAAAGGGAATTCTGACTGCACTAGTACATTTTTATTTCTTGGTGGCATATGTGAGTGGGATAACCAATTCTATATAGTTTTTTGCAATGGGAATGGAGTTGACCCACCCTGAGGGTGGGCTGTGTCAAATTTTCTGACAGGAGCCCCTCCTACTTTGAATGGATGAAAAGTTTGGCCTGCAGCACATGTTGCTGGGGAATGGATGAATTGGCAAGGCAGTATCTCTTAAAGGCTGCAGCTTGTCATTAAAGGGGAAGTTATGCTGGTAAAAGAAAAGTCGACTAATTTTTCACAATGGTACAGTGGAGATATATGGCAGCACTGCTACTTTTGATGCTGAAAGGGTTGGAAGTGCTGCTGCAGGAGATGCACAAAAACAGGGTGATTCATTTTAGGCTAAAGGCCACCCTCCAATAAAAGCACCGAATGTGTCAATGCAATCATCCAAATGATGAAGTAGGTTTCTGGTGTTAGGAGGAAGACAACAGTAACAGTATTACTCAGTGTCATATTTGACCCTGAAATTAGCTTCCGACCACATATCTGCAGCATAGCTATCACTGCCTATTTCCACCACTGTCTCCGCCCTTGCCCCAGCTCATCCGCTTCTGAAACCCTCATCCATGCCTTTGTTATCTCTAGACTTGACTATTCCAATGCACTCCTGGCTGGCCTCCCACATTCTACCCTACGTAAACTTGAGGTCATCCAAACTCAGCTGTCTGTGACCTAACTCGCACCATGTCCCGTTCACCCATCACCCCTGTGCTCGCTGATCTACATTGGCTCCTGGTTAAGCAAAGCCTCGATTTCAAAATTCTCACCCTTGTTTTCAAATCCCTCCATGGCCTCGCCCCTCCCAATTTCTATAATCTCCTTCAGCCCCACAACCCCCCAAGATGTCTGTGCTCCTCTAATTCTGCCCTCTTGCGCATCCCTAATTATAATTGTTCAACCATTGGTGGCTGTGCCTTCTGTTGCCTAGGCCCTAAGCTCTGGAATTCCCTGCCTAAAAAGAGGGGTAGAGCTATAGTAATAGGGGATTCAATTGTAAGGGGAATAGATAGGCGTTTCTGCGGCCGCAAACGAGACTCCAGGATGGTGTGTTGCCTCCCTGGTGCAAGGGTCAAGGATGTCTCCGAGCGGCTGCAGAACATCTTGGAAGGGGAGGGTGAACAGCCAGTTGTCGTGGTGCATATAGGCACCAATGATATAGGTAAAAAGCGGGATGAGGCCCTAAAAGCTGAATATAGGGAGTTAGGAGATAAATGAAAAAACAGGACCTCAAAGGTAGTAATCTCAGGATTGCTACCAGTGCCACGTGCTAGTCAGAGTAGAAATAGAAGGATACTTCAGATGAATACGTGGCTAGAGGAATAGTGCCAGGGGGAGGGATTCAAGTTCCTGGGACATTGGAACCGGTTCTGGGGGAGGTGGGACCAGTTCAAACCGGACGGTTTGCACCTGGGCAGGGCTGGAACCGATGTCCTAGGGGGAGTGTTTGCTAGTGCTGTGGGGGAGGGTTTAAACTAAAATGGCAGGGGGTTGGGAACCTGAGCAGGGAGACAGAGGAAAGGGAAACAAGGATAAAAGCAAAAGATAGGAAGGAGAAAAACAAAAGTGGCAGTCAGAGAAATCAATGGTTTAAATCAAACATGGCCACAGTAAATAATAATTATAATAGGTCTAAGAGTGTTAAAAAAACAAGCCTGAAGGCTTTGTGTCTTAATGCGAGGAGCATTTGTAATAAGGTGGATGAATTGGCTGTGCAAATAGAAGTAAACAAATACGATTTGGTTGGGATTATGGAAACGTGGCTCAAGGAAGGCCAGGACTGCGAACTCAACATCCAGGGGTATTCGATATTCAGGAAAGATAGGCAAAAAGGAAAGGGAGGTGGGGTAGCATTACTGGTTAAAGAAGGGATTAACACAATTGTAATGAAGGATATTAGTTCTGATGAGGTGGAATCTGTATGGGTAGAATTGAGAAATACTAAGGGGAAAAAAACGTTAGTGGGAGTGGTTTATAGACCTCCAAACAGTAAGGCGGAGGTTGGGGATGGCATTAAAAGGGAAATTAGAGAAGCGTGCAATAAGGGCACAGCAGTCATCATGGGTGACTTTAATCTACATATAGATTGGGCCAACCAAATTAGTAACAATACTGTGGGGGAGGAATTCCTGGAGTGTTTACGGGATGGTTTCCTGGACCAATATGTCGAGGAACCAACCAGAGATCAAGCCATCTTAGACTGGGTATTATGTAACGAGAAAGGATTAATTAGCAATCTTGTTGTACGAGACCCCTTGGGTCGGAACGATCATAATATGATCGAATTCTTCATTAAGATGGAGAATGAAGTGGTTGACTCGGAGACTAGGGTCCTCAATTTAAATAAAGGAAACTACGATGGTCTGAGGAGCGAGTTGGGTAGGATTGATTGGGGAATGGCACTCAAAGGGGTGACGGTAGATAGGCAATGGCAAACATTCAAAGACCGAATGGATGAACTACAGAATTTGTTCATCCCAGTTTGGCATAAAAATAAAACAAAAAGGGTGACCCAACCGTAGCTAACAAGGGAAATTAGGGATAGCATAAAGTCCAAGGAGAGGGCATATAAATTGGGCAGAAAATGCAATAATCCTGAGGATTGGGAGCAGTTTAGGATTCAACAAAGGAGGACAAAGGGATTAATTAAGAAAGGGAAAATAGAATATGAGAGTAAGCTTGCAGGGAACATAAAAACTGACTGTAAAAGCTTTTATACATATGTGAAGAGAAAAAGATTGGTGAAGTCAAGCGTAGGTCCCTTGCAGTCAGAATCGGGGGAATTTATAATGGGGAACAAAGAAATGGCAGACCAACTAAATACATATTTTGGTTCTGTCTTCACAAAGGAGGACACAAATAACCTCCCAGAGATGCTGGGGAACATAGGGTCTGATGAAAGGGTGGAACTGAAAGAAATCAGTATTTGTAGGGAAATGGTGTTAGGAAAATTGATGGGACTGAAGGCCGATAAATCCCCAGGGCCTGATAATCTACATCCCAGGGTACTTAAGGAAGTGGCCCTAGAAATAGTAGATGTATTGCTGGTCATCTTCCAGAACTCGATAGACTCTGGAACGGTACCCATGGATTGGCGGGTAGCTAATGTTACCCCACTATTCAAAAAAGGTGGTAGAGAAAAGGCGGGGAATTATAGACCAGTAAGCTTGACATCGGTAGTGGGGAAAATGCTAGAGTCCATTATAAAAGATGTAATAGCAGAGCACTTGGAAAGCAGTGACTGGATCGGACAAAGTCAACATGGATTTACAAAAGGTAAATCATGCTTGACTAATCTACTGGAATTTTTTGAGGATGTAACTGGTCAAATAGATAAGGGAGAACCAGTGGATGTGGTGTATTTGGACTTTCAGAAGACTTTCGATAAGGTCCTGCATAAGAGATTAGTGTGCAAAATTAAGGCACATGGGATTGGGGGCAAGGTATTGACTTGGATAGAGAACTGGTTGACGGACAGAAAGCAAAGAGTTGGGATAAATGGGTCGTTTTCCGAGTGGCAGGCAGTGACTAGTGGGATACCGCAAGGATCGGTCCTAGGACCCCAGCTGTTCACAATATATATTAATGATCTGGATGAGGGAATTGGATGTAATATCTCCAAATTTGCAGACGACACAAAGCTGGGTGGGAGGGTATGCTGTGAGGAGGATGTCGTGAAACTCCAGCACGATTTGGACAGGTTGGGTGATTGGGCAGAAACATGGCAAATGCACTATAATGTGGATAAATGTGAGGTTATCCACTTTGGTGGCAAAAACAGGAAGGCAGATTATTATTTGAATGGCAATAGATTGGGAGAAGGGGAAGTGCAAAGAGACCTGGGTGTTCTTGTACACCAGTCGCTGAAGGTAAGCATGCAGGTGCAGCAGGCGGTTAAGAAGGCAAATGGTATGTTGGCCTTCGTAGCAAGAGGGTTCGAGTACAAGAACAAGGATGTCTTGCTGCAGTTGTACAGGGCCTTGGTGAGACCACACCTTGAGTATTGTGTGCAGTTTTGGTCGCCTTACCTGAGGAAGGACGTTCTTGCCATGGAAGGAGTGCAGCGAAGATTCACCAGGCTGATACCTGGGATGGCAGGAATGACGTATGAGGAGAGATTGTGTCGATTGGGCTTATACTCACTGGAGTTTAGAAGATTGAGAGGGGATTTCATCGAAACCTATAAAATTCTGTCAGGCCTGGACAGACTAGATGCAGGAAGGATGTTTCTGATGGCTGGGGAGTCCAGAACCAGGGGTCATAGTCTAAGGATAAGGGGTAAGCCATTTAGGACTGAAATGAGGAGGAATTTCTTCACCCAGAGAGTGGTGAACCTGTGGAATTCTCTGCCACAGAGGGCGGTGGAGGCCAGTTCATTAAGTATATTCAAGAAAGAGTTGGATATATTTCTTAAGGCTAAAGGGATCAAGGGATATGGGGAGAAGGCAGGGACAGGGTTCTGAATTTGAATGATCAGCCATGATCTCATTGAATGGCGGAGCAGGCTCGAAGGACTGAATGGCCTGCTCCTGCTTATCTTCTATGTTTCTATGTTTCTATGTTTCTCTGCCTCTCTACCTCTTTTTCCTCCTTTAAGACGCTCCTTAAAACCTACCTCTTTGATGTAGCTTTTAGTCATCTGCCCTAATTTCTCCTTATGTGGCTCGGTGTCAAATTTTTTGTCTTATAATACTCCTGTTAAGCACCTTGGGACGTTTTACTACGTTAAAGGCGCTATATAAATACAAGTGGTTGTTGTGGTTGTTTTGCTCACAGTCTTTTGGGGTCCATTACCCATGGCAAAATCCTAAGTTGTGAACTGCCGCGCCTCTCTGTGAGGTGCCACTTAAAACAGTGTGAACAAACATTGCACTTTCGCACACGATCTTTCATCGCGCTAAGCTGCATAGTGCATTTTTCTTGAAAATGGAGGTGGCAGAGACAAGCAACAAACAGATGCTGAAATGTCCAGGCCGAGCAGCTCCTTTGATGTCAGGGGATTTCTCAGTGGGGTCAGCAACCATGGATGCAGGGGGCAGCTCTGGTCCTGTGAGAATCATCCACCCAGTGTTTCTTCACTTTCACTGCTCTGTTGTCTGAAGGCATCATGACTGTTTCCTGGGCAAAGGTCACTGACGTGCAGAATGCTGTTTCTGTGATGAGGTACCACACAAGCAGTAATTAAGTGCAAATCCTTTTGATTAGAATTTGTGCAGGGAGTTGCCCAATTTTCTACAAAACTTTGGTGGAAGATGGGTGGAAACCCCGGAGAAGCGAGGTAGGAACAGCATAAACCACTGTTTATGGCTCATCCCCGGGGTTTCTGACAATCTTTCAACAAGCATTTCTGTTTATGTAAAGAAAGGACTTGCATTAATATAGTGCCTTTCACGACCTTAGGACATCCCAAAGCGCTTTATAGTGAAATACCTTTGAAGTATAGTCACTGTTGTAATGTAGGAAACATGACAGCCAATTTGCACACAAGGTCCCACAAACAGCAATGAAATAAATGACCAGATCAAATGTTCTATAGGTTGAAGGATAAATGTTGGCCAAGACATGGAAGAACTCGCCTGCTTTTCTTTGAATAGTGCCATGCGGCCTTTTACGTCCACCTGAGAGAGCAGTCAGTGCCTCGGTTTAATGTCTCATCCAAAAGACAGCCCCTCCGACAGTGTAGCACTCCCTCAGTACCAATGTTCCCCTTAAGCTGCACGGCTGCGCAGTGCTCCAGGCATCCCGCGCAGTGCTCCAGGGGTTCGGCGCAGTGCTCCAGGCGTCCTGCGCAGTGCTCCAGGGGTCCTGTGCAGTGCTCCAGGGATCCCGCGCAGTGCTGCAGGAGTCCCGCACAGTGCTCCAGGCGTCCCGCGCAGTGCTCCAGGGATCCCGCGCAGTGCTCCAGGGATCCCGCGCAGTGTTCCAGGAGTCCCACGCAGTGCTACAGGGGTCCGGCGCAGTGCTCCAGGCGTCCTGCGCAGTGCTCCAGGGGTCCTGTGCAGTGCTCCAGGGTTCCGGCGCAGTGCTCCAGGGGTCCCGCGCAGTGCTCCAGGAGTCCCGCGCAGTGCTGCAGGAGACCCGCGCAGTGCTCCAGGGGTCCGGCGCAGTGCTCCAGGCGTCCTGTGCAGTGCTCCAGGGGTCCTGTGCAGTGCTCCAGGGGTCCTGTGCAGTGCTCCAGGGATCCCGTGCAGTGCTCCAGGGGTCCTGTGCAGTGCTCCAGGGGTCCGGCGCAGTGCTCCAGGGGTCCTGTGCAGTGCTGCAGGAGTCCCGCGCAGTGATTCAGGGGTCCCGTGCAGTGCTCCAGGGGTCCTGTGCAGTGCTGCAGGAGTCCCGCGCAGTGATTCAGGGATCCCGTGCAGTGCTCCAGATGTCCGGCGTAGTGCTCCAGGAGTCCCGTGCAGTGCTCCAGGAGTCCCGCGCAGTGCTCCAGGAGTCCCGCGCAGTGCTCCAGGGATCCCGTGCAGTGCTCCAGGGATCCCGTGCAGTGCTCCAGGGGTCCCGTGCAGTGCTCCAGGGGTCCCGTGCAGTGCTCCAGGGGTCCTGTGCAGTGCTCCAGGAGTCCCATGCAGTGCTCCAGGGGTCCCGTGCAGTGCTCCAGGGGTCCTGTGCAGTGCTCCAGGAGTCCCGCGCAGTGCTCCAGGGGTCCCGTGCAGTGCTCCAGGGGTCCCGTGCAGTGCTCCAGGGGTCCTGTGCAGTGCTCCAGGAGTCCCGCGCAGTGCTCCAGGGGTCCCGTGCAGTGTTCCAGGGGTCCTGTGCAGTGCTCCAGGAGTCCCGCGCAGTGCTCCAGGGGTCCCGTGCAGTGTTCCAGGGGTCCCGTGCAGTGCTCCAGGGGTCCTGTGCAGTGCTCCAGGAGTCCCGCGCAGTGCTCCAGGGGTCCCGTGCAGTGCTCCAGGGGTCCCGTGCAGTGTTCCAGGGGTCCTGTGCAGTGCTCCAGGAGTCCCGCGCAGTGCTCATGGGGTCCCGCGCAGTGCTCCAGGGGTCCCGTGCAGTGCTCCAGGGGTTCCGTGCAGTGCTCCAGGGGTCCTGTGCAGTGCTCCAGGGTTCTGGCGCAGTGCTCCAGGGGTCCCGCGCAGTGCTCCAGGAGTCCCGCGCAGTGCTGCAGGAGACCCGCGCAGTGCTCCAGGGGTCCGGCGCAGTGCTCCAGGCGTCCTGTGCAGTGCTCCAGGGGTCCTGTGCAGTGCTCCAGGGATCCCGTGCAGTGCTCCAGGGGTCCTGTGCAGTGCTCCAGGGGTCCGGCGCAGTGCTCCAGGGGTCCTGTGCAGTGCTGCAGGAGTCCCGCGCAGTGATTCAGGGGTCCCGTGCAGTGCTCCAGGGGTCCTGTGCAGTGCTCCAGGAGTCCCGTGCAGTGCTCCAGGAGTCCCGCGCAGTGCTCCAGGGGTCCGGCGCAGTGCTCCAGGGATCCCGTGCAGTGCTCCAGGGATCCCGTGCAGTGCTCCAGGGGTCCCGTGCAGTGCTCCAGGGGTCCCATGCAGTGCTCATGGGGTCCCGCACAGTGCTCCAGGGGTCCCGTGCAGTGCTCCAGGGATCCCGTGCAGTGCTCCAGGGGTCCCATGCAGTGCTCCAGGGGTCCCGTGCAGTGCTCCAGGGGTCCCGTGCAGTGCTCATGGGGTCCCGCACAGTGCTCCAGGGGTCCCGTGCAGTGCTCCAGGGGTCCCGCGCAGTGCTCCAGGGGTCCCGTGCAGCCGGGCTTTTAAATTGAAAAAATTGCACTTTTGAATAGGCCGTGCAGCCTCTTAAACGAGCCACGCGGCCCAGAGAAAAGTTATGGGGAACATTGCTCAGTACTGCAATGAAGTGTCAGTTTAGCTTATGTGTCACTTCCTGGAGTGGGGCTTAGAATCCACAACCTTCCTGACTCAGAGGTGAGAGTGCTACCACTGAGCCAAGGCTGACACCAAGGCTATGGGATTGGTATGAAGAGATCTAATGTATACTTGGGTGTCATTTATAATGTCCTGCATTCAAGGGAACTCCAACACCCAGTGAAAATTGTGAATCCTGTCCAACAGATGCTGCCTTTCCACAGGAAAAGTGATGAAGATATTGCCCCTTGCAAACCTAGGGGCCGATTTTCCCGCAGGTGTGGGGAATTGTCGGGTTCCCCGAATGTCGGGGTTCCCACACGAATGTAAATGGGTCTGCCAGATTAATGCAATTTTCCCACAATTGGCCAATTCATTTCCAGCGTGTGGGAACCCTTGCTAATTGACTATTTCCAGTCAGAAAGTCGCACAGTATGATGTCATCATTTGTGGTGCTTTTAGGGCCCACAGCAAGCATTGCAACCTCTGCAGGCTTCCATACGAACCACACAGGATGGCAGAGGAGCCTGCAGCAGCTGTGGCCAGTGCCAGACCCCGAGCTGCCTGCAAATTCGACAAGGCTTCACTGCAGGCATTATTGGATGGGGTGAGGGCCCACAGGGAGGTCCTCTTCCCTAGGTCAGGGAAGAAGAGGCCTCCCACTGAGACCAAGGCTGCATGGATGCAGGTGACAGCAGACGTCAACTCGCTGGGAATCACCAGAAGAACCTGGATACAGTGTCGGAGCGATTCCATGACCTTCACCGTACAGGAAAAGTAAGTATGAAGTTTCCATCACCCTCAAACTGATCCCCACTGCCTTTCCCCACCAGCACTCAGCTTTAGCACTCTCTTCCTCCACATCCCACTTCACAGTCACATCCATGCAGCTTACCCATTCCCTCTCTCTCTCTCTATGCTCACATTCACATAACTATTCCACCATGTAGCCCTCACACTCCCTCTCACTCTGATGCTTTGAACACAACTGACAACACAGAGGCCCTTGGTCTTGCAGCCTCACACCATCTTTGTCTCCCTCTAAGTATCTATGCTATGCAATCTCTACACTCACTCCTTCATTCTCACTCAAACTCCACTTGTCTCCCTCATTGCAGGAAAAGAGAGCTCACAACAGAGAGCGAGCCAGGACTGGAGGAGGCCCACCCTCAATAGCCCACCTGACCCCCTGGGAGGAAGGAGTGCTGGAAATTGTCGGGGCTGATGTGGCTGCGGAAGCTGGGGAAGGAGAGTCAGGGGCAGTCCCGCAAGCTGGTGACAGAATAGTTTTCCATCTCTCTCATTGACATAGCATGAGTCACTGTTATGATTCTGAAGCTACATCATTTGGACTTATGAGCATCTGCAAAATCCAATGTGCATGTAACCTTGGCATCACAGCTCTGACTCTTTCCTTTACTCCCCCACAGGACCATCCAAAGTCCCAGTCCCCAATGTGGAGGAGGAAGAGGCTGAGCAGCCAGACTCCTCAGAGGAAGCTCCAACGTCTGAGGGCACAGCGTCAGCAGAATTCAGCGCACCAAACACCAGCGCAGACACTCACACCTTGGTGGGACCTTCGCGAGATAGAGTAGTGTTGTCACCTGGTGTATCACAGCTCACAAGTGAGCATCAGCAGATGGTGGAGACAGGGACAGCAGTGGAGAGTCCTCGTCGGAGGGCGCAGGACTCTGCCAGCTCAGCTCAGCTGCATGTCGATCCTCTGCCTCTGGGTCCATCCGCAAGAGAAGAGGTGATGGATCTCCATGCACAGATGCAGGAGTCTCTGGCAGATTTTGTCTCCAGGGTCGCTGCGAGCGTGGAGCGAATGGAGGAGTCCATAGCGAACATGAGCAGAGCTATTGTGGAGTCATTGGCGCATGAACGCATCACCACGGAAAGGATGGCAACCCCTGTGGAAAGGATGGCTACAGTAGAGGGGAGGATGGCTATGGCCATGGAGGAGCTAAGTTGCCAGAGTGTTGAAAACATGGTGAGTGTTCAGAATAGACTGACATCTCTGGAGGAGCGATGGTCAGCTATTGAGCAGAGAAACCAGACCTTCATGGCAGGCCCTCTGAGTAGGACTGCCATTGTAGAAACGGGCCCCCATGGCCCCCCTGATGTACAGCAAGCTGCTCTCAAGCCACTTGCAGGCACTGAGGGGGACCTGACCCATGAGAGGGAGGTTGGTGGCAGACCTCAAGGAAGTGGGGCCTCCTCTCCAAGCGCTCACACTTCCATGCTACTGCAGAGCCCTCGGTCAGAGCCCCGCCGGAGTCCACACCCAATGGAGATAGAGGTCTCAACCCTTGCACAGCCGCGGGAGCAGCAGACTGCTGGCGAGCCCTCACAGGCTCGCCATCCCAGAGGACGCCCGCCAAAGGTGTCGAGACAGGAGCAGCAGGAAAGTGAGCAAGGGGCCTCCACATCTGCTGAATCCACAGGGGAACCACTATGTAGGAGCACACATAAGAGGAAAATAAAGCACAAATAGTCACAAGGGTAGTCACTTGGGTGAAATGTTGTGTTTATTTGAAAAATGCCATCAGCTGGTTATTGTAAATAAAATTTCTGATGACAACTTCTGCAGTTGTGGCGTGTGTCATTTCGCGAATGGGGCTGGAGGTCCTCTAATGCCAAGAGGGGAAGGGAAAAAAGGACTCCCATGCTTCTGCTAGGTGCCTCAGTTGAGGAAGTGCTGAGTGAGGGTGGCGAGAGGGGCTTCCCAGGAGCTCACACTGGAGAAGTGTGTGAGGCTCCAACCTTCCACAGCTGTGCCTAAGTCTGGAACAAGTTGCCCCAAGCCTGAAACTTCAAGGTCCTGCAACCTACAAATGATGTCTGATTAAATTTCTTCTTTCCTGATTGACCTGCAGCTAATAGTCAGCAATCCGATATTGTTCATGCCAGGTTTCATCAGCAGGGTTCCCACCAGGCGTGTTTAACGTGGGAAAAGGCTGAAAATAGCAAGAGCCCCTTAAAATGGCATTATAGATGCCAATTATTGGTGATTAAGATGCCTGAAGACCACTCCCACCTGCTGCGGGCGGGACTGATTCGGGTCGGACAGAAACACCTGGGTGAAAATCGGACGGGGCGGGGAATCAGGCGGGGGGGTTCGTGACCCTCTATTTTTGCGATTTCCCCCCCCCCACACGCCTGAAAGCCCGCCTGACGGCGCCAGGAAAATCGACCCCCTAGTGTTTATCAGTTGCTTGATACAGGTGTGTGTTACGATGTCCCTTGATCTCGACTAGAAGAATACAGTGAAGTGAAACCTTCATACTGTGGTAGCCTTCCCTTCTATGGGAAGAATTGCCCTTTATCCAAATGTTATCTGCAAGATGTCCTGCAGCAGATGGTACAACTCTGTGGCAGGTCTCCTCTGATGATGTGGCGGGTTCGAGAAATGCAGGTCCCAGGGTTAGTCCTGGCTGCAGACTGAACATCTTGTCTCCTTAAACCTACAACCTTACTGGCTGGCACTACTTGATATACTCACTAACAACCTACAGGTGGGCCATTTTGATTTTTAAGTGGCAGAATTACCCTCCTTTTCCTTCTCTGAAAACTCTGCAATGCATCAATGTCCTTTTGAATGCAGGATGCTTAAACTGCATATAGTAGGTAAAATTTTCAGATACTCACTCCCAGCACAGTTTCTAAAACTGTACTCCAGTATTGTAAGTGTGATCTTAACAGTAATTTATATAGGGTTAAAATAACTGTTGGCTAAAATAACAGATCTGTGGGTTTGACTTGTTATCAAATATCCCAAGTTGCATCTGACTCTTTAATTAGCCCAGGTTGAAAACAACTTCCCACTGATTAGATACTGTGGCGTTGCCACATTGGGGAAACACTGTGTGTATGTAGAGAAACCTGTATAATCCCCTTTTAACTGCTGTATTCCCCTCCCCCCGCAAGACAGTTGCAAGCTGAGAGGAATAAGGCATGTTCAGACTTGCCTGCTGCTGAGAGAAGGAAAACCAATCAGGTTCCAGCAGGTGACCAATCCGTGAGTCATCACAGGTTCGCGGGCTTTACGAATTCAGTACTGTATTGTGAGAGTTGGAGTAAAGACCTATTTCTTGTAGCTCGCTGTGTTGCCTATTTCTTTACACGGGAGACTGTAGTCTCCCACATTGGTGACCCCGAATGTCGGCGGCCGAAGCCCCCGACTCACGTAGCCCTACAGAGGCCAGCAACGACCCGACGGCAACCAGCAGCAGCCCGATGTCAGCCGGCGCCGCGTCCTTGAAGCTCCCCACCTTCTGGGAACACCAAGCACCAACTTGGTTCGCGCACACGGAGGCCCAATTCACCCTTTGCAGGGTTCAAGACGATGAAGAAAGGTACCTCCACGTAGTCTCAGCACTAGCAGGCTCCACCGCCGCCGAAGTTCTCGACCTGCTGGGGAACCCACCACAGACCGGCAAGTACTCAACCATTAAGGGCCGCTTGCTGCAGGCTTACGGCCTGTCCGGGGAGGAGAGGGCCTGTAGGCTTCTTTCACTACCAGGCCTCGGCGACTCTACCCCGACCCAGTTGATGAGCCGGATGCTTGCGCTCCTGGGCTCTGAACCGCAGTGCTTCTTGTTTCGGGCCCTTTTCCTCAGCCTGCTTCCTCAGCGGGTACAGACTGCCCTCGCGGGGTCCCCGATCACAGACTGCATACAATTGGCAGCCGCCGCGGACAAAGTCTTTGCCGTCGCCCAACTCGGCTGTGCAGCCGCGAGGCTCCCCGACACCACCGAGCGCGCGCCGCCACGCCAGGCTGCAGAACTATGCTACTACCACGCGCGTTTCGGCCACAAGGCCCAACGCTGCAGAGCACCCTGCTCTTTCGCTCAAACCAAGATGGCCGCCCGGCCCAACGCGCCAGCCCCGCGCCGCCGTCTAGGCCCGCTCGACCGCAGCCCCGCCGCCACGATGGCCATCGGCACCGCAGGTAAACTGCTGTACATAACCGACTCCCTTTCAGGGCACAGATTTCTTTGCGACACCGGAGCCCAATGCAGCATAATTCCTGCCTCCCAGCTCGACATCCAGGCAGGCTGCAATGGCCCACCCCTCGTGGCGGCAAATGGCGCAGCCATCGCTACTTTTGGAAAGCGACGGGCCGAGGTTTGTTTCAACGGCCAGCGATTTACGTGGGATTTCGTGACGGCCTCAGTGGCACATCCCTTGCTGGGCGCCGATTTTCTTTGCGCCCACGGACTCCTGGTCGACGTCCGCGACAGGTGCCTGATCGACGCAGCAACTTTCGCTTCATTGGCCTGCCAGCAGAGCAACAGCCCAGCCCTCGTCGGGTCCTGCTCTGCCCCGGCGGATGACGACTACGCCCGCCTACTCGCAGATTTCCCGAGGCTCACATAACCGACCTTCTCAGCCGCGGCAGCCAAGCATGGTGTCGAGCACCACATCGCCACTATGGGACCACCAGTGTTCGCCCGAGCCAGACGCCTGGACCCAGCCAAGATGGCGGTGGCCAAGGAAGAATTCGCCACGATGGAGAAACTGGGCATCATCCGCCGCTCGAACAGCCCCTGGTCATCCCCCCTCCACATTGTGCCCAAGCTGGGCGGTGGCTGGCGCCCCTGCGGCGACTACAGACGGCTCAACGATGCCACCACGCCCGATAGATACCCCATTCCGCACATCCAAGACTTCTCGGCACACCTAGCAGGAAAGTCCGTCTTTTCCAAGGTCGACCTGATTCGCGGCTACCATCAGGTCCCCGTCCACCACGCAGACGTCCAGAAGATGGCGGTCATCACCCCCTTCGGACTGTTCGAGTTCCTGCGCATGCCCTTCGGGCTCAAGAACGCCGCACAGGCCTTCCAACGGCTCATGGATTCCGTCCTACGGGACCTGAGCTTCCTGTTCGTCTATCTGGACAATATCCTCGTGACCAGCACCAGCAAGGCCGAGCACATCGCGCATTTGCGCTCTCTTTTCCAGCGCCTCAGCCAACACGGGCTAATCGTCAACCCGGCCAAATGCCAGTTCGGAGCAGCCCAAATTGACTTCCTCGGCCACAGAATCTCGCCAAAGGGAGCCATTCCCCTACCTTCCAAGGTGCAGGCGGTGGCGGACTTTCCCCAACCCACCTTGGTCAAGGCGCTGCAGGAATTTTTGGGGATGGTCAATTTCTATCACCGTTTCGTGCCCAAGGCCGCCTCACTCATGCGCCCCCTCTACAAAGCCACCAGGGGCAAAACGGGCAAAGAGCAACTCACCTGGTCCAGCGAGATGGCGACAGCCTTCCACCAGACCAAAAGCGCCTTGGCCAACGCCACACTACTGGCCCACCCCATCCCGGGCGCCAAGACCGCCATCACCATGGACGCCTCAGATTACGCCGTCGGCGCTGTCCAGCAACAGTGGGTCGAAGGCGCGTGGCAGCCACTGGCATTTTTCAGCCGACAGCTGCGCAAGAACGAGCAGGCTTACAGCACGTTCGACAGAGAGCTCCTGGCCCTGTTCCTGGCAATCCGGCACTTCCGTTTCCTCCTGGAAGGCCGGCCGTTCACCGCATTCGTGGACCACAAGCCGCTCACTTTCGCCATGGCCAAAGTAACCGAACCCTGGTCCGCGTGCCAACAGCGCCAACTCAACTTCATCTCGGAGTTCACCACGGACATCAGCCACGTCGCCGGCAAGGACAATTTGGTGGCCGACTGCCTCTCAAGACCCTCGCTCCACGCAGTGCACCTGGGCGTCGACTACGCCAGCATGGCGAGAGACCAGGCCGCCGACGCGGAGATCCAAGCCCTCAGGACGTCAACCACCAGCCTCACTCTGGCCGACATCCACTTCCACGCAGCCGGCACAACCCTTCTGTGCGACGTCTCAGTCCCCTCGCCTAGGCCGGTCGTCCCATCCGCCTGGCGCAAGCGAGTTTTCGACATCATCCACGGCCTCTCACATCCAGGGATGCGTGCGTCTCAGAAACTCATGTCCGCCAAGTTCGTCTGGCCTGGACTCCACAAGGATGTGAGAGACTGGACCAACACATGCGTGGCGTGTCAGCGTGCTAAGGTCCAGCAGCACACCAAGGCGCCATTGGAGTGTTTCCCGGTGCCCGAGAGGCGTTTCGACCACGTCCACGTCGATCTGGTAGGCCCCTTGCCGCCGTCGCACGGTTTCACACACCTCACGATCGTCGACCGCACCACCAGATGGCCCGAGGCGGTTCCCCTCGCCTCCACCACCACGACCGACGTCACGCGAGCATTCGTCTCGACATGGGTGGCCCGGTTCGGCGTGCCGACCGACATACCCTCGGACAGAGGCCCCCAGTTCACCTCCCACTTGTGGAATGCCATCACCGCCGGCCTCGGCACCAAGTTGCACAAGACAACAGCCTACCACCCGCAGGCCAACGGGCTCTGCGAGCGCTTTCATCGTTCCTTGAAAGCCTCCCTCCGCGCCAGCCTGGCCGACACCAGCTGGATCGACAAACTACCCTGGGTCCTCCTGGGATTGCGCACCGCGCCCAAAGAGGACCTTCGCGCCTCCGCGGCCGAGATGGTCTACGGCCAACCGCTCAGAGTACCAGGCGACTTTCTCCCCCTGACAACGGAGCCGTGGTCGGCCGCCAAACAGCTTACCCTGCACCAGGACGCGGCCCAGCAATTCCGTCCAGTGCCCACTTCGCAACACGGCCCGCAGCCGTCCTACGTGCCTCGGGACTTACGACATGCGGAGTTCGTCTTCGTGCGCCGGGACGCACACAGATGCCCGCTGCAGGCACCATACACCGGCCCCTTCTCAGTATTGGAGACGGGGGACAAAGCTTTTCTTATCGATGTCGGCGGGAAGCCGGACCTTATTTCAGTAGACCACCTCAAACCGGCGCACCTGGACCTCAGCTTCCCGTTTCGTCCGGCTCTTCCCCCACGGCGGGGCAGACCTCCCGCGTTGGCGGCGGCCCCACAAGAGGACCAAGACATGCCAGAACCTTACTTCCCGGCCGCCGCCCCACCTTCGCCGGCAGCCCGTCCAGCCAGCCCACCAGCAGACCAGCCACCAGACCAGCCGACGAACCAACCGGCCGACCTCCCAGACAGCCCTCCTCACACGCCAGATGGCTACTACAGCCGCTATGGCCGTTTGGTCAAACCTCCGCAGAGACTGACTTTTACAGTTAACGAGGATTCTGGGGTGGCGTATGTGGCGTTGCCACATTGGGGAAACACTGTGTGTATGTAGAGAAACCTGTATAATCCCCTTTTAGCTGCTGTATTCCCCTCCCCCCGCAAGACAGTTGCAAGCTGAGAGGAATAAGGCATGTTCAGACTTGCCTGCTGCTGAGAGAAGGAAAACCAATCAGGTTCCAGCAGGTGACCAATCCGTGAGTCATCACAGGTTCGCGGGCTTTACGAATTCAGTACTGTATTGTGAGAGTTGGAGTAAAGACCTATTTCTTGTAGCTCGCTGTGTTGCCTATTTCTTTACGCGGGAGACTGTAGTCTCCCACAATACTTTCATTTCACCCAAATCCTTTTCTTTTTTTGGACTTTGTCAATGAACACTTATTATGTACACATTTCATCCTTCCTAACTAGCCTGCATTTGCCCACATTAAAATCCATCTTCCATTCTGTATCCAGACTGTTTAATTTGGTCACATTCATTTGACTGGTACCATGCTCTCTAATATTGCTCACCTGCCACATAGCTTCCTACCAGCAAATTTCAGAATAAGACTCTATCTCCCTCCATAGTGTTTCTCAATAATAGAAACAGCAGAGGCCCTAAAATGGAAACCTGTGGAACTCTTCTTATCTCTACTTCCCTGCAGAAGCTTCACCATTTATCATCACTTTCTACTTTCTATTGCCAAGCCAGTGTTCAACTTTCATTAATGCCACTTGCTTTCAATTCTCCAAAAAACTCACATGCCACTCATCAGCTGCTTTAAAGCATAAAGCAGAATTACTAGATGACTAAGATACACCCATAAGTGTATAGATACCTTCCTGTACAATGCTTATGATAATACGGCAACCCAGTAGAATATGATTTTACTTTTATTAGTGTACAGTAAAGGTTGCTTTGTTTGCCTTTATGTTTATCAAACATTGCAATATAGCATAGCAATTTTTTTGGATTAACTGGGTTCACAGGTTCCAATCTGATATCAGCCTGTGGTCCTTGACCCATCATGTGTCTTGCATACATTTATTTATATAAAGAAAGACTTGCATTTATATAGTGCCTTTCATAACCGCCGGACATCTCAAAGCACTTTTCAGCCAATGAAGTACTTTTTATGGAGTGTAGTTACTGTTGTAATGTGGGAAACACAGCAGCCAAATTGCACACAGCAAACTCCCACAAACAGCAATGTGATAATGACCAGATAATCTGTTTTTGTTATGTTGATTGAGGGATAAATATTGGCCAGGACACCGGGGATAACTCCCCTACTCTTCTTCAAAATAGTGCCATGGGAACTTTTACGTTCACCTGAGAGAGCAGACGGGGCCTCGGTTTAACGTCTCATCTGAAGGACAGCAGCTCTGACAGTGCAGCACTCCCTCAGTGCTGCAGTGGAGGGTCAGCCTAGATTTTTGTGCTCAAGTCTCTTGGAGCCAGGACTTGAACCCACATCCTTCTGACTCAGAAGTGAGTGTGCTACCCACTTTTTTATTATACTTTATTGAACATTAAGAACATTTACAACATCGTGATCATTACATTGTATGATACAAATCAATTCCACCACTTTGCACAGCCATTCCGCCACCACCTTTTAACATCAAAACCTGAAGTTTAATTTGTCACCTGCAACATATATTAATTGATTGTACTTTAAAAATTGGTTGTAAAATACTGTCCTTAAATTCCTTTCTGAATAAAACATCCACAGAGCATTATAATGATCTTTTAGCTTATATTTAAAATACTCTTTTAGATTGATTCTCCTCCCCTTAAAAAACAGAGCATTCCTTCTTTGCACAATCACGAATCTAGCCAAACTGAACATTAAATCAATTGCTGCTCCGCTAGACTCTGGCAGACTCTCCTGCAATCCCCATCTCAAAATTGAGTCCCACGGAATTCCCATTCTCGCTCTTCGGTCCCCACCCAGCAAAAAAGCTTCACACAACTGTCGAACATAGTGCTTAAAGTCATTTAACTGCGGACATAACACCAGTAAATGGGACAGAGTCTCATCCTGTGTCCCACACATTGGGCAAGTTGCCGCCTCCACTCGTCCAATCTTGCACAAGACCGTCATGGTAAAAATCCGGTTATGAGCCAATTTGAAATCCAGTTCAATCCATTCTGGGCATTTAAAATTCGCCCACACTCCCTTCCAAATCCTGTTGAAGTCCAGCTGTGGGTATATACTCTGCCAAAACTCCTGACCAGCAGGTGTCTTGAATCTCCATTCTCTGAATACCTCATAGAAATCTCGAGTATTACAGTTGTCAAATTGGACCAACTCTCCCCCTTTCTCCAGTACAAAGCTTGGAAAAACAGGACGCATTTTACTTCCTTTGGAGATTTCCGCATTTATTTCTTCCATCCAATCCTGTGGCATTGCCCTCACAATCTTCTCATACATGATTCCTATTGCTTTTCCTTCTACCTCCTGATCCTCCTCCCACACCATGTCCCTCACTATCGCTTCTGGCAACCAACCTGGAATCACCTCGTATAATACATCTTTCACAGATATAATCCCAGCTTTTATAAAAGCTTGATTAAATAAAACCTCTCCTTCGATGTTGACCCACCTATTCAAAAATGAGGGCTGTTCTAAAAATTCCTCAGCCCCCTTGGGCATAAACTGCACACTTTTTAAAAATTGAGCCCAAGTCTCTACAACCCCCTTATAAAACCTAGGGAGAAGTTTAATCGATTTCAAAAACATATTATTGTATTCCATATAAAATATCCCCTGCCCTCCTATCCCACTTCATTTAAAAAAATGCTCAAAACAACTCTTCCAAAAACTTGTATTTGACTTCTGAAGAAATCTCTTCACCCATTTGATTCTAAAGGATTTTTCTTCAAATCAGTATCTGGGAAATTGAGTCCTCCCTGATTTCTCCATCCAATGATGGCATTGTAAGCCACCAAGGCTGGTTTCCCTTCCCATAAAAACCTCACACAAGCCTCTCGGATGGACTTTTCCACCCACTCAGGAATATCCTCCACCGTCAATAAGTACCATAGCTTAGATAGCAGGAGAGCAGACACCACTGTTGCTCTTCCTTGCACTTTCAACCACCTTCTTTCCCATCTTCCCAAAATCTTTTTAATTTTCATAACCTTCGGTTCCCAATTTAATCGATCCATTTCTTCCCTGTCTTTCTTGCACCTCATATGCACCCCCAGAACTTCCAAAACCTCCACCACCTTAAAGGGACATACCCCCAACCATTCCCCCCTACCCCTCCCTGCAACCAGGCATTGGGACTTACTATAATTCACTCTGGCACCTGAAGCTCTACAATATTCCTCCGCTACCTCCATAGCTTTCGTCACTGACTCCCCATTTCTCAATGTTAAGGTTGTGTCATCTGCATATTGGTGTATCACCGACACCAGCCCAGAACTGGGTACCACAATCCCAACTACGCCTTGTTTCTTTCGCATCATGTAACCTAATGGTTCTGCTACCAATGTGTGCAGCAATGGGGACAGGGGACAACCCTGTCTCACTGATCTCTGTATCAGAAAATACTTAGATAAAAAACCATTACATTTAACACATGTTGAATAAAAAATCCTTTTCCACTGAATGAAATTTTCCTTGAAACCGAATGCTTCCAAAACCTTCAATAAAAACTCATGAGCGACCCTATCAAAGGCTTTCTCTTGATCTATCTTTAATACATAAGCCTCCCTCCCACTCTCTTCCATGAGCTCTATCGCATCTCGGATTGAGACCACCGAGTCTGCGATGTCCCAGCCTATGACTCCATAGGACTGAGAGGGCCAAACTATCTCCGGTAACACCTCCTTCAAATGATTTGCCATAACCCTCGCCAAGATCTTATAATCCACATTTAATAGTGTGATGGGCCTCCAATTCCTCAGATCCCGTCTATCCCCTTTATTTTTATATAAGCTAAGCTTATGATACCTCTCCTCATAGATGGGGCCAGGCTTCCCTCAATATTAATTTCCTTAAAAACTTCTAAGAGCAATGGACTTAAAATCTCAAAAAATTCCTTATAAAATTCTGCACTTAGTCCATCGGACCCTGGGCTTTTCCCCCCCTTCATTCCACTTATTGCTATTTTTATTTCCACTAATCCTACTTCTTTATCACACATGCTTCTCTCATCCTCCTTTAAACCCTTTTCAATAAAAGCAGTAACCTTCTCCATCTCCAAATTGGAAATGTCTTCTTTTGTATATAGCTCTTGATAAAAGCTGCTAGCCGCCTCCAAAATCTCCTCACTTTCATGAATGATCTTCTCCCCAACCTTCAACTCTTCAATTAACAATAATCTCTGTCGCAGCTTCTCTTGCTCCAGAAAATATCTAGTGCATCTTTCGCCCTCCAATGCATCTCTAGCCTTTGTACGGAGAATGGCCCCCTTGCATTTTTCAGCTTGCAATAATGCCCACTCTTCCTTTAGCACCCGGAACGTAGTCTCAGCTCCCTTATCCCCTCCGTCAACTGCTTTACAGACATCCGTAAACCTTTTGTTTATATTCTCTTCTCGATGCCGGTTAGCTGCCGCCCTCTTTTTCCCATAACGTACCGAAAAACTTTTACCTCATATTTGAAATTGTCCCACCAAACTCTTCTTTCTTTCAAGAACAAAAGTTCCTTCTGAGCATTCTTTATTATATTTATAATCCCTTCTTTATAAGCACTTTCTTTCAGGTATTGATTGTTTAAAATCCACACTCCTGAGCCGATCTTAACTCTGCTGTTCCTAATTCTAAGAAGCAAAGCCGAGTGATCACTAAAAAATACTTTTTTATAATAAATCTCCATCACCTCCGAACTTAACCCTTCCCGCATTAACACAAAATCTATTCGGCTCTGTTTTAAAACATCACCCACCCAATCTGCTCTGGAGAACTCCCTTTTTATGGGGTTCCGGTCCCTCCATAAGTCTCTCAAATTTAAATTTGCCATCATTTTTACAATCATCCCTCTGGAGTTATCATCTTTAAAGGTCATCTGGGCTGAAATGTCCATCCAAGATAAAAATACATTAAAATCCCCCACTATACAAGGATTTTCCACCTCTGCCACTTCAGTGAATAACCCCCGAAAAAACTCGCGACGCTTGCAATGGTCGCTCGGTGCATAGATATTAAAGAGACCACAATTAAATCCCTCTAATTTTACCCTTAGCCGTAAAAATCTCCCCTCAGTGTCCTTGTCCACCAAGGCAACGTTCTCTTCTATGGACGGACTCACCAAAACAGCCACCCCTCTACGGTTATTGTTTGCACAACTTGCAAACACCTCTCCCTTCCAAACCTTCTGAACTCTTTCTAGAATATCCTCATCCCAAAATGTTTCTTGCAGACACAAGTCCATGAATTTAAAACCCTACAACAACTGCTGCAATTTCTTCTCACCCCTCAGTCCGTTCACATTAATCGAGACCAATGTAATCATGGCTCCAAAGAAGGGAAGTATGCCCAATAATCTCCCCATCATTTAATCTCTGGCTCTTCCCTCCTCTCATGCTCCTTCTCAACTTTTTGGGCAGCTGTTGCTTTTTCCTGCAGCCTCCGGCTCTTTTTCACCTCCTGTTTAACCCCTCCCTGCTGTTTCAGCCTCTTCCTTGCCTTAAGTTTGGACCCAGGAGCTGCCCTTTCTCCCTCCTTCTGCCCCTCACTAACCTTTCCCTTTCCACATGATGCCACCCCATCTCCGACTTCCATGTCTCTGTCCCCGTCTAATTCCTCACACTCAAGCTCTCCTGCAACCCCCTGTGCCTGCTCCCCGTCAGATACATAATCCTGCTCCCCATCAGATACTTCATCTCCCATAGAGAGTCTCTCTGCTATCGCAGTTTCTCCCACTGTGCCGCCCACTTCGACCACGTCTCCACCTCTGACCCTTGCACCTTGTTCCCTCACTCCATGGGACAATGGCGCACCTAAATTGTTCCCTTCTGATGTCTCTATCTCGCCGATCCCATCCTGCTGTCCCTTTAAGGCTCCTGCCTCTTGCACCCTCTCCCCGCCCTGCCCACTCCCGCTCACCAAAATATCCGACTCCCCGCATCTCCCCGGAGCACTCACTTCCACCACACACCCCGCTCCTGCCTCCTCTCCCCCCGCAGACACCAGACTCCCCAGGGGGAGCTGAACTGCACTAAGGCTCGAGTCTGCACGCGACCCTCGCTGCCCGCTGCTGTCTTTGTTCCCCTCCACAGCCCTTGCCGTGTTTTCCGCCATCTCCATCTCGATCTCCGCTCCGCCATCCTCTGCCTCTTCCTGTGCTCCTTTTTCCTTCATTTTACCGGCTGTGTCCTCCGACTGCACCGCACCTCTGGCCATTCCACACTCCTCTCCTGCTCCTTCTCCCATCTCCTCATCACTCATTTCGCTCCCTTCTGCCACACACTCACAGCGGGTGGGGCCTTTACGACACACCCCACAGCTCTCCGCCTTGTAGCTCCGCGCGATATGTCCCGACTCACCGCAATTGTAACAATACATATCAGGACAGTTTCTTACGAGATGGTCATGTCCCAGACAATAGTAACACACCTTTACTTGGTTATCGTGCAGCACACGAAAGTACTGCACTCCTTTCGTGTCTCGAACTTCATACTGTACGGCAAAGACCTCACCCCCTCTGGGAACCGCACCTTTATATACCGGGTTCCATCTGCTACCCGTGTTCCCGGATAGTACCTCCTCTTTATTTCGGAACAGATTTTAATGTCCCACAACTCCAACTTTTTGTTCAGCACTTCGTCCTCGATGTACACAGGCAAGTTCAAAAATGAAACCACCACCTCCTCTGAATATAGCAGAGTCACCTCCAAGAATTTCTCCCCAACTTTCAGACTGAGCAGCAGTTTTTCCACCTCCTCACGGCCACTGACCGTCACCTCAAATCCCACATTTGGTTTTGGTCGGCAGGCAAAACAGCTTCCCTCACCACAGTCCTCATGAACCGCCTGAATTATATCCCAGGCTCGAATCTTCTTACCTTCACATTGCACCACCACCGTATTTTCTTTACCAAACCTCCTGAGGTCCCAGCCCAAATCTTTGGGCCTTTTCGATCCCCTTCCCACCACAGTTTCTTCCCAAATAAAATTCCTCTCGGGAATATTGTCCTCTGAGGGGCCCAGCACTCCGGACCCCTCAGCAGCCATCTGGCTGTTTTTTGTGGGCCAAAAAGGCCCTAAAACCTGAAAACACCCCAAAACCCTCCACCAACTTTTTACAAAACTCCCTCCAACACCCAGCTGCAATTAGGCAACCAGTCACACCTGGCTCACTCCTAGCCCCTCCCACCTAGAGAGTGCTACCCACTGAGCCACCGCAGCTATTGCTGGCTTTCATCAGGTCAACTAATGGGATCGGTAACATAGTGGACTAGTAATCTAGAGGCCTGCCCTAATGATCCAGAGATGTGAGTTCAAATCCCAAAATGGCAGCTGGGGAATTTAAATTCAGTAAATTAAATAAATCTGGAATAAAAAGCTAGTATCAGTAATGGGCACTGTGAAACTATTGGATTGTTGTAAAAACCCATCTGGTTCACTAATGTCCTTTAGGGAAGGAAATCTGCTGTCCTTACCTGGTCTGGCCTATATTTGACTCTAGGCCCACAGCAATGTGGTTGACTGTTAACTGCCCTCTGAAATGGCCTAACAAGCCACTCAGTTGTAAAAAAAACTGTTATGAACTGCAGTGGTTCAAGAAGGTGACTCAACACCACAGGTAACTAGGGATGGGCAATAAATGCTGGCCTTGCCAGCGACACCCACATCTCATGAACGAATATTAAAAAAATGGCAGTAATTTGTTTTATACGCATGTGTAGTGTATGTACCTTTAAGAGAGAACTACTTTTACAGCTCCTGTATACTGTAGTACCGGCAGTGACCACACCTGTATATAAGCCTTGAGCATGCCTCTGTACCCCCAGTCTTGAGACTACCCTACTCCAGTAAACACCTGTTGATTGTTAAGTTACAGTATCCGTATAGTTCTTCGAAAACATCATACTCTCAGAATCACGGATCTAACAGTGGCGACGAGTGTCGATTCGAATCTACCTGCAACTCTGCATTTCCCTTCGAGGATTCGCTCTGGGAGGGCGGTGGAAGAAAGTCGAGGCCAGAAGCACGGGCGTCGACCACGAGCAACCGCCCAGTCGTCCGGCAGAGAGTGAACATCGCAGGGGAGGCTGTGGAGAGCCAGGCTTGGTTCCCCAGCCACGACGATCAGCAACAGACTGACAACAGGTACAGCGCAGACCCTTCCCGGACAGCGGCGGCTGGAGCCGACCGACGGCAGAGAAAAAGCCGAGCAGCATCGACGGGGTAAGAGGGTGAAGCGCACAGGGCGCAGCCGGAGGTTGAAAACCGAGCGGCGTCGAGGAAAAACAAAATGGAGAGAGAGAGGGTAAAGCAGCAGCCGGGTTCAGGACCGAGTGGTGGAAACGGGAAAGGCGCACAGAAAAAAACGCGCAGAGCACAGCCAGGGCTCAAGGGCTGAACAGTGTCCGCGGGGAGAAGAAGGGAGAGCGTGGGAGACACCATTGAGCCGCGGAGAAGAAGGAAGAGCGCGGGAGACGCCATTTTTAGAAGCCGCAGCGGAGAAGGAGAGCGCGGGAAGAAAGGAAAGCGCGGGAGACGCCATTTTGTGCCAGCGGAGAAGAAGGGAGAGCACGGGAGACGCCATTTTTGACAGTTAAATCACACCCAGGGATGCCGAAGAGTGGCAGTATCTCTACGTTCGACAATGAAGTCGAAGATTGGGCGACATATGTGGAACGTATTGAGGTGTACTGCAGGGCGAATGAAGTGCCAGATGCTAGGAAAGCACTGGTTTTGTTAAATTCCATGGGTGCAAAAACTTATGGCTTACTGCGAAACCTAATAAACCCAGAGAAGCCGGTGAACAAGAATTTCGAAAGCATAGTAGAAATCCTACAGGACCACTTAAACCCCACACCGCTGCTGATAGCAGAAAGATTTAAGTTCCATAAAAGGAACCAACATAAAGACGAAAGTAATGCTGAGTACTTAATGGAACTGCGCAAGCTATCGAAACACTGCCAGTTTGGAGTGGGACTAGCAGATACGTTAAGGGACAAGTTTGTGTGTGGGCTTCAAAGTGAAGGAACCCAGAAACGGCTTCTATCAGAAAAGGATCTTACGCTGGACAAGGCTTTCAGCATGGCAGTATCACACGAAGTAGCAGCACTGGTCGCTGCAGAGATACAACGGAGACCGCAAGAATATGGCACAAATGAAATGTCCTATGGAACAGGGAAGTGTTATCGCTGCGGCAGAACAACACACGACCAGAAAGATTGTTGGTTCAAGGACCAAGTGTGCAGACAGTGTGGAAAAGCAGGACACATAGCAAGAGTCTGCAGGTCTGGGAAGAAAACCAACAGCAAGAAATCTCCACAAGAGAAGTACAAAAAGGTACATAAGGTGATGGACAGTAGTTCAGACGAACAGAAAAGTGATACAGACTCCGGAAGCAAGGAGCTGGGTTGTCTGAAACTACATAAGGTAACCAAAATGGAGGATCACCAGACTATCTGGGTTACACTCAAGATAGACGGAGTCCAAGTGAAAATGGAATTGGACACAGGATCAGCCCTAACAGTCATAAACCAAAGGGACTACAAGCGGCTATTTTCACATATACCCTTGAAAGCTACAGAGATTGTCTTGAAGACGTACACGGGGCAAAATTCTACCCCAAAGGAAAAATAAGGGTGAAAGTGATATACAAAGGCCAGGAAATACCTAAAATGGACCTGTATGTATTGCCAGATGGAGGACCACCACTACTAGGACGTGAATGGATCCGGAAGATACAATTAGATTGGCATTCCATACAGGCACTGAAGGTTGAGGCCAAAAAGGATGATGACGTCACACCTGGGCGACTGTCAACAATGCTAACTGACGCAAAAGAAGTGTTCCAGGAGGGACTCGGAACACTAAAAGGCATAACAGCAATGATTAAAATAGAGGAAAATGCAAGCCCAAAGTTTCTTAAGGCCAGACCAGTGCCTTATGCGATCCGACCAGCCGTCGAAGCAGAGCTGGAAGGGTTGGAACATTCAGGAGTACTGTCCAAAGTAGACTGGAGCGAGTGGGCTGCACCCATCGTTCCTGTAATGAAGAGGTCGTTGAGTAATACGCCTGGGGAACCAAAGAAGGTCCGCATCTGTGGGGATTTTAAGGTGACAGTGAACCCAGTCCTTCACACGGTACAATATCCGCTTCCACGAATTGAGGAAATTTTCGCCTCGCTATCTCGAGGTAAATGCTTCGCCAAAATTGGTCTAGCCCAGGCGTACTTGCAAATGGAGGTAGAAGAAGCCTCAAAACAATACCTCACGATCAACACTCATAAAGGTCTCTACCAATACAACCGGCTGGTGTTCGGGGTAGCATCGGCTCCGGCTATTTGGCAAAGGGCGATGGATCAAGTCCTGCAAGGGATTCCAGGGACCCAGTGTTATTTGGACGACATCCTGGTCACGGGCGAAAATGACAGTGATCACCTCGCCAACTTGGAGAAGGTGCTCACTAGATTAAAGGAATATGGGCTACGAGCTAATCGCCACAAGTGCGAGTTTTTCCAGAAGCAGATCTCGTATTGTGGCCACGTTATCGATGAAGAGGGGTTACATAAGTCCCCTGAAAAGATTGAGGCAGTAGTCAAGGCTCCAGCACCGGAAAATGTGTCACAACTGAGGTCGTTCCTCGGGCTGGTGAACTACTACCATAAGTTCTTACCAAATTTGTCTACGGTATTACACCCACTGAACACCCTACTGCAAACAGGGGTACCATGGAAGTGGAATGACGAACTTAAACGAGCTTTCCAGAAGTGTAAAGAATTGATCACATCAAAAGAGGTGTTGGCCCATTTCAACCCAGCACTACCAATTCGGTTGGCATGTGATGCATCACCCTATGGTATTGGAGCGGTGCTGTCACACAAATTCCCAGACGGGTTGGAGAGGCCAGTAGCCTTTGCGTCTCGGTCACTAACCTCAGCCGAGCGCAACTACGCCCAGATTGACAGGGAGGCCCTCAGCCTAGTATGGGGAGTAAAAAAATTCAACCAACATCTGCATGGGCAGAAGTTCACCTTGCTGACGGACCACCAACCACTTGTCTCCATCTTTAATCCAAAGAAGGGCGTTCCGGTGATGACTGCACAACGGTTACAAAGATGGTCCCTTTTTCTAGGGGTGAACCAATATGAAATAGAATATAAAGGCACGAAACAGCATGGAAACGCTGATGGGCTATCACACCTGCCACTGCCTACTGTGGAGGAAGCAGCAACAGTGGACCCTATCAAGATATTTTATTCGTCAATAATTGAACGATTGCCAGTAACTAACGCGGATATAGAGAAGGAGACCCGCAATGATCCGACGCTGTCTCGGGTATATGATTTGATGGTGAGGGGATGGCCAACACATGGCGACTCACTGTTGCAAGCATTCTCATCCAGAAGAGAACAGCTGTCAGTATGCCAGGGGACAGTGATGTGTGGATCCAGAGTGGTGATTCCACCCAAGTTAAGGGAGAGAGTGCTAAATGAGCTTCATGAAGGTCATCTGGGAGGGGTGAAAATGAAAATCCTTGCAAGGGCTTATGTGTGGTGGCCGGGGATCGATCAACAAATCGAGGACCTAACCAAGAGCTGGTCAGGATGCCAGAAGGTCCAAAATGCACCACCACATGCCCCTCTACACCCATGGGAGTGGCCCTCCTCTCCATGGCAACGGGTGAATATTGATTTTGCTGGTCCATTCATGGACTCAATATTCTTAATAGCAGTGGATGCTCACTCGAAATGGCCTGAGGTGATAAAAATGTCCTCAACCACTGCAGAGAAAACGATTGCAGACCTACGGACCATATTTGCCAGGAACGGCTTGCCAGAGCAGATTTGCTCTGATAATGGACCACAGTTTGTGTCTGAAGAGTTTCGGAAATTCATGAGAGGAATGGGGTAAGGCATTACACATCCTCCCCGTATCATCCAGCCACAAATGGATTGGCTGAGAGGTTCGTACAAACCTTTAAAAAGGCGATAAAGGCCATGTGCGACGATGAAATTCCACTACAGCATAAGGTGGACAATTTCTGATTAGCCTACAGAAATGCGACACATGCAGTTACCAACCAGACAACGGCCATGATGTTCTTTAACCGAAGGTTGAGATCTCGTCTGGATTTGCTCAGACCAAATGTGCGAAGAAATGTTGAGGATAAACAATTCCAGCACATCAATGAGCAGCCGACAAGGAGCTTCAATGTAGGACAACCAGTCTTGGCCCGTGACTACCGAACAGAGAAATGGCAACCCGGAACGATATGCACAAGGCAGGGGCCATTAATGTACACAGTGGATGTCGGGGAGAACATTGTGAGACGCCACGTCGATCAGATCTTAGCGTCACAGGAACGAGTCAACCCCATGTCTCGCGTACCTGGGGATGAACCCGACATACCGGTAGCATCTACCTCAGAACCAGTAGCAGTGGAAACCGATGAACTAACCGACGAAAAGGGGCCAGAATCGCCTCTGCACCAAGAACAAGAACCTCAGGAAAGGCGCTATCCCGAAAGGATCAGGAAGCCGCCCCAAAGACTGAATCTATAAATGGACTATTGTTGTTTAATGTGCATGTTAAAGTGTTAATTGTTATTTGAATATTATGGGTACTGCTAATCTAAAAGGGGAGGAATTGTAGTGTATGTACCTTTAAGAGAGAACTACTTTTACAGCTCCTGTATACTGTAGTACCGGCAGTGACCACACCTGTATATAAGCCTTGAGCATGCCTCTGTACCCCCAGTCTTGAGACTACCCTACTCCAGTAAACACCTGTTGATTGTTAAGTTACAGTATCCGTGTAGTTCTTGGAAAACATCATACTCTCAGAATCACGGATCTAACAGCATGGTGCATACATACATGAACACATAAGCCACTTTAAGCTAGCACATGTCAGATTGTTTCAATTGAAAACCAGACTTGGACAGATGGGCAGCTGGAAAGAAATGGTTATGTTAGGATGTGATTTTAACAAACAGGATGGGGGAAGGTTTGGTTATGTATACTGCTTCCAGATTCTACTGGCATGCACCCAAATCAGCACCAGAACAAAATATTGAGATGGGCTTGGTTGGAACTAGCACCAACTCAAATATATAACCTACCAACTTTAATTGCCAACACTGTGCCCAATCCTATTTCTATCTGACAATATAAACAGAATATTAGTTGATTGACAGACAAATGCAGCAAACTTTGCATCTGTACATAATTCGACCAGATGTAGTGCCAATCAATCGTAGGCCACAGGTTCAATCTCTCACATCAATGAATTACAAAATCAGCTAAACTGCTGCATGAAGCCAAATGTTCTGGTATGCAGTTCCAGTTCTTATCTCACCAATACGTAATTCTTTTTCTTATCTAAAATCAGTGACCTGGCACCAGACTAACTGTTTTTTGCCTGTAAGGCCTGATTCCATCCCTGAATGCCACCATTGCAAGATCCAGTCCAAGTATATTGTTCCAGTTGGAAACATCCTGAGAGATATCCCATGATCAGAAGTGCCAAAATGAGATTAACAATTTCATCTACTTTTGAAAAATAGTTTAAGTACAACACAGATTCACTAGGATGCTGCCTGGTTTGAGGAATTACTAAGACAATGACAGTCTTGAAAATTGTTATTTTCTTTCATTAGAACAATCCAGATTACAGGGCAATATGACAAAACTGTTTGCCATTAGGAAATAATGGAACAGGGTAGATAGAAGCAGAGTGTTTCCTGTAGTTGAAGGGTCAAGAACGAGGTGCCACAGATACAAGATTCAATGTACGAGATTTAGAACAGAGGGCAGGAGAAACTTCATCATGGAGAGTTGTGAGGCTGTGGAATTCACTTCCAAGGTTAGTGGTTGAGGCAGAAACCACGTCAACATTCGAGATTTGATTGGATGGTGAATGAAGGAAAAGAGGCTGAAGAGATATGAGATCAGGGTGGGTAAATTAATTAATAAATTAATTAAAAGGAGACTTTATAGAAGGACATACAAGTTGCAACACGGAAACAGGCTATTCCATCCAAACAGTCCATGTCGACGTTTAACACAAGCAAATAGCTCTGATCACTTTTTTTATTCGTTCCTGGGATGTGGGCATAGAAACATAGAAACATAGAAGATAGGAGCAGGAGTAGGAGTAGGCCATTCGGCCCCTCGAGCCTGCTCCACCATTCAATGAGATCATGGCTGATCATCCAAACTCAGTACCCTGTCCCTGCCAATTTACAGCATGGAAGGAGGCCATTTCGGCCCATCACTGCCATGGTCAGCATTTATTGCCCATCCCTAGGGATGGCCTGTTTTCATGTTGTAACTTCCATGTACTTCTATAAAGTCAACTTTTAATTAATTTTTAATTCTGAAACAACAGCCATTGTTTCCCTGTAACAATGTTCTCATTGTCTTAAAGCAACTGCTTACAATCATCACATATTATCATGTCCATAGTTCAGCAAACTACATTAATATATGACTGACAATCTACCAAATAGCACAATAGCAAAATACTGCAGATGCTGGAAATCCAAAATAACAACAGAGAATGCTGGAAAAACTCAGCAGGTCAGGCAACATCCGTGGAGAGAAATTTGAGTTGACGTTTCTGGTTGAAACCCTTCTTCAAAACTGGAAAGAAAGTAAAAAGATCGAAGGCAAAGCTGCGATCGAACAAAAGAAGAAAAGGAGACAATAAAAGGTATTAGAAGCCAGATGAGATGGTAATGGGCCCGTGGAGACAAAAGGCAGCTGAGATTAGGTGTGAAGTGTACTGGCAGGATAAGGACAGCTGCCAGGTGAGAGAGAGAAACAAAAGGAAAGGAGGGGCGGGGGGGAAAGGAGGACCCAAAACAAAGGGGTGGAAAAAATTAAAAGGAAAAAAGTAATAGAGGCCGAGGTTATGATCTGAAATTATTGAACTCGATATTGAGTCCGGAAGGCTGCAAAGTGCCTAATCGGAAGATGATTTGCTGTTCCTCGAGTTTATGTTGAGCTTCCGTGGAACAATACAAGAGGCCAAGGACGGTGAGGTCCGAGTGGGAATGGAGCAGTGAATTAAAATGACAGGCGACCGGAAGCTCGGGGTCACCCTTACGGACTGAACGGAGGTGTTCCGCAAAGCGGTCACCCAATCTGCGTTTGGTCTCCCCAATGTAGAGGAGACCGCATCGTGAGCAGCGAATACAGTATACTAGATTGCAAGAAGTACAAGTGAATCGCTGTTTCACCTGGAAGGGGTGTTTGGGGCCCTGGACAGTGGGAAGGGGGGAGGTATAGGGGCAGGTGTTACATCTCCTGCGCTTGCACGGGAAGGTGCCAGGCGAAGGGGAAGGGCTGTTGGGGGTGATCGAGGAGTGGACTAGGGTGTCTCGGAGGGAGCGGTCCCTACGGAATGCTGAAAGGGGAGGGGAGGGGAAGATGTGTTTGGTGGTGGGATCACTTTGGAGGTAACGGAAATGGCAGAGGATGATCCGTTGAATGTGGAGACTGGTGGGGTGAATGGTGAGGACAAGGGGAAGGAGGTAGAAGCGGGCTGTGCGGGGTTGGGGAACTATGAGGTTGGTGGCAGCGGGGGGAAGATCTCCAGAGGAGATGAGGTCAGTGACAGTCTTGGAAATGGTGGTTTGATGTTCGGTAGTGGGGTCTACCTCCTTCTACCTCCTTCCCAAGAGCCACAAACAGGACTGCCCTGGTAGACCCATCGTTTCAGCCTGTTCTTGCCCCACGGAACTCATCTCTTCCTATCTCGACTCTATCTTTTCTCCCCTTGTCCACTCTCTTCCCACCTACATCCGTGACTCTTCGGACGCCCTCCGCCACTTTAATAGTTTCCAGTTTCCTGGCCCCAACCGCTTCCTTTTCACCATGGACGTACAATCCCTCTACACCTCCATCCCCCACCAGGATGGCCTGGGGGCGCTCCGCTTCTTCCTTGAACAGAGGCCCGTCCAGTCCCCATCCACCACCACCCTCCTCCGCCTGGCTGAACTTGTTCTCACATTGAACAACTTCTCCTTTAACTCCACTCATTTCCTCCAAATTAAAGGTGTTGCTATGGGTACCCGCATGGGTCCTAGCTATGCCTGCCTTTTCGTGGGCTATGTGGAACAATCTTTGTTCCAGTCCTACTCAGGTCCCCTCCCTCACCTCTTTTTTCGATACATTGATGACTGTATCGGTGCCGATTCCTGCTCTCGCCCCGAACTAGACAATTTCATTCACTTTGCCTCCAATTTCCACCCTTCCCTCACCTTCACATGGTCCGTCTCCGACTCTTCCCTTCCCTTCCTCGACTTCTCCATCTCCATCTCTGGGGATAGGTTATCGACCAATATTCACTACAAGCCCACTGACTCCCACAGCTACCTGGACTACACTTCCTCCCACCCCGCCTCCTGTAAGGACTCTATTCCATTCTCCCAGTTTCTCCGCCTCCGCCGTATCTGCTCCGATGATGCCACCTTTCACACCAGTGCTTCCGACATGTCTTCCTTTTTCCGCAACCGAGGATTCCCCTCTACCGTGGTCGACACGGCCCTCGACCGTGTCCGTTCTATCTCACGCACTTCTGCCCTCACCCCTGCCCCTCCCTCCCGGAACCACGATAGGGTTCCCCTTGTCCTCACCTTTCACCCCACCAGCCTCCACATTCAACGGATCATCCTCCGCCATTTCCGCTACCTCCAAAGTGATCCCACCACCAAACACATCTTCCCCTCCCCTCCCCTTTCAGCATTCCGTAGGGACCGCTCCCTCCGAGACACCCTAGTCCACTCCTCAATCACCCCCAACAGCCCTTCCCCTTCGCCTGGCACCTTCCCGTGCAAGCGCAGGAGATGTAACACCTGCCCCTATACCTCCCCCCTTCCCACTGTCCAGGGCCCCAAACACCCCTTCCAGGTGAAACAGCGATTCACTTGTACTTCTTGCAATCTAGTATACTGTATTTGCTGCTCACGATGCGGTCTCCTCTACATTGGGGAGACCAAACGCAGATTGGGTGACCGCTTTACGGAACACCTCCGTTCAGTCCGTAAGGGTGACCCCGAGCTTCCGGTCGCCTGTCATTTTAACTCACCGCTCCATTCCCACTCGGACCTCACCGTCCTTGGCCTCTTGTATTGTTCCACGGAAGCTCAACGTAAACTCGAGGAACAGCACCTCATCTTCCGATTAGGCACTTTGCAGCCTTCCGGACTCAATATCGAGTTCAATAATTTCAGATCATAACCTCGGCCTCTATTACTTTTTTCCTTTAAATTTTTTCCACCCCTTTGTTTTGGGTCCTCCTTTCCCGCCATCCCCCCCCCCACCCCGCCTCCTTTCCTTTTGTTTCTCTCTCTCACCTGGCAGCTGTCCTTATCCTGCCAGTACACATCACACCTAATCTCAGCTGACTTTTGTCTCCACGGGCCCATTACCATCTCATCTGGCTTCTAATACCTTTTATTGTCTCCTTTTCTTCTTTTGTTCGATCGCAGCTTTGCCTTCGATCTTTTTATTTTCTTTCCAGTTTTGAAGAAGGGTTTCAACCCGAAACGTCAACTCAAATTTCTCTCCACGGATGTTGCCTGACCTGCTGAGTTTTTCCAGCATTCTCTGTTGTTATTTTTACCAAATAGCACATGCTGGGTAGGGGGCTGTATCTTCTGTGGATGACGTTTGGGAGGTAGTTCACCCATAATCTGTGCAGAAATTAGAATCATAGAATCATAGAAATTTACAGCATGGAAGGAGGCCATTTCAGCCCATCATGTCCGCGCTAGCCAACAAAGAGCTATCCAGCATAATCCCACTTTGCAGCTCTTGGTCCGTAGCCCTGTAGGTTACGGCACTTCAGATGCACATTCAAGCACTTTTAAATGTGGTGAGGGTTTCTGCCTCTACCACCCTTTCAGGCAGTGAGTTCCAGACCCCCACCACCCTCTGGGTGAAGAAATTTCCCCTCTATCCCCTCTAAATCGCCTACCAATTACTTTAAATATATGCCCCCTTGTTATTCACCTCTCTGCTAAGGGAAATAGGTTCTTCCTAATCACTCTATCTATGCCCCTCATAATTTTATACACCTCAATTAAGTCTCCCCTCAGCCTCCTCTGTTCCAAAGAAAACAACCCAGCCTATCCAATCTTTCCTTGTAGCTAAAATTCTCCCCTCCTGGCAACACCCTCGTAAATCTCTTCTGTACCTTCTCTACTGCAATCCAATCCTTCCTGTAATGTGGTGACCAGAACTGCACGCAGTATTCTAGCTGTGGTCTAACTAGTGTTTTATACAATTCAAGCAGAACCTCCCTGCTCTTGTATTCAATGCCTCGGCTTTATTAGAAATAAAACATCCCACAACCAGGATGTGTTTGAAGGAGAACATTGCAGCACACAGAAAATAAGCATATTTCTGGTATTAAATAAAAACAGAAAAATGTTGGAAATACTCCGCAGGTCAGGCAGCATCTGTGGAGAGAGAAACAGAGTTAACGTTTCAGGTCGATGACCTTTCGCCAGAACTGGAAAAAGTTAGAGATGTAACAAGTTTTAAGCACGTGTAGGTGTTGTATCTATGCTTTAATGCGTTCAATCAAACATGTAGATACGTCGAATTAAATCAGAGTCAGGCAGACAGGCTTATAACTGAGATGTTCACTTTATTGTGTAAAATGGCCAACGGCCGTTTTCCTGGGTAATTCCCATAATGCAATGCACATTACATTACCGCATTGACTGGTGTCAAACTCGCAATCAATACACGACATCCCCCTTTTCCTTGGAAACAAACTTGCAGTTTACAAACAGTTGCTTACAATAACACTGCATAACTTATTTGGTTTATAAACTTTTTACAAACTTGTGTCTTACCACACAACTAAATAATTCCCAGGTTTAAACATTTAACATCACCCATGCAGTTCTCGCACAGTTTATGTTGTGACATAATCAGACAGTCTTTAGGGTTTTCTTTTAACCCTTTGAGGTCTGGCTGTATTGGGTATGTCTGACATGTTGGTGTCAGTGGGTATTGCCTGTGTCACAGTGGTATGTGTGTCAGGGTCTACTATACTGTCCTCAATCCCTTGTGTTTCCTCCTGCTCATGGAGTGTCTCCTTTGGTCCATTGGTTCTGTATTTCTTCACAATTGTAGTGTTTCTCGAGTAGCGTGCTCTGTCTGGAGATTCTACTACTACTTGACTCGCTGTTTTACTCAAAACTTTGTGGGGTGTGGCATTAAAAGGAGTGGTGAACTTGTCCACTTTGTCCTGCCGTACCAGCACCGTGTTGCCAACTTCCACCTCTGAATATTGTGTTCTCCGCTGTTCATCTGCGTATAGTTTGGACTTGCCTTTTTGTTCTGCATCCCGGTCACGTACTTCCATGTCTGCGCGCGACTCTGTGATGTCTGGCAGTTTTCCTCTCATTTTCCGTTTAAAGAGCAGTTCTGCCGGGCTCTTTCCTGTCGTGGCATGGTCAATGCTCCTGTACACAGTCGCATATTTTCTAAGTTCACGTTTCCAATCGAGTCCTTCTGACTGAGCAATTCTGATTCTCTTCATCAGCGATGCATTCTGGCGCTCAACTTCTCCGTTAGCCTGAGCCCATTTTGCTGTCATTTTCAGGTGTTTGATCCCGTTGTTGTCACAGTATTCTTTGAATAATTCAGATCTGAATTGGGGACCATTATCAGATTTGCAGGTGATTGGCAAACCATGACGGCTGAAGATTGACTATAAACTATCAATAACCTTCTCTGTTGTTGTGGCGGTCATGATGTTGTATTCATAGTAGCGACTATAATAATCAGCTACCACAAGAATGGAGTGGTTGGATGGCAAGGGTCCCAGTAAGTCTATAGCTACATCCTGCCAGGGGCCCTCCGGTAATGGTGTTGGTCTCAACGGTTCAGGTGGGTCGGGTCTGGCTACTATCTGACAGCCGTGGCACGCTTTACAGTGTTTTTCAGCTGCCTTGTCCATGCCAGGCCACCAAACCTTGTTTCTGAGATGTTGCTTTGTTCCAACTATTCCCAAGTGTCCTTCATGTGCTAACACCAGGGCTCGTGCGTGTAACACTGTGGGTAGCACGATGCGTGTTCCCCGAAGAACTAGGTACCCCACTACACACAGCTCATTTGCAATTGCTGCATAAGCTTTACAGTTCTCAAAATGTCCATTTGTGATTGCCTTCCGTACCTCAATCAGCTCTGGGTCGGTAGCAGAGGCTTCCTCCACCGCTCTAGTAGTGAGTGCTTTTGGTGTCGCACTCACAGCTACAAATCTCACGTATTCATCTGAGCCATGAGAATGTCTCTCCTGTTTTGCTGTCTCCCCCAGCAATCGTGACAGTGGGTCTGCAATGTTTTGCTTGCCTGGAATGTGTATCACCTTAAAATCGTACGGCTGTAATCTAAGTACCCATCTCTCTATACGGGCACAGGGTTTAGAGTGTGGGCCGTATATGACCTGTAATGGCTTATGGTCAGTTACCAATTTAAATTTTCAGCCATACACATATGGATGCAGCCTCTCACAAGCCCATACAAGAGCTAAGGCCTCTCTCTCTGTTTGAGAGTATTTCCTCTCACAGTCTGTTAAACTACGACTTACATAGCATATTGACACCTCTTGTCGCTGTTGGTCCTGAACTAGTACTGCGCCTAAACCTACAGGACTGGCATCTGCTATCACCTTGGTTGGTGTGTCCTTATCAAAATATGCTAAAGTGCCAGCTCAGGCCAATTCTTCCTTGAGTGCACTGAATGACTGTCTCGGCTGTGATCCAAATTTAAATGGTGTGTCTTTTCTCGTCAGGCGTTGCAGTGGCTCTGATAGCATTGCAAACTGCGGGATGAATCTGCTACTGTACCCAACGAGTCCCAAGAAACTCCTCACCTCTGTAGCATTCTCTGGTTCCCGAGCTTCTGCCACCGCTCGCACTCTCTCTGCTGTTGGTCCGATGCCCTTTTCAGACAACAGGATTCCCATGAAAATCAATCGGTCCATGTTGAATTGGCACTTCTCTGAGTTTAGTGTCAGTCCACTTTCCATTAGTCTGGTCATGACAGCATGCAGGCGTCTGTCGCACGTTTCCTGGTCATGTGCATGCACGATAATGTTGTCTGAGATGTTTTCAACACCCTCTATTCCAGCTAAGGCATTAGCTATCTCGTGCTGATATTGCTCACTAGCTGAAGATACACCGAATATCAGCCTCTTGTACCTGTATACTCCGTTATGTACTGCAAACATTGTGATTTCTCGTGACTCAGGGGTCATTTCTAGCTGGTGATAACCCCATTTCAGGTCTAGCTTACTAAACACCGTCGAGCCGTTCATACCTTGGAGTATCTCATCAACAGTGGGGATTGGATATCGTTCCCTCACTATTGCCTGGTTTGCTCGTCTCATGTCTAGGCATAACCTTACATCCTTATCCGCTTTTGGCACAATAACCACAGGATTTACCCATGGGGTGGGACCGGTTACAGGTTCGATAATGTCCATGTCCCTCAATTGTTTTATTTTGGCCTCTACTGCCCCCTTAAGTTGAATGGTATACGCCTGAGTGGCTGGGCCACAGGCTTCACTTGTGGGTCGATATACAAACTGATCTGTTTTGTGTTCAGCCTTCCTACTCCCGGAACACCTTTGGATACCGCTGCTCTAGTAGCTGTCTTACATCTACCACAGCTGAGACATCTGTGCCTATTATTAAAACTCCCAGTTTCATGACTGTCTCCCTTCCTAGCAACGGCTCTCCATGGCCTTTAACCACAATGAACTCCGCCTGCTCAGTTCTCTTACCTATTGTAATCCCACATGTGAATACACCTTTAACTGACAGTGGTCGGCTAGGAGCATAAGAGAATAACTTTCTCTCTGTCTTAGGGACATGTGACTGACACTTAATGTGTTCTGACTTTAATCCTTCGCATATATTCTCATCTATCACATTACTAGTTGCACCCGAATCAATTAACATTCTCAGGTTTACTCCCCCCACACAAAAGGTAAGTCTCTCTGTCACGTTATTTCCAGTAACAGCAAATGCAAAGTCATTTTGTTCCTCTACATTATTCACACTGTGTTTCTTTGCACCCTTTGTGTGGCATGCTTTGGAGAAATGATCCTTTCCCTTGCACTTATGACACGTTTGTCCGCGTGCTGGGCATTTCGGATCTCTGCCCATGTGGTCTGTGTGTCCACATCTGTAACATTTCCTTTCGTTCCTATTGCCATTTCCCTTTGGTTTCCCTGTCGAGCTTTTCGCATAATACCCTCTTTTCTGTGTAACACGATGAACAGTATCTGTCTCCACCTTCTCTGTACATGACATGGCTGACATCTGCTCCTCAACGTTTTCACATTGTGAGGCCAATTGTAACGTGCGGGCGAGCGTTAGACCTTGCCCTTCCTCTAGCAATTTCCTCCGCACAGAGGCTGACGTGCACCTACTCAGGATAGCGTCTCTTATTTGATTATCTGCATCCCCCCCAAAAGCACAGTCTTTAGCAGCCTGCCGCAAGTGAGTAGCAAATTGTTGCACAGTCTCACCTGTCTTCTGGGACAAATTATGAAAAGTCTGTCTAGCAAATGCTGCGTTGACCTGGGGCACGAAGTACTGATTCAAAGCACTAACCGCCGCCGTGTAGTCTGCTGGCTCTCCTGTGTCCGGTAGAGTCGAAAAGATATCCTGTACATCTGGTCCTGCTAGGTGTAGAAGTAGAGCTCTTCTCCTCTGCTTTGTGGCACTTGTAGAGGTATCGTTGATAATGAATCCTTTGCCATCGGCATGAAGCTCAAAAGACGATAACCACCTCGTCCATCTTGGACCCAACGTGGCTGGCTCGGCGAAGCATGCAAAATTTTGAATGTCGGTCTTCTCCATCCTAGCTAACTAAAACTTGGGCAACTACCTATCTAAAATGATTCCGTTCGTTATCCTCGTCGCCAATGTTGTATCTAAGCTTTAATGCGTTCAATCAAGCATGTAGATACATCGAATTAAATCAGAGTCAGGCAGACAGGCTTATAACTGCGATGTTCACTGTAGTGTATGTACCTTTAAGACAGAACTACTTTTACAGCTCCTGTATACTGTAGTACCGGCAGTGACCACACCTGTATATAAGCCTTGTGCATGCCTCTGTACCCCCAGTCTTGAGACTACCCTCCTCCAGTAAATACCTGTTGATTGTTAAGTTACAGCATCCGTGTGGTTATTGAAAAACATCATACTCTCAGAATCACGGATCTAACAGTGGCGACGAGTGTCGATTCGAATCTACCCGCAACTCTGCATTTCACTTCGAGGATTCGCTCCGGGAGGGCGGTGGAAGAAAGTCAAGGCCAGAAACACGGGCGTCGACCATGAGCAACCGCCCAGTCGTCCGGCAGAGAGTGAACATCGCAGGGGAGGCTGTGGAGAGCCGGGCTTGGTTCCCCAGCCACGACGATCAGCAAGAGACTGACGACAGGTACAGCACAGACACTTCCCGGACAGCGGCGGCTGGAGCCGACCGACGGCGGAGACAAAGCCGAGCAGCGTCGACGGGGTAAGACAGAGGGTGAAGCGCACAGGGCGCAGCCGGGGGTTGAAAACAGAGCGGCGTCGAGAGAAAAAAAAAAACGGAGAGAGGGTAAAGCAACAGCCGAGTTCAGGACCGAGCGGAGGAAACGAAAAAAAAAAAAAAAAGCACAGAGCATGGCCAGGGCTCAAGGGCTGGACAGTGTCCGCGGGGAGAAGAAGGGAGAGCGCAGGAGATGCCATTGAGCCACGGAGAAGAAGGAAGAGTGCGGGAGATGCCATTTTTAGAAGCCGCAGCGGAGAAGAAGGGCGAGCACGGGAAGGAAGGAAAGCGCGGGAGACGCCATTTTGTGCCAGTGGAGAAGAAGGGGAAGCGCGGGAGACGCCATTTTTGACAGTTAAATCACACCCAGGGATGCCGAAGAGTGGCAGTATCTCTACGTTCGACAATGAAGTCGAAGATTGGGCGACATATGTGGAACGTATTGAGGTGTACTGCAGGGCGAATGAAGTGCCAGATGCTAGGAAAGCACTGGTTTTGTTAAATTCCATGGGTGCAAAAACTTATGGGTTACTGCGAAACCTAATAACCCCAGAGAAGCCGGTGAACAAGAATTTCAAAAGCATCGTAGAAATCCTACAGGACCACTTAAACCCCACACCGCTGCTGATAGCAGAACGATTTAAGTTCCATAAAAGCAACCAACACAAAAACGAAAGCAATGCTGAGTACCTAACGGAACTGCGCAAGCTATCGAAACACTGCCAGTTTGGAGCGGGACTAGAGATACGTTAAGGGACAAGTTTGTGTGTGGGCTGCAAAGTGAAGGAACCCAGAAACGGCTTCTATCAGAAAAGGATCTTACGCTGGACAAGGCTTTCAGTATGGCAGTATCACACGAAGCAGCCGCAAGGGGCGCTGCAGAGATACAACGGAGACCGCAAGAATATGGCACCAACGAAATGTCCTATGGAACAGGGAAGTGCTATCGCTGCGGCAGAACACATGGCCAGAAGGATTGTTGGTTCAAGGACCAAGTGTGCAGATAGTGTGGAAAAGCAGGACACATAGCAAGAGTCTGCAGGTCTGGGAAGAAAACCAACAGTAAGAAATTTTCACAGGAGAAGTACAAAAAGGTGCACCAGGTGATGGACAGTAGTTCACACGAACAGAAAAGTGACACAGACTCCGGAAGCAAGAAGCTGGGTTGTCTGAAACTACATAAGGTAACCAAAATGGAGGATCACCAGACTATCTGGGTTACACTCATGATAGACGGAGTCCAAGTGAAAATGGAATTGGACACAGGATCAGCCCTAACATTCGTAAACCAAAGGGACTATATTTTCACATATACCCTTGAAAGCTACAGAGATTGTCTTGAAGACGTACACAGGGCAAAAAGTCTACCCCAAAGGAAAAATAAGGGTGAACGTGATATATAAAGGCCAGGAAATACCTAAAATGGATATATATGTATTGCCAGATGGAGGACCACCACTGCTAGGACATGAATGGATCCGGAAGATACAATTAGATTGGCATTCCATACAGGCACTGAAGGTTGAGGCCAAAAAGGATGACGACGTCACACCTGGACGACTGTCAAAAATGCTAACTGACGCAAAAGAAGTGTTCCAGGAGGGACTCGGAACACTAAAAGGCATAACAGCAATGATTAAAATAGAGGAAAATGCAAGCCCAAAGTTTCTTAAGGCCAGACCAGTGCCTTTTGCGATCCGACCAGCCGTCGAAGCAGAGCTGGAAGGGTTGGAACGTTCAGGAGTACTGTCCAAAGTAGACTGGAGCGAGTGGGCTACACCCATCGTTCCTGTAATGAAGAGGTCATTGAGTAATACGCCTGGGGAACCAAAGAAGGTCCGCATCTGTGGGGATTTTAAGGTGACAGTGAACCCAGTCCTTCACACGGTACAATATCCGCTTCCACGAATTGAGGATATCTTCGCCTCGCTATCTGGAGGTAAACGCTTCACCAAAATTGATCTAGCCCAGGCGTACTTGCAAATGGAGGTAGAAGAAGCTTCGAAACAATACCTTACGATTAACATTCATAAAGGTCTCTATCAATACAACCGGCTGGTGTTCGGGGTAGCATCGGCTCCGGCTATTTGGCAAAGGGCAATGGATCAAGTCCTGCAAGGGATTCCAGGGACCCAGTGTTATTTGGACGACATCCTGGTCACGGGCGAAAATGACAGTGATCACCTCGCCAACTTGGAGAAGGTGCTCACCAGATTAAAGGAGTATGGGCTACGAGCTAATCGCCACAAGTGTGAGTTTTTCCAGAAACAGATCTCGTATTGTGGCCACGTCATCGATGAAGAGGGGTTACATAAGTCCCCTGACAAGATTGAGGCAGTAGTCAAGGCTCCAGCACTGGAAAATGTGTCTCAACTGAGGTCGTTCCTCGGGCTGGTAAACTACTACCACAAGTTCTTACCAAATTTGTCAACGGTATTACACCCACTGAACACCCTACTGCAAACAGGGGTACCATGGAAGTGGAATGACGAACGTAGACGAGCTTTCCAGAAGTGTAAAGAATTGATCCCATCAAAAGAGGTGTTGGCCCATTTCAACCCAGCACTACCAATTAGTTTGGCATGTGATGCATCACCCTATGGTATTGGAGCGGTGCTGTCACACAAATTCCCAGACGGGTTGGAGAGGCCAGTAGCCTTTGCATCTCGGTCACTAACCTCAGCCGAGCGCAACTACACCCAGATTGACAGGGAGGCCCTCAGCCTAGTATGGGGAGTAAAAAAATTCAACCACTATCTGCATGGGCAGAAGTTCACCTTGCTGACTGACCACCAACCACTTGTCTCCATCTTTAATCCTAAGAAGGGCGTTCCAGTGATGACTGCACAATGGTTACAAAGATGGTCCCTGTTTCTAGGGGCGAATCAATATGAAATCTGTCTATCTGTCTATCTGTCTGTCATCGCGTGTGCGTTGCGGGTATGCACTCGAAAGTTACAGGGCGTACCTACGCGCGCGTTACCTCCAAAGAAAGCTTACGCTTCCGTGACGGTTTTAAGCATATTTACGTTTCGGCCGGGCTAAAATTGCGCCCGCGGTATCCCAAAAACCTTCAACATTCCGCTCATTAGCATCTCATTATCCGCTCATTAGCGACAGAGTGACCTCGAGCTCGACCAATCGTACGCCGGGTTGCTGGCGTGTGCCGCCGGGCCAATCGGTGCGCGTGTGGCCGGGCTTTATCGTTCTGAACCGAGGTGAGTCGCCGCCATCTTGATTCCAAACTTTTCCTTTTTCCCGCTTTCTGCGTCTTAAAAAAAAACGTTGCTTTTAAAACACATATTGTTTTTAAAAAAAATGATTTAGAAAGTAATTAACTTATCTAATCTCATTAATTTTCCTACCTTTCCCCGTTTTTCCAGGTAGGCCTAGAAGCCTCGGCGTCTCCTCCGCACCCACGCCCGAGCTAGGCACCTCCCGGCCCCACTCGAAGGCTGGAGGGCCGAGCCTCAGCCCAGCGCCGCTAGGGTGCGCGCGCAGCAGGAGCTGAGACGTCTCTCTCTGCCCGGGCTTGCTGAGCGTCCAGCGTTACCCTGGCAACGGGCGCAATCGGCGGTCTTCACCTCGGGGGGAGGGGGGGTCGGCTGTGACCCTCGGGGGGGGGGCCGCGACCCTTGGGGGGGGGCCGCGACCCTCGGGGGGGGGCCGCGACCCTCGGGGGGGGGGGCCCGCGCGCGCAGCAGGAGCAGCTGAGGCGCGGCGTCTCTCTCTCTGGCTTGGTCAGCGTCACGGTTGCCCTGGCAACCGGGCCCGCCGGCCGACAGAGACGCCGCGTCTCAGCTCCTGCTGCGCGCGCAATCGGCGGTCTTCACCTCTGGGGGGGGGGCGCGACCCTCGGGGGCCGCGACCCTCGGGGGGGGCGCCCGCCGCCCTCCCTCCCCTCCCTCCCCTCCCACCCCCCCGCCCTCCATCCCCCCCTCCCCTCCCCCACCCTTTCCCCCCGCCCTCCCTCCCCCCCTGCCCTCCCTTCCCCCCTCCCTCCCTTCCTCCCCCCCGCCCTCCCTCCCCCTCCTCCCTCCCCCTCCCCCCCGCCCTCCCTTCCCCGCCCTCCCTTCCCCTCCCCCCCGCCCTCCCTTCCCCTCCCCTGCTCTCCCTTCCCCCCTCCCTCCCTTCCTTCCCCCCTCCCCTCCCCCCTCCCTCCCTTCCCCGCCCTCCCCCTCCCTCCCTTCCCCGCCCTCCCCCTCCCCTCCCCCCCGCCCTCCCTTCCCCTCCCCCTCCCCTCCCTCCCCCCTCCCCTCCCCTCCCTCTCTTCCCCCCACCCCTCCCCTCCCTCTCTTCCCCCCAGTCGCTCTCTCTCTTCCCCCCAGTCGCTCTCTCTCTTCCCTCCAGTCGCTCTCTCTCTCTCTCTTCCAACAACAACATGCCCTCGAAAAAGCCTCGGCACCGCCGGGCACTTCAGCTAGTAGAATATAAAGGCACGAAACAGCATGGAAACGCTGATGGGCTATCGCGCCTGCCACTGCCTACTGTGGAGGAAGCACCAGCAGTGGACCCTTTCGAGATATTTTATTCGTCAATAATTGAACGATTGCCAGTAACGAACGCGGATATAGAGAAGGAGACCCGCAATGATCCGATGCTGTCTCGGGTATATGATTTGACGGTGAGGGGATGGCCAACACATGGCGACTCACTGTTGCCAGCATTCTCATCCAGAAGAGAACAGCTGTCAGTATGCCAGGGGACAGTGATGTGTGGATCCAGAGTGGTGATTCCACCCAAGTTAAGGGAGAGAGTGCTAAATGAGCTACATGAAGGTCATCTGGGGGGAGTGAAAATGAAAAGCCTTGCTAGGGCTTATGTGTGGTGGCTGGGAATCGATCAACAATTCGAAGACCTAACCAAGAGCTGTTCAGGATGCCAGAAGATCCAAAATGCACCACCACATGCCCCTCTACACCCATGGGAGTGGCCCTCCTCTCCATGGCAACGGGTGCATATTGATTTCGCTGGTCCATTCATGGACTCAATGTTCTTAATAGCAGTGGATGCTCATTCGAAGTGACCTGAGGTGATAAAAATGTCCTCAACCACTACAGAAAAAACAATTGCAGTCCTACGGACCATATTTGCAAGAAATGGCTTGCCAGAGCAGATTTGCTCTGATAATGGACCACAGTTTGTGTCCGAAGAGTTTCGAAAATTTATGAGAAGGAATGGGGTAAGGCATTACACATCCGCCGCGTATCATCCAGCCACAAATGGATTCGCTGAGAGGTTCGTACAAACCTTTAAGAAGGCGATAAAGGCCATGTGCGACGATGAAATTCCACTACAGCATAAGGTGGGTAATTTCTTATTAGCCTACCGAAACGCGACACATGCAGTTACCACCAGACCCCGGCCATGATGTTCTTTAACCGAAGGTTGAGATCTCGTCTGGACTTGCTCAGACCAAATGTGCGAAGAAATGTTGAGGATAAACAATTCCAGCACATCAATGAGAAGCCGACAAGGAGCTTCAATGTAGGACAACCAGTCTTGGCCCGTGACTACCGAACAGAGAAATGGCAACCCGGAACGATATGCACAAGGCAGGGGCCATTAATGTACACAGTGGATGTCGGGGAGAACATTGTGAGACACCACGTCGATCAGATCTTAGCGTCACAGGAACGAGTCAACCCCATGTCTCGGGTACCTGGGGATGAACCCGACATACCGGTAGCATCTACCTCAGAACCAGTAGCAGTGGAAACCGATGAACTGCCCGATGAAAAGGGGCCAGAATCGCCTCCGCACCAAGAACAAGAACCTCAGGAAAGGCGTTATCCCGAAAGGATCAGGAAGCCGCCCCAAAGACTAAATCTATAAATGGACTATTGTTGTTTAATGTACATGTTAAAGTGTTAATTGTTATTTGAATATTAGGGGTACTACTAATCTAAAAGGGGAGGAATTGTAGTGTATGTACCTTTAAGACAGAACTACTTTTACAGCTCCTGTATACTGTAGTACCGGCAGTGACCACACCTGTATATAAACCTTGCGCATGCCTCTGTACCCCCAGTCTTGAGACTACCCTTCTCCAGTAAATACCTGTTGATTGTTAAGTTACAGCATCCGTGTGGTTATTGAAAAACATCATACTCTCAGAATCACGGATCTAACATTCACTTTATTGCGTAAAATGGCTGACTGCCGTTTTCCCGGGTAATTCCCATAATGCAATGCACATTACATTACCGTATTGACTGGTGTCAAACTCGCAATCAATACACGACAGTAGGGGCAGGGAAAGGGGGGAGGGGAGGAAAGAACAAAAGGAAAGGTCTGTGCTAGGGTTGAGAGCAGGAGTGATTGAATGACAAAAGGTATGATTGTACAAAGCAAAAGGAGATGGTAATGGGACAAGTAAAGGAACAAAAGATGGGTCTAGAAGAGGTGTAAATTGATATAGCAGAATCATCAACAGCTGCCATCTGAGAAAATAGGGATCTTCCCTTTTGTTCTTTCCTCCCCTCCCCCCTTTCCCTGCCCCTGCACTTGCTTAAAATCTGTTACATCTCTAACTTATTCCAGTTCTGACGAAAAGTCATCGACCTGAAACGTTAACTTTGTTTCTCTCTCCACAGATGCTGCCTGACCTGCTGAGTATTTCCAGCATTTCTGTTTTTATTACAGGTACACTATCCCTTATCCGAAAGCCTTGGGACCAGCTGAGTTTCGGTTTTCGGAATTTTTCGGATTTCAGAAGGTATTACTATAAGACTGGGAAATTTGTACTTAATATAAATTTTAAAAGTTCAGGCTACCTCTTGTGACTGTTCCGTGTCTCATTCCCCTTCCTGCTTCTCTGGAAAGACGGATATCGGCTGACTCCTACTAAGCTGGCCCGCAAATCAGGTCGGGGGTCGGGTGGGGGGGGGAAAAAAGAATATCGGACGGGCCGCGGTTCAGGTCCGGGGCGGGGAGTCAGGGTCGGGGGGGGTCCGGGGGGGGGTCGGGGTCGAGGGGGCGTCGGGGGGGAGAAAAGAATATCGGACGGGCCGCAGTTCGGGTCGGGTCGGGTCGGGAGAAAAGAATATCGGATGGGTCGGGGGTCGGGTCGGGTCAGGTGGGGGGCGGAGAAAAGAATATCGGACGGGCCGCGGTTCGGTTCGGGTCGGGTCGGGGGGAGAAAAGAATATCGGACGGGCCGCTGCAACTATCGGACGGGCCGCTGTATTGTTGGGTTCACTCTCCCGGTACCTCCTTCACACTGCCTGGCTCGGCCTGCAATCTCCTGCCCAGGAGGGAACTCTGTGACCCTCTGCCCTGCTCAGCGTAAGTCGTGCGCCACTCTGGTCATGTCGTGCGCACGACTTACGCTGAACGAAAAAACTTTCGGTTTTTAGAGGTTTTCGGTTTTCGGAAGTTCGGATAAAGGATAGTCTACCTGTATATTGGAAACTTACTATTCCTGGTTATAACATTTTCAGGAGACATAAAATAGAATGGGTGGCAATATTAATAAAGGAGTCTATCATAGTGTTAGAAAGTAAGGATGTTCCAGGTGCTTTTATTAAGAAGAATCTAAACGCATAGAGTTAAGGAATAAAATAAACATTGTAAAATTCTCTTTTGCTTTTTTATTTCTGGTATTTTTAAAAATAAACCGAAAAATTAAGTGTGGATGAGATGGGGCTGTGAAGAAAGCTTCTTAATCTCGCTTATAATTAGTCTGCCCAGAACTTCATTAAAAGCCTTTTTTTCCCCAGCGATCCAATGATAACGGAGTGTTTCGGGATTAAAATGGCCATTTCTCTGCACCACTCTCCATCCTTTCTCTTCACAGATCACTCTTATTCAAATTTTATGTTTTGCATCAGTAAAACAATTTGCCTCCAAACCATACCACCTTTCTTCCCTGAACACACTCTATCTTTGCTCTTATGATTGGGAAACTGGAGAGTTTCAGCAGAACTAATGGTCCAGCACCTGAGTAGCAGGGTAATCAAAAGCTATATCATTGCTGTAAGCTATACAATTTCTGCCAAGCGCAGGCACCACTTGGTACTGTATACCACATGATACTAACACAAATCAATCTCAGAGTACCGCAGGGATCAGTGCTTGGGACCCAGCTATTCATAATATATATCAATGATTTGGACAAGGGAACCAAATGTAATATTTCCAAGTTTGCTGACGACATGAAACTAGGTGAGATTGTGAGTTGTGAGGAGGATGCAAAGAGGCTTCAAGGCGATTTAGACAAGTTGAGTGAGTGGGCAAATACATGGCAGATGCAGTATAACATAGATAAATGTGAAGTTATCCACACGCCTTTACAGACCCGACACGCAGCGATGGGAGGCAATGAAAATCATTAGTGGCTTGTTAACAGCCACTTATCAATGTTTTTTTCTCCAGCTTTTTGGAATTGACAGTTCGCCCAGTGGTTTCCCGCTGTGCGTAGACCTCGTCTGTGAAGCTGAGGTGGGAGGTAAGTGGCCATTGAATCAGCTGATGAGTTGTCAGCTTCGAATGTCAATTCAAATCTCCCAGCTGATTGAAAAATGTTCCTTTAACCACTACCTTCACTAAACTGCATTTACACTACAGATTCAAAATGCTGAAAGTCGGCGGGGAGGCAGCGGAAGCAGCGATGGAGGCCACGACGACCTGCTGTAGCACGGCAGCCGGCAGCTCCTCAGCGGGAGGCTCGGAGGTCGAACCGGTAGGAGGGGAGGCGGCCAGCGGACCGAGGGCGGGAAAAGCAGGACCTGGAAGGTCGGACACCGCGGGAGGCTCGGAGGTCAGACCGGGTGGAAGGAGAGCCAAGGAGAAGCAGGCCCCGGGACGTCGGTACCACGGCAGCTGAAGATTGTTGGGCAGGAGTGCGGGAAAGGTGGAGCGAGGCGAGAGCGGACCCTATTGTGATGGCGCCGATGAAGATGGCTGCCGTCCTTGCGGGCTCCGTGCGTACCAGGCAGCTAAGTGTCCTTTGCTGCTTGGTGCGCTCGGCTCGTTAAGAAAAAAGCATTCACTGACTGGATTTCACTTGTTGTATTTGGTTATGTGACAAAAAAAATGGAAATTGAAATTGAAATTGAAAAGTCTTTACACAAGTCTCCATCCATCTGACCTCATTACCTCTCCCACCATTGACAGGTCACTTCTGTCATCTCTACTTCACCTGCCATCTATTACATCAGCATCGGTGCCCTTGAAACTGTATCACTTTGGTCCTCAGAATCCCACCATGATCAGCCCCAACACCAGCACCACCAGTCATACCAGCAGCACCAACAAAAACACCTTTCTCCGCAATCAACTGATGCTGCACAGGACACAGGGCATCAGCACCCGACCACATTGCTGCCTGGGAGGCCAGGGATGGCCTCACCATAGTCATAGAGTCATAGTCATAGAGTCTTAACAGCACAGAAGGAGGCCATTCGGCCTACCAAGTCCATGCCGGCTCTCTGTAGAGCAATCGAGTCAGTCCCATTCCCCCTCTCTATCCCCGTAGCCCTGCAAGTTAATTTCCCTCAAGTGCCTATCCAGTCTCCCCTTGAAAACATTGAGTGTCTCCGCTTCCACCACTTCCGTCGGCAGCGAGTTCCAGGTCCTCACCACTCGCGGCGTAAAAAGGTTTTCCCTCACATCCCCTCTTATCACTTTCACAAACCTTAAACCTGAGGCCCCTAGTCCTTGTACCATCAACTAGTGGGAACAGCCTTTCCCCACCTAGCTTATCCAAACCAGTCATAATCTTGTACACCTCTATCAAATCACCCCTCAACCTCCTTTGCTCTAATGAAAACAAATCCAGCTTCTCCAACCCATCCTTGTAGCTAAGATCCCCCATCCCTGAAACCATTCTGGTAAATCTCCTCTGCACCCTCTCAAGGGCCTTCACATCCTTCCTAAAGTGTGGTGACCAGAACTGAACACAATACTCCAGTTGTGGCCTAACCAGCACTTTATAAAGGTTCAGCATAACTTCTCTACTTTTGTACTCAATAACTCTATTTATGAAGCCACAGGTCCCATATGCTTTGTTAACCACTCTCTCAATATGTCCTGCCACTTTCAGGGACCTATGCACATTAACTCCCAGGTCCCTCTGTCCCTGCACACTCTTTAAAACGGTGCCATTACGTGTATATTGCCTCTCCCTGTTCCTGCTGCCAAAATGTATCACCTCACACTTCTCTCTATTAAATTCCATCTGCCACTTGTCTGCCCATTCTGCTTGCCTTTCTATGTCCTGTTGTAGTTGATTGATATCATCATCATTGTTTGCCACACCCCCAAGTTTGTTGTCATCTTCAAATTTAGAAATTTTACTCTGTATTCCAATATCCAGGTCATTTATATATATATATCAAAAAAGCAGTGGCCCCAGCACTGACCCTTGGGGAACCCCACTGTCTACCATCCTCCAGTCTGAAAAACAGCTATTTACCACAACTCACTGATTTCTGTCCTTAAGTCAATTACTTATTCAAGCTGGCACTGACCCACCTATTCCATGAGCCTCAATTTTGTTAACCAGCCTTCTATGTGGTACTTTGTCAAATACCTTCCGAAAATCCATGTAGACAACATCCATTGCATTCCCTTCATCAATCCTCTCTGTTACTTCATCAAAAAATTCAATTTGATTAGTTAAACATGATCTGCCTTTTACAAATCCGTGTTGGCTCTCCTTAATTAGCTTAAACCTCTCCAAGTGCCCATTAACTTTTTCCTTGATTATTGTTTCTAAAACTTTACCCACCACTGATGTTAAACTGACAGTCCTATAGTTATTAGGATTGTCCTTACACCCTTTCTTGAACAATGGTGTCACATTTGCCACTTTCCAATCCTCAAGCACCTCCCTCGCATCTAGGGAAGATTGGGAAATTATGGCAAGCCCTTCCGCTATGTCCTCCCCCAATTCCCTTAGCAATCTGGGATGCAAGCCATCTGGACCAGGCGACTTATCCACTCTAAGCATACCCAGCCTTTCTTGTACATTCTGTCTATCAATTTTCACCCCTTCCATTGCTTCTACTTTTTCCACCTCGACCGATATTTTGTCAGCATCCATCTCCTTAGTAAACACCGATACAAAGTACTCATTGAGTATTCTAGCCTTGCCCTGTGCCTCTAAGCTTATATCACCTTCTTTGTCTCTAATAAGCCCCACCCCGTCTCTTACTACCCGCTTACTGTTAACATGCTGGTAGAAGATTTTTGGGTTCCCTTTTATGTTAACCTCTATTCTACTGTCATATTCTCTCTTTGCCAATCTGATTTTCATCTTCACTTCCCCTCTCAATTTAATGGCCCAGAAATTAGTGTCCCAACGCGCGAGTAAGCACTGTGTACTCACGCGTGGGACCGATGAAATTGCCGGTTTTCTGCATGCACAGCGCATGCGTGGGAAACCGGCATTTCCGATCCTCTGAACCAAGGTCGAACACGTGCGTGCAGGAGTCTGCGTGTACGTTGAACTTCCTTTTTTTTTCCAGGTTTGCCCGTGCGTGAAGGCCTCCACTTTTTACACTTTAAAAAAGCAGACGTACGGACTTAATTTTAAAAGGTAAGTGGTCTATTAATTAAAATTAGAACATTTTTTCCACAGGTTTATTATTTTTAAAGACTTTACAGTAAGGTAAGTGTATTTTTAGCCCCGATTTTTTATAAAATTATTTTTTTCAAAAATTTAAATTATTGTTTAAAATAGTTATTTAAAGTTATTTATAGTTCACTTAAATAGTGTGATTTTTTTAAAATTTTATTTCAAGTTTAAGTACTGTTTTTGGCGCCCGGAGTTTTCATGAGTTTGACAGTTCTTACTGTCAAACTCATGAATGAACTTTTGCATCCTCCGATTGGTTGCCCAGTGCTCACGTGATCCCAGCCGACACATCGCACTAACTACGCCGCTGGATCACGCAAGCACAGCGCGCCGGGAGCTGAACCGGGCCACAGACAGGAAATCCACGCAGGCCCAAGCTTCAACTGCCGGCACACTAGGTAAGTGTAGGTCGGGGGCTTGCACCCGCGGGAAGCCCCCGACACGAATTTCTGGGCCATTGTATTTGGTTTGGCTCTCCCTTGAAGAATTCACCTGAGATGCATCATACACCCTCTTTTTTTGTTTCATCATCTTCTCTATCGCCCTCATCATCCAAGGAGCTCTTGCTTTGGTTCCCTTACCCTTCCCTCTTGTTGGAATGTACCTAGCCTGTACTTGGGACATCTCCTCCTTAAAGATCACCCATTGTACCGTTACAGTTTTTCCTGTTAGTCTTTGATCCCATTTTACCCTGGTACTAGATCCTTTTGCATCACATTGAAGTTAGCCCAATTCCAGTTTAGAAGTTCCACTCTAGATTGTTCCTTGCTCCTCTCCATCGCTAATCTAAATCTTATGATACGATGATCACTCGTACCCAAGTGTTCTCCCACAGACACTTGGTCGACCTGGCCCACCTCATTCCCCAGCACCAGATCCAGCAATTCCTAGTTGGGTGAAGAACATATTGGTCAAGGAAATTCTCCTGAACACATTTCAGAAATTCCTCCCCCTCCTTTCCCTTTACACTAGCATTATCCCCATCGATATTTGGGTAATTAGAATCCCCCAATATCACCACTCTATAGCACTTGAATATCTCTGCGATTTCCCTGCAGATTTGCTCCTCTACCTCCCTCTCACTATTTGGAGGCCTACAGAATACCCCCAATAGCATGATCATACCCTTTTTGATCCTCAGCTCTAACCAAATGGATTCTGTCCTTGTCCCCTCAAGAGCATCCTCCCTTTCCAACACTACAATGTCTTCCTTAATCAGCACTGACATCCCACCTCCCTTTTTTCCTTCCCTATCTTTTCTGAACACCTTGTACCCTTGAATATTAAGTGCCCAGTCTTCACCGTTTTTAAGCCACATTTCCGTTATTGCCACAACATCATATTGCCACATTGTTAATTGTGCTTGCAGCTCACCAATCTTATTCACCACACTTTGTGTGTTTATGTACATGCATTCTAAACTCATTTTTGAATTTTTCGTAGTCTTTCTTAGTCAGCTCCTATCTAATATGGTACTACTTCACCCTCTTGTACTACTTTCTTCTCTAGTACTATCCAACACTCACTCTTTTATGCACTTTAATCCTCTTTTCTACTCCTATATGCTGGTACCCATCCCCCTGCCAAGCTAGTTTAAACCCTCCCCAACAGCACTAGCAAACCTCCCCACGAGAATATTGGTCCCGGCTCTGTTGAGATGTAACCCGTCCGGCCTGTACAGGTCCCACCTTCCCCAGAAATGGTCCCAATGCCTCAGGAATCTAAAGCCCTCCCTTCTGCACCATCTCTCCAGCCACACATTCATCTGTTCTATCCTCCTATTCCTGCACTCACTAGCACGTGGCACCAGGAGTAATCCAGAGTAAACCTTTGTGGTCCTGCTTTTTAATCTCTTTCCTAGCTCCCTATAGTCTGCCTGCAGGACCTCATCCCTCTTTCTACCTATGTCGCTGGTACCGATATGAACAATGACCTCTGGCTGTTCACCCTCCCCCCTCAGAGTGTCCAGCAGCCGCTCAGTGACATCCTTGACCCTGGCACCAGGGAGGCAACATACCATCCTGGAGTCACGCCTGTGTCCCCTAACTAATCTGCTCCCCTCACTATTGCTCTTCCACTCTTCTTCCTGGAACTCGAGTTGCTGCAGTTGGCGACACTTCCTGCACACGTGGTCGTCCAAGCCACAAGAAGCTTCCAGGATTTCCCACATGGCAGAGGATGCGCACATCACGGGACTGAGCTGCCCTGCCATGCCTCTATTTACCAGACTATGGAGGTAGTTTAGCAGAAATAAACTTAAAACTTAACAAGAAACATTCAACAGCTACCCAGCAATCAGCACTTCGCTCTATTAGATAGGCTATGAACTACTTAGCAGAAATATACTCAAAACAGAAAAAAGAACTTACCACAAATACTCACCCTATACTCACCTGATACTCACCAATCAGCTCCTTCCCTTGTGCCGACGTCACTTTTTAATTCTGACGTCACTATTTCCAATTCTGCCTTTGGTGAGTTGCTCCCACTCAGGTTCGCTGCCTCCGCTCCTGGGCCTTCCTCTGCCGCGCTGTTTATTTGCAGCACCACCTCCGCTCTCGCTCCCGCTCAGTTCCCTGCTGGCCTGTGATGTTACTCCTTGATTTTTCTATTTGAAGGCTTTGTCTAGCGCCACTGCTCCCGCTCCTCTCGCGCTCTTTATAACGCCGCTGCTCCCACTCTTCTCGCTGCTCCTCTCACAACTCCTCTCGCGCTCTTTATAGCGCCCTGCTCCCACTCTTCTCGCTGCTCCTCTCACAACTCCTCTCGCGCTCTTTATAGCGCCGCTGCTCCCGCTCTCGCGCTCTTTATAGCGCCCTGCTCCCGCTCTTCTCGCTGCTCCTCTCACAACTCCTCTCGCGCTCTTTATAGCACCGCTGCTCCCGCTCCTCTCACGCTCTTTATAGCGCCGCTGAGCCCGCTCTACTCGCTGCTCCTCTCGCCGCTCCTCTCGCGCTCTTTATAGCGCTGCTGCTCCCGCTCCTCTCACCGCTCATCTCGCGCTCTTTATAGCGCTGCTGCTCCCGCTCTTCTCGCCGCTCCTCTCGTGCTCTTTATAGCGCCACTGCTCCCGCTCCTCTCATCGCTCCTCTCGCGCTCTTTATAGCGCCGCTGCTCCCGCTCCTCTCGTCGCTCTTCTTGCGCTCTATATAGCGCCGCTGCTCCCGCTCCTCTCACCGCTCCTCTCGCCGCTCCTCTCGTGCTCTTTATAGCGTCGCTGCTCCCGCTCCTCTCGTGCTCTTTATAGCGCCGCTGCTCCCGCTCCTCTCGTGCTCTTTCTAGCGCCGCTGCTCCCGCTCCTCTTGCCACTCCTCTCGCCACTCCTCTCGTGCTCTTTATAGCGCCGCTGCTCCTGCTCCTCTCATGCTCTTTATAGCGTCGCTGCTCCCGCTCCTCCCATGCTCTTTATAGCGTCACTGCTCCCGCTCCTCTCGTGCTCTTTATAGCGCCGCTGCTCCTGCTCCTCTCGTGCTCTTTATGGCGCCGCTGCTCCCGCTCCTCTTGTGCACTTTATAGCGCCGCTGCTCCCGCTCCTCTCGCCACTCCTCTCGCCACTCCTCTCGTGCTCTTTATAGCGCCGCTGCTCCCTCTCCTCTCGTGCTCTTTATAGCGCCGCTGCTCCCGCTCCTCTCGTGCTCTTTATAGCGTCACTGCTCCCGCTCCTCTCGTGCTCTTTATAGCGCCGCTGCTCCCGCTCCTCTCGTGCTCTTTATAGCGTCGCTGCTCCCGCTCCTCCCGTGCTCTTTATAGCGTCGCTGCTCCCGCTCCTCTCGTGCTCTTTATAGCGCCGCTGCTCCCGCTCCTCTCGTGCTCTTTATAGCGCCGCTGCTCCCGCTCCTCTCGTGCTCTTTATAGCGTCGCTGCTCCCGCTCCTCTCGTGCTCTTTATAGCGCCGCTGCTCCCGCTCCTCTCGTGCTCTTTATAGCGCCGCTGCTCCCGCTCCTCTCGTGCTCTTTATAGCGTCGCTGCTCCCGCTCCTCCCGTGCTCTTTATAGCGTCGCTGCTCCCGCTCCTCTCGTGCTCTTTATAGCGCCGCTGCTCCCGCTCCTCTCGTGCTCTTTATAGCGCCGCTGCTCCCGCTCCTCTCGTGCTCTTTATAGCGTCGCTGCTCCCGCTCCTCCCATGCTCTTTATAGCGTCACTGCTCCCGCTCCTCTCGTGCTCTTTATAGCGCCGCTGCTCCTGCTCCTCTCGTGCTCTTTATAGCGCCGCTGCTCCCGCTCCTCTTGTGCTCTTTATAGCGCCGCTGCTCCCGCTCCTCTCGCCACTCCTCTCGCCACTCCTCTCGTGCTCTTTATAGCGCCGCTGCTCCCTCTCCTCTCGTGCTCTTTATAGCGCCGCTGCTCCCGCTCCTCTCGTGCTCTTTATAGCGTCACTGCTCCCGCTCCTCTCGTGCTCTTTATAGCGCCGCTGCTCCCGCTCCTCTCGTGCTCTTTATAGCGTCGCTGCTCCCGCTCCTCCCGTGCTCTTTATAGCGTCGCTGCTCCCGCTCCTCTCGTGCTCTTTATAGCGCCGCTGCTCCCGCTCCTCTCGTGCTCTTTATAGCGCCGCTGCTCCCGCTCCTCTCGTGCTCTTTATAGCGTCGCTGCTCCCGCTCCTCCCGTGCTCTTTATAGCGTCGCTGCTCCCGCTCCTCTCGTGCTCTTTATAGCGCCGCTGCTCCCGCTCCTCTCGTGCTCTTTATAGCGCCGCTGCTCCCGCTCCTCTCGTGCTCTTTATAGCATCGCTGCTCCCGCTCCTCTTGTGCTCTTTGTAGCGACGCTGCTCCCGCTCCTCTCGTGCTCTTTATAACGTCGCTGCTCCCGCTCCTCTCGTGCTCTTTATAGCGTCGCTGCTCCCGCTCCTCTCGTGCTCTTTATAGCGTCGCTGCTCCCGCTCCTCTCGTGCTCTTTATAGCGTCGCTGCTCCCGCTCCTCTCGTGCTCTTTATAGCGTCGCTGCTCCCGCTCCTCTCGTGCTCTTTATAGCGCCGCTGCTCCCGCTCCTCTCGTGCTCTTTATAGCGCCTCTGCTCCCGCTCCTCTCGCCCCTCCTCTTGCACTTGTTATAGCGCCGCTGCTCCCGCTCTTCTCGCCGCACCTCTTGCTGCTCCTCTCGCTGCTCCATGGCCTGATTTCCTTCACTTGACGCTGTACACCCTGACTGCCACTTGATGCGCCAAATGTTCATCTAATTCCTTCATAAATGTTGTTATTGATTTGCCTTCAACAGTCACTTGTGCTGATGTATTCCACATCCTAATAACTTTTCATTTGAAAAAAAATCTTCCAACCTTCCCCCTTTTGTCTCCAGTACCAATTCTAAATTTATGCCTATTTGTTACTGACTAACCAGAGTAAGAGTCACAAAATTTCTACACCAGCCAGTGGAAATAATCTTTAACCGTTCACCATTTTATAATTTTGAACACCTATATAAGATCCCCCTTGAACCTCTGCTCCAAAAAATGGAATGTGATGTAAGAAAAAGGAGGCTTACCATCAAGTAACTTTAAAGTAAGCTTTAAGTAACTTATAAACACACTATATACAAGAGAGGTCTTTACCATGCCTCTGGTAGAAGCCTCTTACAATACTGAACAGACCAGTATTTATACCAGTCCAACAGGAAGTGACACATGACAGGAAGTGAGGTATGTACACAGTTCATAGTTCATAGTTCACAGTTCACAGTTCACAGGAAGTGATGACATAACTTCCCGGAAGTTATTATTTTTATCACATTCTTCCCTCCTGCAGGTTTAGGAGGCTGTGGTCTACCTTTTGGTCCGCAGCCGCCGAACAAGGAAGAGTCGCACCCGTTTGGATTCCCGTCGTAGAGGGTCGCTGGTCCGCTTACATGCGGTTGGCCATTGGCCAGAGTCCGTGTGGCCTGGATTGCCCTGTGAAGGGTCGGGGAGATCATGGCTTCGAGTACGAGCCCCAATAGGTTCAAAGTCAGACTGCCTCTGTTCAGAGGGAGGTGCAGAGCTGGTCTGTGGCGGACCAGTACTTTCATGCGTGGTACTGGGAGGGTCGCAACCTTGAGCACGGGGTTCTACCGGCACCAAGCTAGTTGGTGTCCGATCAGGATCCTGGAGAGGGGTACCCGATAGGTCCCAAGAGTTTCCTGGTGAAATGCCATCACCCGATGTCCCACTAGGTCCTGGTGGGCAGGGAGCCAGATCCCGTAATGATACGGTAGATTCTCAGCCGTCGGAATATCGTATGTTTGCATAGGTGGGGTTGGCATCGGTTAGTTCGACCTCGTCTACAAGAGGGTCATTTTTAGACGTCCGAACGTATCTTCGGAGTAATACAGGTCCAGGAGTAGTTAGCCATGACGGGAGTGATGTCCCATGAGATGAGCGACGCTGGAATCCAAAGAACCGCTCATGAGGTGTAGTATTTGTGGCTGTAGAAAGCAGGGACCGTATAGAGTGCAATGCATCCGGAAGCACTGTTTCCCATTGCTGGTCTGGTAGGCCCCGAGATCTTAAAGCGAGACGTACGGAATTCCAGATGATACCGTTATACCTCTCTACCTGCCCATTTCCGATGGGATGGTATGGTGTTGTTTTGCTTGTAGCAATTCCCCGTTCTGAGAGGTAGTCCTTGAGTTCCCTCGACATAAAGGATGGACCCCGATCTGAGTGAATATAAGCCGGCATGCCACAGAGAGAAAATACCTGCTCAAGGCAGCAGATTACTGTGGACGCCAGCATATTGGAGCAGGGGAAGGCAAACGGAAAACGTGAATATTCGTCGATCATGGTGAGCAAATATGTGTTCCGAGTTGAAGAGGGCACTGGGCCCTTAAAATCGATGCTAAGTCGTTGCATCGGTTGGGTTGCATGTATGAGTATACCATCTGAGGGGCGGAAGAACTGAGGTTTTAATTCCGCACAAAGCCGGCATTCTGAGCATATTTTCTTTACATCTCCAGTGGAAAAAGGGAGATTCCGTGATCGTACGAAATGTAGCATGCGCGTAACGCCAGGATGACACAAACCATTGTGGACATCCATGAGGGTGGAGGATGACATAGTGGAGCAGAATGCCCGTGTGAGGGTGTCCGGGGCCACATTCTCCTTGCCAGGCCGATAGAGAATGGTATAACCAAAAGAGGCCAGTTCCATCCTCCAAAGTTGTATTTTATTATTCTTAATTTTGGTTCGTTTTCGATTATCGAGCATGAAGGCGACTGATCGTTGGTCCGTGATCAATGTAAAGTGCTGGCGAGCTAGAAAATGGTTCCACTTCCGTACTGCCTCTATGATGGCTGTGGCTTCTTTCTCAACCGGAGGATAATGTAGCTCGGCACCTTGTAAGGTCCTGGACATAAATGCTACAGGACGACCTTCCTGATTCAGAGTAGCCGAGATCGCCACCTCCGAGGCATCACATTCAACCACGAAAGGGAGATTCTCATCAATGGAGTGAAGAGCCGCTTTCTCCAACTGTTTTTTGAGAAGGTTAAAGGCTGCAACAGCCGCTGTTCCCAGTGGAAATGATCTAGCATGCAGCAAGGGTTGGATTTTGTCTGAAAAATGAGGAATCCATTTAGCGTAGTATGCAAACAGACCGAGAGCCCGACGTAAAGAAGCCAGATTCTTAGGTGACGGGAGCTCTTGGAGCGGGCGAAGTCTTTCTGGGTCTGGCTTAATGATACCATTGCCTACGCAGTAGCCAAGGATGTTGATGGTCGGTTGCGACTCAACAGATTTGGATTCATTCAGGGTCAAATTACGGCGATGGAGGGCATCCCGAAATTTTTGGAGGTTGGAGTCGTGTTCCTGTTGATCGTGACCTGCAATGGTAATGTTATCAAGATAGGGAAAAGTGTCCCTTAGGTTTTCCTGCTTAACCAGGCCATCCATTGCCCGTTGAAAGACAGCCACTCCATTAGTAACCCCGTTACTCCATTAGCCTCAAAGGCTGTGTACTGCTTATCTGAGACCTTCAAGGGTAACTGATGATAGGCACTTTTTAAATCGTAAGTTGAGAACACTTTGTATTCGGCCAGTTTATTAACCATATCATCAATGCGTGGCAATGGGTAGGCGTCCAAGTCGGTATATTGATTGATGGTTTGCGAATAATCGATGCATAGTCGCTGTTTGTGAGGTTTTAGAGGGTTCTTGACAATGACGACTTGAGCCCGCCAGGGCGACGAACATGGTTCAATGATATCCTCTGCTAGAAGTCGAGAGATTTCAGCCGCAATAAAAGATTGGTCTTCCTGATTAAAGCGCCGCGATTTCGTTATTATCGGTTGGCATTGAGGCGGAATACTGGCAAATAATGAGGGTTCATCAAGTGAAGCTGCTGATAATGCACAAAATGGTAATTTAGACGGTATATTAGAAATAGTAAGTCCGGGTTTGGATCCACCAAACTCAATGGTGAGTTTCTTATGCTGTTTTTGGAAGTCCAGTCCTAAGAGGAGATCACTACATAAGTCCTTGAGCACCGAAAGTCGGGTGGAGGGATACATACGACCATGAAGTGTCATATCAACAACACAAAAGCCGGAGATTCTGGTATTAAGTGATGACTGGGCCATCGCAATTGCCTGGTCCGATGGGAAGACATGTAGTTTCAATTTCGCAACAATCTGTTCCTTAATGAAACTATCAGTACTTCCTGAGTCAATTAAGGCATCTAAGGTATGCCCTTTAATTGAAATTTTTGTGGCTGCATGAGACAGGTTCTGTGGGCAAGCAGCTGTAATTGGTGTCGTTGCACAGAGAGTGGCTAAAACTCTCGGTGTGCTTCTTCGGGAGAGAGCTCGAGAGGAAGCTTGATAGGTCCTAGCTGGAGCATCTTGATAGGCCCTAATTGGGGCAGTTCGGTAGGCCTTAGCTGGATTGGCCCTCGTAGAGGCCCTTGATAGGCAAACTTTAGCAAAGTGTCCTTTTTTCCCGCAATAACTGCAGATTGCATTGCGAGCAGGGCAGGTTTTCCTAGGGTGAAAAGCATCTCCACAAAAGAAGCATTCCTTCCTAGATTGCCAAGAGGCTGCTAAAGTGGGGTCGTCCTCCTCTTCTTCATCAGAATTATCAGAATTAGATTCCCCCATGATAGGGTTCACCTGAGACCGCTTGAATTGTCTGGTTGCAGCTACAGCAGCAGATCGAGATCTGGGCAGCTGATAGAGGTCTGCATTTCTCTTTGCCAAATCCAGTGAACAAGCTAGGTCAAAAGCTTTTTGTAGCTCAAGTGTTTTACTTTCTAGTAGACGCTGGCGTATAAATGGAGAGGCAATCCCGCAGATGAAAGCATCACGAATCATTTCTTGGCGGTACAGCTCAGCTGAGGCTGCCTGAAAGTTACAATCTACGCTGAGCCTGCGAAGTTCTTGCAGGAATTCATCAATTGATTCCCCTGGCCCTTGTCGGGCTGTGGCCAGTAGATGTCTAGCATAGACCTCATTTGGGGTCTTGGCATACAGTTTCTTAAGTGCCCGAATCACCTCATCGTAATTATCCCATTCATCAACATATTCGAACACTTTTGGGGTCACATAATTGATAAGTATCTTCAATCTAGCAGGAGCATCCGCTTCACATTCATCCAGAAAATTATCAAAAGTACGGTACCAATGCTTCCATACCCTGCCAGCTGCTGGTGCATTCGGGTCCAAGTCCAGACGAATAGGTCTAAGGATTTTCTCCATGATGGGTGGTTCCCTGGATCCTTAATTCCGAGTTTGTCCGAAGGTCTAGTATTTGTGAGTGTAAATACTAAGTTACTTAAATTGATGTAAGAAAAAGGAGGCTTACCATCAAGTAACTTTAAAGTAAGCTTTAAGTAACTTATAAACACACTATATACAAGAGAGGTCTTTACCATGCCTCTGGTAGAAGCCTCTTACAATACTGAACAGACCAGTATTTATACCAGTCCAACAGGAAGTGACACATGACAGGAAGTGAGGTATGTACACAGTTCATAGTTCACAGTTCACAGTTCACAGGAAGTGATGACATAACTTCCCGGAAGTTATTATTTTTATCACAGAATGCATTTCTGTATTTCATACTGTCAATTACATCAATTAACCCAGGCAAGGTACAGCATGAATTCTGCAGTGCAGAGTAAAGCTTTTTCTCCTCTTTCCCGCTAATATATATGCCAAGCTCCAAAGAACACTCCCTACTGCACGAGTGTGACATTCCCAACCCAGGCCATCTTGTGACCTCTCTTACCAAATCTGCCAATTTACTGTTACATTTTGGGCACCTCTGTAATGTGGCTTTTTTTTGCCCACTAGGACCCGGGTTTACATTGCCCAAAATAATTTAAGTTGGATCCTTGCAGGCAGCAGAGACCAGACTTTCTTTCCATCTACACGGGCTGCACTGGTGCCCATGTGAGATAGTATTCTTACCCATTGGGCCCAACACTCAACTAATTTGCATGCGAGACAAAATCAAACTACCGTGGATGCTGGAAATCTGAAATAAAAATACTCAACAGGCCAGGCAGCTTCTGTGGAGAGAAAGTCAGTTTCATCAACCTGAAACGTTAACTCTGTTTCTCTCTCCATAGGTGCTGCCTGGCCTGTGGATTGTCTTACAGCTTTTTCTCTTTTTATTTTTAACTTACATATATCGTTCTCTCAATATTCCTTAACAACCTAGTCTGCATTGATATATTATAAAAATAATAAATATATAACCAAAGCTCCACAATAGACACTCGCGGCACTTGTAAGGTTTGAAAATTTCTGCCAATCCCCATAACAGAAGGAAAGTTCATTTTTAAAGTGATTTTGGAACATCACAGAAGAAATCTGTAAAAAGGACAACAGTGTGGTTGGGCCAAACAGAAGGATTTCAAAGAGTTTAATTTAAGGAAGAGATTTTTGGACTGGTTTCAGAGTTATTGGGCAAAAAGGATTTAAATCAAAATCCCAGGAAGATTTGGCTGGTTTAAAAAAAAGACATGTTCAGACTTGTAGGAAAAGGCTGCGACAGAAATGTGGGATTGACCTCTGCAGAGGAACAGTTTGTTTATTCGAAAGTAGCCAGACTGTCTGGGAGGAACAATAAATGAAACTCAGCCACTATCTGGGAATTTGCATTAAATCAATAAATCAATGAAAACCCCAGCCTCACCTAAAGCCCAAAGCCCATTAAAACCCATGCATAAAAGAACCGGCACAGAATTTGAAGGCCTTACAGGAAATCTAAGAGTAAAAGACTATTTGAGACATTCAAAAGCACTTCATACCTTCTTGAACTACTCAGGAAGCTATCCCGAAACCAGTTAACTAAATGGGACCAATCAAGTGGCCCTTAACGAGCCAGCCAAAATTCTAACAAGATTAGCAGGTTTCGTTTTAGTATAAACTAAAGACCTGTCTCCACAAGAAGGCAGTTTGTTTGATGGGTTCGATCAGTACAGTTCGGACAGACACAGAAAAAGGCACAGCTCATTCGAAAGACATCAGCCTCGGGACAACAGAAGGAGAACGGAAGGAATCGCAGCAACCAAGGGCCCCACGAAACAAACAACCAACAATATTACCAACAACTAGGTAATATTGGGCCACTGCGACCAACAAGAAACCAACCTGGAAGAAACCGAAGATCTGCAAGTTTTTCCCACTCTACAAACTATTCCTGCGTTTGGTGAGCATTTCCTGGTCCTCTGGAATTCAACCTAGTTAGTATAGTGGGATTGGGAGGGGTAAGGTATTTTTGACTATTGTCATTCTCCCTCGCATATTCCGAAGTGTTCCCCCTTTTAGAGTGATAAGATTTATTGTGTTGTGTATATTTTCTTGTCTCAAATAAAATCCAAGTTCTTTTCACCAACTCAGTTGCCTGTTGCAATTTCATTACAACCCCCAAATAAGTCCAGGTCTAGAACCAAGGGAGTGGGAGCGATTCGAACCGCTCAAAGGAGTCAGAGGTGAAGCTGACATACACACCACCCCCTACAGAATAGCGACCGTGGCACGAGCTTGGCAAAAGGGATGTGATGCAGTAGACACTGTTTTTCAGGACAGAACGAAGATGGAAGAGAGGATTTCCTCTTACGTTTTTGAGAAGGTGAATATCACCAAGAAATGGGTCCCATGGACGCTGCAGCCAAATGGACTGAGAGCAAGGATCATAAGAAGTCGGTGGAGAAGGCCATCTGGTTGGTCTGCATCCTACGACAGATCCAGCTTTTAGATCAGCACAGTAAAATGTTAACAGAAGAGCTGCAGGAGGCAGCCAAACTGTCTCAAGCAAGGGCTCTAGCAGGGGAACGATTATTGGAGGAATTAAACACCCAAAATCAGGAAAGACTACAGATAGTAGAGAAACATAGGAACAAACAGGAATACTTTCGGTGTCAAGTCACCGAGGCCAAGAACAATGAGCTGAGGTTGCAGGAAAAGAATGCCCGCCTAGCAAGACAAGTAAGAGAGCAGGAGGAGAAAGTAAAAGACATAAAGGCAGCCTATAAGTTAGCGAGCGAGCAGGGGTTTGAAGATGCAGATCATGGCCCCTGCAAGGAACAGATAGAGAATCTGAGCCATGCCCTAAGGAGGGCAAAGGGCATGGTGTGCCTTATAAGCCCGAAAGCAGCCCAGGTCGGCTTTACAGGGAACGAGGGGAGAACGGTTCAGACAACACAGGTAGTGCCAAGGGGCGACCCGGTTGAGGAACAGGAGGTCCCGTGACCACCACCTGTAGCGCCAGGTTTTAGCAAGGTCTGGCAGCAAGGGGGGCGCAGTCAGGGGTCGAAGCGGAGGTGGAACAACCCCCGCGGGAGAGGGTAGAACCAGGACAAATGTGCCCAGCCTGGCATCGGAGGTTCGGCCCACCTGTAGATGGCGAGGAAGAGGGACCCCTCCAAAACCAGTTTGTGTTACCCTATAGCACCCAACAGCTTAGGGCTATGGTGAGCCATATCCCAAGGCTCACCGAGAAAGGGGACAACTCGGTCCACTTCAGGGAAGTGGAACAGGCCGCCAGCATCAACGAATGCAATGATGCTGAGCAGGCTAAAATGCTGCTGTTCTCTTTGGAGAGTAAGCTCCTCCAATCCCTCTCTGACGAGTGTAAGAGGGGGCAGAGCGGGTATGAGGAGCTCAGGGATGAAGTTCTGGAGGCCATGGAGATGAATGAGGGAAGTCCTTTCTCCCATGTGGAGAAGACAGTGCAGCTCACAGGGGAAACCCCGCAGGTTTTCGCGGACAGGTTATGGCCGGTATATAGGAGTGCCTGTACAGGGGCACCTAACCGGGCGTTTCTGGACCGGGATCACTGGGCTCACTGGCACGCTGCCTGGTGGCAAACAGATTGCCACAGGTCCGGGCCAAGGCGGAAGTCTGGTTTGACCCTAGGAATCCCCAGACCACCGAACTTACGGTGATCAGACAGTTGACCCTAGCCTATAAGAACGGTAGAGGAACCGATGCACACCCACCCAAGGGGAAGGTGCATAAGGTAAAACCCGGACAGGGTAGGAAGGAGTGGCATCAGGAAGGGAATAATCCTGCTAGCAATAAGCTCAATTGCTACGGGTGTGGGCAGGATGGCCATTGGAGGAAGGAGTGTAAAAACCCTTGGAAAGACAACAAGGGAAAGAATTCCACAGCCCCAGCCCAAAAGGCGGAGGCAGGAATCCCTCCCGCCGCAGTCGAATCATTTTTGGACACCATGAGGTCCTTATTGACTGGCCACGGGAGAGTAGCAGCCGCTACCGGTGCTCTGACCCCATCAGCCCCATCCAACCCACAGCCCTGACTAGAGCCAGCGCAGCCTGTTTACCTGTGTTCTCTCTGGTGCGATGAATGGAAAAGACCCCTCGTGGAGATGGAGGTAGAAAAGGTGACAGGGACCTATCTGTTGGACACGGGAGCATCATGCACCGTGGTCCATTCAGCTAACCCCACCACCTCACAGCTATCTAACGGGGTCCCATACAGTCTGTCGGGATTCACAGGCAAAGAACAGGCCGGCTCGTTTTCCATCCCACTCGCCATTCCTTTAGGACCACTCCACTCTAAGTGGACCTGTGTCCTGATGAAGTGGGAAGTGGAGGGTGGAAGAGGGGTCCTGGGAGCCGACTTTATTGTAGGCCACGGGATCCTGATCGATTTGAGAAATCATTGCCTATGGGGCGCAAGTAAAGGAAAGGACGGTGAGGTAGTAGTAATCCCAGGGAAAGAAGGGAAGGGGACCCTGTGCACCATGAAGCTCAAAGAGGGTTATAACCTCGAGCTCATGGTCAGTAACACCCCACAGGAGTTCCAGGCATTTGTGCAGGCCCAGCTAGCCACATTTGCCACACACAAACACGACTGCGGGAGGGTCAACGGGTTTGAGGTCAGCGTAGACGGGGACCCCATGGCCTGACCGCAGAAACAGTATAACTTCCCCAGGGAAGTGGAGCCAGACATGGAAGCAGCCATGTCCTCGTTAGTACAGCAGGGAGTTCTGAGACCGATAGCCACCCACGTAAACTCTCCATTGTGGCCGGTTAGAAAGCCGGACAATTCCTGGAGGGCCACGGTGGACTATCGGGTGCTCAATAGTAACATCCCAGCCTGTGCACCCACGGTAGCAGCAGTTGCTGACCTGATAGGAAGTATCCCAGCATCTGCAACCACTTTCACGGTGCTGGATATTTCCAACGGGTTTTGGTCCATCCCTTTAAGGGCAACAGTACATGTGGAACTGCTTGCCTCAGGGCTTCCACAACAGCCCCAGCATTTTCCATCAGTGCATGGCAAACAGTTTAAAGGATTTCAGTCAGCCAAAACAGTTGGTACAATATGTGGGTGACCTGCTCCTGTTCACCGATTCGAGAGAGGAGCATTGCCCACTACTGGCCGAACTGCTGGAGCTGCTCAGGCAAAAGGGTTTTAAGGTAAACCCCAAGAAATCGCAGATCGGCCAGCAGGAGGTGAAATTCCTAGGCCTGACCGTACGCGCTGGAGAAAGGGCCATAGATAAGGCTAGGAGGGAAGCGGTACAAGAGTTACCAGTCCCCAACACAGTCACGGGTGTGAGGTCGTTTCTAGGGCTAACCGGGTACTGCAGAGAATTCATTGAAGACTATGCAGCCACAGCAGCCCCTCTGCTCCGACTCCTACACAAGGGAGTGGAGTGGCTTTGGGATGAGGGTTGCCAGGCAGCATTTGTCAGACTCAAGAAGAACTTGCAGACTGCACCAGCTCTAGGGGCCATAGATGGGGGGAAAGAGTTTTTCCAGGAGGCAGCAGCCAGCGGGGATAGCCTGAGTGCTGTGCTGCTCCAAGAGCGGCATGGCAGGCTGAGGCCGGTGGTCTACTCCTCCAGGATACTCACAGATGTGGAGAGGAGCTTCTCCAACTGTGAGCGGCACCTCTTGGCCACACATTGGGCTGTGAAAAGATTGCTGATCTTCACAGGTACCTCTCCCATCACCCTCCTCACCCATCACACACCCACCCAGATGCTCCTGGATGGGAGGATCAAGGATGGGACAGTGAGCAGTGCCCGCATTACTCGCTGGACCCTGCTCCTCTCACAGATGGACCTCAAGGTGAAGGGTCTCTGCGAGCCAAAGCTCCCCAGCACCATGAGCGCCCAGCAGGCTGAACTGTCCGCAGTAGTGTACGTCGTTACACACCCCGAAATCTTCCCCACCCCATACACGATTTGCTCGGACAGCATGTTCACGTGCAATTCGTGTACGGAGTACCTGGCCATTTGGTCCCGCTGCGAATACACCTCCGCCGACGGGAGACCCCTCACAGTAAAACCCCTGCTGGAGAAGATCCTAGCCGCAGTGGGGGAGGAAGGGGAGGTTTTCATCCACAAGGTGAAGGCCCATTCCTCCACAGAACCCCGCAGTCAAGGCAACCAGCAGGCTGACATGCTCGCCAAGGAGGGTGCCTGTACAGGCACTTTCTTGGACCCCTATGGGTCCAGATCCATGGCGGCAGTCAGAGGTACGGACGGGACACAAGGGAGTGCAGGGGTAGCTTTAGCCCCAGACCTTAAGACAGTCCAAGCCCAAAACCCCGTCCTCAAGGCAGTCCTCAGTGCAGTGACTGAGGGAAAAAGGGTAGAGGGTGCGTACGGCACAGCAATCCTCTTCGTGAAAGAGGGCATGCTGTTCCGGGGGGAACAATGGGTTGTGCCGCAGCAACACCGGAGGGAATTCCTTCAGCTGGCCCATGAGGGTCCAGGAGCGGGACACCCCGGGCCTGAGACCACCTGGCAATGCGTGGAACAGGCGGGATGGTGGCCAGGACTCAGGGAAAATGTCCGCGAGTTCTGTGCCGGCTGTCTTGTATGCGCTGCTAATAACCCTGACCCCCACAAAAGGAAGGTACCTATGGGACACATCAGGAGGGTAGAGGGACCATGGCAGTCGATACAGGTCGACTACATTGGGCCCCCGCCCACCGCCTATGGAGGCTATAAGTATTGCCTAGTCCTGGTGGATGTGTTCACGAAATGGGTAGAGGCCTTCCCCTGTAGAACAGCCACAGCTCTGGGTACTGCCAGGATCCTGGTCCAGGAGGTGTTCTCACGGTGGGGGCTACCACAGTATGTGGAGTCCGACCAAGGGAGTCACTTCACCGGACAGGTGATGCAGAATACCCTTATGCTGCTAGGCATCGAGGGGAAGTGGCACAGTCATCAGGGATTGTGGAGAGAATGAATAGGTCCTTAAGGGAAAGGTTGAGGAAGGAGACGGTGGACTTGCCTCGAAAATAGGCCGAGGTCCTACCGTTGGTTCTGATGGGGATCCGGGCCAGCCAGTCAAAAAGCACGGGGTACTCACCGTATGAGCTGATGACTGGCAGGGTTATGCTGACATCCACCCATGTACTAGCCCCGGTGCTCACGGAGGGTCAGCTCAGAGAGGTAAACCGGGACAGGTTCACCCGAAACCTCTTTGAGCACCTTAAACAGGTCCATGAGCAGGCGGCTGGGAACATGGGGAAGCAGCATCGGAGTAACCGATTGCTGTTGGAACCCCGAACGCACCACGAGTGGGAGGTAGGAGATCAGGTCATGGTGAGGAACTATGCCCGAGTAGGGAGCCTGGAGCCATTATACATGGGGCCCTACAGCATTGTAGACAAGGCCAGCCCCATGGTATACGCCGTTAAGATGCCTCGGCGCACAAATGGTTCCATATTAATCAGTGTAAACTGTTTAAACCCGAAAGGAGAAAACAGCCAGTTGGGGTAAGGTCTGAGGATAGAGATCTTCAGCCTGCAGCAGGAGCGAGTTCACAGACTGCACAGGCAGGCGCTGTGGCTTGTTTAAGGGGAGGGGCCATCCCGCCCACCGATTGGGACACTCCCCCACTCTTCTGGGATCCAGATGAGGAGGGACCCGAGGGCGAAGACCCCGCCCCTGACCCAGGTTTAGATGAGGAGGGACCCGAGGGCGAAGACCCCGCCCCTGACCCAGGTTTAGAGGAGGAGGGACCCGAGGGTGAAGACCCTGCCCCAGGCCCAGGTTTGGGACCTGGGGGCGGAGACGCTCAGCCTGCAGCAACAGGCTGCGAAGAGTTACCTGCCCCTAGCCCAGGTTCGGGAGAGGTAAAGCCTGAGGAAGAAGATCCCTGGCCAGCGGCGGTGGTAAGCCCACAGGCCGCGCCGGAGGGGGCAGCGGTTCGGGTTAAAGGCCCACCAGCCAAGAAAACCCCACCCGCCAAAGCCCTCAGATGTTCCCCACGGACGCCCCAGCCAAGGACACCGTGGTCACCGGCTCCCCATTTTAAAGGGACAGCCTCCCGAGTTAGGGGGAAGTCCAAGGATAGGGGTCCCCAGCCGGCAGCCACAAGCTGCGAGGGACCAACAGTGCAGGACAGTGCGGCCACGCCGGAGGGAGAGGTGTGCTGCAGCCCAAACAGGAATTAGGTTGGCCGCCCGGAGACGGGCGGTGTATGTATATAGTTCAGGAAATTTAAGATATTGGTTAGCTTAAGTTAAGTAAGGTGATGGGTAGTTTTAATTAAGTAGTAATCTGCTAAGAGTGTGTGTATTTGAGTCGAGGTCGCGAGACCCGACTATGCTTCACCCAAGCCAGAGAATCTCTTGGGGACCTGGCTGTATGTTTTTGTATCTGTTGCAGAAAGACTTTCAGCATGAAGGGGAGTGTAATCCTACTTGCCTTGATAGGACTGAGCATTGGAAAGGGAGGCGACGTGGAGGACTCTCACATCTATGGGTGCTCGGGAGAGAGAGCACCTATAGTTACCGACGGAAGTGGCGAACGGGATGCGGAGGAGCTCGCCGTCTACTTCCACGAGGGAAGGTGGCCAGGGTGGCTGGGGTCCAATTCATCTCAGTACTCCAGCCAGACAGGGTTCACGTACGGGGAGGCCTCCCTCATGTGCCCCAGGGTGCAGGTCATTGCCACAAGGGTCAGCGTCACCGTAGGGAAACGTGTATGTTTAACGTGCAAGGGAAAGATTCCTCTGGATAGGTGGTGGCTCAGAAAACTGAGCAAAAACATGGGAAACCCCGCAGTCAGGTGGGAACGATTGGGGAACAATACCCATCGGACGATTACAGGGACTCATGGGGGATTGAGTGTGTGCTGGGACAAGTGGTGGGAACCGGATCAGGGGATTTATGTCTGTATGTGGGGGTCAGAGAAGGCCTGCCCCTCAGGCATATCCATCATTTTCCACCGGCAGTGGCAAGATGCCGGGGGGGGGGTGGAGTGGGATTCCAGCCTGAGGGCGTGCGCAGTCCCATACTCCCCGATCCCAGTGAATGCCACTGAACTTGTGACCCGCCCCCGAAAGCCCCTGCCCACGACTCAAGCAGCAAGGACACACAGAGAGAGGTGCCCCACCACCACCAAGGGACCAGGGAATGGGCTGGTACTAGTACCTACAGATTAGGTACTATACCAGGGGGTACACTACGTGGTTGCCTCCGTGATTTTAAATCTCACCGAGGCACATTTATCGGAGTGGTGTCCCAAAGAGACAGAACAGCTGTACCAGGCCCTGTTAAAGGAGATGTTTAGGAAATTCTATGAGTTCGATTTAGCCAATGTCGACAAAACCGAACTGTACACCATACACCGCGAGTACTTTGGTAATGCAGGGAGACAAAGAAGGGGAGTTTGGAATGATGTTTTTACTACATTTAATACTGGGTCCTCTGTCATCAACAGTCTGGATGACATAGAGCTGCAGACCGAGATAAACGGTTTAAAAACACAGTTAAGGAAGCTATTCATGGATGAGAACAAAGTAGTGGGCTCGGAGTCACATGAGGACCAGGCCATGATGGTCCATTTAAAGGAAATCATAGCCGAGCTGGAGAAGCACGCAAAGACTGTAAATGCCCTCATAAGGGAGGGCAGAAATGCTTCTGACCAGGCTGCGCAGAACGAGGTGTGCGTGTTATACGGGGCGTGGTTACTGGGCGAGGGCCGCAGTAATCTGGAGGATTTAGAACAGGGTTTAGTCCCCACCTGGATCAGCAACAAACACCTCGCAGGCCTCCATCCATTTGAGAATGCATTAAGCCCATGCCAACTCCGGCTAGCTTCCGAGGCCTACCCAGTCCCAGTGGATTGTGGGCGGTCCAAACACACCATCATGGGAATAGTAGTTAGGATGCCGGTCATGGGTAGGACAGCCTGAACCGCACCGGTATACAGGGTTGAGAACATTGGAGTCATTCAAGGGGTTACAAATATTCATTTAACAGCGACCCCACCTTACGTCATAAAGTGGGAGCACACTATGACAGGTACTGACCTCTCGGGATGCTGGAGCCAGGGAGCACACATAATCCTGTGCCCCCAGCACTTGAACGCCTATTCAAAACCACAGTGCGGGTTTAAAGCTGTTGGCGCTAAGCCTATAAATGTACCATGGAGGCAATGGCACAAGGCCATATTCCCCCACAGGTAGCATATATAGGAGGTGGGACATATTGTGTCACCACAGGAGCGCCCCACTACCAGCATGGACAGCATAGCTGGTGTCCGGTATGTGACAGCAGTTTCTGCTTTAAACCCGAGGCAGAAGTTCAAGTGGCACAGGAATGAATTGTCCCCATTCCTGAACCCTCCACTGTTCACCTCACTGTAAGGGAGAATTTTACCAACCTGCAAAAGTACGTAGCGCATTTCGGCTACGAAATCCCCCCTCTCCCAGAACACCTTACCAAAATACTCCAAGCAGTTATAGTTTCGCAGAAACATTTTTACACTCTGGAGCAGAAAACGGTAGAGATAGGGGCTAATATATTGGACATTGTGATCCCACCCTGGGGGGACATTTTCAATAATATAGAGGTCCCTTCGGGGATCAGACTGGCTTCCCACATTCTCGTAGTTTGCCAGCTGGGGATAGTATTGTACCTAGTCTGCACTCAGTGCAAGGGAAAAGGTCAGATACTAGAATTCTGAAACCAGAGGACCTGGAAGGAACATTATGTTAAGGTGGAGGGAGATACACCTGTTTGAGTTTGTATTTCTGATTAAAGATTGTTTTTTGTGTTTGTTGTTTTTAATAAAGATTTTCAAATGTGTTGTTAATAAAGATGTATGTGTACCAAGTGGTGAAGGGGTGTCGGACCCCCTCCATGCTTGGATGTGTGTAAACGACTATAAAAGTCCCAGAGACCAGGTAAGGCCTCACAGCGTCGGCGGGAATTTCAGCGGCAGCAGCGGGGCTATAAAAGTCCCAGAGACCAGGTAAGGCCTCACAGCGTCGGCGGGAATTTCAGCAGCAGAGTGGGGCTATAAAAGTCCCAGAGACCAGGTAAGGCCTTACAGTGTCGGCGGGAATCTCGAGCGGCAGAGCGGGGCTATAAAAGTCCCAGAGACCAGGTAAGGCCTCACGGCGTCGGCGGGAACTCAGCGGCAGCAGCGGGGCTATAAAAGTCCCAGAGACCAGGTAAGGCCTCACAGCGTCGGTGGGTGTTTCAGCGGCAGCAGCAGGGCTATAAAAGTCCCAGAGACCAGGTAAGGCCTCACAGCGTCGGCGGGAATCTCGAGCGGCAGAGCGGGGCTATAAAAGTCCCAGAGACCAGGTAAGGCCTCACAACGTCGGCGGGAACTCAGCGGCAGCAGCAGGGCTATAAAAGTCCCAGAGACCAGGTAAGGCCTCACAGCGTCGGCGGGAATTTCAGCGGCAGCAGCGGGGCTATAAAAGTCCCAGAGACCAGGTAAGGCCTCACAGCGTCGGCGGGAATTTCAGCGGCAGAGCGGGACTATAAAAGTCCCAGTGACCAGGTAAGGCCTCACAGCGTTGGCGGGAATCTCGAGCGGCAGAGCGGGGCTATAAAAGTCCCAGTGACCAGGTAAGGCGTACCAGTCTCCAGTCTGGGAGCTCGGAGGGAAGGAGAGAGGAAAAAATAATCCAAGTGTGACGTCACCAGAAAGCGGGTAAGTGATTGGTTGGTAAGTATTTCTCCCTTTTTAAGCTTAAATCTCTTTGGTTTATAGTTTCTAAGGTGTGATATTCACCATCTAGAATCGGGGCAGAGGGTATTTAAGAATAATATTAATAAATTTAATTAATTACATAGAATGGGAGATCAGGTGATGTGTTGCTGCTGCAATATGTGGGAGCTGGTGGACACCATTGATGCTCACGGTGATCACATTTGCAGTAAGTGTTGGCTGCTCGAGGAACTCCGGCTCCGTGTTGAAGAGCTGGAGTCCGAGCTTCAAACACTGAGACACATCAGGGAGGGGGAGAGTTACCTGGACTCTGTGTATCGCGAGGTATTCACACCAATTAGATTAATTAATTCAGATGTAGTCCGTGGCCAGGGTCAGGATGGTGTGACTAGAAGTGAGGCAGGTACGGGGATCCAGGAGGTAGTGTTGGAGGAGCAGCAGCCCTTGCACTTGTCCAACAGGTTCGAGGCTCTAACTCCCTGTGAGGATGGGAACAGGGACTGCGGGGAGGATGAGCAATCTGACCACAGCACCATGGAGCAGGGGGCCATTCAAGTTGGGGGAGTTAAAAGAAAAGTTGTAGTGGTAGGGGATAGTATCGTTAGGGGGATAGATAGAGTTCTTTGCAGCCGAGAGCGAGAGTCCCGAAGGCTGTGTTGCCTGCCCGGTGCCAGGGTTAAGGGCATCTCCTCTGGACTGGAGAGAAACTTGGAGTGGGAGGGGGAGGATCCAGTTGTCGTGGTCCATGTTGGTACCAACGACATAGATAGGACAAGGAAGGAGGTTCTGCTGAGGGAGTTTGAGCAGCTAGGGGCCAAATTAAAAAGCAGAACCACAAGGGTAATAATCTCTGGATTATTACCTGAGCCACGAGCGAATTTGGCTACGACAACTAAAATTAGAGAGTTAAATGCATGGCTCAAAGACTGGTGTGGGAGAAATGGGTTTTGCTTCCTGGGACACTGGCACCAGTACTGGGGCAGGAGGGAGCTGTTTCATTGGGACAGGCTTCACTTGGCCAGTGCTGGGACTAGAGTCCTGGCGGATCATATAACTAGGGCTGTAGAGAGGGCTTTAAACTAACTAGTGGGGGGGAGGTTCCTAGAGAGCAAATAATAAAAATGACAACAGAGAAGGTCATAGACTTAGGTAGCAGTGGGGAAATTAAAAACCAGAGCATGTCAGGAAGGGGCAGAAGGTATGCAGTAAAAGGTAAAGTAATAAAAAGGGAAAAAGCAGGAACTAAGTGTCACAAAACATATTTGAAAGTTCTCTATCTGAATGCACGTAGCATTCGTAACAAAATAGACGAGTTAATGGCACAAATAACTACATATGGGTATGATCTTGTGGCCATTACAGAAACATGGCTGCAGGGTGACAATGCCTGGGAATTAAACATACCAGGTTATTTAACGATCAGGAAGGACAGGCAGGAAGGAAGGGGAGGTGAGGTGGCTATGTTAATAAAGGAAGGAATCACTGTAATACAGAGAAATGATATTGGGTCAAAAGATCAGGATAATGAAACAGTTTGGGTGGAGGTAAGGAATAATAAGGGGAAAAAAACACTAGTGGGGGTAGTCTATAGGCCTCCGAACAGTTGCAACTCTGTTGGACGGAGTATCAATCAGGAAATAGTTGAGGCTTGTAATAAGGGAGCATCTATAATTATGGGGGATTTTAACTAACATATTAATTGGACAAATCAAATTGGGCAGGGCTGCCTTGAGGATGAGTTCATTGAGTGTGTTAGGGATGGGTTTCTTGAGCAGTATGTAACTGAACCGGCCAGGGGGCAAGCAACCTTAGATCTGGTCCTGTGTAACGAGACAGGATTAATAAAAAATGTCCTAGTAAAGGATCCCCTTGGAATGAGTGACCATAACATGGTTGAATTCCATATTCAATTAGAGGGTGAGAAGGTTGGATCTCAAACAAGCGTGCTAAGCTTGAATAAAGGAGACTATGAAGGTATGAGAGCGGAATTGAGTAGAGTGGATTGGGAAAATAGATTAAAGGGTAAGACGATACATGATCAGTGGTGTACATTTAAGGAGTTATTTTACAACTTCCAAAAAATATATATTCCACTGAGAAGAAAAGGGTGTAAAAGAAAAGACAGCCATCCGTGGCTAAGTAAAGAAATTAAGGATAGTATTCGACTAAAAACAAGGGCATATAAGGTAGCCAAATCTAGTGGGAGGATCGAGGATTGGGAAAACTTTAAAAGACAGCAAAAAATAACAAGAAGATTGATTAAGAAAGGGAAGATAGATTATGAAAGTAAATTAGCAAAAAATATAAAAACAGATAGTAAGAGTTTTTATAGTTATATAAAAAGAAAAAGGGTGGCTAAAATAAATGTTTGTCCCTTAGAGGATGAGACCAGGAAATTAATGGTGGGAAATATGGAGATGGCAAAAACACTGAATGAATATTTTACATCAGTCTTTACAGTAGAAGACACTAAGAATATCCCAACACTGGACAAACAGGGGGCTAAAGGGGGGAGGAGCTAAATACGATCAAAATCACTAAGGAAGTGGTACTCGGTAAAATAATGGGACTCAAGGCGGATAAATCACCTGGACCTGATGGCTTACATCCTAGGGTCTTGAGGGAAGTGGCGGTAGGGATTGTGGATGCATTGGTAATAATTTTCCAAAACTCCCTGGACTCGGCAAAGGTCCCGGCAGACTGGAAAACTGCTAATGTAACACCCTTATTTAAAAAGGGCAGCAGACAGAAGGCTGGAAACTATAGACCGGTTAGCCTAACATCTGTGGTAGGTAAAATTTTGGAGTCCATTATTAAGGAGACAATAACAGGACATTTGGATAATCATAATTTAATAGGACAAAGTCAGCATGGTTTTATGAAGGGGAATTCATGTTTGACAAATTTGCTGGAGTTCTTTGAGGAAGTAACGTATAGGGTGGATAAAGGGGAACCAGTGGACGTAGTGTATTTAGACTTCCAAAAGGCATTTGACAAGGTGCCACACAAAAGATTATTGCTTAAGATAAAAAATCATGGGATTGGGGGTAATATTCTGGCATGGATAGAGGATTGGCTGTCTAACAGAAGGCAGAGAGTTGGAATAAACGGTTCATTCTCAGACTGGCAATCAGTAACTAGTGGTGTTCCGCAGGGGTCAGTGCTCGGTACCCAACTCTTTACAATCTATATTAACGATTTGGAGGAGGGGACCGAGTGTAACATATCAAAGTTTGCAGATGATACTAAGATGGGAGGGAAAGTAGTGAGTGAGGAGGACATAAAAAACCTGCAAGGGGACATCAACAGGCTAAGTAAGTGGGCAGAGATTTGGCAGATGGAATACAATACTGGAAAGTGTGAGGTTATGCACTTTGGCAGGAAAAATCGTAGAGCAAGTTATTATCTTAATGGCAAGAAACTGGAAAGTACTGAAGTACAAAGGGATCTGGGGGTCCTGGTGCACGAAACTCAAAAGGTTAGTATGCAGGTGCAGCAAGTGATTAAGAAGGCCAATGGAATGTTGCTTTCATTGCTAGGGGGATAGAATATAAAAATAGGGAGGTATTGCTTCAGTTGTACAAGGTATTGGTGAGACCGCACCTGGAATACTGCGTACAGTTTTGGTGTCCATACTTAAGAAAGGACATACTTGCTCTCGAGTCAGTACAAAGAAGGTTCACTCGGTTAATCCCGGGGATGAGGGGATGGACATATGAGGCGAGGTTGAGTAGATTGGGACTCTACTCATTGGAGTTCAGAAGAATGAGAGGCGATCTTATTGAAACATATAAGATTGTGAAGGGGTTGGATCGGGTGGATGTGGGGAAGATGTTCCCGATGGGTGAAACTAGAACTAGGGGGCATAGTCTTAGAATAAGGGGCTGCTCTTTCAAAACTGAGATGAGGAGGAACTACTTCACTCAGAGGGTGGTAGGTCCATGGAATATGCTGCCCCAAAAAGCTGTCGAAGCTACATCATTACATAAATTTAAAACAGAAATAGACAGTTTCCTAGAAGTAAAGGGAATTAAGGGTTACGGGGAGCGGGCAGGAATTTGGACATGAGTCTAGGTTCGGATCGGTCATGGCCCTGTGGGTAGCGGAGCGGGCCCAGGGGCCATGTAGCCTGATCCTGCTCCTATTTCGTGTGTCTAATTCTGTTGGATTCAGGAGATGGTTCTGTGATAGTGGATTGGCGGTTAGGATCAGATCAGCCATGATCTTATTGAATGGCGGAGCAGGCTCGAGGGGCCGATTGGCCTACTCCTGCTCCTATTTCTTATGTTCTTAAGTTCTTATGTTCTAATTATTCTATGTATACTTCTGTACACCACATTTTCGCGGAATGGGAAGTACATGTGTCGTGGGTATATTAGATAGGTAATTACAGGGGAAGGTTGACTATGGAGGGTTGAAATTTTGCTCACTTCAGCAGGATGATACTTAAAGCAAGTTTAGTATCAACAGGGGCGAGTGTAAGGTGCAGGGTTCTCAAAATTCCCGCACTCCCCAAATTATGGATCAAGGGACCCTGTTTTGGACAAGTTATTAAAACCAGGTTACCCAAAATGGCTTCTGTAACCTCGTGACCAAAACTGACATGATTTTTAAAGCAAGGTTCTGCAGACAAGTAGGCCTGGAGACGAAACTTAAAATGCAGGAATCTGTGAAAAAAAAGGGACTCTCTGGAGCCAGCCAGACAAAGTAAACACAGAATACGCATTCATTCGACTTGAAATAAATCAAGCCAGAATGGGCCTAGAATCGAGGCCATTAGGTTTCTGCATATTTTAATCAGTAACAGCTCACAGTAGCCATCAAATCAGGATGGGGACAATTAAGTCTTATCCATGACAAAACAACGAGGACACCGGGGCCATTAGACCCAGAGACAACCACTCTACATGTCGTTAAAATAAATGGCTGTAATTATTTAAACAAGCCTGCCAAAAGTTAAACAATGGACTGACCTGATTTGGCGCACAGATAAGGAGTTGAAGAACGGGTATAATTGTAGGCCCATCAGTAGCAATCGCTCTCTTGACTCTTGCTCCTGCTCTCATCATCTGACCTTTGGCCTACTGCCGTTCGTACTCGCGCCCTGGCCTCGTGGTGGGCTCTCTTCTCGCTCCCCGCACCGCTCAACAACCAAGGACACCCATTACACCGGGGCCAAATGCGGAAGGAGAACAAAACCCGAGTTCAAAAACACACAGGCCACACAGGCCACAAACGGGCAGACGAGACGAGATGAGACGAAGAAGAAGGTAAACCAATAAAAGCAGAGAAGGGCAGCGAAAGACACATTGGTAAAAACCAAATGCCTAGTTATAAGCTGGTGTTTGGTGAAGAGATTGGCAGTGCATGTATGGACAGTGAGAATAAGTTGGCGTTTGTCACATGAACAGTGCAAGTAAGCTGGCGTTCGAAAAGTGGGTGGCAGTGCCCGTAACGAATAAACTGGCATTCGAAGCTTGGGTAGTGAAATCATCTAAGCGGTAAAACCACCAACCGACCCCTGACCGTGACATTACCACTAACGACCGCCCGAGGGAGAAGAAGAAGAAAACCCATCGCGACAAGACGATGACGGTAGCTGAGGAAAAGAAGGGTGCTTCGCATCAACAACTTCAGCGCCGCGCCCTGAGACCACGTGGCGACAGGGTACCCCAAAGGACAGGGAGAACAGACCTCAAAACTCACAATCGTTAAAGCAACAGGTTTTGGATTGGTGAGCATGAATTCCTGGCCCCTCATAGCTTAATCTAGTTAGGTATAGGGGGTGGGATAAGGATAAGGGGATTGTTAATGTAGTTGTTTCCCTCGATGTGCCGTGTGTTCCCCATTCCCATATAAGTGTAATTGTTTATGCCTGTATTTCATACCAGTAATTTTCATAAGATTGTTTTATTCTGCTTTTAATAAAATCTTGGTTTTCTTGCACCAAACCACTTGTCTACTCGATTTTCTGTATCGCCGCCTGTACCTAAGTCCAGTGTCTAGAACCCAGGGGTGTGGGAGCGATTCGAACCGCTCAGAGACAGTCAGAGGTGAAGCTGACTGGGCGCACACGCCACCCCCTACACACTTACAAGGCAATGCTATATATCAATTGCTCACTCTAAAGCATAGCAAAGGATATTTAAGAGGAAGCTAGATAAACACATGAGGGAGAAAGGAATAGAAGGATATGCTGATAGGATGAGATGAAGAGGGGTGGGAGGAAGCTTGTGTGGGGCATAAACACCAGCATTGACCAGTTGGGGCGAATGTTCTGTTTCTGTGCTGTGCATTCTATATAATTCTATGTAATTCTACGTATAGGTTTCGGTAACTCTCCTGACTTTAACGAAACTTGAGCTGGCACCAGGGAAATCTCCGCTGTAACGGAAATTTGTAACAATAGATTAGTGTAAGACGCTGTTAGTGGTACAGGCAAAACAGGTTACTGCAACCTGTCCGTTCTGACGACGGGATCCCAGCTCAGATAACTGTCCACGAACATCAGTTCAATGCAGTACATGCAAGCTTAAATCCGCAGGAATTTACCGTTCAAACAAAATGCAAAAGGCACTGTTTTCCAAAACATCATCCCACTGCCACAACACTTCCCTGTTCATCCCGCAACGGACGGCGCCCTCATCAAAGCCCCCTTTTTAATCTCAAAAGACAGCGAACTTCAAACAGATAAAAACCCCGCACTGCTGAAAGCTTCGCCCCCTGCCTGTGTCTCCTCGGTTTTCGCAATGATTCGTTTTGTATTTAAAGTTGCTCTTTTTCTTTTTACCAGGTATCCTATCCCATCACTTCATTAACTTCAAATGATTCATTTCGAAACGAGAGATGACACCTGCAACACCAGACTGACCTGAGATACATCAAAAACATACTTTCCCCAGCCCCTCTGTGTGTGCCTGTGGATGGTTTCACAAAATGTATTTCCAAGAAAACAAAAGCATTCCAGTGACGAACAGCAAAAAAACAAAATTCCCAGGTTTCCGGAACCTGTTCGCTACAAAGAGCAGAAACCTCAGGCAAGCTCTTGTGATTACATGAACCCGAGAGAGGCAGAGATGGAAATAGTCAGAGATAGCACGAGAGTGCCACTCACAGAAAGACTGAGATAGCCGGCGACATCAGGTTTACACCGCACAATCTGGACTGCACAATTATTGCCATAAACCCAACCGCCGAGTGTTTCAGCATCTTACCAAAATGTGTTATCTCAAAGTAACTGGCACGTGCTTGTTGAAACGCCAAAGGCAAGAACCCCTGTTAACTTTTCAAGATCCGAAGGACCAATCTCCAGTCTGAACTGATCCACATGTGAGGAGGGATCGTTCATCTGCACCTTCGCTCCTTTGTTTACCTTTCATTGCTCTACAGTTAAAGTACAAAAAATGTCTTTCCCTAACAACTAAAGCGAAGACAAGCTTTTCGGTGTGTGCACTAAACACAAATGAATTAAACTGATCAATAATTCCGAAAGTAAGAAATAGTCGCTTCCTTACCTTGATGAACAGTCAGAATAAGCAACAGAGCAGGAGCCCAGGGACCAGACATGGTGGCAGGAGCGGAGTGGGTGTTTATTCCATTGAATCACCTGCTGCAGTTGAACTCTTGGCTCGGAGATTGCCAAGTCCCAGCCCCGCACGGTTCTGATCCGCCCAGACCCACTCACACCAGTTTTACAGACTGGCGGCTCTGACGTGTTTCCCTTTTTCTCCGAGTCTCGTTTCCCGTTGACTCTGACACTATTGCTTTTGTTGGTGTGGATGTATTTGAATAACCGCCACACAACGTTAATAATCTCTTAATTAAAAAAACTTTGTTTTGAACTGGGCTATTTAAAATAAACTAATCGGTGAAATTGCAGTCACTGTCGGATATATAGTATCGTTAAGTAAAAACAGAAAATGCTGGGAATATAAAGCAGGTTAGTCAGCATCTGTAAAACGAAAACACAGGTTAACCTTTCGGATATAAGACCCTACACTGAAAACGGTAACCTGTCTTTTCTCCACACAGATGCTCGCTGGACTGATGTATATTCCCACAATTTTCTGCTTTTATTTCAGATTTCCAATATTTGCCGTTTTTCTTTTTATTTGTCTTAATTAGTTTGGAATTTTGCATATCATATCATACTGAGGTGTCCAGATGTGTACTATTCACCACAAGTGCGGGCTTGGAAATAAAAGCAGCATTTACTACAGTAATTGGTACAGTCGCCCCGACATTTATTTTAGCAAGGGAAGGAAATGTATATCATCTGTTACATATTGTCAAAGAAAGCATGCTGCTGGGCTTTCCTGGGGACAGCATGCCATCCACGGAAATGGTGTGGTGGGTAGAATTGATTATGTGGGTAGAATTGATTATAAGGTCTAAAGTGGGGATGTTCGCTGATGACTGCACAGTGTTCAGTACCAACCTCAGATAATGAACCAGTCCATGCCCAAATGCAGCAAGACCTGGATGACATTCAGGCTTGGGCTGATTAGTGGCAGGTAACATTCTCACCACACAAGTTCCAGGCAATCACTATCTCCAAAAAGCGAGCATCTAACCACCGACCCTTGACATTCAATGGCATTACCATCGCCGAATTTCCCACCATTGATATCCTGGGGGGTCACCATTGACCAGCCACATAAATACTGTGGCAACAAGAGCAGGTCAGAAGCTGGGTCTTCTGCAGCGAGTGTCTCACCTCCTAACTCCCCAAAGCCTTTCCACCATCTACAAGGCACAAGTCAGGAGTGTGATGGAATACTCTCCACTTGCCTGGATCAGTGCAGCTCCAACAACACTCAAGAAGCTTGACACCATCCAAGGCAAAGCAGCCCACTTGATTGGCACCCCATCCACCACCTTAAACATTTACTCCCTCCACCATTGGCGTACCGTGGCTGCAGTGTGTGCCATCTACAAGATGCACTGCAGCAACTTGCCAAGGCTTCTTCAGCAGCACTTCCCAAATGCATGACCTCTACCATCTAGAAGGCCAAGGGCAGCAGGCACATGGGAACACCACCACCTCCAAGTTCCCCTCCAAGTCACACACCATCTTTACTTGGAAGTATATCGCCGTTCCTTCATCGTCGCTAGTTCAAAATCCTGGAACTCCCTCCCTAACAGCACTGTGGGAGTACCTTCATCACACAGACTATAAGAGTCATGAAAGTTTAAGAAAGTGTAAAGAAGAAAGAAAATACTTTAAAATATTGGTTAAATATTATGGTACAGTATGTATGTACATTTGTTTGTTATTGATGCATATTCTAGTATAATATAGTTAATTTACCTGACTGACTTATTGTATTGAGAAACACCCTCTTTTCTTGGTCCAATAGTATAGTCTGAGAGACCCCCTTTATTCTTGCTACAATGGTACAGTCCTTAAGCTTGTCACATGATATCCAGCCATTTTTACAGTTCAAGCTCCACGAGGCTGGAAAAGGTAGAAGCTTTGAGGGCTGTGGTGCAATACAGTTTTTGATCGTGTGTGTTAAACGTGTTTTACTTTGAAATCCTGTTTGAAATGTACTACAGTAAACAGTTAAAAGACAAAGTTACGTTTTGGAATGTTTTATTTCGACACGCGTCTACTCGTTAAAAGCCTCAAAGCTCAGTGGCTGCATATTGGAAACTACGGAGTGCCACTACACAGACTGCAGCAATTCAAGAAGGTGGCTTACCACCACCTTCTCAAGGGCAACTAGGCATGGGCAATAAATGCTGGCATTGCAGGCGATGCCCACATCCCATGAACGAATAAAAAAAAGATATACCTGGGTATAATAACCAGCATAAAAAAATACATATTACCACCCATCCTACAAGAAATCCCAGAGGACATATTCCACTCAAAAGAAAATGTAAAATGCATTTTTTGCATTTAGCAACAGGAGTAAGATAAGGGGGAACCAGTGGATGTGGTGTATATAGATTTTCAGAAGGCATTCAATAAGGTGCCACACAAGAGGTTATTAAACAAAATTAGGGCTAATGGGATTGGGAATAATATACTAGCATGGATTGAGGATTGGTTAACGGACAGAAAACAGAGAGTAGGAATAAACGGATCATTTTCGGGTTGGCAGGCTGTAACAAGTGGGGTACCACAAGGATCATTGCTTGGGCCTCAGCTATTCACAATCTATATCAATGATTTGGATGAGGGAACCAAATGTAATATATCCAAGTTTGCTGATGATACAAAGCTAGGTGGGAATGTAAGTTGTGAGGAGGATGCAAGGAGGCTTCAAGGGGATATAGACAGGCTAAGTGAGTGGGCACAAACATGGCAAATGGAATATAATGTGGAGAAATGTGAAGCTATCCACTTTGGTAGGTAAAAAAGAAAAGCAGAGTTTTTTTAAATGGTGAGAAATTGGGGAATGTTGGTGTTCAGAGGGACCTAAGTGTCCTTGGGCATGAATCACTGAAAGTTAACATGCAGGTATAGCAAGCAATTAGGAAAGCAAATGGTATGTTGGCCTTTATTACAAGAGGATTTGAGTATAATAGTAAAGACGTCTTACTGCAATTATATAGGGCCCTGGTGAGATCACATCTGGAGTATTGTGTACAGTTTTGGTCTCCTTACCTAAGGAAGGATATACTTGCCATGGAGGGAATGCAACGAAGGTTCACCAGACTGGTTCCTCGGATGGGGGGATTGTCCTATGAGGAGAGATTGAGTAGACTAGGCATATACTCTCTCGAGTTTAGAAGAATGAAAGGTGATCTCATTCAAACATACAAAATTCTCACAGGGCTTGACAGGGTAGATGCAGGGAGGATGTTTCCCCTGGCTGGGGAGTCTAGAACCAGGGGTCACAGTCTCAGAATAAGGGGTCAGCCATTTAAAACTGAGATGAGGAGAAATTTCTTCACTCAGAGGGTGGTGAACCTTTGGAATTCTCTACCCCAGAGAGCTGTGGAGGCTCAGTCATTGAGTATATTTAAGACAGAGATCGATAGATTTTGGATATTAAGGGAATCATGGGATATGGGGATAGTGCAGGAAAGTGAAGTTGAGGTAGAAGATCAGCCATGATCTTATTCAATGGCGGAGCAGGCTCGATGGGCCAAATGGCCTACTCCTGCTCCTATTCCTTATGTTAGCCTAGAATCTCTGCGAGGTGCTCTTATCTCCTGCCGTAATTTCGGTGCAAGATCAGCGGATACTCCAGAGAAAGTGTGAAAAGCTAAAAATGGACATTTACACAATTTCTTCAGGGATTCCACTGATTATCCGCCACAGTAGCCCAGCAGAATCCTCACAGAAATACTCGTGTAGAATTTTTTTTTTAAGTAAGTAGGAACATAGGTACAGAAGTAGGCCATTCAGCCCCTCAAGCCTGTTCTGTTATTCAATGAGGGCATGGCTGATCCGTATCCTAACTCCATCCACCCACCTTGGCTCCATATCTCTTAATACCCTTGGCTAGCAAAAATCTATTGATGTCAAATTTAAAAATATTGATGGCCTCTAGTTATGCTAGGCCATCAATATAAGATAATCACCAAGAAATCCAAGAGGGAATTCAGAAGAAACTTCTTTACCCAAAGAGTGGTGAGAATGTGGAACTCGTTACCACAGGGAGTGGTTGAAGCGAATAGTATAGATGCATTTAAGGGGAGGCTAGACAAGCATATGAGGGAGAAGGGAATAGAGGGTTATGCTGACAGAGTTAGGTGAGGAAAGACGGGAGGAGGCTCGAGTGGAGCATAAATGCTGGCATGGATTGGTTGGGCCAAATGGCCTGTTTCTGTGCCATATATCCTATGGAGTGCTATGTACAATATATCGATATAATTTTTTACTTCGGTGCTTCCCCTTGATGATAGTGTATGTTTTGTGTGCTCTATGTCCTAAATTTGTGATTCTTCTAGGTGCTTGCCCAATGGCCAAAATAAATGAAGTGTCTAGTTGCTGAGTGTCAGAGGGATTGAAGTGACCCTGTACCTCCTTGTGCTAGGTCAAGAGATGGCACTGCACCTGGTGCCTCCACATCCAATGCCATGATAGCTGGCTGCTTCTGCCCACTTTCTGCCATTTCAGGGAGGGGACCTGAATAGCCCAGCTGTGAATTCACACTGATGGGCAGCAGTCTCATCTGTGCTTACTCCAATTATGCCTCTGTTACTGGGCACTTGCTCAGCATGTCCTCTAACCTGTGTGGGAGTGCTTATGAGGGCAGCGAAGGCCTGTGTGATCGCTCTCCTCATCTGATCGCCCAGTATAAAACTTAAGAACATAAGCAATAAGATCATGGCTGATCTTCGACCTCAACTCCACTTTCCCGCCCAATTTCCATATCTCTTGCTTCCCCTAGAGTCAAAAACTCTATCTATCTATCTCAGCCTTGAATATACTCAATGACTGAACATTCACAGCCCTTTTGGATAGAGAATTCCAGATTCACAACCCTCTGAGTGAAGAAATTCCTCCTCATCTCAGTCTTAAATGACTGAACACTTATCCTGAGACAATGCCCTCTAGCTCTAGACTCTCCAGCCAGGGGAATCATCCTCCCAACATCCACCCTGTCAATCCCCCTCAGAATCTTATATGTTTCAATGAGATCACCTCTCATTCTTCTAAACTTCAGAGAGTATAGGCCCAATCTACTCAATCTCTCCTCATAGGACAACCCTCTCATCCCAGGAATCAATCTAGCGAATCTTCATTGCACCGCCTCTAAGGCATGTATGTCCTTTCTCAGATAAGGAGACAAAAACTGTGCACAGTACTCCAGGTGTGGTCTCTACAAAGGCCTGCACAATTGTAGTAAGATTTCCTTACTCTTGTACTCCAATCCCCTTGCAATAAAGACCAAGATGCCATTTGTCTTCCTAATTGTTTGCTGTACCTGCATGCTAACTTTCTGTGTTTCCTGTATGAGGACACCTAAATCTCTCTGAACACTAATATTTAGTAGTTTCTCAAAAAAATAGTCTGTTTTTCTATTCTTCCTACCAAAGTGAATAACCTCCCGCATCTGCCACCTTATTGCACACTCACTTAACCTGTTTATATCCCTTTGCAGACTCTTTGGGCTCAATTTTATCATTGGTGGCGGGTTGGGTGCGGGTCAGGTGATCAGTGGGTCCCAATCCCGAAAGAGGTTAATGACCTTGTCCGAACAGGTAAAGTGAGTATGCCATCATCTTTACCCTCATTCTGCAGCCCCATCTCCTCTCAGCACCATCACTCTGCATTGTCAACCTACTCCTACACATCCCACTTTACCCTTACATCCCTTGCACCCTTAACCATTCCCTCTCTCTCTATGTGCACAATCACTTAACTATTCGACTATGCTACCCTCACACTCCCTATCACTGTGATGCTATGACAACAACTAACAACACACAGGGAGGGCCCTTAGTATTGGGACCTCACTCCATCTTTGTGTCCTTCTAAGCATCTATGCTATGGATTATCTACACTCACTTCATCATTCTCATTCAAACTCCACTTGTGTCCCTCATTGCAGCAAAAGAGACCCCACAATAAGAGGGAAAGGGCGAAGGCCAGAGGAGGGCCAGCCTCAATAGCCCATCTTACCAGCGCAGAGGAGGTGGCCCTAGAGATCGTTGGTGCCGAGGAGGATGTGGAAGTGGGGGACGGACAGAAAGGCACATCAGAGCAAGCTGGTGACAGGATAGTTTTGCATCTCTCTCATTGATATTGCATGATACCTGGGATGACAGGAATGATGTATGAGAAGAGATTGGATTGATTAGGCTTGTATTCGCTAGAGTTTAGAAGAATGAGAGGGGATCTCATTGAAACTTATAAAACTCTAACAGGACTAGACAGACTAGATGCAGGAAGGATGTTCCCGATGGCGGGGGAGTCCAGAACCAGAGGCCACAGTCTAAGGATAAGGGGTAAGCCATTTAGGACTGAGATGAGGAGGAATTTCTCCACCCAGAGAGTGGTGAACCTGTGGAATTCTCTACCACAGAAGGCAGTTGAGGCCAATTCATTAAATATATTCAAAAAGGAGTTAGATATATTTCTTAAGGCTAAAGGGATCAAGGGATATGAGGAGAAAGCAGGGACAGGGTACTGAATTTGGATGATCAGCCATGATCTCATTAAATGGCGGAACAGGCTCGAGGGGCTGAATGGCCTACTCCTGCTCCTTTCTTCTATGTTTCTATGATTCTATGAGCGACTGATATGGCTTCTGATGCTCAAACAGATTGACTTATGATCATCTGCACTATTCCATGTGCATGCTACATTTATATCACATGTCTAACTCATGCCTTTACTCCCCCACAGGACCATCGACAGCCCCCCTCCCCACTGTCCAGGAGGAAGAGGCTGAGCCAGAAGCTGCAACCTCTGAGGGTGCAGCATCAGCAGAATTAAGCGCACCAAGCACCAGCGCAGACACGCACACCTCGGTGGGACCTTCGCAACATAGAGTAGTGTTGTCACCTGGTGTATCACAGCTCACAAGTGAGCATCAGCAGATGGTGGAGACAGGGACAGCATTGGAGAGTCCTCGTTGGAGGTCGCAGGGTGCTCCCAGCTCTGCTCAGCTGCATGTGGACCCTGTGCCTCCGGGTCTATCCAGAAGGAGAGCGGTGCTGGGACTCCAGGAACAGGTGCAGGAGTCTCTGGCAGGTTTTATCTCCAGGGTCACTGCGAGTGTGGAGCGAATGGAGGAGTCCAATGCTAACATGAGCAGAGCCTTTGTGGAGGCATTGGCGAATCAACACATCCCCGCGGAAAGGATGGCAACCTTCGTGGAAAGGATGGCTACCTCCGTGGAAAGCATGGCTACGGCAGAGGAGAGGATAGCTACGGCCATGGAGGAGCTAACTCGTCAGAGTGTGGAAAACATGGTGAATGTTCAGAATAGACTGACATCTCTGGAGGAGCGATGGACAGCTATTGATCAGAGAAACCAGACCTTCATGGAAGTCCACTGGAGTAGGACTGCCAATGCAGAAACGGGTCCTCACGTGCAGCAAGATGCTGTTAAGCCTCTTGCTAGCTCTGAAGTGGGGCTGACCCATGAGAGGGATGTTGGTGGCAGAGAACAAGGAAGTGGGGCCTCCTCTCCAAGCGCTCACACTCCCATGCCACTGTGGAGCCCTCAGGCAGAGCCCCACCAGAGTCCTCACTCAACTGAGATGGGCGTTTCAGCCCCTGCACAACTGCAGGAGGAGCAGACTGTTGGCGAGCCCTCACAGGCTTGCAACCCCAGAGGACACTCGCCAAAGGTTTCGAACCAGGAGCAGCATGAGAGTGAGCAAGGGGCCTCCACATCTGCTGAAGCCACAGGGGAAGCACCACATAGGAGCACGTGTAAGTGAAAGATAATGCACAAGTAGTCACAAGGGTAGTCACTTGGGTGTTCTGTTGTGTTTAATTGTTAAATGCCATCCTTTAGTCAATGTATTAAAATGAAGTGATGGCAAACTGTTGAAGTTTTGGACTCAGTCATTTTGGAAACATTGAGGGCTCAGGGCGAATTGTCTTTGTCATGATGGTGGTCAGAGTGATAGGAAGCCACAGGTTCTTGTCCATTGTCTATGGTGTGGTAAGAAGGTGCCAGGCACATATGTTTGAATGGGCAACTTAAGCAAATCTGGCTAAGATGAGTGCATCCCTTGCAACCCAGGCAGCAATGTGCTCGAATGCTGCTGCAGCTGGTTGATGCGCATCCGCAAGGTCTTCGTTCTCATTCTCCTCCTCCTCCTCTTCCTCCTCCTCCTCATCTGAGGAGGCTATACACTGAGCCACTTGTTCCTCAGGCAGCTGCAAGCCACGATGCTGTGCGATGTTGTGCAGTGCACAGCAGACCACGACGATTCTGCAGACCCTGACTGCTGAGTACTGCACGGCTGCACCTGATCTGTCAAGGCATCTGAATCGCATCTTCAGCAAGCCGATGGTTTGCTCGATAATGGATCTGGTTGAAATGTGGCTGGAGTTGTAGCGCTCCTCAGCTTCGTTGGATGGCCTCCTGACCGGTGTCATTAGCCACGTCTTCAGGAGATAGCCCTTGTCTCCAAATAGCCATCCGTAAAGTTGGTTTGGTGAACTGAAGAGCGGAGGCACACTAGACTGCCGCAGGATGAACGAGTCATGGTAACTGCCAGGGTAATTGGCGCAAACATGCAAAATGCCCTTGTTGTCGTTACACACCAGCTGCACGTTGAGGGAGTGGAAGCCCTTGCGGTTGACAAAAAGAGCTGGGTTGTGATGGGGTGCCTTAAGGGCCACATGTGTGCAGTCTATGACACCCTGCACCCTTGGCAAGATTGCCATACTTGCAAAGCCAACCGCACGCGCGGTTATACTTGCTTGATCCATGGAGAAATGTATGTAATTGTGGGCCTGTGCAAAGAGGGCATCGGTAACCTGCATGATGCAAGTGTGTGCGGCCGACTAGGAGATGCCGCTGATGTCTGCTGAAGATCCCTGGAGCAAAAAAGTTGAGTGCGGTGGTGACTTTGACAGCCACTGGTAAGGGGTGTCCACCCGTTCCTCTGGGCTCCAGGTGTTGGTGCAGCATTGCACAGATGTCACCGACTAACTCTCGCAAAAGTCTCAGCCTCCTTTGGCACTGCTACTCACTCATGTTGAGGAAGCTTATCCTCATCATGTAAACCCTGTTTTGGGGGTATCTCCTGCAGCGACGTATTTCCCTGTGCTGGTGCTTTCTGCCCTGTGCACTATCAGGTGGGTGAGCAGCAGGTTGGCGTTACTGTTGCTGCTGCTGTTGTGCCTGGTTCTGCTGCTGCCGCAGCTGCTCATCCTCCGAATCTGAGGAACAGGATGAAAGGAAATAAATGGTTCCCATGCTGCTGGTAGATATCCCCATTGAGGAAGCGCTCAATCAATGTGGGGAGAGGGTTTTCCCAGGAGGTCACAGTGGAGATGGATCCAAGATCAGTAGACCTGCAAAACGTTAGAAACATAGAAAAATAGGAGCAGGAGTAGGCCATTCGGCCCTTCGAGCCTGCTCCACCATTCAATATGCTCATGGCTGATCTTCTATCTCAATACCATATTCCCGCTCTCTCCCCATACTCCTTGATGCCTTTTGTGTCTAGAAATCTATCTATCTCCTTCTTAAATATAGAGAATTCCACAGGTTCACCACCCTCTGAGTGAAGAAATGTCTCCTCATCTCAGTCCTAAATGCCCTACCCCGTATCCTGAAACATAGAAACATAGAAGATAGGAGCAGGAGTAGGCCATTCGGCCCCTCGAGCCTGCTCCACCATTCAATACGATCATGGCTGATCATCCAAATTCAGTACCCGGTCCGTGCTTTCTCCCCATACCCCTTGATCCCTTTAGCCTTAAGAAATATATCCAACTCCTTCTTGAATATATTTAATGAATTGGCCTCCACTGCCTTCTGTGGTAGAGAGTTCCACAGGTTCACCACTCTCTGGGTGAAGAAATTCCTCCTCATTTCTGTCCTAAATGGCCAACTCCTTATCCTTAGACTGTGTCCCCTGGTTCTGGACTCCCCGACCATTGGGAACATCCTTCCTGTATCTAGTCTGTCCAGTCCTGTCAGAATTTTATAAGTTTCAATGAGATCACCTCTCATTCTTCTAAACTCCAGTGAGTACAAGCCCAATCGACCCAATCTCTCCTCATACGTCATTCCTGCCATCCCAGGTGTCAGCCTGGTGAATCTTCGCTGAACTCCTTCCATGGCAAGAACATCCTTCCTCAGATAAGGCAACCAAAACTGCACACAATACTCGAGATGTGGTCTCACCAAAGCCCTGTACAACTGCAGCAAGACATCCTTTTTCCTGTACTCAAACCCTCTCACTACGAAGGCCAACGTACCATTTGCCTTCTTAACCGCCTGCTGCACCTGCATGCTTACCTTCAGTGACTGGTGCACAAGGACACACAGGTCTCGTTGCACTTCCCCTTCTCCCAATCTATTGCCATTTAGATAATAATCTGCCTTCCTGTTTTTGCCACCAAAGTGGACAACCTCACATTTACCCACGTTATATTGCATCTGCCATCTTTCTGCCCAATCACCCAACATGTCCAAATCATCCTGGAGTTTCTCGACATCCTCCTCACAGCACACACGCCCACCCAGCTTTGTGTCGTCTGCAAATTTGGAGATATTACATCTAGTTCCCTTGTCTAGATCATTAATATATATTGTGAATAGCTGGGGTCCAAGGACCGATCCCTGCGGTACCCCACTAGTCACTGCCTGCCACTCGGAAAAGGACCCGTTTATTCCAACTCTTTGCTTTCTGTCCGCCAACCAGTTCTCTATCCAAGTCAATACCTTGCCCCCAATCCCATGTGCCTTAACTTTACACGCTAATCTCTTATGCGGGACCTTATCGAAGGCCTTCTGAAAGTCCAGATACACCACATCCACTGGTTCTCCCTTATCTATTTTACCAGTTACATACTCAAAAAATTCCAGTAGATTAATCAAGCACGATTTACCTTTTGTGTATCCATGTTGACTTTGTCCGATCCTGTCACTGTTTTCCAAGTGCTCTGCTATTACATCTTTTATAATGGACTCTAGCATTTTCCCCACTACTGAGGTAATTCCCCGTTTTCTCTCTACCACCTTTTTTGAATAGTGGGGTAACATTAGCTACCCTCCAATCCATGGGTACTGTTCCAGATTCCATCGAATGTTGGAAGATGATTAGCAATGCATCTGCTATTTCTAGGGCCACTTCCTTAAGTACCCTAGGATGTAGATTATCAGGCCCTGGGGGTTTATCGGCCTTCAATCCCATCAATATCCCTAACACCATTTCCCTACAAATACTGATTTCTTTCAGTTCCTCCCTTTCATCAGACCCTATGTTCCCCGACATTTCTGGGAGGTTATTTGTGTCCTCCTTTGTGAAGACAGAACCAAAATATGTATTTAGTTGGTCTGTCATTTCTTTGTTCCCCATTATAAATTCCCCTGATTCTGACTGCAAGGGACCTATGCTTGACTTCACCAATCTTTTTCTCTTCACATATCTATAAAAGCTTTTACAGTCAGTTTTTATGTTCCCTTCAAGCTTACTCTCATATTCTATTTTCCCCTTCTTAACTAATCCCTTTGTCCTCCTTTGTTGAATCCTAAATTGCTCCCAATCCTCAGGATTATTGCTTTTTCTGGCCAATTTGTATGTCCCCTCCTTGGATCTTATGCTATCCCTAATTTCCCTTGTTAGCCACGGTTGAGTCACCTTTTTTGTTTTATTTTTGTGCCAAACTGGGATGAACAAATTCTGTCGTTCATCCATGCGGTCTTTGAATGTTTGCCATTGCCTATCCACCGTCAACCCTTTGAGTGACATTCCCCAATCAATGAGACTGTGACCCCTCGTTCTAGACCCCCCCAGCCAGGGGAAACATCCTCCCTGCATCCAATCTATCTAACCCTGTCAGAATTTTATATGTTTCAATGAGATCCCCTCTCATTCTTCTAAACTCTAGTGGATACAGGCCTAGTCGACCCAATCTCTCCTCATACGACAGTCCTGCCATCCCAGGAATCAGTCTGGTGAACTTTGCTGCACTCCCTCTATGGCAAGTATATCCTTTCTTAGGTAAGGGGATCAAAATTGCACACAGTACTCCAGGTGTGGTCTCACCTGTACAACTGTAGTAAGACATCCTTGCTCCTATACGCAAATCCTCTTGCAATGAAGGCCAACATACCATTTGCCTTCCTAACTGCTTGCTGCACCTGCATGTTTGCTTTCAGTGACTGGTGTACAAGGACATCCAGGTCATTTTGTACATCAGCATTTCCCAATCTATCACCATTTAAATAATATTCTACCTTTCCGTTTTTCCTACCAAAGTGGATAACTTCACATTTATCCACGTTATACTGCATCTGCCATGTATTGGCCCAGTCACTCAACTTGTCTAAATCACCTTGACGCCTCTTTGCATCCTCCTCACAACTTACAATCCCACCTAGTTTTGTGTCATTGGCAAACTTGGAACTGTTACATTTGGGTTCCCTCATCCAAATCATTGATATATATTGTGAATAGTTGGGGCCCAAGCACTGATCCCAGCAGTACCTCTCTAGTCACCGCCTGCCACCCCGAAAAAGACCCATTTATTCCTGCTCTCTGTTTCCCGTCTGTTAACCAATTTTCAATCCATGCCAGTATATTGCCCCCAATCCCATGTGCTTTAATTTTGCCGACTAACCTCTTATGTGGGGCTTTATCAAAGGCCTTCTGAAAATCCAAATACACCACATTCACTGGTTCTCCCTTATCTATTTACATCCTCAAAAAACTCCAGTAGGTTTGTGAAACATGATTTCCCTTTCATAAATCCATGTTGACTTTGTCTAATCCCATTGATATTTTCTAAGTGTCCTGTTATCACATCCTTTATAATAGACTCTAGCATTTTCCCTACTACTGATGTTAGGCTAACCAGTCTGTAGTTCCTGGTTTTCTCTCTCCCTCCTTTTTTAAATAGTGGGGTTACATTTGCCACCTTCCAATCTGCAGGAACTGTTCCATATTCTATAGAAATTTAGAAGATGACAACCAATGCATCCACTATTTCCATGGCTATTTCCATGGCCTCTTTTACTACTCTGGGATGCAGATTATCAGGCCCTGGGGATTTATTGACTTTCAGTCCTATTAATTTCTCCAGCACTAGTTTTTTACTAATACTAATTTCCTTTAATTCCTCCTTCTCACTAGGCCCTTGGTTCCATTGCATTTCTGGGAAGTTATTTGTGTCCTCTTCCATGAAAGCAGAACCAAAGTATTTGTTTAGTTGTTCTTCCATTTCCTTGTTCCCCATTATAAATTCTCTGTTTCTGACTGTAAGGACTTACATTTGTCTTCACTAATCTTTTTCTTTTTACATACTTGTAGAAGCTTTTACAGTCCACTTTTATGTTCCTTGCAAGTTTACTCTCATACTCTATTTTCCCCCTCTTAATCAATCTCTTCATCTAAGTTCTCCAAGACCTGAAAAAACAAAGTTTTGCCACTTGCAACTGATCTTGTTGAGAGCTCCGCCTTTATGGTGGAGCTGCAGCTATTAGAAAGCCAGCAACTTGTCAACCTGACAGGATTAGCTGGTGTCTTTCAGGAGGGAAGTGCAGCATGTTGGAAATGTGGCAACATTTGAAAGGGTTCTCAAAATAGGATTATAGAGGTACTTAAGTGGTAGTTAAGTGCCTTAAGGGTCTATCCCGCCACCAGGTGGTGCGACCGAAACTGACTCTGCAAGCCTGCCTCTGGCAAAGTTGCGCGGGGGCAAGTTGATGGTGGGATCGGAACCCGCCGTCATTTTTTCCACTTTTACCACCAGTCCCGCCTCCAAATCCACCTCCTCAGGGCTGGTAAAATTCAGCCATTTGTGTCCTCCTCACAGCTTACTTTCCCACCTAGCTTTGTATTGTCAGCAAACTTGGATACATTGCTCTCGGCCCCTTCATCTAAGTTATTAATATAGATTGTGAATAACTGAGGCCCAGGCACTGATCCTTGTGGCACCCCACTGGTTACAGCCTGCCAACCAAAAGATTACCCCTTTATCCCTACTCTCTGTTTTCTTTCCAGTAACCAATTTATGTTTGGTTGATTGAAGTCTCCCATTAAAATAACTTTCCTATTCTTCGGTATTCTTATCAACTCTTCATAGAGCAAACTTTCCTCCTTCTTATGCTGTAGCAGATCCCTAGTTTTAGCTGGGATATTTTGCATTAGAGATAGCTAACCACGGTAGCTAATCATTTAGCTATCCCCACCCACAGGACCAACATCATTTACCTCCCAGTTGGCCATGACATATATGGCTGACATGAATCTTGCCATTCATGTAGAAATGACTTATGAAATAATACTGGGCGGCCTGCTGGTGGCGCTGTCCAGGGAGAGTATTGTAAGATTCGCAAAATTCCCACATTTCCCCCAAGGTTATTAATAAAAGGGACCCTGCATGTGTAATGATCAATAACATGTCATTCTAGAGTGGTACACTAGATGGAGCCATAGAGATGTATTGCTGTGTATATAGTTGTATGTGTTTAAGACTACACTACCCATGATGCACTAGGCTACCCAGAAAGCAGTAGTCAAGATGGCTGCCTGCACACAGAAGTACACATGCTGAATCTCTACAGATGCTGTACCTAGAGAACGTGTACTGAATAAATGACTAGCTAGAAGCTAGCTGTTCATAATAAGAATGTCTAGTTATTAATGAACATAACATGGTACCAGGATTGGTGAAGATCTGCTCAAAATTGTGAAATGCGACATGGAGAATTTGAAGCCACCAGAGTTTTTGAATCTCACGGGAAATGTCGACTACAATTGGCGGACTTTCAAACAGCAATTTGAACTCTACATTGCTGCCATCGGGTTCGGTACGAAGCCAGATGCAAGGAAAATAGAGTTGCTGCTCACGGTTGCAGGCCCACAGGCGATAGAGGTACTTAATACATTTGTATTTAATCCAGAGGAGAACAGAAACAAATTAGACGATGTGCTAAAGAAATTTGATACACATTGTTCTCCCAAAAAGAATGAAACCTATGAGAGGTATGTGTTCTGTTCAAGGACACAGCAGCAAAATGAGACTTTTGATAGCTTTGTGACTGATCTGAAACTGAAAGCACAGACATGTAATTTCTCTGAGCTGAAAGCATCCATGATTCGTGACCAAATTGTGTTTGGTATTCATGATAAAAAGGTCAGGGAACGTCTGTTGAGAGAAACCGAACTGACATTGGAAAATGCTGTGAAAATATGCCAAGCCAGTGAGCTAGCTCGACAGCACGCGAAGACTTTCAGTGAAATCAATAATGATGCGATTGTAGTAAGTGCTGCTGTCGGTGCTGTGTCCTACAAGGGGAAGAAACATGGGCAGAACAGAAATGAAAAGCAATCGGAGGAAGGAAATTTTAATTGTAAACGCTGTGGTTACAAACACCAGTTAAGACAATGCCCAGCGTTTGGAAAAATGTGCACAAAATGTCATGGAAAGAATCACTTTGCCAAACAATGCTTTTCAAAAGTAACAACAAAGAAAGGGCAACAAGTCAATATGATTGAGGACACTGATTTAAGTGAGACATTTTTTGTACGAATGGTGTCATGTGACAATGTCAAAAATGATACAGAAAATGTGCATCCCTTAGATATGGACAATGCTGAACATAAAATTAATGCAGTAAAAGAGGACAAACGGATGATCCCACTGCAGGTAAATGGAGCATTAGTTACATTGAAACTAGACACTGGGGCAAAAGCAAACTTAATCAGTATGAGTGACATTAAAAATATGAAAGAAAAGCCCAAAATACAGAAAAAGTCAGTACTACTGAAGGACTATAATGGACAGAAAATAGATAGCTTAGGTGTATGCAGACTTAAAGTGACAGTCAAAGACAAAGTGCATCATCTCATGTTTTCTGTGGCGGCTGAAGGATTTGATTCACTACTGGGTGACAAAGCTTGTGAGGACTTAGAACTGGTCAAGAGCGTATACCGTATAAACTGTGCCATAAACAGACCAGACGACTCAGTGGATTCTGTAGTAAATAATTTCCAGGATGTGTTCAAAGGATTTGGAGTTCTACCATTCACTTACAAGATCCAGCTAAAGGAGGATAGAAACATAGAAACATAGAAGATAGGAGCAGGAGTAGGCCATTCAGCCCTTCGAGCCTGCTCCGCCATTCAATGAGATCATGGCTGATCATCCAAATTCAGTACCCTGTCCCTGCCTTCTCCCCATATCCCTTGATCCCTTTAGCCTTAAGAAATATATCCAACTCCTTTTTGAATATATTTAATGAACTGGCCTCCACTGCCCTCTGTGGCAGAGAATTCCACAGGTTCACCACTCTCTGGGTGAAGAAATTCCTCCTCATTTCAGTCCTAAATGGCTTACCCCTTATCCTTAGACAATAACCCATTGTTCTGGACTCCCCGTCCATCATAAACATCCTTCCTGCATCTAGTCTGTCCAGGCCTGACAGAATTTTATAGGTTTCGATGAGATCCCCTCTCAATCTTCTAAACTCCAGTGAGTATAAGCCCAATCGACACAATCTCTCCTCATACGTCATTCCTGCCATCCCAGGTATCAGCCTGGTGAATCTTCGCTGTACTCCTTCCATGGCAAGAACGTCCTTCCTCAGGTAAGGCGACCAAAACTGCACACAATACTCAAGGTGCGGTCTCACCAAGGCCCTGTACAGCTGTAGCAAGACATCCTTGTTGCTGTACTCGAACCCTCTTGCTACGAAGGCCAACATACCATTTGCCTTCTTAACCGCCTGCTGCACCTGCATGCTTACCTTCAGCGACTGGTGCACAAGAACACCCAGGTCTCTTTGCACTTCCCCTTCTCCCAATCTATTGCCATTCAAATAATAATCTGCCTTCCTGTTTTTGCCACCAAAGCGGATAACCTCACATTTATCCACATTATAGTGCATTTGCCATGTTTCTGCCCAATCACCCAATCTGTCCAAATCGTACTGGAGTTTCTCGACATCCTCCTCACAGCTTACCCTCCCACCCAGCTTTGTGTCATCTGCAAATTTGGAGATATTGGCCTAGAAATTCAGTTGCGTTCGCCAGCCGTTAGCGCCATAAGAGGAGTAGATTTCGAGCGCTAGGCACTTTGCGCCCGGGCGCAGAGCGATCTGCGCCTACGCCCAACTTCAGTTGACATTTTGCGCCGGCGCAAAGTGTTTGCGCGCGCTCAGCTGCGCGCGCACCTTATGACGTCATTTCGTCGTGCAACGCCGTTTGTGCGCCCCAAACCGGAACTTCAGTGGCGCCTGCCCAATGTGGGCGTGGCGCTGTTAAGAGCTGTGAAGTGGAACGCAGCGGAGGCCCTGCGGGCCTCGGGGAGCGCTAATTAAAGGGCACTTAGACTGAGGTATAAAGGCCAGCCATTTTGCTGCAATGACTTTAGTGCTTTGGATTTCTGGACAGAGACCAAGGAACAGACCTTACTGATTTGGGACAACATAGGAGAGGTATTTTTGGCTTCTGGCCAGAGCTTGGAAATTTGACTCATTGTGATTTGACTGTTTGCAAGTATATTATGGGGGCTGCATGGGGTTCCAACCCTCAGTTCCAGCATTATGTGCGAAAGGCTCGCAGACGCTGTGTGAGAGGGGCAGCCATGCCTAGGCGCAGAGGGGCCATCAGGCGTCGGCAACGTAGGCCTTATCCACTCAGGGAATACCGGCAGCAGGTGTCCTATCTCACCATGACTGCCGCGCATTGTGTGAAGAGGCTGCGCTTCAGAAGGGAGGTGGTTGCAGAGATCTGCCAGCTGCTTCACAGAGATCTGCGTCCACAGCTGATGTGCAGGACGTCTCTGTCGGTGGAAGTGAAGGTCACGGTGGCTCTGAACTTTTATGCAAGCGGCTCCTTCCAAGCCGCTGCTGGGGACATTGCGAACATCTCCCAGTTCGCCGTGCATCGCTGCATCCAGCAGGTCACCGATGCCCTTTTCGCAAGGAGACACCAATTCGTCTCCTTCCCCATGACCCTAGAGAGGCAGGAGCAGCGTGCAGTCAGATTTGCCAGGATCGCCGACTTCCCCATGGTGCAGGGCGCCATTGACTGCACGCATGTGGCTATGCGGGCACCTATCGACAATGCTGAGGATTACCGCAACTGGAAGGGCTACCATTCCCTCAATGTACAGCTGGTGTGTGACCACAGGCAGCGCATCCTAGCTGTCAATGCCCGCTTTCCAGGAAGCAGCCACGATGCATTTATCCTGCGCCAGACTACTGTGGCTGACATGTTCCAGGCACAGCCTCCCCCAAGGGGATGGCTTATCGGGGACAAGGGCTACCCTTTGTGTACATGGCTCATGACCCCGCTCCGCGCGCCCAGGACCCCTGCTGAGGAGGCATACAACGAAAGCCATCAAGCCACAAGGAACATCATAGAGCAAACGATTGGCGTCCTCAAGCAACGGTTCCACTGCCTGGATCGTTCCGACGGATCTCTACAGTATTCGCCGGATAGAGTCTCCCAGTTCGTCATCGTTTGCTGCATGCTGCACAACCTGGCTATCCGCAGGACTCGGGCACTGCCACCTCACGTTGGACCACCACCTCAGGAGGAGGAGCAGGAGGAGCATGAGGAGGAGGAGGAGGAGGAGGAGGAGTACCAGCCCAGGAGGGAGCCACAAGGTCCAAGGGCCGTCCGCCGGCGGCTTATTGAACGACACTTCTAGGCCCCCTGTCAGGGAATGGCTTGTGGCAATGAACGCACCTGAATGCAGCCGCTCCGCAAGCCCTCAGCTGGTTAACGCAACAACCACTTGAAACATGACACATGGACAAGCTGAATAAATAAAAAGCTTTATTTAACAAACTCAGGGCCCTTCCCACATGAAACACAAAAACAGACAACACCCCCAAAAAACAGTCAAAAACATATCTCACTCCCACAACCTGGGGAGGAATAACAAAACTTGTCCATCCAATTGGCCTTCATCCTCGGCCTTACCAAGGCAAACCCCCCCATACAGAACACAAACACCCCCATCTAAAAAAACATTTGCCATCATCTTCGGCCTTACCAAAATAAACCCCCCCCATACAGAACACAAACACCCCCATACAAAAAAACATTTGGCAACACACTCTACTTGGTGTGCCGAGAGGGCGAGTCCTTGTGCAGGCTTCTCCGGCCCCTGCCCGACCTGCTGCTCCGCCTCAACCTGGGCCCTGTGGGTGTTGCAAGGCTGGGGGAAGGCTCCTGAGGGGCACAAAGCGTGACGGCAGATGCCCTTGGGGGTCGGCCTAGACGAGGTCCGGCCCTGGAGGGGCCAGCTGCTGACTGCTGCAGCTGTGGCTGGGCAGCATCAGTCTCTCCAGCAGCTCGTCGCAGCTTTGCTTGGGGAGTGGCAGTGGCGGCTGCAGCAATGGGGGCAAGCTGGCTGATGCCAGGCGCTCGCTGGTCGCCAGAGACACTGGCACTCGGCCGGGCTGGCACTGCAGCAAGCGCAGCAATCTGGTGAAGGCCAGACCACTGTGCTGCAGCAGCGCGGCGGGTGCCCTGGCGATGCGTCCGTGACACAGCGAGTGTGGCAGAAGTGAGTGCCCGTACTGCCCTGGTCTGTGCCCGCATCAGACCAGCCAGTGTCTGCACGGCACCACTCATGAACTCTCGACTCGCGTCCTGTGCTGCCGCGAGTTGTTCGACACCCCTGGCCTGTGAGTCCCCGAAATCGGCCACACTATGAGCCAGGGACTCAATGGCCTGAGGCAACTGTCCCACAACCCGCATGAACTCGGTGTGGCGCCGCTCCGAATCCGCGGACATTTGATCAAGGAGGCGCACCTCCTGGGCGAGGACCGTCTCCGGACTGGAGGCCGGACTCTCCCTCTGGGGAGAAGGCCGTCGAGCTGGCCGACCCTTCCCGCGTGGCTGGACGCCACTGGGCCCAGCAACTGCCCTCCCCTGCAACACTTCGCCCCTCTGGGGAGAAGGCCGCCGAGCTGGCCGACCCTTCCCGCGTGGCTGGACGCCACTGGGCCCAGCAACTGCCCTCCCCTGCAACACTTCCCCCCTCTGGGGAGAAGGCAGCCGTGCTGCCCGACCCTTCCCGCGTGGCTGGACGCCACTGGGCACAGCAACTGCCCTCCCCTGCAACACTTCCCCCCTCTGGGGAGAAGGCAGCCGTGCTGCCCGACCCTTCCCGCATGGCTGGACGCCACTGGGCACAGGAGCTACACCCCCCTGCAACACTTCCTCCTGTCTCTCCTCCAGGCAAGACGTGTCCCCTCCATTGCCATCCCCTGGCGCGGATGAGGGTCCCCCCGATGTGCCGCCTTCCTCTTGGTCCTCGTCGTCCTCCTCTTCCGAGGGACTGACACTCGCAGCTTCAGGGACCTCCTGCTCACCAGCTGAAAGCAGGAAGGCGCAAGAGTAGCTTTAGAGTGAGGACAGGGCATCAGCGAGGGAGGCATGACTGGTGGCATTATGCGCTTTGGTGGGACAGTGGCAAAGGATGTAGATCTGAAGCGCAAGGGGAATGAGAGAGGTCCAAACGGTCATGTCCTTACCATTGGGGCCCAGCACAGGGTCGGCATCTCCAATAGCAATGGGGCCAATCACCCGGGCACGCATGAGTCGAGCCACGCGCCCCTCCAGGTCACTGAGCTCCTGGAACTGGACACGGCCTCCCCCGGTGACAGTCCGGCTCTTCAGATTCTGCGCCAGTTTGGCCTGCAAGAGAAAGGACGGACTCTAAGTACAGTGTGGTGCCCTGTTGTTGTGTGCACTGCCTCCCATGGTCGAATAGCTTGGCCAGTGTGGTGCCCTGTTGTTGTGTGCACTGCCTCCCATGGTCGAATAGCTTGGCCAGTGTGTCAAGTGCAGAAAGTGCTACTGATGATCATGCCAGTGCCATAGCTGCTGGAGGAGGGCTGGCCATTAGGCCTTTGAGGTCCCTTTGCCCATAATGTGAGGTGCACATGCAAGGATGAGGAGGACACTGGAAAGGGTACTCACCCTGACCAACCGAGTGAGGTCGTTGAATTTCTTGCGGCATTGCTCACCAGTCCTGGGGACATCGCTGTTGGCTGTGACCCTCTGGGCGATTTCCCTCCAGGCTCTCCTGTACAGCCTCTTGGGAGCCTTCTTGCCACTGTCCGGGCACAAGATATCTCTTTTCTTCTCCAAACCCCTAAGCAGCACCCTCAAAGCATGCTCTGAGAAGCGCTGCGCTCGTTCACGGGCCTTCTGCATGGCTTCAGGCGCTATTTGGGTCCAGCAGCAGTGTTCAGGCCTAGCTGGAGGGCTCCACTATCCAGGGCGTGGCAGCAGACCAAGTCGACCCTTCCCCCTTTAAGAGCTGGCCGGCGTCAGGGTGTCTGCTGTCAATCAAAACATGACCGCACCTGCGCTGCGCCCGGCCTCGGAGTTATCACTCTGCACCGCCGGCTTAGCGCCTAAAGATAGGGGTGCAACGCCAGTTTCAGCGCTCGCCCAAACTCCTTGGCCAAAGCTACTGAATATCGGCGAAGTGGCCTCCACTTTCCGGCGGGCGCTAACTTTAGCGCCCGCCGACTTTACGGCCCCAAAAGTGGCTATACTGAATTTCTAGGCCATTACATCCAATTCCCTCGTCCAGATCATTAATATATATTGTGAACAGCTGGGGTCCTAGGACCGAACCTTGCGGTACCCCACTAGTCACTGCCTGCCACTCAGAAAACGACCCGTTTATTCCAACTCTCTGCCTTCTGTCCGCCAACCAGTTCTCTATCCAAGTCAATACCTTGCCCCCAATCCCATGTGCCTTAATTTTGCACGCTAATCTCTTATGTGGGACCTTATCGAAAGCCTTCTGAAAGTCCAAATACACCACATCCACTGGTTCTCCCTTATCTATTTTACCAGTTACATCCTCAAAATATTCCAGTAGATTAGTCAAGCATGATTTACCTTTTGTGAATCCATGTTGACTTTGTCCGATCCTGTCACTGCTTACCAAGTGCTCTGCTATTACATCTTTTATAATAGATTCTAGCATTTTCCCCACTACCGATGTCAGGCTTACCGGTCTATAATTCCCCGCTTTTTCTCTACCACCTTTTTTGAATAGTGCAGTAACTTTAGCTACCCTTCAATCCATGGGTACTGTTCCAGAGTCTATCGAGTTCTGGAAGATGACCAGCAATGCATCTACTATTTCTAGGGCCACTTCCTTAAGTACCCTGGGATGTAGATTATCAGGCTATGGGGATTTATCGGCCTTCAGTCCCATCAATTTTCCCAACACCATTTCCCTACAAATACTGATTTCTTTCAGTTCCACCCTTTCATCAGGCCCTATGTTCCCCGGCATCTCTGGGAGGCTCAGCCAGTGGTACATGCTCCACGAAGAGTTCCAGCACCCCTGCGTGACCGGCTCAAGAATGAACTGGACAGAATTACCACACTAGGAGTCATCAGGAAAGTCAAAGTGCCAACAGACTGGGTTAACTCCATGGTATGTGTAAAGAAAAAGAACAATGATCTAAGAATATGCATGGATCCAAAGGACTTAAATGCAAACATAAAACGTGAACACTACCAGATTCCCAAGCGAGAAGAAATCACCAGTGAAATGTCAGGTGCCAGATACTTTACAAAGCTCGATGCCTCACAAGGATTTTGGCAACTAAAACTGGATGAAGAGAGCACCAAATATTGCACCTTCAACACACCATTTGGCAGGTATTGTTTCCTCGGAATGCCTTTCGGGATAATATCTGCATCTGAAATCATTCATAGAGTGATGGAACACATAATGGAAGGTCTGGAAGGAGTTCGTGTCTATGTTGATGACATCATCATCTGGGGCTCCACACTGAAAGAACACAATGAGCGACTGAATAAAGTGCTACAGAGCATACGCCGGAATGGACTGAAGCTCAACAAAGCCAAGTGTCAGTTTGGCGTCCAGGAAGTCACTTTCCTAGGAGATATTCTATCTGGTAAAGGAATAGAGCCAGATATGGAAAAAGTAAATGCCATACTCAAAATGCCCCGACCCACTGACAAAAAAGGAGTACTACGCATCATGGGGATGATAAACTTCATTGGAAAGTTCATTCCTAACTTGTCAGCCAAGACAACCTGTCTGCGAGACCTGCTACATAAAACAAATGAGTTCGCATGGACAGAAAGACATGAACAAGAGTGGATGAATCTCAAAACAGTGCTGACAACCACACCTGTACTCACCTTCTTTAACCCAACAAAGAGAATCAAAGTGTCAACGGATGCATCAAAGGATGGCCTAGGCGCGGTCTTGCTACAAGCAGAGGGTGAAGATTGGAAGTCTGTTGCCTATGCCTCCAGGTCTATGACTGATACTGAGTGTCGATACGCCCAGATTGAAAAGGAATGCCTAGGCTTGGTAGTTGGATTAGAAAAGTTCCATGGCTACATATATGGACTTCCCACCTTTACAGTTGAGACAGACCACAGCCCACTGGTTGCCATCATAAAAAAAAATCTGAATGAGATGTCTCCAAGGATTCAACGACTCATGATGAAGCTGCAAAGATATGACTTTGAACTGATCTACACACCAGGCAAATACATAGTATTAGCAGATGCACTATCCCGAGCACCCACAATGAGTCAAGTGAGCTCTACTGAAGAAGACGTGGATGTTCATGTGAGTATGGTCACTGCTGTGCTGCCCGTGTCAGACACAAAATCAAAGCAAATAGCAGAAGAAACAGTAAAAGATACAGTGTTACAAACAGTAATAGAGAACATTCATCATGGTTGGCCAAAAGGTTCCTGTCCAAAATACTATCACATAGGGTCAGAGTTAAGTGTCGTAAGTGGACTATTACTAAAACAGAACAGAATAGTCATTCCACAGGCTCTACGTCAAGACATGCTCAAAAGGATTCATGAGGGACACCTCGGAATTGAAAAATGCAAAAGGAGAGCAAGAGACACTGTTTATTGGCCTGGCATAAATAAGGACATTGAGAACATGATAGGCAAATGTGAGACATGTCAGAAACACCAAAACAAACAAGCAAAGGAACCAATGATAGTAGCTGACATACCAACAGCACCATGGCAAAAGGTTGGTATGGACCTTTTTCATTTAAATGGTAAAGAATATCTAATAGTGATTGACTACTATTCTAACTATCCTGAGATGGTGCTGCTCTCAAGCACCACAGCAAGCAGTGTCATAATGCATGTGAAATCCATCTTCGCCAGACATGGAATTCCCAGGATTGCCATTAGCGACAATGGTCCGTGCTTCAACTGTAAGGAGTAGCAACAGTTTGCAGCACAGTATGACTTTCAGCACATCACATCCAGTCCTCTGTATGCTCAGTCGAATGGTAAGGCAGAGAAAGGCGTTCAAGTACTCAAGCAGCTACTGAAGAAAGCGACAGAAAGCAAGTCTGATCCTTATCTCGCCCTGCTGAGCTACCGAGCCTCCCCTTTAGACTGTGGTTCTTCACCTGCTGAACTCCTAATGGGTCGCAAGTTGCGCACCACGCTACCCTGCTGTGCAAAAGAACAGCAAAGTAAGGAACTGAGACAGAGACTTCAACTGTTAAAGCTGAAACAGAAATCATACTATGACAAGTCATCCAAAACTCTAAAACCATTGACAAGGGATGATGTTGTCAGGATTGAGGATCTAGATGCATGGAACAGGAAAGCTACAGTTCTTGAGGAAGTACGACCAAGGTCATACACCGTTAGAACTGAGGAAGGACAGATTCTCAGGAGGAACCGCCGTTCCCTCCTGAAAACACAAGAAACTATCCAAGAGCAGATTGATGACAATGCCGCAACTGAATCTTGTCATTCACCACCAGAACAATCTCATGCAAACACATCATACTTACCCGTGCTGAGAAGATCCACACATGAAGTAAAAAAGCCTGATAGACTTAATCTTTGAGTATAAAGTAAAGCTTTGAAAATGTGTTGACTGTTGTGAAAATGTTTATGTTTATAGAGCACTAACAAAAGTGTTACTGGTATCTTCTTTATCGTGTTTCTTGTAAGTTGATTGATATTGATTTTGTTTAACCTCAAAGAAAGGGGGATGTAATGATCAATAACATGTCATTCTAGAGTGGTACACTAGATGGAGCCGTAGAGCTGTATTGCTGTGTATATAGCTTTATGTGTTTAAGACTACACTACCCATGATGCACTAGGCTACCCACAAGGCAGTAGTCAAGATGGCTGCCTGCACACAGAAGTACACATGCTTAATCTCTACAGATGCTGTACCTAGAGAACGTGTACTGAATAAATGACTAGCTAGAAGCTAGCTGTTCATAATAAGAATGTCTAGTTATTAATGAACATAACAGCATGGACATTTTAAAAAGGGTACCCAAAAGATGGCGTCCGCACCTCGTGACCAAAAGCCTGCAAGATTTTAAAAGCTTGGACTCTGTAGCAGCACAAGCAGCTTTGGGGAAATCGAAACTTAAAATGCAGTTTCTGTGAAAAAGGACTTTGTGTTTTGGAAGCCAGACAGCAAACATTGAATATGCATTACGTCAGATCGTAGACAGATCAAGACCAGTTAGGCCTATACTTGAGGCCATTAGGTTGTCCGCATAAATAATTGGAAACAGCTTATGGGAGCCATCAAGGCTGGACAGGCCGATTAGAATGTATTAAAGACAATACAGCCATTAGGTGCGATAAATGGTCATCTAAATCCAATTAACTTAGATTGCTTTGGTCATTTATAACAGCCTGCCAAATTTGAAACAATGAACTAACCTGATTTGGCGCGCAGATAAGGGGCTATCGAAAGGAGTATAACTGTAGGCCACGGGTAGCAATCTCTCTCTTGCTCTTGCCCTTGCTCCTGCTCTCGTGGCTTCAGCCTCTTGGGCTGCCACCGCCCGTACTCGTGCCCTGGCCTCTTGGCAGGTTCTCTCCTCGCTCCCCGTAGCAAATTTTCAAACAGTCAAGGACACCATACCAACTGCAGGGGAGGGGAACGAGACCCGAGTCCATAGTCATCCAGGACGCCCAGGCCGCAAAAAGGGGGCGAGGCGAAACTGAGTAGGCAGCCCAGGACTTGTACAGTAACCGAACGAAACGAGACGAAAAGAGACGAAGAAGAAGGTAACAACTCGATAAGAGCAGAGCAGGGCAGCGAAAAATGTATTGATGAGGCCAAGCGCCTAGTTATAAGCTGGCGCTTGGGGAGACGAACATCTTGTTGAGTACTGCAAAAACGCAGGTGTCCACGCCACAATGAATATACTGGCATTTGATGCTTGGGTAGGAAAATCTATACAGTGAAGACTGCCAACTGCCCTATAGGCCCAACGTTACCGCCGACGACCGCCCGAGGGAGAAAAAGAGGAGAACCCATCGCGACGAGACAACGACGGTAGATGAGGAGAAGAAAGGTGTGTCACAACAGCAGCTCCAGCACCGCGCCCTGAGACCACGTGGTGACGGGGTACCTAAAAGGACAGAAGACCAAACCTCAAAACCTGCATCCGCTAAAACAGTTGGCTTTGCTTTGGATTGGTGAGCATGAATTCTGGCCCCTCATAGCTTAATCTAGTTAAGTATAGGGGGTGGGATAAGGATAAGGGGATTGTTAATGTAATTGTTTTTTCCTCGATGTGCCATGTGTTCCCCTTTCCCTGTATAAGTATATTTATTTTGTATTTGCCTGTATTTTGTACTACTGACTTCTCATAAGACTGTTTTATTTCCTGTTTTAATAAAATCTTGGTTTTCTTACATCCAAACCACTTGTCTACTCGAGTTTTCTGTATCGCCGCCTGTACCTAAGTCTGGTGTCTAGAACCCAGGGGTGTGGGAGTGATTCGAACCGCTCACAAACAGTCAGGTGCACAACTGACTGGGCGCATGCACCACACCTGCCACCCCCTACAGTATAAATACTCAGGCACGGGCCCAGCTTGCTCAGAACATTTTGTAAACAGGAACTAATGAAGGACAACTAGACCTCCATGTAGTGAAACAGTTGATTAAAGCCTTGTTTAATACTCAGACCAAGTGCCTAGTGATTTTCTTACGTCAATTTAATCAACTGTTTGCTGCTCCATGCTCTGAGTGGTTTTGGGAACAGACGGCTATGACTCAAAAGGTAGAAGGGAACCAAAGGTAGTAATCAATTCATCATGGAGAATCTACTCCGACCCACCCGTCTTGATCTGGACCCGAATTCACCTACAACTGCTAAGGTATGGAAACACTGGTATCGTACCTTCCTCAGGGTGTGTGGTGAGAATGTTCCTGATAAGTTAGAGATACTTGCCAATTATGTATCCCCTCATGTGTTTGACTATATTGAAGACTGTATAGACTATGACTCCGCTATCCAAATACTACAGCAACTATATGTTAAGGCCCCAAACAAAATTTTTGCTCGGCATCTACTGGCCACAACTCGACAACAACCCGGGGTATCACTTGATGAATTCCTTCAAAAGCTTTGCAGGCTCAGCAAGGATTGTAATCTCAAAGCTGTCTCAGCTGAGCAGTACCAGGAGGAGTTAATTTGTGATTCCTTTATTAATGGAATTGCATCTCCCTTTATATGCCAGCATCTGTTGGAGAATAAAACCCTCAAGTTAAAAGCTGCCTATGACCAGGCATGTTCTCTGGACTTAGCAAAAAATAATGCAGATGCCTATCTTTTACCGCGTGCACGGATTGCTGCTATCAATTTTCATGACTCCTCCAATGGGCCTTGGGCGGAAGCCCTCACTGATGATGACTCTATCCTAGCTGATGATGACCCTACCCTAGAAGCCCTCACTGATGACGACCCTGTCCTAGTGGCATCTTGGCAATCTGGAAGGAAGTGTTTCTTCTGTGGAGGTGCATTCCACTATAGGACATTTTGTCCTGCTCGTAACGCAACCTGCAATCATTGCAGTAAGAAAGGCCACTTTTCTAAGGTGTGCCAGTCAAGAGCCCCTGTTAGTTTTGCAGCTGCTATCTATAAAACTGCTCCCCCCCCAAGAGCCACTACTAAGTTTACAGCTGCTATCTATAAAGCTGCTCCTCCCCCAAGAGCCACTACTAAGGTTACAGCTGTCAAGGGTAAAACTGCTCCTTCTCCCATCACAGCTGTTTTTCCCCAACACCTGTCCCATGCAGCCACAAAGGTTTCGGTAAATGGACACATTTTGAGTGCACTAATCGACTCATGAAGCTCTGACAGCTTCATCAGTGAGCAGGCTGTCAGTAAGTTAAAATTGCGTATTTACCCCTCGGACAGGGAAATTGCAATGGCTCTGACGACACTGACCACCAACTCTTCCGGCTTTTGTCTTGTCGACCTTATTCTCAATGGCTGCACTTATTTCTCCACCTGGCTCGGGGTGCTCAAAAACCTATGCAGTGATGTGCTCCTGGGACAGGATTTCCAGAAACAACACAAAAGACTCACTTTGAAGTTTGGAGGGTCAAAGCCGGAGCTTACTATTTCCAAAGTACCGTTTTGTGCGCTTTCGGCAGCTTTGCTCGTCGAGCCCTTCTTGTTTGCCAATCTTTCCCCCCGATGTAAGCCCATAGTCACTAAATCACGTGCTTCAGCCAAGATGATCTATCCTTTATCGAGGCAGAGATCTCTCACCTTCTAGCTGACAGTATCATTGAGCCATGTTCATCTTCCTGGCGGGCTCAAGTCATCGTTGTTAAAAATCCTCTGAAGCAACACAAGAAACGTCTTTGCATCGATTACTTGCAAATTATTAACCAGTATACTGACCTGGATGCCTACCTACTACCACGCATCGATGACATGGTCAATAACCTTGCCAACTACAAGGTATTTTCAACTTTTGATTAAAGAGCGCATACCATCAAGTACCGTTAAAGGACTCTGACAAAAAGTATATAGCCTTTGAGGCCAATGGTCAGCCTTATCAGTTTTGTCGCCTTCCATTTGGGGTCACCAATGGGGTGGCCATCTTTCAACGGGCAATGGATAGCCTAGTCAAACAGGAGAACTTAACGGACACTTTTCCATATCTGGATAATATCACCATTGCTGGGCATGACCAGAAGGAGCATAATGCCAACCTCCAGAAATTTTGTGACGTTTTCCGTCGTCGCAACTTAACCTTAAATGAATCCAAATCTGTGAAATCAGTACCATCAGTCAACATCCTTGGCTACTGGGTGGGCACTGGTGTCATCAAATCGGATCCGGAGCGACTTCGTCCGCTTCAGGAGCTCCCTCTTCCTACGAACCTCGGCTCTCTTCGTCAGGCTCTCGGCATGTTCGCCTATTATGCGAAGTGGATACCCCACTTTTCCGACAAGATCCAGCCCCTGCTTCACACAAAGTCATTTCTGTTGGAGGCAACGGCTATTTCAGCTTTCGACCTCCTCAAGCAACAACTGGAAAAAGCCACACTTCGTTCTATCAATGAAAATCTCCCTTTTGTGGTCGAGTGCGATGCATCGGAGGTGGCGATCTCGGCTACCTTGAATCAAGGTGGTCGACCCGTTGCATTTCTGTCCAGAACTTTGCAGGGTAGCGAGCTCCATTATCCTCCTGTCGAGAAGGAGGCTATGGCTATCATCGAAGCAGTACGTAAATGGAGTCATTTTCTCGCTCGTCGCCATTTCACACTTATAACTGATCAGCGCTGTGTGGCCTTTATGCTGGATAACCGGAAACGCACTAAGATCAAGAATAACAAAATACAGCTCTGGAGGATGGAATTGGCCGCCTTTGGCTACACCATACATTATCGACCCAGCAAAGAGAATGTGGCCCCGGATACCCTCACGCGTGCATTCTGCTCTTCCATGTCAACTTCGACTCTTGCGGATCTTCATACTGACTTATGCCATCCTGGCATTACCCGTATGTTATACTTTGTGCGATCTAAAAATCTCCCATTTTCTATGGAAGGCATGAGAAGAACATGCTCCACTTGTAGAATTTGCGCGCAATTAAAACAGCAATTCTTCCGTCCGTCGGATGGCTCACTCATACACGCTACACAGCCTATGCAGTGACTCAGCATTAACTTTAAAGGGCCATTGCCTTCCTCAATGCGAAACACCTACTTGCTTACTATGGTGGACGAATATTCACGCTTTCCCTTTACTTTCCTCTGTCCCAATACGCTTACTTCCACAGTGATCAAATGCCTCAATCAAGTCTTTTCCCTTTGCGGTACGGCCAATTTCATCCACTCTGATTGGGGTCCCTCCTTCATGTCAAGCGAACTCAAAAGTTATCTTTCCCAACGGGGAATCACCACAAGTAGAACGACACCATATCATCCTATTGGAAACGGACAGGTTGAGAGATACAACGCTATCATTTGGAATGCTGTTCGTCTTGCACTGAGGTCACACAGCCTATCAGACCAGCAGTGGGAAACTATGTTCCCTGACGCATTGCATCCCATCAGGTCTCTTCTTTCCACATCTACCAACGCTACTCCTCATGAATGATTCTGCGTGTTCCAGCTTCGCTCCACTCATGGGATGTCCCTACCATCATAGTTGGCAACTCCTGGCCCCGTGCTGCTCCGAAGATTCGTCCGATCCTCTAAGAGTGATCCCCTCATCGACGAAGTGGAACTGACGGATGTCAATCCCACGTACGCATACGTGCAGCACCCTGATGGCCGGGAATCCGCAGTGTCACTTCGGGATCTGGCTCCCTGCCCAACCGGTCCCACGGACCCAATCGATGGTGGGATCCGTATTAATGACGCCGATACCCTACGCTCCTCTGAGGATGACGCCCTACCCGGGACGTCAAGGGATCTGCCAGCTATTACGCTGGATCAACCCGGGGAACAGAGTGCTCCCTGTGCGATGGCCACCCGAAGCCAGGACACCAGTCAGTTACCGACTACTGGGCAGGGTGAAGCCAGCTCTGCGCCTGTGGGGGCCCGCACCCGGAGCCACAATCCCCCCAGTCCCCCTCAGGTCGATCAAGGCGACACGGACTCTGCCAGCCCGCCGGTACGAACTAAGCGACCTAGGGGCCAAAACACAGTCCGAGGAGAAGTGCCTTCCGGCCACCAACAGAGATCCAAATGCACCCAGAGCCACGATCTCCCCAGTCCCCCTCAGGTCGATCAAGGCGACACGGACTCTGCCAGCCCGCCGGTACGAACTAAGCGACCCAGGGGCCAAAACACAGTCCGAGGAGACGTGCCTTCCGGCCACCAACAGAGATCCAAATGCACCCGGAGCCACGATCTCCCCAGTCCCCCTCAGGTCGATCAAGGCGACACGGACTCTGCCAGCCCGCCGGTACGAACTAAGCGACCCAGGGGCCAAAACACAGTCCGAGGAGACGTGCCTTCCGGCCACCAACAGAGATCCAAATGCACCCGGAGCCACGATCTCCCCAGTCCCCCTCAGGTTGATCAAGGTGACACGGACTCTGCCAGCCCGCTGATACAAACTAAGCGACCCAGGGTCCAAAACACGGTCCGAGGAGACGTGCCTTCTGGCCACCGATGGAGACCCAAACAACTGCGTCTATTCTTAGTCCGACTAATTCGGTAGAAAGAAGCCGCCTGACTTCCAATCTTTCAGGCAGGAAGAATGACATGAATCGTGCCATTCATGTAGAAATGACTTATGAAATAATACTGGGCGGCCTGCTGGTGGCGCTGTCCAGGGAGAGTATAAATACTCGGGCACGGGCCCAGCTTGCTCAGGACATTTTGTAAACAGGAACTAGTGAAGGACAACTAGACCTCCATGTTGTGAAACAGTTGATTAAGGCCTTGTTTAATACTCAGACCAAGTGCCTAGTAGTTTTCTTACATCAATGGCTACACCACCTTTTTTTGCCCACTCTGTCCTTTCTGGACAGTCAATGTCCTGGAATGCTCAATTAATTCCATCCTCTTGGTTTTGCCATGTTTCTGGTAATCCCACCATATCATAGTTCCCTACAGCCACAATAGCCTCCAATTCTGGTGTTTTATTTGTAACACTACTGGCATTCACGTGTAATTGTAGATTTGTCTCCTTTCATATCCCCTAGTGTCTACTTTTTGTGGTCTTTGGTACTCTGAGTTTCTGTGTCCATGCTCATCTGTTCTGCCCTATGATCCGTCCCATCTGGAATTCAGTTACCTTGTTGCCCTCTCTCATTTCATTCAAATTGCTTCAATTTCAATTGCTTCCTCAGCATTCCCTGGAAATCACGTTGTTTCGATTTGATTTGGGTGTAGCCCATTTCTTCTGAACCAGTCCTTTTTATTTTGAGCATTTCCCCACTTATTTATGAAGGTACACATCCCAAACACCAGCGATTTAAGCTGACAGTCAGCATTGCAACCCATGTATCACCATTGCAGTATTTCGGAAGATATATCAGCTTTACTTCACTGGGATTACAGCTTTGTTAGCCAATCAGATCTTTGGGAGGGCATCAATCGGGCTGGCAGTTTTTAAAAAATAATGGGTTAATTAAAATAGCATGCAGAGGAATGAGTTGAGCGTTTTCTGTTATTGTCAACAATTTCTAGCCTCAGGTATTATAAGGTTTTAAAAACAGAAAATGCATGGCATACACAGTAGGTTGAACCACATCTAAAGGAGAAAAGACAGATTCATATTTGAGTGTGGCCGTCCCTCAGAACTCACATCTAAGGTTTTGTTTCAATGATACTGATTTACCCATATTCCCCTGAAGCTATTTTAAAATAAAAGTTGTTTGTTTCAAATGGTTAAATTAGCATCTGAGACAGGGCCAGGGACAGATGCAATAATGAGCTACTTTTGTCTTGTGAATACAGAATACATCGCTGGGTGGGATTGCTGTAGGAGTGTCTTGCCAAAGGCTTCATTTCACAAATTAACATGATACATCCAGGGTTAGGCTTCCAATGAAAAGGAGGGGCCCTGTAAAGTTGGAGACATCCTTGCAACTACTTATGCTTTCATATTTAAAGTATCTGTAGCCTTTCCAGTAGAAATTACTTTTAAAATGCAGAATCAAAGTAGGCTCCAAAATCTGGGAAATTTAAAAGTGCCAAAAAATCTAAATGTTGTCAGTGTGCATACCCCAGAGCACCCTAGAAAATGAATCTCATTCCTTTCACTTATACCCTTCTGTAATTTATATGGCCCGTATTTTCCGATCCCTGCGGGTGTGTACAAGATGTGTACACACCCGTAGGGACCTCGTAAATGCTGGTTTCAGGCATGTGAAGAGCATGTGCTGAAAACCGGCATTTCCGATCTGTCAAGAATCATCTTTACAGATCTCACGCCTGCCCTAGAGAAGGGCCTCAGCAGGCGGAGAGTTCTGCTTTTTGGAGACCCTCCACCTGCTGAAATCATATAAAAATCTTACGCCTGTTAAAAGCGTAAGGCCTGCTTTTACCAGCATGAGAGTTTAAAAAAGTAAAAAACAAATTTTCCTACTCATTTATAATTTTTAAATACTTTAAAAAAAGGTAAGCTTATTTTTCGCCCTGTAAAATACTTTAATTATTTTATCAAAAAATTTAATTTTTGTTTAAAATATTTAATTTAATGTAATTTTAACTAATTTTAAAAACGTGATTTAAAAAAAATTTATTTAATATTTTGATGTGTTTTTGGGGTGATCTCCATTCATACTTTTGACATGTCTAAGCTGCCAAAAGTATGAAGGGAGATTCTGTTCTCCCATTGGCTCCCCATGGCCCACGTGATCCCAGGGACGCTTGCGAACCACATGCACCCCTGGGATATGTGGGCCCTGCGCATTTCGTTGTGGAGAGGCCCAGGATCGGAAATGGCCGGACCTCTGGAACCCTCAGGTAAGGGCGTAGATTTTTTCCAGATCGGAAGCCTTCGCACGCAGGAAGCCTCCGATCGGAAAATATGGGCCATTATCTACCACTGCTAATAACTGCACTTTTGTGTAATTCTGCCTTTTCCCCTTGCAATTAAAGAGCTAACACCTGCAGCTTAAATTATGACAAGCTCACATTTCACTGCACTTTCAGTGTAACTAGTGTCTTCAAGCATCATGAGGCCTACATTCAGGATTATTTTTAAGATTTTTTGACAGTTCTGGTCAGCTTTTGCCATCTTTCTAGGTTGCCATGTATGTGAAGGAAACATTGTTGTTTCGACAACACGTTGCCAGACACTCATTTACATTCTCCCTTTTATTGATCCTCTCCTTTCCCAAACACTGGAAGTATACACCAGAAGAGTTTGCATGCGCTACCCTTGAGTCTCTCACACCAGTACACGGGTTTCCGCCCACTATTCAAGGAAAATCTAATTGCAGGCATTTTCCACTACTGGACTCACTCACAATATTAAAATTAGGCTGACCTCAGAAATAACGCATGTGTAAGCACTCGATGGGTCAGCCAGCTGCAGTTCATACACTGGCCTACTTCAGGTTGTACTTATACCCGATTAGCAAATCTACACTTTTAATTCCAATTATGAGGCTTTTGAGGAAGTTATTAAATGTGTAATAGTACTCCATCTCATTGCTCCTTTACTTAACTTTTAATATGAGCAGCACAGAAAGTTACATGATCACAAAGCAGAGATCAGGTGCAGGATCTTGTTATTCCTGGCCCTCACTATTTAAATACAAAATAGCAGTTATTTCTAGGATTAGAGGAATTATTCCCAGATGCTTTGAAATGTGTTGTGTTATTCAAGTATATTCTCTGTGGGGCCAGAGAAACGGTGAAGCTAATGCATGGCAAGCGAAACACTGGCTGACCACTAGCAGGAGCAATCTCCTGGAATTTTCTGATGCAGGCCATAATTATATATTCACGCTGAGTTCCCTGCCCATATTAGGAGCTCACCAAAGAGGCAAGAAAATAGTGCACACCAGTAGCTTTTGAAGGACTGCTGGGAAAATTAAAGGGATGCAGCCACTTAAAGGTAAATAACCCAATAGGAGGGAGGACAAAAAATTCTAACCTTTTAAAAAGCTGTAAATATTTCCGTAGTATGCTTCAGTCTTTCCAAAATCTGTTTGTGGCACAAAATGTGGCTGGCAAAACTCAGTTGCCGGGAAAATAAATGTGGTGGCAATAAACTAAGTTTGTAAGCAAGTGAGGAAGCAGTGCAGCATCCAAAGCTCCTGTTAGATGTCTGGCAAAGTAAAGGTGCAGTAGATGAGTTGGATCCAAGGATGCTTGCCCTGTTTGGCACTCAGGAGCACCCTACCCATGGGACAGCAGGTCAACATGCCTGGCAGGAGATGGTAGTAAAAAGGTTGAAAGATGAGATGGCCCTGACTGTCACCAGCAGTGCCATTCCTATGGTGCAGATTGGCTTCAGGTGTCCTTGCGAAAGCTGGCACAAACCTGTAACTGCCTCTGTGCTGATGCAACTCCTCCAGAGGCAGTTGTCCTTGGTTATTGCCAGATAGATGTGCTGGGGCCTGCAGATACTATTGGTAACACGATGGTAGGTGTGGGCAGTCTGGCTCAGGTGCCTGCGGATCTCCTTCTTTCATCTTGTACCACTTCAACCATGAAATACTATGATTGGTATACCTTCAAACTAACTCCTATCACTAATTTGAACTGTACTTGGCAACTGGCAAAGGACGCATTACTTAAATGCCTTGGGGGAAAAATTCAGTTGTTTGCGCCTCCCGTTAGTGCCTTAAGAGGGCGCTAATGGGGCACAAAGCAACTAGCCCCCGGGCGCGGCGGTGTTTGCGCCGCTTGCAAAATTAACTAGACATTTTGCGGTGGCGCTAAATACTACCGCCACGATCTCCTGCGCCGGCAGATTGTGACGTCAGTCAAGTGCGCAACACCACGTTAGCGCCCCGGACTGGATATTGAGTGGCGCCCCCTGCCTTACCGCCTGCCACTTGCAACGACAGGTTGAGGGGAGCGTTATGCTGTCAGAAAGGGACTACGGGTGCGCTATTTAAAGGCGACTGCTTCCTGCCTTTTTTTGTCGGTGACATTTTTGCACCATGCATTCTGAGAGAGAGAGAGAGACTTCTGGAGAGATTCAATGCTGTGTGAAGGAGTTTTGAGTACTGAGCAGCACTTTGCAGGTTTATTTTGATTTGCCCTTCCTTGCTTCGCCAGTGCTCTGAGGTAGCGCCTCGCTCCTCGGCCTTTGCGTCTTAAGACAGGTGTGAAGCGCCTGATATAGCGTTCCAATCACTTCCACGGGCGATAAAAGATACAAGGGGGGAAAAATTCAGTATCGCCCCGTTTGGGCCGCCATTATCAGCTGTGCACAAAGCCTGGCGCTAATTATCGCCTCCGACAGCAAACTTGGCTTTTATCATCAGCAAAGTGATGGAAGGTGTCATCAACAGTGCTATCAAGCAGCAATTACTCATCAATAACCTGCTCACTGATGCCCAGTTTGGGTTCTGCCAAGACCATTCAGCTCCCGACCTCATTACAGCCTTAATCTAAACATGGACAAAGGAGCTGAATTCCAGATGTGAGGTGAGAGTGACCGCCCTTGACATCAAGGCAGCATTTGACCGAGTGTGGCATCAAGGATTTCTAGTAAAACTGAAGTCAATGGGAATCGGCGGGGGGGGGAAACTTTCCACTGGCTAGAGTCATACCTAGCACAAAGGAAGATGGTTGTGGTGATTGAAGGTCAATCATCGCTGCAGGAGTTCCTCAGGGCAATGTCCTAGGCCCAACCATCTTCAGCTGCTTCATCAATGACTTTCCCTCCAACATAAGGTCAGAAATGAGGATGTTTGCTGATGACTGCACAGTGTTCAGTGCCATTCACAACTCCTCAGATAATGAAGCAGTCCATGCCCGCATGCAACAAGATCTGAACGATGTTCAGGCTTGGGCTGATAAGTGGCAGGTAACATTCGAACCACAGAAGTGCCAGGCAATGACTATCTCCAACAAGCGAGAGTCTAACCACTGCCCCTTGATATTCAATGGCATTACCATCACCGAAACCCCCCATCATCAATATTCTGGGGGTCACCAATTGACCAGGAACTTAACTGGACCAGCCACATAAATACTGTGGCAACAAGAGCAAGTCAGAGGCTAGGTATTCTGCGGCGAGTGTCTCACCTCCTGACTCTCCAAAGCCTTTCTACCATCTATAAGGCACAAGTAAGGAGTGTGATGGAATACTCTCCACTTGCCTGGATGAGTGCAGCTCCAACAACACTCAAGAAGCTCAACACCATCCAGGACAAAGCAGCCCGCTTGATTGGCATCCCATCTACCACCTTAAACGGCGTACCGTGGCTGCAGTGTGTACCATCTGCAGCAACTCGTCAAGGCTTCATTGGCAGCATCTCCCAAACCCGCGACCTCTTTCATCTAGAAGGACAAGGGCAGCACCACCACACATGGGAACACCACCACCTCCAAGTTCCCCTCCAAGTCACACACCATCCTGACTTAGAAGTATATCGCCGATCCTTCATTGTCGCTGGGTCAAAATCCTGGAACTCCCTCCCTAACAGCACTGTGGGAGTACCTTCACCATATGGACTGCAGCGGTTCAAGAAAGCAGCTCACCACCACCTTCTCAAGGGCAATTAGGGATGGACAATAGATGCTGGCCTTGCCAGCGACGCCCACATCCCATAAACAAATTTTTTAAGAAATAGGAAGCAGGAGAAAAGAAGGTTGTTTACTCTATTTTTACCTTTAACCTTCCACCTTTGATTTGGGCTATAAGTGCAGAATTAAGAGGATGAGAGTATAAGGTTAATATGACTTGAGCAAGATTTGAAATGAAAAGCAATTTTTCTCTCACAGAGTAGTGGATATGCAGAGAAACTTAAAAATCCGAGGTAAATTTCGAGCACACGTAGCTTAACTGTCGACGTTGCCAGAGTCCAGATGGGCGGGCCTATGGGAATAACAGGTCACTTGGATGAATTCCATTGCGACCGAGAGACTTTTGGAGCATATGTGGAGCGGCTAGAAATGTTTTTCACTGCAAATAGTATCGTCGAAGCCCCCGATGATGTAAACCGTAACCGGGCGATTTTAGAAATGAAACAGGCTATTTTTTTGACTGAAGCAGGCCCAGAGGCGTATGAAACCCTGAAAAATGTGCTTGTTCCCGCCAAGCTGAAGGACACGCCACTGAACCAAGTTAGAACAGCACTACAGTCCTGAGCCCCTGGAAATTGCTGGAAATTATCGTTTTGGAACATGCGATCAATTAAATGACGAGGGTATCAGTGAGTACATTGTAGCTTTAAAAAAGCTATCCATTCACTGTCATTTTGGAAACTTTCAGGTCTGAGCTTTGCGTGACTGCTTTGTTTGTGGGTTGAAAAATGAACATATCAGAAGTAAATTGTTGACAACCCCTAATTTGACTTTTGACTTAGCTGTCAGACAGCAGGGTTGATGGATACTCCCGAGAGTTCTGTGCGATTTCCAGTCATCAGACAGCCAAGGTGAATCGGCTGCAGGCTAAAAGTAAAAGGCAGTTGGGCCCCAAGGCCTCAGCCACTGGCCAAGGTAACAGTTCATTGAAGTCGTGCTATCGGTGCCTGGGACAACACATTGCTCAAAGCTGTCCATATGTGAAGGCAGAGTGTTCCTACTGCAAGAAAACTGGGCATCTTGTGAAGGCGTGCCAACAGAAGAGTAAACCGAGTGACAATGCTAGAAGTAGAAATCGCCAGACACTACATACCATTGAAGAGAAGCAGCAGGACGAGGAGTTTCTGGAGATTCATGTCATCAGGAGCACGAAGGTATCTACCAGCGATTTGCGAGGTATCGTCATCCAAGTAGATGTCACAGGAACCAGGATACCCATGGAAATCGGCACTGATGCATCCGTGAGCAGAGTACCGGAGTCGCCACAAGTTGCATGATTATCGACTAGAGAAATCGAATGTAGAGCTGTGAGGCTACTCAGGAGAGCAAATCCCTGTAGTAGGAAGTGTCACCATACCAGTGAAATGCAAGGATCAGTGTCAGAGCTTACCTCTCACAGTAGTGGCAGGAGACAAGCCTGCCTTGATAGGTAGAAATTGGTTAGGATAACTGAAGCTGGATTGGAATGAGATTTTTCGTGTGGAAGCAAAATCTGCATCAAAAGATGATGTCATCAAGCAGTATCCGAAGGTGTTCAGTGAAACGGGCAGTCCCGATCCAAGACTTCAAGGCGAGTATCAGAGTGCAGAAGGACGCAAGACCAGGCTACTGCAAGCCACGTCCCATACCATACACACGGAAGGAGAAAGTTGAGCAAGAAATCAAAAGACTAGAAACTGAGAACATTGGGGGAAAAATTAAGTATCACCCCGTTTGGGGCGCCATTATCGGCCGTGCACAAAGTTTAACACCTGGCGCTAATTATCGCCTCTGATAGCAAACTTGGCTTTTATCGACCCTGGAGGTGATTGGAGCGCTAAATCAGTCGCTTCACACCTGTCTTAAGGTGCAAAGGCCGAGGAGCAAGGCGCAAACTCAGAGCGCTGGTGAAGCTCATGTGATGTCAGTCAGCAATGGAACACAGACACACTGGTGCCAGCCAGTTCTTAAAGGGGAGTTCTGATGAAAGGTCATCGACCTGAAACGTTAAATCTGTTTCTCTCTTCACAGATGCTGCTTGACCTGCTGAGTTTCTTCAGCATTTTCTGTTTTTATCTTAAATGGGAGGGTTGATTTTGCTCTCCATCCACATCCTGCTCATTGTAGCCTTGAATCTCGGCCCGGAGAGACCTGTACATCAAATCTGCTGGAAAGAACAATGGAGAGACCCAGGGAAAGAGCTCAGAGTGCAGCCCCCACAGTCTCTTCTAAATCGATACAAGGAAGGGCAAATCAAAATGAACCTGCAAAGTGCTGCTCAGTACCCAAAACTCCTCAACAAAGCGTTGAATATCTCCAGAAGTCTCTCTCTCTCCCTCAGAATGTATGGTGCAAAAATGTCACCAACAAAAAAAGGCAGGAAGCGGTCGCCTTTAAATAGCGTTCCCCCAGTCCCTTTTCTGACAGCATAACGCTCCCCTCAACCTGTCGTTGCTAGCGGCAGGTGGTAAGGCAGGGGGTGCCACTTAATATCCGGTCCAGGGCGCTACCGGGGTGTTGCGCACTTGACTGATGTCACGATCTGCCGACGCAGAAGATCATGGTGGTAGTGTTTAGCGCCGCTGCAAAATGTCTAGTTAATTTCATGAGCGGCGCAAACATCGCCGCGTCTGGGCGCTAGTTGCTTTGCGCCCCATTAGCGCCCTCTTAAGGCACTAACGGGAGGCGCAAACCAACTGAATTTTTCCCCCATTATCTGTAAGGTAGATCTGAGTAATTGGGCTGCACCCATTGTTGTTGTACCTAAGTCAGATGATAAGGTAAGGTTGTGTGGTGATTATAAGGTAACCGTAAACCAGGTTCTAGAGTGTAATCTACCCAATATGTTGCCAAATATGGAAGATTTGTTCACAACGCTGACAGGTGGCCAGATCTTTTCGAAGTTAGGTCTAACAAACGGCTACCTACAACTTGAGTTAGACAAAGAGTCCAAGTCATGCTTGACTATAAATACTTTCTGAGGCCTATATCAGTTCAATAGGCTACCATTTGGAGTGTCTTCTGCCCCGGCATATTCCAGGGGGTGATTAACCAAATTTTTCAAGGGATTGAAGAGGTAGTGTGTTATTTGGATGACATACTCATTTCAGCACCAAACAGGCAAATCCATGACGAGGTGTTGAATGAAGTGCTCAAATGGCTAGAGACGCACGGAGTATGAGTGACTGCTCATAAGTGTGAGTTGTTTCAAAACTCAGTGGAGTACTTAGGGCACAGAGTAGACAAAGATGGTTTACATCCAACCAAGAGAAAGCTGGATGCAGCCAGTAATGCACCCACTCCCAAGAATGTCTCTGAACTTCGATCATTTTTGGGTCTTTTGAATTATTACGGAAAGCTCCTCCCAAACTTGGATACATTGTTACATCCACTGAATGAGCTGTTGAGAAAACAGGTCCCTTGTAAGTGGTCAAAAGAATGCAACACAGCATTCAAAGAGTGTAAAAGCCAGTTAGTCAAGAGTACCATGTTAGTTCGCTACGATGTATCCAAGGAGATCAAGCCTGGTGTGACGCCTCTCCATACGGAGTTGGGGCAGTGATCTCTCATATACTAGATAGTGGGGAGGAGCGATCAATTGCTTTTGCTTCATGCACTCTCAGTGCCAGTGAGTGGAATTATGTGCAGATCGAAAGGGAAGTTTTGTCATTGATTTTTGGGATCAAGAAGTTTCACAAATACTTGTTTGGTCATAAGTTTACCATAGTTACTGACCATAACTCCTGACAGCAATCCTTCATCCAAAGTCCTCAGTTCCAACCTTAGCTGCAGCCTAAATGCAGAGATGGGCTTTGATTTTCTCAGCGTATACGTATGACATTTAGTACAGACGATCAGCTGATCACAGTAATGCTGATGCTATGTCCAGGTTGCCATCCCCATCACAAGTTACACCCAATAAGGAAGAAGTGTTCTATTTCTCATACATTGTTGAGCTGCCAATCACAGCTGAAGAGATTGGTAGGGCAACCAATCGTGACCCAATTATGTCAAAGGTGCATGATTACATAGCAAATGGATGGCCAAACCAGGTATCAGAGGAAGATATCCATCCATACTGTGTTCGTAGGAATGAATTGTCAGTGGATAAAGATTGTATCATGTGGGGAGCAAGAGTGGTTATCCCAAATAGATCAGGTCTAAATGGTTAGGAGATCTTCATGACCAGCACCTGGGAATGTGCTTGACCAAGAGCTTTGCACGCAGTTACTTATGGTGGCCAGGTTTACATAAAGAGATAGAGTACACAGTCAGTCAGTGAACAACATGTCAATCGGTGAGCAAGAAACCACCATCAGTACCATTACAGCCATGGAAATGGCCTCCCAGATTGTGGCAAAGGTTACATGTAGATTTTGCTGAGCTAGAAGGACAGCAATTGTTCATAGTGATAGATAGTCACTTGAAGTGGGTAGAGTTGTTTCCGATGCGGATAATAACCACAAGCAAAACACTAGACAATTTGTGAAGATTGTTTTCTTGATGCAGCCTCCCAGAAGAAATTGTGTCTGATAATGATCCACAATTTTGTTCAGAAGAGTTCACAGTTCATGGGCAGTAACAGTGTGAAACATACCAAAGTTCCACCGTACCACCCTATTTCAACTGGTGCAGCAGCGCGCACAGTACAAATTGTCAAACATGCCCTCAAAAAGCAAATGTTGGATCCGAATCCAAAGAAACGTCAGTTGCCGTTGGACCACAAACTAGCAAATTTTCTGATTACCTATTGGAATACTCTTCATATCACTACTGGTAGAAAACCAGCAGAGTTGTTTCTCAAAGGACAGCCATGAACCAGGTTCTCATTATTAAAGCCAAACTTGGCACAGTCCGTAGAAGAGAAACAATCAAGGCAGAAAGAGAGTCATGATAAAGGTAGAGTTAGAGAGAGAAGTGTGAAGTTGAACCAGAAGGTTAGAGTGAAGAACCATCACCATAAATGGTTGAAGTGGTTACCAGGAAGAGTAGTGAAGGTATGTGGCCCTCGCACATATTTGGTCAAGATGTTTGATCGTGGAAAGGTTAGGTTTGTTCACTTTGATCATATCTTAACGACAGATGTGGGAGGAGTGGAAAGCTGGGATGATTCAATTTATTCTGATGAGTCAGATAGTCTTGTTACAAGTAGGGTACCAGTAGCAAATCCTACATCAGACGTACCAGAAACAAGTCCAAGACAAAGTCAGAATTTAAGTCTGAGCCCAAGTCAGGCAGGCAAACAGTCTGAAAGTGTAAAGTGGCCAAATGTAGATCAAGGTCAGCCCTTGGAGAAAAATTCTCCGCAGGCTCAGCCTAGAATGAGTCAAAGTCCTACAACAAGATCTGAAAGTTTTGTTCAAGAAAGAAGGTATCCTCTTCGAGACAGAAAACCAGTGGTTAAATTTAATCTGTAAACATGGAAAATAAGTTCATATCTTTTGTTTGTGTTACAGAATTCTATAGTAGAATTTGGAAACATAAAATGGGTACAATTTGAGAAATATATACCAAGAGTTGTGTATACCATGCAAGTCTTGTACAATGATTATTTGCTATGATTAACTTCTTCAATAAGGAGGGAGAAGTGTAATAGAGCCACCTGGTGGACTACTGATGTATATAATAATAAAGCCATATGCAGTACAGTTCTTACCAGAAGCCATGTTGTGCTGTTGTATATTTATGCTGTGTCTCAAGATATCACAGAACTCTACCGCTCCACTCCACAGCTTTAATAATAGCTTTAAATGGGGTGCGAGGAATGAATGCAAAATGGGAGTGAAGTAAATCCTGCGGAAATGTCATGTCTCACATTAAATACTGCTTAACAAGCAGTTAGTTCTTCAGGGTAATTGACTGATCCCAAACACTCCTCCGGGAGCCGTGCTCAAAGGGAGAACCAGTCAGAGATAAAGCTACAACACTGGCGTATGGTAGCATAGTGGTTATGTTACTGGACTAATAATCCAGACATGCGAGTTCAAATTCCACCACTAGCAGTTAAATAAATAAGTCTGGAATAAAAAGCTAGTATCAGTCATGGTGATCATGAAACTACTGGATTGTCGTAAAAACCCATCTGGTTCATAAAAGTCCTTTAGGAAACCTGGCCTATATGTGACTCCAGACCCACAGCAATGTGGTTGACTCCTAACTGCCCTCTAAAATGGCTTAGCAAGCCATTCAGTTGTATCAAACTGCTACAAAAAGCAATAATAAGAAAAAAACCAGACAGACCATCCAGCATCGACCTAGGCACTGGATTGAGACACAACAAAGGAACACCCAGCCCAGTCGACCCTGAAAAGTCCTCCTCACTAACATCTGGGGACTTGCGCCAAAATTGGTAAAGCTGTCCCACAGACTGGTCAAGTAACAGCCTGACATAGTCATACTCACAGACTCCTCCATCACCATCCGTGGATATGTCCTGTCCCACTGGCATGAGTGACGGCACAGTGGTATACATTTGGGAGGGAGAGATTCTGGGAGTCCTCAACATTGACTCCGGACCCCATGAAGTCTTATGGTATCAGCCCAAGCATGGCCTGCTGATTACCACCTACCTCCCTCAGCTGATGAATCAGTACTCCTCCATGTTGAACACCACTTGGAAGAAGCACTGAGGGTAGCAAGGGTACAGAACGAGAGGGGCTTCAATGTTCATGTCCAAGAGTGGCTCGGTAGCACCAAGTTAGCCGAGTCCTGAAAGATGTAGCTGCCAGACTGGGCCTGCAGCAGGTGGTGAGAGAACCAACACGAGGGAAAATCCTACTTGACCTCGTCCTCACCAACCTACCTGTCGCAGATGCATCTGTCCATGACAGTATTGGTAGGAGTGACCACCGCACAGTACTTGTGGAGACGAAGTCCAGTCTTCACACTGAGGACACCCTCCATCGTGTTGTGTGGCACTACAACTGTGCTAAATTGGATAGATTCAGAACAGATCTAACAACTCAAAACTGAGCATCCATGAGACACTGTGGGCCATCAGCAGCAGCAGAATTGTATTCCGCCACAAGCTGTAACCTCATGGCCCAATTTATCCCTCACTCTACCATTACCATCAAGCCAGGGGACCAACCCTGGTTCAGTAAGGAATATAGAAGAGCATGCCAGGAGCAGCACTAGACATACCTAAAAATGAGGTGCCAAGCTGGTGAAGCTGCAACACAGGACTAAGCGATCCCACAACCAATGGATCAGATCAAAGCTCTGCAGTCCTGCCACATCCAGTCATGAATGGTGGTGGACCATTAAACAACTAACAGGAGGAGGAGGCTCCGTGAATGTCCCCATCCTCAATGATGGCAGAGCCCAGCACTCAAGTGCAAAAGATAAGGCTGAAGCGTTTGCAGCCATCTGCAGCCAGAAGTGCCAAGTGGATGATTCATCTCAGCCTCCTCCTGAGGTCCCCACCATCACAGAAGCCAGTCTTCAGGCCAATTCGATTCACTCCACGTGATATCAAGAAACGGCTGAATTCACTGGATACATCAAAGGTTATAGGCCATGACACCCCAGCTGTCATGCTGAAGACTTGTGCTCCAGAACTAATCGCACCTCTAGCCAAGCTGTTCCAGTACAGCTACAACACTGGCATCTACCCAGCAATGTGAAAAACTGCTCAGGTATGTTCTGTCCACAAAAAGCAGGACAAATCCAATCTGGCCAATTACCACCCCATCAGTCTACCCACAATCATCAGCTAAGTGATGGAAGGTGTCATCGACAGTGCTAGCAAGCACCACTTACTCACCAATAACCTGCTCACCAATGCTCAGTTTGGGTTCCGCCAGGACCACTCAGCTCCAGACTTCATTACAGCCTTGGTCCAAACATGGACAAAAGAACTGAATTCCAGAGGTGAGGTGAGAGTGACTCCCCTTGACATCAAGGCAGCATTTGACCGAGTGTGGCATCAAGAAGCCCTAGTAAAACTGAAGTCAATGGGAATCAAGGGAGAAACTCTCTACTGGCTGGAGTCATACCCAGCACAAAGGAAGATGGTTGTGGTTGTTAGAGGCCAATCATCTCAGCCCCAGTACATCACTACAGGAGTTCCTCAGGGCAGTTTCCTCAGCCCAACCATCTTCAGCTGCTTCATCAATGACCATCCCTCCATCACAAGGTGAGAAGTGGAGATGCTCGCTGATGATTGCACAGTGTTCAGTTCCATTCACAACTCCTCAGATAATGAAGCCGTCTGTGCCCGCATGCAGCAAGATCTGGAAGACGTTCAGGCTTGGGCTGATAAGTGACAAGTAACATTCGCACCACAGAAGTGCCAGGCAATGACCATCTCCAACAGAGTCTAACCACCGCCCCTTGACATTCAATGGCTTTACCATCGCCGAATCCCCCACCATCAATATCCTAGGGGGGTCACCATTGACCAGAAACTTAACTGGATCAGCCACATAAATACTGTGGCCATAAGAGCAGTCAAAGGTGTGTGTCTCACCTCCTGACTCCCCAAAGCCCTTCCACCATCTACAAGGCACAAGTCAGGAGTGTGATGGAATACTCTCCACTTGCCTGGATGACTGCAGCTCCAACAACACTCAAGAAGTTCGACACCATCCAGCACAAAGCAGCCCGTTTGATTGGCACCCCATCAAACACCTTAAACATTCACTCCCTCTACCACTGGCACAACGTGGCTGCGGTGTGTACCATCTACAAGATGCACTACAGCAACCCGCCAAGGCTTCTGCAACAGCACTTCCCAAACCTGCGACCTCTACCACCTAAAAGGACAAGGGCAGTTGGCACATGGGAACACCACCACCTCCAAGTTCCCCTCCAAATTACACACCACCATGACTTGGAAATATATCGTCATTCCTTCATCGCCACTGGGTCAAAATCCTGGAACTCCCTCCCTAACCCCACTGCGGGAGTATCTTCACCACACGGACTGCAGCGGTTCAAGAAGGCGGCTCACCTCTACCTTCTCAAGGGCAATTAGGGATGGGCAATAAATGCTGGCCTTGCCAGCGACACCTACATCCCGTGAATGAAACAGAATTTACTGATTCACCACCCCACGTTCCTTTCCAGGAAAGGTCCCTACTGGAAGCACTGAATTTGCCCATACATGTCTTAGACACCCGACAGGTTAAGGATATATTTCTGTGGTTTGTGAAAAGCTGCCTAATAGATTAGCCTGTCTGCATGTTTTAACATGAAAAGAGCAAAGCTAACACCAGGTGTACGCTATAGATTGCCAGTTCAGAATTAAAAGAAAGACAGTTTATGATAAGGTAATAAAGGCATGTGAAAACAGAAAGGTTATATTAAGGAGCAATTTCAAGCAATTTAATATAAATTAGGAATTCCCAAGTGGTTTGAAGTCTGAGTTAGTTAATGTAAGATTGCTCCATGACCCAGTGCAGCAGTGAAACCGTGAGAGGCAGTTAATGTTTTGACCCAGATAGTATACAGTAAGGGCACCCTTGGGTGACAGCAATTACAATATGATTAGGTTCAACATGATTTGGGAATGAACACTTTAGAGGTCCAGCACTCAGGCATACAATTTTTTAAAAGAGTAACTTCAAGGGAATTACATATAGAATTACATAGAAACATAGAAACATAGAAGATAGGAGCAGGAGTAGGCCATTCGGCCCCTCGAGCCTGCTCCGACATTCAATGCAATCATGGCTGATCATCCAAATTCAGTACCCTGTCCCTGCTTTCTCCCCATATCCTTTGATCCCTTTAGCCTTAAGAAATATATCTAACTCCTTCTTGAATATATTTAATGAATTGGCCTCAACTGCCTTCTGTGGTAGAGAATTCCACAGGTTCACAGCTCTCTGGGTGAAGAAATTCCTCCTCATCTCTGTCCGAAATGGCTTACCCCTTATCCTTAGACTGTGACCCCTGGTTCTGGACTCCCCCGCCATCGGGAACATCCTTTCTGCATCTAGTCTGTCTCGTCCTGTTAGAATTTTATAAGTTTCAATGAGATCCCCTCTCATTCGTCTAAACTCCAGTGAATATAAGCCCAATCGACCCAATCTCTCCTCATACGTCATTCCTGCCATCCCAGGTATCAGTCTGGTGAATCTTCGCTGCACTCCCTCCATGGCAAGAACATCCTTCCTCAGATAAGGCAACCAATACTGCACACAATATTCAAGGTGTGGTCTCACCAAGGCCCTGTACAACTGCAGCAAGACATCCTTGTTCCTGTACTCGAACCCTCTCGCTATGAAGGCCAACATACCATTTGCCTTCTTAACCGCCTGCTGCACCTGATGCATAAGGACACCCAGGTCTCGTTGCACTTCCCCTTCTCCCAATCTATTGTCGTTCAGATAATAATCTGCCTTCCTGTTTTTGCCACCAATGTGGAGAACATCGCATTTATCCACATTATACTGCATCTGCCCAATCACCCAACCTGTCCAAATCGTACTGGAGTTTCTCGGCATCCTCCTCACAGCACACACACCCACCCAGCTTTGTGTCGTCTGCAAACTTGGAGATATTACATCTAGTTCTCTCGTCTAGATCATTAATATATATTGTGAATAGCTGGGGTCCTAGCACTGATCCCTGCGGTACCCACTAGTCACTGCCTGCCACTCGGAAAAAGACCCATTTATTCCAACTCTTTGCTTCCTGTCTGCCAACCAGTTCTCTATCCAAGTCAATACATAGAACTAGAAATTGGATAACCCCCAAAAACAGGCGCGGGGATCACGATGCGCAATCAACACACGCCCGTTCTTTCCGATGCAAGCAGCACGCAAACTTTGTGCTGCCTGCTAATGTACATGATTGCAGTGTGCAGCCCAGCACTAAACGCACTGCTGACTGGCTGCATGCTCAGCAGGGGGCCCAAGTTTGTGCGAGGCTAGCACCAATTAAATCTAGCCTGGAATTCTTAAAGCCAACCTGCACCTCTTGAAGGGGAGGTGGTGTTTCACGAAAGCAGGTGCTGGAAGTCACTGCAGAAGGGAGTTTCTCCTGGGAAACACATAGGAATGGCACAACATGCCAGAGAGAGGGCTCCAAGGTTCTCTGATGCGGCACTGGAGGCCTTAGTGAAGCAGGTGGAAAGGAGGAAAGAGGTCCTGTATTCACAGGGGGCCAGGAGACCCTCCAGACAAATGCTACGAAGGCAGTGGGAGCTGATTGCGGTGGAGGTCAATGCCAGCAGTGTTGCCCCTGTGAAGGAATAAGCAATAAAACCTATTCAGAAAAATACACCATTCTGTGAAAGAATTCTGGCCTTATTAAAACAGGACAAACTGGGTCTGAAATCTAGAAACCTAATGAGGAAAAAGCTGTGATACATTCTGGCTGTAGAGATAAGATAAGTTGTTGACACTGAATCAATAACCTTATTGAAACAGAAGGTTGAAGGCTGAACCTTTCGGAATAAAACAACGGTTCACCCTGTACAAGGTTTTGTAATTTACACTTCATAAAGAAGTACATAAAAGTAAGAAACATCTGCTTTGTAAAAATGACATCAAGTAAAACGCACCTGCCGTTACACTGTTTTTTATGGTAAACTTAGAACACCTAGAGAAGAGACATAGGGGGGAAAATTCGGTATCGCCCCATTTGGGGCACTATTATTGGCGGAGCGCAAAGTGTAGCGCCTGGCGCTAATTATCGCCTCCGACAGCAAACTTGACTTTTACCGCCCCTGGAGGTGATTGGAGCGCTAAATCAGGCGCTACACACCTCTCTTAAGGCACTAAGGCCGAGGAGCGAGGCGCTACCTCACAGCGCTGGCAAAGCTCATGTGATTTCAGTCAGCAATGGAACACAGACACACTGGCACCGCCCAATTCTTAAAGGGGAGTTCTGACAAATGGTCATCGACCTGAAATGTTAAATCTGTTTTGATGTAAGAAAAAGGAGACTTACCATCAAGTAACTTTAAAGTAAGCTTTAAGTAACTTATAAACACATTATATACACAAGAGAGGTCTTTACCATGCCTCTGGTAGAAGCCTCTTACAATACTGAACAGACCAGTATTTATACCAGTCCAACAGGAAGTGACATATGACAGGAAGTGAGGTATGTACACAGTTCATAGTTCATAGTTCACAGGAAGTGATGACATAACTTCCCGGAAGTTATCATTTTTATCACATTCTTCCCTCCTGCAGGATTAGGAGGCTGTGGTCTACCTTTTGGTCCGCAGCCGCCGAACAAGAAAGAGTCGCACCCGTTTGGATTCCCGTCGTAGAGGGTCGCTGGTCCGCTTACATGCGGTTGGCCATTGGTCAGAGTCTGTGTGGCCTGGATTGCCCTGTGAAGGGTCGGGGAGATCATGGCTTCGCGTACGAGCCCCAATAGGTTCAAAGTCGGACTGCCTCTGTTCAGAGGGAGGTGCAGAGCTGGTCTGTGGCGGATCAGTACTTTCATGCGCGGTACTGGGAGGGTCGCAGCCTTGAGCACGGGGTTCTACCGGCACCAAGCTAGTTGGTGTCCGATCAGGATCCTGGAGAGGGGTACCCGATAGGTCCCAAGAGTTTCCTAGTGAAATGCCATCACCCGATGTCCCACTAGGTCCTGGTGGGCAGGGAGCCAGATCCCGTAATGATACGGTAGATTCTCGGCCGTCGGAATATCGTATGTTTGCATAGGTGGGGTTGGCATCGGTTAGTTCGACCTCGTCTACAAGAGGGTCATTTTTAGACGTCCGAACGTATCTTCGGAGTAATACAGGTCCAGGAGTAGTTAGCCATGACGGGAGTGATGTCCCATGAGATGAGCGACGCTGGAATCCAAAGAACCGCTCATGAGGTGTAGTATTTGTGGCTGTAGAAAGCAGGGACCGTATAGAGTGCAATGCATCCGGAAGCACTGTTTCCCATTGCTGGTCTGGTAGGCCCCGAGATCTTAAAGCGAGACGTACGGAATTCCAGATGATACCGTTATACCTCTCTACCTGCCCATTTCTGATGGGATGGTATGGTGTTGTTTTGCTTGTAGCAATTCCCCGTTCTGAGAGGTAGTCCTTGAGTTCCCTTGACATAAAGGATGGACCCCGATCTGAGTGAATATAAGCCGGCATGCCACAGAGAGAAAATACCTGCTCAAGGCAGCAGATTACTGTGGATGCCAGCATATTGGAGCAGGGGAAGGCAAATGGAAAACGTGAATATTCGTCGATCATGGTGAGCAAATATGCGTTCCGAGTTGAAGAGGGCACTGGGCCCTTAAAATCGATGCTAAGTCGTTGCATCAGTTGGGTTGCATGTATGAGTATACCATCTGAGGGGCGGAAGAACTGAGGTTTTAATTCCGCACAAAGCCGGCATTCTGAGCATATTTTCTTTACATCTCCAGTGGAAAAAGGGAGATTCCGTGATCGTACGAAATGTAGCATGCGCGTAACGCCAGGATGACACAAACCATTGTGGACATCCATGAGAGTGGAGGATGACATCGTGGAGCAGAATGCCCGTGTGAGGGTGTCCGGGGCCACATTCTCCTTGCCAGGCCGATAGAGAATGGTATAACCAAAAGAGGCCAGTTCCATCCTCCAAAGTTGTATTTTATTATTCTTAATTTTGGTTCGTTTTCGATTATCGAGCATGAAGGCGACTGATCGTTGGTCCGTGATCAATGTAAAGTGCTGGCGAGCTAGAAAATGGTTCCACTTCCGTACTGCCTCTATGATGGCTGTGGCTTCTTTCTCAACCAGAGGATAATGTAGCTCGGCACCTTGTAAGGTCCTGGACATAAATGCTACAGGACGACCTTCCTGATTCAGAGTAGCCGAGATCGCCACCTCCGAGGCATCACATTCAACCACGAAAGGGAGATTCTCATCAATGGAGTGAAGAGCCGCTTTCTCCAACTGTTTTTTGAGAAGGTTAAAGGCTGCAACAGCCGCTGTTCCCAGTGGAAATGATCTAGCATGCAGCAAGGGTTGGATTTTGTCCGAAAAATGAGGAATCCATTTAGCGTAGTATGCAAACAGACCGAGAGCCCGACGTAAAGAAGTCGGATTCTTAGGTGACGGGAGCTCTTGGAGCGGGCGAAGTCTTTCTGGGTCTGGCTTAATGATACCATTGCCTACGCAGTAGCCAAGGATGTTGATGGTCGGTTGCGACTCAACAGATTTGGATTCATTCAGGGTCAAATTACGGCGATGGAGGGCATCCCGAAATTTTTGGAGGTTGGAGTCGTGTTCCTGTTGATCGTGACCTGCAATGGTAATGTTATCAAGATAGGGAAAAGTGTCCCTTAGGTTTTCCTGCTTAACCAGGCCATCCATTGCCCGTTGAAAGACAGCCACTCCATTAGTAACCCCGAATGGGAGGCGACGAAATTGGTACAGCCGTCCATTAGCCTCAAAGGCTGTGTACTGCTTATCTGAGACCTTCAAGGGTAACTGATGATAGGCACTTTTTAAATCGTAAGTTGAGAACACTTTGTATTCGGCCAGTTTATTAACCATATCATCAATGCGTGGCAATGGGTAGGCGTCCAAGTCGGTATATTGATTGATGGTTTGCGAATAATCGATGCATAGTCGCTGTTTGTGAGGTTTTAGAGGGTTCTTGACAATGACGACTTGAGCCCGCCAGGGCGATGAACATGGTTCAATGATATCCTCTGCTAGAAGTCGAGAGATTTCAGCCACAATAAAAGATTGGTCTTCCTGATTAAAGCGCCGCGATTTCGTTATTATCGGTTGGCATTGAGGCGGAATACTGGCAAATAATGAGGGTTCATCAAGTGAAGCTGCTGATAATGCACAAAATGGTAATTTAGACGGTATATTAGAAATAGTAAGTCCAGGTTTGGATCCACCAAACTCAATGGTGAGTTTCTTATGCTGTTTTTGGAAGTCCAGCCCTAAGAGGAGATCACTACATAAGTCCTTGAGCACCGAAAGTCGGGTGGAGGGATACATACGACCATGAAGTGTCATATCAACAACACAAAAGCCGGAGATTCTGGTATTAAGTGATGACTGGGCCATCGCAATTGCCTGGTCCGATGGGAAGACATGTAGTTTCAATTTCACAACAATCTGTTCCTTAATGAAACTATCAGTACTTCCTGAGTCAATTAAGGCATCTAAGGTATGCCCTTTAATTGAAATTTTTGTGGCTGCATGAGACAGGTTCTGTGGGCAAGCAACTGTAATTGGTGTCGTTGCACAGAGAGTGGCTAAAACTCTCGGTGTGCTTCTTCGGGAGAGAGCTCGAGAGGAAGCTTGATAGGTCCTAGCTGGAGCATCTTGATAGGCCCTAATTGGGGCAGTTCGGTAGGCCTTAGCTGGATTGGCCCTCGTAGAGGCCCTTGATAGGCAAACTTTAGCAAAGTGTCCTTTTTTCCCGCAATAACTGCAGATTGCATTGCGAGCAGGGCAGGTTTTCCTAGGGTGAAAAGCATCTCCACAAAAGAAGCATTCCTTCCTAGATTGCCAAGAGGCTGCTAAAGTGGGGTCATCCTCCTCTTCTTCATCAGAATTATCAGAATTAGATTCCCCCATGATAGGGTTCACCTGAGACCGCTTGAATTGTCTGGTTGCAGCTGCAGCAGCAGATCGAGATCTGGGCAGCTGATAGAGGTCTGCATTTCTCTTTGCCAAATCCAGTGAACAAGCTAGGTCAAAAGCTTTTTGTAGCTCAAGTGTTTTACTTTCTAGTAGACGCTGGCGTATAAATGGAGAGGCAATCCCGCAGATGAAAGCATCACGAATCATTTCTTGGCGGTACAGCTCAGCTGAGGCTGCCTGAAAGTTACAATCTATGCTGAGCCTGCGAAGTTCTTGCAGGAATTCGTCAATTGATTCCCTTGGCCCTTGTCGGGCTGTGGCCAGTAGATGTCTAGCATAGACCTCATTTGGGGTCTTCGCATACAGTTTCTTAAGTGCCTGAATCACCTCTTCGTAATTATCCCAGTCATCAACATATTCGAACACTTTTGGGGTCACATAATTGACAAGTATCTTCAATTTAGCAGGAGCATCTGCTTTACATTCATCCAGAAAATTCTCAAAAGTACGATACCAATGCTTCCATACCCTGCCAGCTGCTGGTGTATTCGGGTCCAAGTCCAGACGAATAGGTCTAAGGATTTTCTCCATGATGGGTGGTTCCCTGGATCCTTAACTTCCGAGTTTGTCTGAAGGTCTAGTATTTGTCAGTGTAAATGTTTAAGTTACTTAAATTGATGTAAGAAAAAGGAGACTTACCATCAAGTAACTTTAAAGTAAGCTTTAAGTAACTTATAAACACACTATATACACAAGAGAGGTCTTTACCATGCCTCTGGTAGAAGCCTCTTACAATACTGAACAGACCAGTATTTATACCAGTCCAACAGGAAGTGACATATGACAGGAAGTGAGGTATGTACACAGTTCATAGTTCATAGTTCACAGGAAGTGATGACATAACTTCTCGGAAGTTATCATTTTTATCACATGTTTCTCTCTTCACAGATGCTGCTTGACCTGCTGAGTTTCTCCTGCATTTTCTGTTTTTATCTTAAAGGGGAGGGTTGATCTTGCTCTCCATCCACATCCTGCTCATTGCAGCCTTGAATCTCGGCCTGAATCTCAGCCTGGAGAGACCTGTACATCAAATCTGCTGGAAAGAACAATGGAGAGAACAAGGGGAGGAGCTCAGAGTGCAGACCCCATAGTCTCTTCTAAATCGATACAAGGAAGGGCAAATCAAAGCCAACCTGCAAAGTGCTGCTCAGTTCCCAAAACTCCTTCACACAGCATTGAATCTCTCCAGAAGTCTCTCTCTCTCTCTCAGAATGCATGGTGCAAAAATGTCACCGACAAAAAAAGGCAGGAAGTGGTCGCCTTTAAATAGTGCTCCCCTAGTCCCTTTCTGACAGCATAACACTCCACACAACCTGTCGTTGCTAGCGGCAGGCGGTAAGGCAGGGGGCGCCACTCAATATCCGGTCAGTGGCGCTTATGGGGCATTGCGCACTCGACTGACGTCACGATCTGCCAGCGCAGGAGATCATGGCGGTAGTGTTTAGTGCCACCACAAAATGTCTAGTTAATTTCGCGAGCGGCGCAAACATCGCTGCGCCCGGGCGCTAGTTGCTTTGCGCCCCACTTGGCACCCTCTTAAGGCGCTAACGGGAGGCGCAAACAACTGGATTTTTTCCCCATAATTCTGTAATGCTACCAGTTGAGGTGACTATAAAAATTGCAGGGGTCAGCAGAAAAATGACTAGAGATAATTAGCTTACATCAGCAGAAAATCTTAAAAGAAATACCACTGGAAAAGGGTATAAATATTGAACTCTCAAATGGGATAACAGACTAGCTTTAAAGGGGCAAAGCGATTCTCAGCTTCAGAGGTGGCTTTGTAAGTCTCCAACTCTTTGTACCTCAGGGATCAAAGATATTTGATTTTGGTGGATATCCTGTAGAAAACTAAGAATTGTAAAACTATAGCGAAGTTAAGATTTGAGAGTAAGGTTCTCTGATAAAAGAATTGTAAGCTTTCTCTTTTTGGAACTGTTAATGTTGCGATTGACTCACCAACTGTAAATTACATGTCGGTTTTTAATAAATCTATATATTTTTAGAATTGTCTCACATAAGACTTCTGTATCAAATTCGCAAACTCAATCTCTGTACACTCTTTGGTGAGGAGTTGCAGAATTCTGGGGGAGTTTTCCGGACCCTCATAATATCCGGAACGTTACAGTCTTGCTAAACTTATTAAAAGTGCTACCTGGAGGACGGTAACATTTTCAGGTTGTTCCTTTCCTTTTAGGGAGAGATAGTCCAGACCTTTAGACCCAATTAAGTGTCTTTAGGATTCGGCTACCTCAAACTTTAGTTGAAAGTGAACGTCTGAGGAATATGCCTGATCCAGGGTAGCCCTAAAGGGGCTAGGACTAGTAATTATCCCTTCACTCCGAGGATCTGGAAACAGTGCCGAAAGAAATTCAATGACCTCACATGAGTCATCTAGGTCAGTGAATGCCTCTTCAACTGCCATATCCCACAGACTGCATCACTAGCCTCACACACTGCTCAATTCACCACACCCCCATTACTCACCTACCATCAATCTCTATCAATCATTACTTATACCTCACATTCACATGCTCCACATCACCCTCACACACTTAGCACTGCTGCAAGCCTCACACCCACATCTCACAGTTTGCACACACTGACAGCTATTCAACCATGACAGCCACATCACCCAGCAGATTGCACCAAACTCACTGATACACTTCTCTCTCTCTTGCAGACAAGGTAGCGCACAACCGCAGGCAGCAGCAGCTAACTGAAGGAGGACAGGCACATTTGCATATCCTTAACTCACTAAGATGGGAAGTGAAGTAGTCCAATCCGAAACTAGGGTCCTAAATCTAAACAAAGGAAACTACGATGGTATGAGGAGTGAGTTGGCTATGATAGATTGGGGAGCTTCATTAAAAGGCATGACGGTGGACGGGCAATGGCTAACATTAAAGGAATGAATGCATGAATTGCAACAGTTATACATTCCATTCTGGCGCAAAAACACAAAAGGAAAAGCAGCCCAACCATGACCAACAAAAGAAATTAAGGATAGTATTAGATACAAAGAGGAGTCATATAAAGTAGCCAGAAAAAGTAGCAAGCCTGAGGATTGGGAGCAGTTTAGAATTCAGCATAAAATGACCAAGAGATTGAGTAAGAGGGGAAAAATAGAGTATGAGAGTAAACTTTAGAGAGTAGCATTAAGGCAGGATCTGCATGGAGTGAGTCACCGGGCATGATTGACCTGCAGCTAGGGAATCAGGAAAGGGTAGCGCAGGTGCCTGCCACCTGGAGGGCAAGGTTACACACAAGTTCTGCTGCACAGGACTCAGTTGAGGACTTCGATGGGCAGCTTACAGAAGAAGGCTGATGGGTATGCATAATGAAATGCTTGGTGCATTGGCAGGCCTGCCAGAAAGCCTGAGTGCACTGTCAAGTAGCTTGGAGGAGTCCAGCACTAACCCTGCACAGGGCTTTGCACAGAGCTTGGAGCCCATCCTTTTCAGCATGGAAGGTCAATTAGCGCATTTATGGAACCAACCATCATAGAGCATCCGATGGCTGATGTCTCAGCTACTATTGCAACACAAGCAGAAGCCACCCAACGTCTGAGTGCTGCAGTAGAAACTCAGACTGAAGTCATGCAAGTTCAGCTTATTGTGGTGCAAGCACAGACTGCTGCCATCATGCCTATGGTTACCAGTGTTGAAAGGGGCCTGCTTCTCTCTAGCAAGAGAGAATGAAATGTATTCTGCTCTCTTTGCATATAAGTGCCTCAGTGGCCTCCCTTATACAGCAGTGGACGGCAAACTGGGAGATGTTGCAAATATCATCAGCTCCAGCCTGGAAGGAGCCCGACATATAACAGTTCATGGCCACGGTCACCTTGACAGCCACTGGCAATGTGGTCCTCACCCTGCTCTGAGGCTGCAGTTCTGCCTGCAACAGGTGGCAGATTTCAGTGAGCACCTCCTTAATGAAGCGGAAACGTCGAACACACTGTTCCTCACTAAGGTTGAGGTAGGAGAGCTGTTCCCTGAAAACCCTGGGTGGATAGGGCTTCCTTCTGAGAGCCCTTCTCCCCCTCTTTTAGCAGCTTGTCCTTCTCCCAGTCATGCTGCAGGCCAAGCGGGATACAAACTACTGCACCCATGTCCGGGAGCAACTGGTTTGAGCAGAAGCCTTGCAAGTCAGTACCAAGTCCTTGAGCATGTGCCACATCACTCCCTGTAGACGTTAGGCAACTTTAAAGAACTCTAGAAAGCATCAAACACTTCTGCAAACTCAGCAACAGCTAATAGAAATCAATCAGTATCTAACCTGTAAGTAGGTGATGATCCCTTTAAATAGCACTGGTCGGGGGTCCTTCAAGCTGCTGAACGCATGTTCAGCTGTGCGAGGTTAAGAGAGGACGTCAGCTCCAGCATTGAGGTGGAAATGGCAACGCTGGCGTCAAATCAGCCTTACACCTGATTGACGTCACGATCTGTGCACTCTGCATACTTCCAGCACACGCACCCTGCACCGACGTTAGCACCCTCACCAAAATGCCGTCTGGCGCGCCCCGCACTAGAAATGCACGCGCACTGTTCGGATACCATTTTGGACAGAAAGCGGCACCAGTAGCACCAAAACACCATGCATTACGGAGCCGAATTTCATGGCCATAGAGTCTACAGCACAAAAACAGGCCATTTGGCACAACCGCTCTGCCAGTGTTTCTGCTCCACACGAGCCTCCTCCAACCCCTCTTCATATCACCATATCAGTATATCCTTTTATTCCTTTCTCCCTCATGTACTTATTTAGTTTCCCCTTAAATGTATCGAAGCTATCTGCCTCAAGAATGAGAGAAGGGCTTAAACAACTTGATGAGAGGATTCTTTAAGATACCACAGTTGAGGGCAAATAGAAAACTTTTATCACTGAGCATTTGCATTAAACACATGCCTAAGATTTACAAGTGTAGACTAAACAAGAAATGAACTCTACTAAGTCTGCAGTAGGAAAGGCGAGGGGATCACTGCAATGAATATAGGAGCCTTCAAAAGCACTTTAAAAAGCTAGTGAGAGGCAAACAGATACCTGGAAATGAGCATAGCTGCTCAATATACAGCAATAAATTATTTCAGTAATTTAGCAGTGAACGTCTGTCATGGAAACAACTTTAAAGAATTCCAAGGGGGAAAATTGGAAATCGTTAAGAAATTCAGTTACTTCCTTCAAATTTTTTGCAAGAGGAGACACTAGTAGCATGCCCTCCATAATTGGAGATAATCCAAATACATTTAAAGAGTTCATCATCAGTAAGATGGAGATCCTTGTTACATTTTGTACTTTCTCCCAGTATTTTTCTTCTAAGCTCATGGCAGAAAGGCAGCTTCCATAAACATAAGAACATAAGAACATAAGAAATAGGAGCAGGAGTAGGCCAATTGGCCCCTCGAGCCTGCTCCGCCATTCAATAAGATCATGGCTGATCTGATCCTAACCGCCAATCCACTATGACAGGACTATCTCCTGAATCTAACAGCATTAGACACACGAAAAACAGGAGCAGGATCAGGCTACACGGCCCCTGGGCCCGCTCCGCTACCCACAGGGCCATGACCTATCCGAACCTAGACTCATGTCCAAATTCCTGCCCGCTCCCCGTAACCCTTAATTCCCTTTTCTACTAGGAAACTGTCTATTTCTGTTTTAAATTTATGTAATGATGTAGCTTCGACAGCTTTTTGGGGCAGCATATTCCATGGACCTACCACCCTCTGAGTGAAGTAGTTCCTCCTCATCTCAGTTTTGAAAGAGCAGCCCCTTATTCTAAGACTATGCCCCCTAGTTCTAGTTTCACCCATCATCTGGAACATCCTCCCTGCATCCACCCGATCCAACCCCTTCATAATCTTATATGTTTCAATAAGATCGCCTCTCATTCTTCTGAACTCCAATGAGTAGAGTCCCAATCTACTCAACCTCTCCTCATATGTCCATCCCCTCATCCCCGGGATTAATCGAGTGAACCTTCTTTGTACTGACTCGAGAGCAAGTATGTCCTTTCTTAAGTAACTAAAACCTGCTTCCTTATAAGTGCTGTGAATGGGATAGTGTGCCCAGAGATTATGAATTACTTCCTAGCTATGGTATGGTCATGCTTTCAGGGAGTGGCCCCCTTGCTAGCACTGCACACAGCCCATGGAATAAGACAGCTAGGTCTCAGTCCAATTGGTAATAAACTCCCAATTCCGTGTTTTGACGTTTTTAAGGCAGTGCTATGTGCATGCATTGGCCTAATTAGAACCTGCAAGATTATGTAAATTGTTGCAAGAGTCCCATACCAAATTCCCCATGCAGTATTGCCATGCAGCTATTGATTCACTGAGCGCCTGCACATAATGGGCACTGGGAAGGCTGCTCGATGTTCCTTGAAGAACTGCACCACTTAAAACTAGGGTTGGTGTGGAGATGCCGGAGTTGGACTGGGGTGGACAAATGTAAGATATCACACAACACCAGGTTACAACTGAGCTTTGTGCATCATCGCTCTGCTGCTTGCTGCTGTTTTCCTGCAATTCAGGACTTCTTTGTAACACCTCCAACAGCAGCATTCTTGCTGCCACCAGGTCGCCCTGCAGCTGCAAGCAGCGAGATTATGGAGGTTCTGCCAATGGGTGTGCTGGATTTGAAGGACAAAGAGGAATTCCTGTGGAAGGAGGACAGGCAGATGTGCTGGCACAACAAGCGCCTAACTGCAATGGAAATTGAAATCAGGGGAGATGTATAAAGGGAGGCTGATCTGATAGCGCCCATTTTACACTATCACCCAAAAGTCAAAATTACCTCCAACTAGTTCATTAATGTCATTTAGGGAAGGAAACACACCGTTCTTACCTGGTCTGGACTATATGTGACTCCAGTCCCACACCAACATAGTTGACTCTTAACTGCCCACTCAGATGTATCAAACCACTCAGTGGTTCAAGAAGAACTATGTACAATTCTGCAGTCCGAAGGGTGATTGAGGAACTGCTGAGGATGAGAAAGAGCATGAAGAGATAGACTCTGCTAGCATCTAGGCACCCTACTTCCTTGAGACCCCGTGCTTCCAAACCACCTCCACCCCTGCCCCTGGCATGGATGAGCCCTTTGGTCATGTTCATGGTTTCTGAGTCCAACATATTGGCTGGGATCAGGGAGCTGGAAAGATACATGTTTCAAAGGAACATGAGCAAAGGTATGGTTTGACTGCCGGCAGCTGCCTCTTGCGATGTCAGTGGAGGGTGCTACTAAGCAGCCTGGTCTCGCGTATCTTGTGCGACTGGCGCAGAACCTGGGGGAATAGAAGGATGTGTCCCTGCAAAGTACCTGCCACCCTGAGCGTCAGCAGCATGTCGCTCGAGCACCAGCTGTAGGACGGCGCTGGCTGGGGGAACACAGACACCAGCTGTAGGACAGCTGTTGAGCCCTCTCTCGTGAGTTATGTATCAATTTGCCTTGCGAAGAGAACAGGAAAAAGGTTAGCTGCACAGAACATTGAGTTGGCGTGCAAGGGGTGCAGGTGTGGAAGTGACAGCTTGTTCAGGCTTTCCAAGGGAACTTTTCAGGCATTAGCAATGTCTCCTGCAGCAGAGACATGAAGCTGTCTAATTCATCAGCAGCCCACTTTGAAAGGAGTATTTTCCCCCAAATCTTTTGACTTTAAATTGCCTTTGGGTTTTTCCCAGAGTAAAAAAAACACATCTCCGCCTGAAAGCTCCTGCCCATCCCTCCCTCTCCAATCAGGGCATTAAAAGGCCAACTCCTTTCTAGCTCCTATGTTTGAAAATAGTCCTAGAGACAGACACTAAAGAGTGTCCAGTGGGGTACCTCAGGGATCGGTGCTGGGTCCCTTGCTGTTTGTGATCTACATAAATGATTTGGATGAGAATGTAAAAGGTATGATCAGTAAGTTCGCAGATGACACGAAAATTGGTGGGGTGGTAAATTGTGAGGAGGAAAGCCTCAGGCTACAGGAAGATATAAATGAGTTGGTCAGATGGGCGGAAAAGTGGCAAATGGAATTTAACCCTGAAAAGTGCGAGGTGATGCATTTTGGACGGACAAATAAGGCAAGGGAGTACACAATGAGTGGTAGGACCCTAGGAAGTACAGAGGGTCAGAGGGACCTTGGTGTGCATGTACATAGATCCCTGAAGGCAGCGGAACAGGTAGATAAGGTGGTTAAAAAGGCATATGGGATACTTGCCTTCATTAGCCGAGGCATAGAATATAAGAGCAGGGAGGCTATGATGGAGCTGTACAAAACGCTGGTGAGGCCACAGCTGGAGTACTGTGTGCAGTTCTGGTCGCCTCACTATAGGAAGGATGTGATTGCTTTAGAGAGGGTGCAGAGAAGATTCACCAGGATGTTACCTGGGATGGAGCGCCTCAGCTATGAAGAAAGACTAAACAGGCTGGGGTTGTTTTCATTGGAGCAAAGAAGGCTGAGGGGGGACCTGATTGAGGTGTACAAAATGATGAGGGGCATAGATAGGGTAGATAAAGAGGAACTTTTCCCCTTAGTAGAGGGGTCAATAACAAGGGGGCATAGATTCAAGGTAAGGGGCAGGAGGTTTAGAGGGGATTTGAGGAGGAACTTTTTCACCCAGAGGGTGGTTGGAATCTGGAACTCTCTGCCTGAAAGGGCGGTGGAGGCAGGAACCCTCACAACATTCAAGAAGCATTTGGATGAGCACTTGAAATGCCATTGCATACAAGGCTATGGACCAAATGCTGGAAAATGGGATTAGACTGGACAGGGATTGATGGACGGCGCAGACACGATGGGCCGAAGGGCCTCTTTCTGTGCTGTAAAACTCTATGACTCTATGACTCTATGAGTGGGAAGCCTGCCATCAAGGTGCTTTCAAATTCAATCTCCTAGTTTCTGTAGACCAGAAATAAGAGGATCATGTAAATTGAAGCCCAAGGTATCATAATTGCAAGCACTGTATTTGTGAGCCTAACTTCAACAGCACCTGTACCCTGTATTTTGGGGGGATCGGAACTCCTTGGAATTGCCATTCACTCTGTAGTGGTCTGCAGGCTCCCAATACCCTCTCATGTGCCTACACAGATGTTGGAGCAGCACTGAGACACCATGCAGTAAGTTCTGAAGATTCTCAAAGGATTGCATGAACACTTTCTGCTGATTAATAAGCACAGCTCAGTATGCAGCCTCTGTAAAATACAAATCCATGGGTTCTGCAGCAGTTGCACATGTGGTCCTAACCCTCCATCTGTCACTGTTCGTCTGCTACCACATTCACTTGCTCCTCATCACTGGTGTTGACTCCCCCCAGTACTCCTGAAGTAGATGTATCTGAGCTGGTGCTTGTGGTGTCAGAAGTGCTTAATGAGTGTTCATGTGACAGAGCTAATTCCTACACCTCCTTGCTGCCAACATCCTCATCTTGGGACACCCTTGTTAGCAGGTGGTATGCAGCCAATGTCTGTGCACACAGTAACAAAGTTATTATAAAAAACAGAAAATGCTGGAAACACTCAGAAAGTCATGCGACATCTGTAAAGAAAGGAAGAATGTTGAGAGTGTGTTATAATAAAGGGTTATGTTTGAAACCTCCTTGCAGGGAGGTTTGCTAGTACTGTTGGGGGGGCTTTAAACTAACTTGGCAGGGGAATGGGATACGGATTGGAGCTTTGTAGTAGGGGGTGATGCACAGCCAAATATAGAGGAAAAAACAAGTCAGCCTGGAAGGCACAGCAAATATAACGACACAAGGGAGTATGTGTGATGAAATAACTGTGTTCTGATATTTGTACTTGTACTTGTAATGTCTGGAATGTTCCACCGGGGGAACCACTAATGCTCCTCCCTGGCCCCGCCCCTCTTCTGGTATGTTCTACCAAGGGCTCGGTCGATGATGAACTCTGTTAACTCTGCCATGATTCTTATTTAATAAAAGGCTTCAGTCTTAAGCTTTAACTTCACGGATTCGGGCAGTTATTTGGCACATCAATTTTATTAAATAACAACTTTTGGAAGATGGATCGATTTTTGAAACCAGAGCGTCTGGATATCGATCCCCATTCGGCAGATGCGTCGAAGAAATTTACGCATTGGCTCCGATGTTTTGAACACTTCATCGCATCATCGACCGATCCGACAGTTAACAAGTTGGGTCTTCTAACCAACTTGGTAAGTCATCAAACTTACTCTATAATTGAAGATATTACTACATATGAAGAGGCCCTCGCAGCTCTTAAAGCCCAGTACCTTAAGTCGGTTAACGAAGTATACGCCAGGTATCTCCTGTCTACTCGCAGGCAATTACCCGAGGAATCTCTGGACGATTTCCTGCAGGACCTTAAGGCTTTGGCTAAGGGTTGCAACTACAAGGCTGTCTCTGCCATAGTGTATCAGGAAGAAGCCATCCGCGATTCTTTCATATCTGGCCTCCGATCTAATTATATTAGACAGAGACTCCTCGAGAACGACTCGTTAGTTTTAAAAACGGTTGTCGCTGCTGCTCGATCGTTAGATGTAGCCCAGAAGAATTCAGAAGTGTATGCATCAGCCCATGCATCTCTCTCAGCCTCGTGTGTTCCGAGTATGGAGGCATCCATAACACCAATGGAGCCCCCACTTAATCCTATTGTTGCGGCTGTGCCCCATGGGTCTAAGTGTTATTTTTGTGGCCAACCTAAACACCTCAGGCAAAGTTGCCCAGCCAGAGAGGCTACCTGTTTTAAATGTAAGAAACGGGGACATTTTAGTAAAGTGTGTAAGGATAATCCTGTACCCGATGTCTTCTCTGCTGCCGCCTATCGTTTTACTCTAGCCTCGGCTACGGTTGACCAGACCATACCGTGTTCCTTGTCAAAATCTATGATGGACATTAAGATTAATGGTCGTCCTACTGGGTGTTTGATAGACTGTGGCAGTACTGAAAGTTTTATACACCCCAACCTTGTTAACTCCTGTTCATTGAAGGTGTATCCTACTCGAAGTGAAATTGTGATGGCGTCCAAATCCCTTTCTTCGGAGGTAACTGGATATTGTAAAGTCACATTGACCGTTAAGGATACGGAGTATAAGGACTTTAAACTCCTCATATTACCTCAGTTGTGCGTGAACTTAATATTAGGCTTGGACTTCCAGTGTCAGCATGAGAGCGTTACCCTTAAGTGTGGTGGATCTCAGCCTCCGCTCACAGTCTGCGGCCTTTCTACTTTAAACGTAAGTCCGCCTTCTTTGTTTGCGAACCTTGCTCCTAATTGTAGACCTATAGCGACTAAGAGTCGACGGTATAGTTCAGAAGATAAAACATTTATAAAAGAGGAAGTGGAAAGGCTTCAACGGGAGGGAATCATCGAACACAGTGGTAGCCCGTGGCGTGCCCAGGTGGTGGTGGTTAAAACTAATGAGAAGAAAAGACTTGTGGTCGATTATAGCCAGACTATAAACTTGTATACCCAATTAGACGCCTATCCTTTGCCTCGTATTTCTGAGATGGTGAACCAGATAGCTCAGTACCGCGTGTTCTCCACCATTGATTTAAAGTCTGCCTACCATCAACTCCCCATCAAAATAGAAGACCGACCTTATACAGCCTTCGAAGCTAATGGGCGCCTGTTCCAATTCCTTCGGGTGCCCTTTGGAGTGACGAATGGGGTATCCGTCTTCCAACGGGAGATGGATCGTATGGTGGATGAATACGCGTTGGAAGCAACATTCCCGTACCTGGACAATGTTACCATCTGTGGGCGTGACCAACGGGAGCATGACCAAAATCTCGCGAAGTTCCTAGAGACTGCAAAGAGGTTAAACCTGACCTACAACGAAAATAAGTGTACCTTCAATACTACACGTTTGTGTATTCTTGGTTGCGTTGTGGAGAATGGGGTAATCGGGCCAGACCCTGAAAGATTACGCCCACTTAAGGAATTACCTTTACCTCACACTGTAAAAGCCTTAAGAAGGTGTCTGGGATTCTTCTCGTACTATGCCCAGTGGGTGGCTAGCTACTCAGATAAAGTCCGACCTCTTATTAAGTCGACGTCTTTTCCGCTATCGGCGGAAGCTCAGGAGGCTTTCCTTACTATCAAACGGGACATTGAGAAGGCAGTGGTATGTGCCGTGGATGAGAAGATCCCATTTCAAGTGGAAAGTGATGCATCTGATTTTGCGTTGGCAGCAACTCTTAACCAAGCTGGTAGACCAGTAGCCTTCTTCTCTCGTACATTGCAAGGACCAGAAGGTCGACATTCTTCAGTGGAAAAGGAGGCACAGGCAATTATTGAAGCAGTCAGGTATTGGAGACATTATCTCGCTGGCCAACGTTTTACGCTCATTACTGACCAGCGATCTGTGGCCTTTATGTTCAACACTAAGCAGAGAGGCAAGATCAAAAATGATAAGATTTTAAGATGGCGAATAGAACTGTCAACATATGACTATGATATTCAGTACAGGCCTGGAGTATTTAATGAGCCATCGGATGCTTTGTCACGAGGAGTATGTGCTAGTCTGGGTACAGATAAGCTTCAAAGTCGCCACGACGCACTCTGCCACCCTGGGGTTACCAGAATGAACCACTTCATTAAGTCCCACAATCTACCCTAATCTATTGAGGAGGTCCGGACAATGACCAGAACCTGTCATGTTTGTGCTAAATGCAAACCCCGCTTCTATAAGCCGTCCGAGCCAGCTCATCTTATTAAAGCAACTCGACCATTTGAGCGTTTGAGTCTCGATTTTAAAGGTCCCCTTCCATCGAGCGACCGTAATGTCTATTTTCTTAATATTATAGACGAGTACTCTCGGTTCCCTTTTGTTATCCCCTGTCCAGATGTGACTAGTGCTGTTGTAATTAAATGCCTCTGCCAACTGTTTTCCTTGTTCGGCATGCCTAACTATATACATAGTGATAAGGGTTCTTCCTTTATGAGCGAAGAATTACGACAGTTTTTGCTATCGAAGGGGATTGCAACGAGTAGAACTACCAGCTATAACCCTCGTGGTAATGGACAGGTCGAGAAAGAAAATGCGACAGTGTGGAAGGCTATCGTACTGTCTCTGAAGTCACGAGGCCTGCCGACCTCTCGCTGGCAGGTTGTCCTGCCAGACGTGCTGCATTCCATAAGGTCTCTTTTGTGTACAGCGACGAATGCCACCCCTCATGAAAGGATGTTTAGTTTTCCAAGAAAAGCTACTAATGGAGTATCGTTACCCACATGGTTGATGACCACGGGCCCTGTGTTGTTGCACAGACATGTGAGAGGCCACAAGACTGATCCACTGGTGGAGGAAGTACAACTCCTCCATGCTAATCCCCAGTATGCGTATATTCAATATTCGGATGGGCGAGAGGATACGGTCTCTATTAAAGATCTTGCACCTGCTGGAGTTCGAAAAGAGTTTGACTCTGAGAGTAGAGTTTTCAATCGTGGTATTGGACCTTCAGAGACACAAACCCTCAGTGTGGAAAATACTGATGATTCTGGGAATTCGAATGAACCGGAGTTAGTACTCCGGGAGGAGCCTCAGCAAGAGTTACGTCATTCCCAGAGGATTATCAGACCTCCTGACAGACTGAATCTATAGCAGGGGGTGAATGTGATGAAATAACTGTGTTCTGATATTTGTACTTGTACTTGTAATGTCTGGAATGTTCCACCGGGGGGAACCACTAATGCTCCTCCCTGGCCCCGCCCCTCTTCTGGTATGTTCTACCAAGGGCTCGGTCAATGATGAACTCTGTTAACTCTGCCATGATTCTTATTTAATAAAAGGCTTCAGTCTTAAGCTTTAACTTCACGGATTCGGGCAGTTATTTGGCACATCAGTATGGCAAGGCTGGATGGCATTTATTTTAATGCAAGGAGTCTTGCGAGTAAGGTAGATGAATTGAAGGTGTTGATGAACACATGGGAGTATGATATTGTTGCTATCACAGAGACATGGTTGAGGGAGGGGCAGGACTGGCAGCTCAATATTCCGGGGTATAGAATCTTCAGGCGAGACAGAGGGGGGTGTAAAAGAGGAGGGGGTGTCACAATATTAATCAAGGAGTCAATCACTGCTGTAAGGAGGGATGATATCTTAGCAGGTTCCTCTAATGAGGCTATATCGGTCGAACTTAAAAACAAAAAGGGGGCAAGCACTTTGCTTGGAGTGTACTATAGGCCCCCAAACAGTCAGGGGGAGATAGAGGAAGAGATATGTAGGCAAATCTCAGAGAAGTGTAGAAATAATAGGGTAATAATAGTAGGGGATTTCAACTTCCCCAATATTAACTGGGATAGTCAGAGTGTGAAAGGCTTAGAGGGTGAGGAATTCTTAAAGTGCATCCAGGAGAGCTTTTTGAGCCAGCATGTAGAAAGTCCTACAAGAGAGGGGGTGGTACTGGACCTAATTCTAGGGAATGTAGCCGGGCAAGTGGTAGAAGTGTCAGTAGGAGAGCATTTTGGTGACAGTGACCATAATTCAGTGAGATTTAAGGTAGTCATGGAAAAGGACAAAGCTGGACCGGAAATAAAGGTTCTAAATTGGGGGAAGGCCGATTTTAATATGATAAAGCAGGATCTAGCCAAAGTGGACTGGGATCAGCTGCTTGTAGGAAAATCCACATCAGAGCAGTGAGAGTCTTTCAGAAAGGAAATAGAGAGAGTAAAATGCCAACATGTTCCCGTAAAGGTCAAGGGTGGGACCAACAAGCCCAGGGAACCCTGGATGTCAAGGGATATACAAGAATGTATTAGGAAAAAAAGGGAGGTTTTTGAAAGATACAAAGGACTAAATACAGTGGAAGCCCTAGAGGAGTATAAAAAGTGCAAGGGGGTACTTAAAAAAGAAATTAGGAGAGCGAAGAGGGGGCATGAAAAGACACTGGCGGGCAAAATAAAGGAAAATTCCAAGGTGTTTTATAAGTATATTAAGGGCAAGAGGATAGCTAGGGAAAGAGTAGGGCCCATTAGGGACCAACGTGGCAATCTGTGTGTAGAGCCGGAAGATGTGGGTGAGGTATTAAATGAATAGTTTGCATCTGTGTTCGCTATGGAGAAGGACGATGTAGGCATAGAAATCAGGCAGGGGGATTGTGATATACTTGAACAAATTAGTATTGAGAGGTGTAAGCAGTTTTGATCCTAGCCCAATTGCTAGATGGACGGTTCAAATCGCCCCCGCCTTATGAAAGTTCTATACCTGGGAATTATTATTCAGAGTGTAAATGGAATAAGTCACGGACAGGAATGCTTCGGTGAAAAATCATATTTATATTTATTTGGTCTAACATACACTGGCTAAAACTTGCACTACTAAATGAAATCACTGTCTCTGTGGAGAATAAGATCCAGGTTGCAAACAACATACATACAGTACACAACTGGGGACTATAACAAGCAGTAATTCCCTTGTTGCTATGGTGGACTCTAACTCCACCCCTACCAACGAATTACCCAGTCGCATGAGCCCCTTCGCCTGGCTGAACCAAACAAAGCTTCCACCCCAGAATAGCCTAAAAACTTCACTTCTGAGAAAAACCCTGAGCCCTTACACTTCACCCAGCTCGCCTGGGATATCTGGTTACCGGCTTGGGACACTCAAGACCATGCTTACCACCACACACAGTCGGTCTCGATTGCTCCGCTCAGCTGTGGGACGTCACTGCCCGGAGGCCGTTCCCTGTGAGGGATTTGCGGTTCTCAGACTCAACGGCTTCTTCCTCTGGTACTTCTTCTTGTTAGGTCGATCTTGGTGGAGCGAGAGCGAGAGAGAGAGAATGGTGGAAAAGGATCTATCTTTATAGGAGTCTTATAACCCCTATCTTTCCCGCTAATCTTTAAAATCCTTTTGTTTCTAAGCACTCCGGTGCTTAGTCAGTGAAGGGCCATCATCAGTCCCATGAGTATTCCGTGATTGGACTAATGGCCCTAAGTCTGGGACATATCTCGGTCTTTGTGTTGGGAAAAACTGATTCCTCTTCGGCTGGCTAGGCTAACGGGTTCATTGTTCTGCTTCTATTCTGAGATGGAGGTGAGAAGTGTTTTTGCATGTTAGAGTGGCTTTCTAATAGGTTCAAGTTCAACGGGTGCCTCAGGGTCCGCAGCTCCATCGTCAATGCCCCCCCCCTTCCTTTTTCCAGGACTGTTGGACGAACCCATACATTCTGGATGACTGACAGTTCTTTGGTCACAGCCAACTGCCATGCGTTCTCTGGAGTTTTAACAAACCAGTTTTTCACATATCTGCACAGGGTGATCCCATCACAGGGAACATAACCTTGGAAAAATCCCATAAAGTCCACAAAATATTCTCGACTGAGTCCATTCTTCAAACAGAGACTTTGCAAACTCTTCAGAGGGAGGAGGTACTAGCAGTTTTAGCGGGCTTAAAAGTGGATAACTCCCCAGGCCCAGACGAGATGTATCCCAGGCTGCTGTATGAGGCAAGGGAGGAGATTGCAGGAACTCTGACACAAATTTTCAGAACCACACTGGCCACAGGGGAGGTGCCAGAGGACTGGAGAACAGCTAATGTAGCACCATTATTCAAGAAGGATAGCAGGGATAAACCAGGGAATTACAGACCAGTGAGCCTAACATCAGTGGTAGGGAAATTATTGGAAAAAATTCTGAGGGACAGAATTAGTCTCCACTTGGAGAGGCAATGATTAATCAAGGATAGTCAGCATGGCTTTGTCAGGGGGAAATCATGTCTAACCAATTTGATTGAATTTTTCAAGGGGGTGTCTAGGTGTGTGGATGAGGGTAGTGCAGTTGATGTAGTCTACATGGACTTCAGTAAGGCTTTTGACAAAGTCCTGCATGGGAGACTGGTCAAGAAGGTAAGAGCCCATGGGTTCAAGGGCAATTTGCCACATTGGATCCAAAATTGACTTATTGGCAGGAGGCAGAGGGTGATGGTTGAAGGTTGTTTTTGTGACTGGAAGCCTGTGTCCAGTGGTGTACCGCAGGGATCGGTGCTGGGTCCTTTGCTGTTTGTAGTGTACATTAATGATTTAGATATGAATGTAGGAGATATGATCAGTAAGTTCGCAGATGACACGAAAATTGGTGGAGTGGTAAATAGTGAGGAGGGAAGCCTCAGGCTACAGGACGATATAGACAGGTTGGTCAGATGGGCAGAACAGTGGCAAATGGAATTTAATCCTGAAAAGTGTGAGGTGATGCATTTTGGGAGTACTAACAAGGCAAGGGAATACACAATGAATGGTAGGACCCTAGGAAGGACAGAGGATCAGAGGGACCTTGGTGTGCATGTACATAGATCCCTGAAGGCAGCAGGACAGGTAGGTAAGGTGGTTAAAAAGGCATAGAATATAAGAGCAGGGAGGTTATGATGGAGCTCTACAAAATGCTAGTTAGGCCACAGTTGGAATATTGTGTACAATTCTGGTCGCCACACTATAGGAAGGATGTGATTGCATTGGAGAGGGTGCAGAGGAGATTCACCAGGATGTTACCTGGGCTGGAGCGCTTCAGCTATGAAGAGAGACTGGACAAGCTGGGGTTGTTTTCCTTAGAGCAGAGAAGGCTGAGGGGGGACCTGATTGAGGTGTACAAAATTATGAGGGGCATAGATAGGGTAGATAGAAAGGAACTTTTCCCCTTAGTAGAGGGGTCAATAACCAGGGGGCATAGTTTCAAGGTAAGGGGCAGGGGGTTTAGAGGGGATTTGAGGAAGAACTTTTTCACCCAGAGGGTGGTTGGAATCTGGAATTCAATGCCTGAAAGGGTGGTAGAGGCAGGAACCCTGACAACATTCAAGAAGCATTTGGATGAGCACTTGAAATGCCATAGCATACAAGGCTACGGACCAAGTGCTGGAAAATGGGATTAGAATAGACAGGGCTTGATGGCTGGCATGGACATGATGGGTCGAAGGGCCTCTTTCTGTGCTGTATAATTCTATGATTCTTTGACTCTGTTAACATTCTTTCTTCGCAGATGTTACATGACGTTTCCTCTCAGTCACCCGCTTTCCCCCAGATCGCTTTCCCTCCCCCTTCCAAGGCCCACCTGAGGGGTAGCCCAGGAGGCATCTGCAGCTCACCGGCCTCATGTAAATGAAGCTTGAGGCCCAATATTGGGTGTGCCTCGAGCCTACTCATTTGACGCAAACCAATTTCTAGGCCAATGGATTGGAACTTCATGTCTTCCACTTATTATGTCATATCATGAATGTCTACAAAAGTCTACGATAACCTGATTAATCAGTCATCAAAAAATCCATATTAAGAAGGATATTTTAACTCTTTATGTGCTGAATCTATTTTTACTGTTTTAAGTATTGTACTTTCAGTAAATTGTTGTGTCTGACTTCTGTGTATCATTCTACCTGTAAATACAACTGACTATTAGGGCTGGATTTTACCAGCCCTGAGGAGGAGGGTCTGGAGGCGGGACTGCTGGGAAAATCAAAAAGAATGGGAGCGGGTCCCGAACCCGCTCCCAACCCGCCTCCAACCAATCTTCTCGGGAGTCAGATCCCGATTTGCATAGGGACCCGACTCCTAGTGGCGGGAAGAGGATTACAGCCACTTAACTGCCTGTTAACAGGTAGTTAACAGGCAGTTAAGAGGCTTTTTCCCATTTTGAGACTTCTGCTGCGGGCTTCCAGATGTCAGGGAACCCCGCCAGGGTAAGTGAGGCGTGCTGTGGGTCTGTTGTAATGTTTGTGTATAGATGACAGCTGTAGAAGTGGTGTGAAGGATGCAATGGGACACGTGAGTATCAGAGGTAAGGAAATGTTGGCAAAGTCATTTTTAATGTGTTTAGATTTTTCTGCAGGCGACAAGCTTTGATGTTTTTGTGTGGCCTCACCTCATTGGGAGAAGTGCCAGATCGCTTCTGTACCCTCACCTGCAGCTGCCATCTGTTTTATCCTAAGGAGAGAGTCATTGGAGAGCCTGGATGCAAGGGCTCACTTTGTACAGTGATTGTCAGTGTTTGACAGCATCCCAATGCTGTCAAACACTGTCAAATCATCTTCAAAAATAAATGGTTCATGTCCCTTTAAGAAAACCGGCAGATGAAGCGTCATCAACTGACGTCATCTGACATCAGTTTCCCCTTAATTGGCCAGCAAGCCTGCAGGGCGGGCTTAACAAGGCCAATCAGGGGAAAATAGCGTCTGTGCATCGGACGTCGCTGGGGGCAGGACTAGAACCCGGAAGGCAGCAGTCCCGTCCCCAACTCATCTCGGCAGGTAAAATACAGCCATTAGTATTAGCTTTGGTCTGTTAGTGTACTGTTTAACACTATTCACTGACCTCCAACGCTATCTAGGGATGATTCCATGGCAGGCCAAAAAATGGATCATGCTCCTTGTGTTTTTCTTGATGTATGAACTAAGATGGGCTCAATTGTCTTCCTCATTCATGTTTGTCTTGTAATCCTGAGAACATGCAAAATATACATTAACTCTTGATCTGTGCATTGCAAATATTTACTGCAGGAGCAGGTTTAGGAGTGTGAACTAAAATGTGCTAATGTTCCAATGTAACTAGCGTACAGAACTACTACTGTCCAACGCGCACCTAGCTCTAATGCACAGAGCAAATTAAAGCCTTAGGAGGGAAGACGAGGTGAATCAAAAAGTCGTGATTAGGTCATTGCGAGCTTGGATTTTAAAAGCCCATAGGTTGTAGGAGGAAGGGAAGACAGAATTAAATAAGGAAGTCTAGAGTTTTGAGATCCTGGAAAAAGAAAGTTGGAATAGGAGACTTTATGAAGCATAAATTACAAGCCATTCATGGTGCCTGTGAACAATAGTTATTTATTCACTCCATGTGTTTTATACTGTCTGAGTTGCTTTCATGTATGCAAATAAAATACTATTGAACCAAGGATTATAATTTTCATTTTAACGTAGAAAACAAAGTAGAACATATTTTGGTATGACGCAAATAAAGCCTGAGTCATTGCACTAACTGAATGAATAACAGAGAAACAGCACTGCAATGAAGCTTGTACAAATACAGGCTCTGTGATGCTCATATTGATTTAATTCACACCTGAAACAGTGTTCACACAGCATGCTTGTGTAACTTTAAAGTCCTATTTAAAATAGATAACATTTTCTTGTTATTTTCTTTACTTGGAAGAATATGCAAACCTAGCTTTCGCTATGCAAAACACTGTTCTTCCTGTTAGTGCGTATGACACGGAAACCAATTTGTGAATCTCATGCACTTAATTCAAATGTTCAACCTGTTTGGCTCCCATAAACAGAGCAGGGAAATTATTTTGGAAATGGGAGGGTCAGGAAAGCTCAGTTCAGAAAGATTATTAGTCTAATATCATTAATACACTTGGATGTTATTACAACAGTGTTAGTATGAAAGGGAATGCTAAAGTCAGCCCATGTAGCCCAATGCTTTAGTAGTCTATTCAGTGGAGAAATCACATGTTCATATTCCTATTGAGATATTAACATTTGAATTTGCTTTGAGATCTTCCTGTTTTTCTACTGCTGTGTTTTGGCTGCAGCGTGAGAGAGGGATGGCTACAACAGCACTACTTCTTAAAGCAGTCATTCTGCCCGTTTGAGATTGAACTTTTTTCCTCAACAATATACTCACTTTTTCTCTCACTCAAAAGGTATTGATTCCTTTCTGGGATTATGGATAAATAATGCCAGTCACCCACCGATACCTCCCCAAATGGTCGATATCCATCTGTGCATCTTGACAGTGAGTGTTGGCAGGCTATTTTATCATAGAGCGTTTCACAGCTAAGTCTGATCCTGTCCTCACCCAATGCTCAATACACCTCCAACAGGAATCACTGAATCTGGAGTGGGAACCCTCATTGATTTTTTTCCCAAACCCAGAGGAACTGAGGGCATTTTCAGTCCCACCAGCACCACCCCACCTTATATCAGCTCAGTCAGCCCAAATCAAAGATCATATCTAGCACCTTCCTGGGCTGTATGGCTCACCGACTCACCAGATAAACTCCCTGAGCCATTGGAGGAGGCACTTAGTTAAAAAATATTTAGTTAGAACAACAGTGGCATAGAGGTAGCTTTCTGATAGCAATTGACATCTTGTGGAACCAGGGGGAACTACAATTCAACATCTGCTTAGCTGCAGAGATGGGACATCTGCATTTCACCATCACTGCTGACTTCATCCAGGCTGGGATTGTCTTTCGGAGGGAAAATGGGCCTGCATAAAGATGTGGGTAATCTAGATGTACAAGGTGACATTCGTGAGAGAAGCTGTGAGAGGCAATAAGACAGGCACAGTTAATACTGGAGGAACGGCAGAATGAGACAAATTAGTTGAGGGAGGCCACCGTGGAGGGCATAAGGGGATGAAAAAGGATTGTGTAGAAGATACTAGTAGATGCTACAAAGCAGCTAGAAGCCTCAGATTTAACCTTTTTTACAGGTTTAATCCTGGCCTGCCGGGTTTCCCAGGCCACGGGAAACCCGGCAGCTCAAGGGAGGCAAGGACAGCTTCGGGGAGAAGGTAAATGCCTTTACAGCACTGCTTCGGGGAGAAGGTAAGTGCCTTTACAGCACTGCTGGTGGGACAGGAGGATCACGAGTGCTTACCCACCCCTAGCCTCCTTCCCTCAACCCCCCAAGCTTACCTTCTTCCCTTGGATCAGGACCCGCACCCCCAATTAGACCCCCTGAATACAAAAACTCCCCGATCAGGGATCAGGCCCCCCCCACCTGGGATCGGACCCCCCAGATCGGAGATCGACCCATCCCGGATTGGGGATTAGACCACCCCTGGGATCGGACCTCCCACAGAGTTGGGGATCGGACCCCACTCCCACATGTCCCCACTAAGCAGTTGCAGACTCCCTACCTGTGGCTGCGATTGCGGCCTGCTTTGGAGTGCTCCCTGCCTGACTGCAAGCCAAACCTGTCAATCAGGTTAACTTCTGGGCGGGATCCTGTTAAACAAAAGTCGCACGCTATGGAGTTTATTGTGGGGAAATCCGGAATTTCCCGTCCGAAACTCCACCTGCCACCCCCGTCCACCTACGCAACCCGCCCCTGTCAATATCAGGGCCTAAATTTAACTATGACAAGTTTTGAAACTGAATTCAATATATCAGGTAATCTGACTGGCCTGGAAAGCTGCTGGATTGTCAAAAAAAAATGGTCACTAATGCTGTACAGGGAATGAAACTTGCCATCAGGTATAGAAGATAGGAGCAGGAGTAGGCCATTCGGCCCCTCGAGCCTGTTCCGCCATTTAATGAGATCATGGCTGATCATCCAAATTCAGTACCCTGTCCCTGCTTTCTCCCCATATCCCTTGATCCCTTTAGCCTTAAGAAATATTTCTAACTCCTTCTTGAATATATTTAATGAATTGGCCTCAATGCCTTGTGTAGTAGAGAATTCCACAGGTTCACCACTCTCTGGGTGAAGAAATTCCTCCTCATCTCAGTCCTAAATTGCTTACCCCTTACCCTTAGACAGTGACCCCTGGTTCTGGACTCCCCGGCCATCGGGAACATCCTTCCTGCATCTAGTCTGTCTAGTCCTGTTAGAATTTTATAAGTTTCAATGAAATCCCCTCTCATTCTTCTAAACTCTAGCAAATATAAGCCTAATCGACCCAATCTCTCCTCATACGTCATTCCTGCCACCCCAGGTATCAGTCTGGTGAATCTTCGCTGCACTCCCTCCATGGCAAGAACATCCTTCCTCAGATAAGGTGACCAAAACTGCGCCCAATACTCAAGGGGGTGGATTTTCATTCAGAAGTCGGGTTGGAGGCGGGACTACAACTTTCGGGGCTGTAGTTCCGCCTCCATCGAGATGCGGCCAACCCACGTGATTTTAACTTGATTGACCTTGTTGAGCCCACCCAGCGGGCACAGCAGGCCAATTAAGGCCCATTGGCAACAGGTGACATCACAGACTGAAATTTCATCTGTCAAGACGTTTTGACAGATGAAATATCAGCGTTTCACAGCTGTTTGAAGCTGTCAAACACTGACAGTCTTACTTCTAACCTGAGTCCTTCTCCACAGACTCAGTTAGAAATCTCTCCTGCACAGAAAGCTGCAGGCTGTCACTTTTGACAGATTGCAGCCATTCTGCTTTCTGTGCCAGTGAGATGAGGGACTCCCCGAACCTAAAGGAAGGAAGGCTGAAAAGGTAAGAAAATGTATGTAAAACTTATTTAATCACTTTAGACACACCAAACACACTTACCTTTGCACTCATGCACACATCACTCACCTGAACACCGACATCGCGACCCCTCCAAGCCCTTCAACCCGACGGCCCGATTCCTCCAACTTGGCACGGTTTGAAGCCGTCGGGAATGCCACAGTTCAAGCTTAAAAATAGGGATTAGGCTAAAAACTGCCTGTCAACTACCTGTTAACAGGCAGTTTTGGCATTATTCCCTTCCCGCCTCGGGTAGGTGGGTCCCAGTGCGGGGCGGGTACCCACCCCCTTTGAAACTGGCATGGAGGCGGGTTGGGGGCGGGATGGGGTCGGGACCCCCGATTTCGTGAATTTAACCCCCCGCACACCTCCAAACCCGACTCCACGGCACACTGAAAATCGAGCCCAAGGTGTGGTCTCACCAAGGCCCTGTACAACTGCAGCAAGACATCCTGCCTCCTGTACTCAAATCCTCTCGCTATGAAGGCCAACATATCATTTGCCTTCTTAACCGCCTGCTGCACCTGCATGCACAAGGACACCCAGGTCTCGTTGCACTTCCCCCTTTTCCCAATCTATTGCCATCCAGATAATAATCTATGTTCCTGTTTTTACCACCGAAGTGGATAACCTCACATTTATCCACATTATACTGCATTTGCCATGCAACTGCCCAATCACCCAACCTGTCCAAATCATACTGGAGTTTCTCGGCATCCTCCTCACAGCATACACGCCCACCCAGCTTTGTGTCATCTGCAAACTTGGAGATATTTCATCTAGTTCACTCGTCTAGATCATTAATATATATTGTGAATAGCTGGGGTCCTAGCACCGATCCCTGCGGTATTCCACTAGTCACTGCCTGCCTCTCAGAAAAAGACCCATTTATTCCAACTCTTTCCTTCCTGTCTGCCAACCAGTTCTCTATCCAAGACAGTACCTTACCCCCAATCCCATGTGCTTTAACTTTGCATGCTAATCTCTTATGCGGGACCTTATCTAAAGCCTTCTGAAAGTCCAAATACACCACATCCACTGGTTCTCCCTTATCTATTCTACCTGTTACATCCTCAAAAAGTTCCAGTAGATTAGTCAAGCATGATTTACCTTTTGTAAATCCATGTTGACTTTGTCCGATCCTGTCACTATTTTCCAAGTGCTCTGCTATTGGGCCAGAAATTAGGATCGGGGGCTTGCCGCGCATGCAAGCCCCCGATGTACACTTACCCGGCGTGCTGACATTTCAATCCTGGCCCGCATTGCATTTCCTGTCACTGGCCCGCTTCAGGTCCTGCCGCGCTGTGCGTGCGTGACACAGCAGCGTACTTAGTGTGATGAGCCGGCTGGGATCACGTGAGCACTGGGCAACCAATGGGAGGTTGCAAAAGTTCATTCATGAGTTTGATAGTAAGAACTGTCAAACTCATGAAAACTCCTGGCCCCAAAACACTACTTAAACTTGAAAGAAAATTTAAAAAAACATCGCACTACTTAAATAAACTATAAATAACTGTAAAAAAAACTATTTTAAACAATAATTTTAAATTTTGAAAAAAATTATTATATAAAAAATCAGGGCTAAAAATCGACTTACCTTACTGTAAAGTCTTCAAAAAAAATGAACCTGTGGAAAAATTTTCTAATTTTACTTAATAGACCACTTACCTGTTAAAAGTAAGTACTTACGGCTGCTTTTTCCACGCGTAAAAACCGGAGTCTTTTCCCCACAGGCAACTCTTCAAAAAAAAGGCAAGTTCAGCGCGCACGCGCTACCTGAAACCTCGCACGCGTTCTGCCTCTTAACCCCTTGGGTCAGAGGAGAGGAAATGTCAGTTTTCCCCGCATGCGCTGTGCATGCTGAAAACCGGCAATTCCTCCGGGCCCACGCGTGAGTACCCCATCCGTACTCATGCGTTGGGACAGGAATTACTGGCCCATTACATCTTTTATAATGGACTCTAGCATTTTCCCCACTACTGATGTCAGACTTACCGGTCTATAATTCCCCGTTTTCTCTCTACCACCTTTTTTAAAATAGTGGGGTTACATTAGCTATCCTCCAATCCATGGGAACTATTCCAGAGTCTATAAAATTTTGGAAGATGACGAGCAATGCATCTACTATTTCTAGGGCCACTTCCTTAAGTACCCTAGGATGTAGATTATCAGGCCTTCAATCCTATCAATTTCCCTAACACCATTTCCCTACAAATACTGATTTCATTCAATTCCTCCCTTTCATTAGACCCTATGTTCCCCGACATCTCTGGGAGGTTATTTGTGTCCTCCTTTGTGAAGACAGAACCAAAGTATGTATTTAATTGGGCAGCCATTTCTTTGTTCCCCATTATAAATTCCCCTGATTCTAACTGCAAGGGACCTACGCTTGACTTCACCAATCTTTTTCTCTTCACTTATCTATAGAAGCTTTTACAGTCAGTTTTTATGTTTCCTGAAAGCTTACTCTCATAATCAATGTTCCCCCTCTTAATTAATCCCTTTGTCCTCCTTTGCTGAATCCTAAACTGCTCCCAATCCTCAGGTTTTGCTGCATTTTCTGGCCAAATTACATGTCCTCTCCTTGGATCTTATGCTATTTCTAATTTCCCTTGTTACCACGGTTGAGTCACCTTTTTTGTTTTACTTTTATGCCAAACAGGGATGAACAAATTCTGTAGTTCATCCATGCGATCTTTAAATGTTTGCCATTGCCTATCCACCGTCAACCCTTTAAGTAATGTTCCCCAATCCATCCTAGCCAACTCGTGCCTCATACCATCGTAAATAATAATAATAATTCAACTTTATTGTCATTGTACAATGCACAAGTACAACGAAATGTGATCTTGCAAGCTCCCATGAGTCCAGTACAAATAACATTAAACGTAAATAGCACCGTCCTGGGAGAAGCAAAGCCACTGCGTCTGTGCGCGCCGCCATTCCATTTCCACCATTCCGACAATCTTCAGCCCAACACCCAGGCCTGCTCACCAACCGCCCCTTCTCAGGGCTTCTTCCGTGACCTTCTCACCAACCGCCCCTCCTCGGGGCTCCTTCCGTGACCTTCTCACCAACCGCCCCTCCTCGGGGCTCCTTCCGTGACCTTCTCACCAACCGCCCCTCCTCGGGGCTCCTTCCGTGACCTTCTGCCCAACCGCCCCTCCTCGGGGCTCCTTCCGTGACCTTCTGCCCAACCGCCCCTCCTCGGGGCTCCTTCCGTGACCTTCTGCACCTGGTCTTCCCTGATGGTCACCCCTCCAGGTATCTAACCAGGCCTGGCTCTGCTTAGCTTCTAAGCCTTGCCAGTGACCCTGTCCCTAGTCCCAGTTTCCTTTATTTAAATTCAGGACCCTAGTCTCTGAGTCAACTAATCCACTCTCCATTTTAATGAAGAATTCTATCATATTATGATCGCTCCTCCCGCTAATCAATCCTTTCTCATTACATAATACCCAGTCTAAGATGGCCGAATTTCTAGTTGGTTCCTCGACATATTGGTCCAGGAAACCATCCCATGTACACTCTAGGAATTCCTCCTCCACAGTATTGTTACTAATTTGGTTAGCCCAATCTATACGTAGATTAAAGTCACCCATGATAAGTGCTGTGCCCTTATTGCACGCATCTCTAATTTCCCATTTAATACCATCCCCAACCTCAGCATTACTGTTTGGGGGTCTGTATACAACTCCCACTAATGTTTTCTGCCCCTGATATTTCTCAGCTCTACCCATACAGATTCCACATCATCAGAGCTAATATCCTTCCTTACTATTGTGTTAATCTCCTCTTTAACCAGCAATACTACCCCACCTACTTTTCCTTTTCACCTTTCCTTCCTGAATATTGAATACCCCTGGATGTTGAATTCCCAGACTTGGTCATCCTGGAGCCATGTCTCCGTAATCCCAATTATATCATATCCTTTTACATCTATTTGCGCAGCTAATTCATTCACCTTATTACGAATGCTCCAAGTATTAAGACACAAAGGGGGAATAATTCAGTTGGTTTGTGCCTCCCGTTAGCACCTTAAGAGGGCACTAATTGAGCGCAAAGGAACTGGCGCCCGGGCAAGGCGATATCTGCGCCTCTCGCGGAATTGACCGGACATTTTGTGGCGGTGCTAAACAATACCACCCGATCTCCTGCGCACGCAGATCTTGACATCATTTGAGCGTGCAACACCCTTGTGACGCCCCGGAATGGAAATTGCGTGGCACCCCCCTCCTTTCCACCTGGCGCAACCAACGACAGGTAGACTGGAATGCTTCCCAGTCACTGTGGGGATGGGGGGGCGCTATTTAAAGGGGGCCTCTTCCTGGCTTTTTGTTTGGTAGACATTTTTACACCACTTGTTCTGAGAGAGAGAGAGAGATTTTGAGAGAGAGAAAGAGAGAAAGAGAGACTTCTGCATTGAGTCAACGCTGTCTGAAGTAGTTTTGGCTTCTGACCATAACTTTGCAGGTACTTTGGTTTTTGACCTTCATAACTTTGATTGCCAAGATACTATGGGGGCTGCAATGAATGGGGGCGTCATCCTGCGCCATCAGATTCGGAGGGCACAGAGACGCAGAGAGAGTGGCAATCATGGCCAGATGAAGGAGGGCCAATAGGCCTCTGTATAGGAGACCTTACCCTCCTAGGGTATTTCGCCAACAATTCTCCTACATTAATATGTCTGATGCGCGAAGGCTGTGCTTCAGCAAGGAGATGGTCACTGAGCTCTGCCACCTGCTGCAGCCAGATCTGCAGCCTCTACTGAGGACCAGGACGTCTCTGTCGGTGGCAGTGAAGATAACAGTGGCTCTGAACTTTTATGCCACCGGCTCATTTCAATCAGCTACTGGGGACATCGCCAATATCTCCCGCGGTGCATTTCTGCATCCATCAGGTCACAAATGCCCTCTATAAAAGGAGACGAGCATACATTTCTTTCCCCATGACCTCGGACAAGCAGCAAGAATGCGCAATGGGCTTTGCTATGATAGCGAGCTTCCCCATGGTGCAGAGCGCCATTGACTGCACGCATGTGGCTTTGCGTGCTCCGCATGAGAATGCAGAGGATTTCCGCAACTGAAAGGGGTTCCATTCTGTAAACGTTCAGTTGGTCTGTGACCACAGACAGCTGATACTCGCTGTCAATGCCCACTATCCTGGCAGCAGCCACGATGCATTCATCCTGCACCAGACTACTGTGGCAGAACTTTTCCAGGCACCGCATCACCCAGGTGGTTGGCTTCTCGGGGACAAGGGATAGCCACTGTGCACCTGGCTGATGACACCACTCCGTACGCCCAACACCCCTGCTGAGCTGCGGTACAACGAGAGCCATCAAGCTACCAGGAACATCGTTGAGCACACAATCGGCGTGCTCAAGCAACGGTTCCGTTGTCTGGACCATTCTGGAGGAGCCCTGCAGTACTCACCTGAGTGAGTCTCCCACTTTGTTGTTGTGTGCTGCATGCTGCATAACCTGGCAATCCTCAGGGCCCAGCCAATGCCACCGGGCCTTGGAGCACCACCAGAGGAGGAGGAGGAAGAGGAAGAGGAAGATGAAGAGGATGATCATCAGCAGCACCAAGGCGGGAGGGAGGCACACAATGTAGAAATTGGAAGGGCCGTCCGTCCACGGCTGATAGCAAGCCGCTTCTAGGCCCCTGCTGAGGAAATGGCTTCTGCCATTAAGAACAACATGAATGAAACCAGCCCGCAACCCCTAAGCCGGCCAAGGCAACAATGATTGCAAAGACCAAACATGTACATTTTGAATACAAAAACGTTTTTATTTTACAAACTCTGTGTGTGTCATTTCCGCATGACAACCGAATAGAAAGAAACACAAAAAAAAAGCTCATTAACATAACTGGTTCTCACAACCTTGAGATAATGTCCAAAACACTGAAAGACCACGAACCTCGGCCTTTAATAAAAAAATGTACAACATTTTGTCACACCTCCGAATTTTTGCCCTTCGAGGGTGATCTCCTTCCCTTGCGTACTGCCCCCCTTTCCACCCTACTGCTCCTCCGTAATAGGACCCCAGTGGCTGCAGCAAGGTTGGTGGAAGGCTGCTGATTGTCACAACCTGAGACTGCAGATGCTCTTGAAGAACGGCCTCGACCAGCTCTGGGCCTGGAGGGCCCGGCTGCAGATTGCAACAACTCTGCATGGGCGGCAGCAGTCTGTCCTACAGGTGGTGGCAACTGCAGTGGAGAAGTGACAGTGGTGGCAGCAGGAATGCTGTCATCTTGAGAGATGACAGCAACTCCCTGCTCGACCGACACACTGGCACTCCCACGGGGCAGCACTTCAGCATCCAGAGCAATCTGCTGGAGCACAGATTGCTGGCCTGCTGCAGTGTGGTGAGAGCCCCGGGGAAGTGTGTCCGAACCAGCGAGGATGGCAGCAGTCAGTGCTCGCGTGGCCTCAATGTGAGTCTGCATGAGAACAGTCAGAGATGGGGTCACGGCAGCCAGTGACTGAATTGCAGCACTAAGCATTTGCATGGCATCCACTGTGCTACAGCAAAGAGCTCCACACTCCTTGCCAGTAATTTAATGGATTCGGGCACCCTTGCCACTGCAGCCATGAGCTCAGTGTGCATGTCCACTGCCTGGGTGTTCATTTCAGCGATGAGCCACTCCTCCTCTGCTTCCCTACCTCCATCGCGTTGCTGTAGCCCGCTGGGTCCTGGAGCTTCTCCCTCATCAGACCCTTCCCCCCTGCTCCCCTCTAGGGAAGGTGTGTTCCCAGTATGGGCATGGGCTTTCTCGGGAGAGGGTGGCGCTGATGCTCCAGCTTCCTCTTCCTCCTCGCCTGCAGCTTCACTCCCACTGGCAGCTTGAGGGCCCGTCTCCTCAGCTGGTGAATCACCATCTGAAAGCAGGGAGGTCCAAGAGTGGCTATAGCGTGAGGACTGGGTGGCAGTAAGGGAGGAATGAGTGCAGCGATTTAGTAAGTTGGATTGAAAGTGTCAAAGGCTGGTGTTGTGAGGGACAAGTGGAAGGAGAGAGGACAAAAAGGTGATGACCTTACCATTGCTGTCCAGAACAGGGTCGGTGTCTCCAGTGGCGACGGGACCGATCACCCGGCTTATGGGATGAGTGTTGGGCATTGGGGCTTTTAAGACCCTCTGGCCATAGAGTGAGGTTGAGATGGAGGGATGGAGAGGTATTGAAAAAAAGCCACTCACCCTGACGACCCGAGTGAGGTCGTTGAACTTTTTCCTACATTGGATATGGGTCCTGGGCACCATGCTCCTTGAGGAGACGCTCTGAGCCACCTCCCTCCACACTCTTCTGTACTCGCATGGCAAAGGCCTCCTGCCAATCTCTGGGTACAGCATAGATTTTCTGCACTCCACCGCACCAACCAGAGGCTCCAAGGCCTGCTCGCTGAAGCGCTGTGCTCGCTCCCTGGCCCTCTCCATAGTCCTTGCCTGCAAGATTTAGCCACAGGTCTGTCCAGGCCGAGATTCAAGGCTCCAATGAGCAGGGTGTGGCTGGAGAGCAAGATCGACCCACCCCTTTAAGAACTGGCCGGCGCCAGTGTGTCTGTGTTCAATCGCTAACTGACAGCACCTGCGCTGCGCTCGCGCTCTGAGGTAGTGCCTCGCTCCTTGGCCTTTGCGCCTTAAGAGAGGTGTGTAGCAACTGATTTAGCGCTCCAAACACCTCCAGGGGCGATAAAAGCCAAGTTTGCCGTCGGAGGCGATAATTAGCGCGAGCGCTTAATTTTGCGTACGGCCGATAACGACGCCCCAAATAGGGCAATACTGAATTTTTCCCCCTTAGTCCTTTTAGAATTATTATTTACTGTGGCCATGTTTGATTTATACCCTTGATTTCTCTGCCTTCCACTTTTGCTTTTCTCCTTACTGTCTTTTGTTTCTATCCTTCCTTCCCTTTCCTCTGTCTCCCTGCACAGGTTCCCAAACCCCTGCCATTTTAGTTTAAACCCTCCCCAACAGCACTAGTAAACACTCCCCCTAGGACATCGGTTCCGGTCCCGCTCAGGTGCAAACCGTCCAGTTTGTACTGGTCCCACCTCCCCCAGAACCAGTTCCAATGTCCCAAGAATTTGAATCCCTCCCCTTTGCACCATTCCTCTAGCCACGTATTCATCTGAAATATCCTTCTATTTCTACTCTGCCTAGCACGTGGCACTGGTAGCAATCCTGAGATTACTACCTTTGCGGTCCTATTTTTTAATTTACCTCCTAACTCCCTATATTCAGCTTTTAGGACTTCATCCCATTTTTTTACCTCTATCGTTGGTACCTATATGCACCATGACAACTGACTTTTCACCCTCCCCTCCAGAATGCCCTGCAGCTGCTCCGAGACATCTTTGACACTTGCACCAGGGAGGCAACATACCATCCTGGAGTCTTGTTTGCGGCCGCAGAAATGCCTATCTATTTCCCTTACAATAGAATCCCCTATCACGATAGCTCTCCTGCTTTTTTTCCTCCCGTCCTGTGCAGCAGAACCACCCATGGTGCCAGGAAGTTGGCTGCTGCTGCCTTCCCCCAATAAGCCATCCCCCTCAACAATATCCAAAGTGGTATATCTGTTTGAAAGGGGGATGGCCACAGGGGACCCCTGCACTACCTGCCTGTGCCTACTACTCTGCCTGGTGGTCACCCATTCTCTTCCTGCCTATGCAGCCTTTACCTGCGGTGTGACCAACTCCCTAAACGTGTTATCCACGATGTGCTCAGCATCCCGAATGCTCCAGTATGTATCCATATGCAGCTCCAGCGCCGCAATGCGGTCTGTCAGTAGCTGCAGCTGGATACACTTCCCGCACACATGGTCATCAGGGACACAGGAAGTGTCCCTGATTTCCCACATAGTGCAGGAGAAGCATGCCACAGGGCCGAGCTGTGCTGCCATGACTTACCCTTTAATTAATTCAAATTAAATTAAATCAAATCAATACCACTAATTACACTACAATTAAATGATATACTCAAGAGCCTTTGTTTACCAGCACTCCCCGCTACACAACAGAGACCCAAGAAACTATAAACCACAAAAATTATGTTTGGAAAAAAGCGACAAAGAGAGAAATACTCACCTACCAATCACTTACCTGCTTTCTGGTGACATCACACTTCGATTACTTTTTACTTCTCTCTCTCCTCTCGTTGACTCTGGGCCTCTCGCAGGTCTGCCGCTCAGCTCCGGTCCCAGGCCTCCTCTCCGCGTTCTTTTTATCCTCCTCTCGCTGACTCTGTGCCTCTCGCAGGTCCGCCGCTCAGCTCCTACCCAGGCCTCCCCTCCGCGCTCTTTTTATCCACCTCTCGCTGACTCTGTGCCTCTCGCAGGTCAGCTGCTCAGCTCCGGTCCCAGGCCTCCTCTCCGCGCTCTTTTTATCCTCCTCTCGCTGACTCTGTGCCTCTCGCAGGTCAGCTGCTCAGCTCCGGTCCCAGGCCTCCTCTCCCCGCTCTTTTTATCCTCCTCTCACTGACTCTGTGCCTCTCGCAGGTCCGCCACTCAGCTCCTACCCAGGCCTTCCCTCCGCGCTCTTTTTATCCTCCTCTCGCTGACTGTGCCTCTCGCAGGTCAGCTGCTCAGCTCTGGTCCCAGGCCTCCTCTCCCCGCTCTTTTTATCCTCCTCTCACTGACTCTGTGCCTCTCGCAGGTCCGCCACTCAGCTCCTACCCAGGCCTCCCCTCCGCGCTCTTTTTATCCTCCTCTCGCTGACTGTGCCTCTCGCAGGTCAGCTGCTCAGCTCTGGTCCCAGGCCTCCTCTCCCCGTTCTTTTTATCCTCCTCTCACTGACTCTGTGCCTCTCGCAGGTCCGCCACTCAGCTCCTACCCAGGCCTCCCCTCCGCGCTCTTTTTATCCTCCTCTCGCTGACTGTGCCTCTCGCAGGTCAGCTGCTCAGCTCCGGTCCCAGGCCTCCTCTCCCCGCTCTTTTTATCCTCCTCTCACTGACTCTGTGCCTCTCGCAGGTCCGCCGCTCAGCTCTGGTCCCAGGCCTCCTCTCCGCGCTCTTTTTATCCTCCTCTCGCTGACTCTGTGCCTCTCGCAGGTCCGCTGCTCAGCTCCGGTCCCAGGCCTCCTCTCCGCGCTCTTTTTATCCTCCTCTCGCTGACTCTGTGCCTCTCGCAGGTCCGCTGCTCTGTTTGATTTTGATTGTTTTGTCTCCCTCTACTGCTGAGACAGAGCATTTATTATTTTAGCATAATTTAAGCAAGGAATAGAAAAAAATTTGGTATCTCACCACACAAACCAACCTTATAACATAGGAATCGCTAGACTAAGAACGACCATCTAGTTCACCTTCTGCCATATTTGTAGTTACATGATTTTCTTTACTCACTATCAACGAGCATTGTTGCGATCGCTTCAATTTATTGCCAAACAGAATCCTCAAATCTCTTTCATTTACCATACACATTATTTTCTTTCCATTTAAGTAATAGTACCCTCCAGTACTCTTTGTCCCCATGTGAAGCAGCTTGCATTTCTTTACATTAAATTTCATCTGCCACCTGTCTGTCGAATGCCCAAATATATTCAAATCATCCTGTAACAGCTTTCCAAAAATTGATAAATCTTCTCATTTCCAACTCTCGGCAAATCTTTTATATACTAAATTTGGTACAAGGACGCATGTTTCAACAACAGCAACAACAACAACAACGTGGATTTGTATAGTGCCTTTAACACAGTAAAACGTCCCAAGGCGCTTCACAGAAGTGTCATCAAACAGCATTTGACACCGAGCCACATAAAGAGATATCAGTGCAGATGACCAAAATCTTGGACAAAGAGGTATTTTATAGGAGGAGAGAGAGGTGGAGAGGTTTAAGTAGGGAATTCCAGAGCTTCGGGCCTTGGCAGCTGAAGGCACGGCCGCCAATGGTGGTACAATTAAAATCGGGGATGCTCAAGAGGCCAGAATTGGAGGAACACAAAGATCTTGAAGGGTTGTAGGGTGGGAGGAGGTTACAGAGATTGGGAGGGGCAAGGCCACGGAGAGATTTGAAAACAAGAATGAGAATTTAAAAATTGACATGTTGCTGGGCCGGGAGCCGATGTAGATTAGCGAGTACAGGGGTGATTGGTGAATGGGACTTGGTGTGAGTTAGGATATGGGCCGCAGAGTTTTGGATAAGCTCAAGTTTAAGTAGGATGGAAGATGGGAGGCCAGCGAGGAGTGCATTGGAATAGTCAAGTCTGGAGGTAACAAAGGCAAGGATGAGGGTTTCAGCAGTGGATGAGCTGAGGCAGGGGGGAATTGGGCGGTGTTATGAAGGTGGAAGTAGGCGCTTTTGGTGATGGGGCAGATATGTGGTCAGAAGCTCGTCTTGGTGTCAAATACAACACCAAGGTTGCGAATAGTCTGGTTCAGCCTCAGACAGTTGTCAGGGAGAGGCTGGAGTCATTAGCTAGGGAACAGAGTTTGTGGCGGGCACCGAAGACATTGGCCCAGAATTTTCGGTCAGCAGTGAAGTGACGTCACTCACCTTTAACAAATCCGTGCTGGCTTTCCTTAATTAATCCACACTTGCCCAAGTGACTGTTAATTTTGTCCCTGATTATTGTTTCTAAAAGCTTCCCCACTTCTAAGGTTAAACTGACTGGCCTGTAATTGCTGGGTTTATCTTTACACCCTTTTTTGAACAAGGGTGTAACATTTGCAATTCTCCAGTCCTCTGGCACCACCCCGATTTCTAAGGAGGATTGCAAGATTATGGCCAGTACCTCCGCGATTTCTTCGTTCACTTCCCTCAGGGTCCTAGGATGCATCCCATCTGGTCCTGGTGATTATCTACTTTAACATAGAAACATAGAAACATAGATGATAGGAGCAGGAGTAGGCCATTCAGCCCTTCAAGCCTGCTCCGCCATTCAATGAGATCATGGCTGATCATCCAAATTCAGTACCCTGTCTCTGCCTTCTCCCCATATCCCTTGATCCCTTTAGCCTCAAGAAATATATCCAACTCTTTCTTGAATATATTTAATGAACTGGCCTCCACTGCCCTCTGTGGCAGAGAATTCCACAGGTTCACCACTCTCTGGGTGAAGAAATTCCTCCTCATTTCAGTCCTAAATGGCTTACCCCTTATCCTTAGACTATGACCCCTGGTTCTGGACTCCCCGGCCATCCGAAACATCCTTCCTGCATCTAGTCTGTCCAGACCTGACAGAATTTTATAGGTTTCGATGAGATCCCCTCTCAATCTTCTAAACTCCAGTGAGTATAAGCCCAATCGACACAATCTCTCCTCATACATCATTCCTGCCATCCCAGGTATCAGCCTGGTGAATCTTCGCTGCACTCCCTCCATGGCAAGAACGTCCTTCCTCAGGTAAGGTGACCAAAACTGCACACAATACTCAAGGTGCGGTCTCACCAAGGCCCTGTACAACTGTAGCAAGACATCCTTGTTCCTGTACTCGAACCCTCTTGCTACGAAGGCCAACATACCATTTGCCTTCTTAACCGCCTGCTGCACCTGCATGCTTACCTTCAGCGACTGGTGCACAATAACACCCAGGTCTCTTTGCACTTCCCCTTCTCCCAATCTATTGCCATTCAAATAATAATCTGCCTTCCTGTTTTTGCCACCAAAGTGGATAACCTCACATTTATCCACATTATAGTGCATTTGCCATGTTTCTGCCCAATCACCCAACCTGTCCAAATCATACTGGAGTTTCACGACATCCTCCTCACAGCTTACCCTCCCACCCAGCTTTGTGTCGTCTGCAAATTTGGAGATATTACATCCAATTCCCTCGTCCAGATCATTAATATATATTGTGAACAGCTGGGGTGCTAGGACTGATCCTTGCGGTACCCCACTAATCACTGCCTGCCACTCGGAAAATGACCCGTTTATTCCAACTCTTTGCTTTCTGTCCGCCAACCAGTTCTCTATCCAAGTCAATACCTTGCCCCCAATCCCATGTGCCTTAATTTTGCACGCTAATCTCTTATGTGGAACCTTATCGAAAGCCTTCTGAAAGTCCAAATACACCACATCCACTGGTTCTCCCTTATCTATTTTACCAGTTACATCCTCAAAAAATTCCAGTAGATTAGTCAAGCATGATTTACCTTTTGTAAATCCATGTTGACTTTGTCCAATCCTGTCACTGCTTTCCAAGTGCTCTGCTATTACATGTTTTATAATAGACTCTAGCATTTTCCCTACTACCGATGTCAGGCTTACCGGTCTATATTTCTCCGCTTTTTCTCTACCACCTTTTTTGAATAGTGGGGTAACATTAGCTACCCTCCAATCCATGGGTACTGTTCCAGAGTCTATCGAGTTCTGGAAGATGACCAGCAATGCATCTACTATTTCTAGGGCCACTTCCTTAAGTACCCTGCGATGTAGACCATCAGGGCCTGGGGATTTATCGGCCTTCAGTCCCATCAATTTTCCTAACACCATTTCCCTACAAATACTGATTTCTTTCAGTTTCTCCCTTTCATCAGACCCTATGTTCCCCGGCATCTCTGGGAGGTTATTTGTGTCCTCCTTTGTGAGGACAGAACTAAAGTATGTATTTAGTTGGTCAGCCATTTCCTTGTTTCCCATTATAAATTCCCCTGATTCTGACTGTAAGGGACCTACGCTTGACTTCACCAATTTTTTTCTCTTCACATATCTATAAAAGCTTTTACAGTCAGTTTTTATGTTCCCTGTTAGCTTACTCTCATATTATATTTTCCCTTTCTTAATTAATCCCTTTGTCCTCCTTTGTTGACTCCTAAACTGCTCCCAATCCTCAGGATTATTGCTTTTTCTAGCCAATTTATATGTCCTCTCCTTGGATCTTATGCTATCCCTAATTTCCCTTGTTAACCACGGTTGAGTCACCTTTTTTGTTTTATTTTTATGCCAAACTGGGATGAACAATTTCTGTAGCTCATCCATTCGGTCTTTGAATGTTTGCCATTGCCTATCCACCGTCAACCCTTTGAGTGCCATTCCCCAATCAATCCTACCCAACTCACTCCTCAGACCATCGTAGTTTCCTTTATTTAAATTGAGGACCCTTGTCTCTGTGTCAACTACTTCATTCTCCATCTTAATGAAGAATTCGATCATATTATGATCGCTCCGACCCAAGGGGCCTCGTACAACAAGATTGCTAATTAATCCTTTCTCGTTACATAATACCCAGTCTAAGATGACCTGATCTCTGGTTGGAAGGCTTTTGGATAACCTTTTATGTTAGCTGCCATTCTATTCTCATACCCTCTCTTTGCCTCATATCCCCCCTGTATCTCTTGCCCAAAACCTAAAATATGTGTCCCCTAGTCCTTGTACCATCAACTAGTGGGAACAGCCTTTCCCCGTCTAGCCTATCCAAACCCATCATAATCTTGTACACCTCTATCAAATCACCCCTCAACCTGCTTTGCTCTAATGAAAACAAATCCAGCTTCTCCAACCTGTCCTTGTAGTTAAGATCCCCCACTCCGGAACCATTCTGGTAAATCTCCTCTGCACCCTCTCAAGGGCCTTCACATCCTTCCTAAAGCATGGTGACCAGAACTGGACGCAATACTCCAGTTGTGGCCTAACCAGCACTTTGCAAAGGTTCAGCATAACTTCTCTATTTTTGTACTCAATACCTCTATTTATGAAGCCCAAGATCCCATATGCTTTGCTAACCACTCTCTCAATATGTCCCGCCACCTTCAGGGACCTATGTACATGAACTCCCAGGTCCCTCTGTCCCTGCACACTCTTTAAAACTGTGCCATTAAGTGTATATTGTCTCTCCCTGTTCCTTCTGCCAAAATGCATCACCTCACACTTCTCTGTATTAAATTTCATCTGCCACTTGTCTGCCCATTCTGCTCGCCTTTCTATGTCCTGTTGCAGTTGATTGGTATCATCATCACTGTTTGCCACACCCCCAAGTTTGGTGTCATCGGCAAATTTAAAAATTCTACTCTGTAGTCCAATATCCAGGTCATTTATATATATCAAAAAAAGCAGTGGCCCCAGCACTGACGCTTGGGAAACACCTGTCTACTAACCTCCAGCCTGAAAAACAGCCATTTACCACAACTTGCTGTTTTCTCTCCTTGAGCCAATTCCTTATCCAAGCTGCCTCTGACCCACCTATTCCATGAGCCTCAATTTTGTTAACCGGCCTTCTATGTGACACTTTGTCAAATGTTTTCCAAAAATCCATGTAGACAACATCCATTGCATTCCCTTCATCAATCCTCTCTGTTACTTCATCAAAAAATTCAATTAGATTAGTCAAACATGATCTGCCTTTCACAAATCCGTGTTGGCTCTCCTTAATTAGCTTAAACCTCTCCAAGTGCCTGTTAATTTTTTCCTTGATTAGTGTTTCTAAAACTTTACCCACCACTGATGTTAAACTGACCCACCTGTAGTTACTAGAATTGTCCTTACACCCTTTCTTGAACAATGGTATCACATTTGCCATTTTCCAATCCTCAGGTACCTCCCCCACATCTCGGAAAGATTGGAAAATTATGGCAAGCCCTTCCGCTATCTCCTCCCCCCAATTCCCTTAGCAACCTGAGAACTCTATAGTTCTTGCATCACTCTGTAATTTATCTGCAAATTTGCTCCTCCATATTTTTCCCACCAGTTGGTGGTCTATAGAATACACCTACTTGTGTAATGGCACCTCTGTTGGCCCAGAAATTTGGGTCGGGAACTTCCCGTGGGTGCAAGCCCCCGACCTGCACTTACCTAGCGCGCCGGTCATTGAGCTGTGGGCCCATGTGGGATTCCAATCCTGGGCCTCCTTCAACTGCCGGCGCGCAGTGCTTGCGTATCCCAGGGGCGCAGTTAGTTCAATGCGTCCCCTGGGATCACATGGGCCATGGAGAGCCAATGGTAGCAGGGAATGCTTCATTCATAAGTTTGACAGGACGAGCTGTCAAACCTATAAATACTATAAGCCCCAAAAACATCAAATAATTTTTTTTTTTATCACATTTTTAAAATAACTATAAATTACATGAAATAACTATTTTAAACAATAATTTAAATTTTTGAAAAAATTAATTACATTTTCTAACGGGGCTAAAAATAAACTTACCTTTCTTTAAAGTATTTAAAAATAATAAACCTGTGAAAAAAATGTTTTAATTTTAATTAATTCACCACTTACCTTGTTAAAAGCAGGCCTTGTGCCTGCTTTTTAAAAGTGTAACTGCTGGAGACTTACCCTCCCGGAGAAACCTGCAAAAAAACCTAAGTTCCATGCGCACACGCTGCCTCTCCGGCGCACGCGTTCCACCTGTCAACCCCTTCTTTCAGGGGAACGGAAGTGCCGGTTTCCCACGCATGCACAGTGCATGCATGAAACCGGCACTTTTGTTGGGCCTACGCGTGAGTACCCAGAGCATACTCACGCATTGGGACCCGAATTTCTGAGCCATTATTTCTTAGCTCTAGCTATATAGATTCTGTCCTTGACCCCTCTAGGACATCCTCTCTCTCCAGCACTGTAACATTCTCCTTAACCAATACTGCCACACCAACTCTTATCTTTCCTTCCCTATCTTTCCTGAACACCTTGTATCCAGGAATATTTAATACCCAATCCTGCCCTTTTTTGAGCCAGGTCTCCGTTTTTGCCACAACATCATATTCCCATGTGGCTATTTGCGCCTGCAGCTCACCAACCCTGTTTACTATGCTTCATGAGTTCACATACATACACTGTAAACCTATCTTAGACCATCTGTGTTCTCTCTTAGTCTGACCCCACCTAATACCTTACTATTCCTTACTTTAGTGGTATCGGTCTCTCTCAATCTTATGTGCCCTTTGTTTCTCCTTTCTAATGCTACATCCTGGTGCCCATTCCCCTGCCAACTTAATTTAAACCCTCCCCAACAGCACTAGGAAATCCCTTCATGAAGATATTGATACCGCATCTGTTGAGGTGCAACCTGTCTGGCCTGTACAGGTCCCACCTCCCCCAGAACCGGCCTCAATGCCCGAGGAATCTGAAGCCTTCCCTCCTGCACCATCTCCCCAACCACGCATTCATTTGCTCTATCCTCCTATTTCTAGACTCACTAGCATGTGGTACCAGGAGTAATCCAGAGATTACTACTTTTGAGGTACTGCTTTTTAATTACTTTCCTAGAACCCTAAAATCTGCCTGCAGGTCCTCATCCCTCTTTCTACCTATGTCGTTGATACTGATATGGACCACGACCTCTGGCTGTTCACCCTCCCCCCTCAGAATGTTCTGCAGCCGCTCGGTGACATCTTTAACTCTGGCACCAGGGAGGCAACATATCATCCTAGAGTCACGTCTGCGGCCGAAGAAATGTCTGTCTGCTCCCCTAACTATTGAATCCCCTACCACTATTGCTTTTCCTATCTTCCTCTTTCAGCCCTGTACAGCTGAGCCACCCGTGGTACCATGGACTTGGCCCTGGCTGTAGTCCCCAGAGGAATCATCGCCCTCACCAGTACTCAGTACCTAAACACTGGTTGGAGAGCGAGATGCACTCAGGTGACTCCTGCACTTCCTGCCTGGTCCTCCTCTTCTGTCTGGCGGTCACCCATTCCCTCTCTGCCTGCACACTCCTTCGCTGTGGGGTGACCACCTTCTGAAATGTGCTATCCACGTAGCTCTCAGCCTCCTGGATGCACCGCAGTGACACCTGCTGTGGCTCAAACACCGAAACTTGGAGCTCGAGCTCCTCCAGCTGATGACACTTCCTGCACATGTGTTTTTCCAGGACACGGGAAGCATCCTGGATTTCCCACATGGCACAGGATGTGCATTCCACGGGACTGAGCTGCCCTGCCATGCCTTTATTTGTTTGACTAGTAACTAACTTTAAAGAAACTTAAGACTAAGATGTAACTAATTCAAGTTATTAATATAATATATCAAGCAGCACTTACTCACCAATAACCTGCTCACCAATGCTGAGTTTGGGTTCTGCCAGAATCACTCGGCTCCAGACCTCATTACAGCCTTGGTCCAAACATGGACAAAAGAGCAGAATTCCAGAGATGAGGTGAGAGTGACTGCCCTTGACATCAAGGCAGCATTTGACCTAGTGTGGCATGAAGGAGCCCTAGTAAAATTGAAGCCAATGGGAATCTGGGGGGAAACTCTCCACTGGCTGGAGTCATACATTGCACAAACGAAGATGGTTGTAGTTGTTGGAGGTCAATCATGTCAGCCCCAGGGCATCGCTGCAGGAGTTCCTCAGGGCAGTGTTCTAAGCCCAACCATCTTCAGCTGTTTCATCAATGACCTTCACCCCATCATAACGTCAGAAGTGGGGATGTTCACTGATGACTGCACAGTGTTCAGTACCATTCACAACTCCTCAGATAATGAAGCAGTCCATGCCCGCATGCAGCAAGACCTGGATGACATTCAGGCTTGGGCTGATTAGTGGCAGGTAACATTCTCGCCACACAAGTGCCAGGCAATGACTATCTCCAAAAAGCGAGCATCTAACCACCGCCCCTTGACATTCAACAGCATTACCATTGCTGAATCCCCCACCATCAACATCCTGGGGGCCACCATTGACCAGAAACTTAACTGGACCAGCCACATAAATACTGTGGCTACAAGAGCAGGTCAGATGCTGGATATTCTGCGGCGAGTGTCTCACCTCCTGACTCCACAAAACCTTTCCACCATCTACAAGGCACAAGTAAGGAGTGTGATGGAATGCCCTCCACTTGCCTGGATGAGTGCAGCTCCAACAACACTCAAGAAGCTCAACATCATCCAGGACAAAGCAGCCTGCTTGATTGACACCCCATCCATTACCTTATACATTCACTCCCTGCACCACCGGCGCACTGTGGCTGCAGTGTGGACCATTTACAAGATGCACTGCAGCAACTCATCAAAGCTTCTTCGACAGCGCCTCCCAAACCCGCATCCTCTACCTCCTAGAAGGGCAAGGGCAGCAGGTGCATGGGAACACCATCACCTGCAAGGTCCCATCCAAGTTACACACCATCCTGACTTGGAAATATATTGCTGTTCCTTCATTGTCGCTGGGTCAAAATCCTGGAACGCTCTCCCTAACAGCACTGTGGGAGTACCTTCACCACACAGACTGCAGCGGTTTAAGAAGGCGGCTCACCACCACCTTCTCAAGGGCAATTAGTTATGGGCAATAAATGCTGGCCTTGCCAGCGATGCCCACATCCCAGGAACGAATAATAAAAAAAAATTATTAACAGCTACTAATTTAATATAGTATTAACAGTTACTAATTTAATGCAGTGTTATCAGTACTAATCTCCAAGCTCCTGCTTTATCCCTAACCAGCTAATTAACCCCGGCCCCTAACTTGAAGAGCAAAAAAACTGATGTGACCTTTACCAACCAATCAGTTACTAGCTGTCCTGTGATGTTACTCCTGGATTTTTTTCCCTCTCTGCTCCGGTTCCCTCCGCTTTCCTCCTCAGCTACTCGGGGAGAAGCGATTGCAAATATTGTGGAGTCGGAATGCATTCCTTCTCCTCCTGGCCCTACAGCAACGAATTCTGAATTTGGTTTCTCATCCGCGGCCTTGTTAGGGGCAGATCAAGGCCAAACGGGAAATGCCAACTAAGGCTAGGACTAGAAATACCCAGGTCACAGCCTTTATCTGAGCCATTCCCCCAAACATCCACCAGAATCATGGCAGAGATCTGGCAAAACAGCTGAGGGAATTTAGCCCTTTTGTATTTTATATCATCATCTTACCCGTTTAGTTAAGCCATGAGTTGTGAATCTCCAGAACTTACTGGTCCATTTATGCTGCTCTGCTATTTGCTTCGCACAAACACCATCTCGCACTTAGAGTCCTCGTAATTTTTAAGAACTTGCTGGATTTGCACATTAATTGCCCATTAAACTCGCCGCAGAAAGTTAGGTGTGTAACTTAACAGCGAAATAACCTTTTTAATGGCGTGATAATTGTTAATACAATGTTAATCAGCCTTTCTGGCAGAGAAAGGGAACAATTTAAACTGTTAAATCTCATTCTTGCATGTAATAAATTGTTTTTCGAGATTTTAAAATTTTACATTTTTTTCTTACTTTTCCTTTCTGTCCCTTTTTTCTTTCTCTTAATCCAATCTTTCTTTCCCTCTCTCTATTTCTCTTTCTTCACCCTCCTCCATCATTCCTCATTCTTTCTCAATCCTTAAATCTCATTGGCCCTTGCCATGCCATTATGAGCTTGCACTTCCAGCAAGTTACGGTGCAAAAGAATTTCGAGATCAAGGGCACAGGAAAAATCTAACTAACGGCGTATTCCTCGGGATGGCCCACTCCAGCAAGATCAGCCCCATTATTTCCCTGGGAGTGTGTCAGTATTTGTGGACGGTCCCCTGGAGTGTGTTTGCAGGGGTGCCCAGGATTATGTCAGTATTTGCAGAGGTTGCCTAGGAATGTGTAGGCGCTTGAATTGGGGTCCTCCAGTGTGTAAATACTTGCAAGGCATCCCCTCGAGTGTATCAATAATTCTAGGGAGTAGGCAAAATTGTATCAGTATATGCAAGGGGTCCTCCCGTTTGTTACAATATTTGCAGCGTATCCTGAGATCGAACCAATACTTGCAGCGGTGGGGAGGGGTGGGGGGGGACTGGGGGTGCTTCAGTACTTGCAAGGAATTCTTGGGATTGTGTCAGTATTTGCAGGGGTCTCCTGGGGTGTGATGGTATTTGCAGGGAGTTCGCCATACAGAAAAATGTGGCTGTTGTTGATGGGCCAGTAATTCCGGTCCCAACGCGTGAGTACGGACGGGGTACTCACGCGTGGGCCCGTTGGAAGTGCCGGATTTCAGCATGCACAGCGCATGCGCGGGAAACCGGCATTTCCTCCAAGGGGTTCAGAGGTCCAACGCGTGCGCGCAGGGCTCTGCGCGCACGCTTTGAACTTCCTTCTTTTTGACAGGTTTGCCCATGTGTAAGGGCCTGAACTTTTTAGACATATAAAAAGGAGGCGTAAGGACTTGGGCCTAGAAATTCAGTTGCGTTCGCCAGCCGTTAGCGCCTTAGGAGGAGTAGATCTCGAGCGCTAGGCACTTAGCGGCCGGGCGCAGAACGATTTGCGCCTACGCCCAACTTCAGTAGACATTTAGCGCCGGCGCAAAGTGTTTGCGCGTACTCAGCTGCGCGTGCAACTTATGACGTCATTTCGTCGTGCAACGCCCTTTGTGCGCCCCAAACCGGAACTTCAGTCGCGCCCGCCCAATGTGGGCGTGGCGGTGTTAAGAACTGTGAAGTGGAACGCAGCAGAGGCCCTGCGGGCCTCGGGGAGCGCTAATTAAAGGGCACTTAGACTGAACTATAAAGGCCAGCCATTTTGCTGCAATGACTTTAGTGCAACGGATTTCTGGACAGAGACCAAGGAAGACACCTTACTGATTTGGCCCAACATAGGAGAGGTATTTTTGGCTTCTGGCCAGAGCTTGGAAATTTGACTCATTGTGATTTCACTGTTTGCAAGTATATTATGGGGGCTGCATGGGGTTCCAACCCTCAGTTCCAGCATTATGTGCGAAGGGCTCGCAGACGCTGTGTGAGAGGGGCAGCCATGCCTAGACGCAGAGGGGGCATTAGGCGTCGGCAACATAGGCCTTACCCACTCAGGGAATACCGCCAGCAGGTGTCCTATCTCACCATGAATGCCGCGCAGTGTGTTAAGAGGCTGCGCTTCAGAAGGGAGGTGGTTGCAGAGATCTGCCAGCTGCTTCACAGAGGTCTGCGTCCACAGCTGATGTGCAGGACGTCTCTGTCGGTGGAAGTGAAGGTCACGGTGGCTCTGAACTTTTATGCAAGCGGCTCCTTCCAAGCCGCTGCTGGGGACATAGCTAACATCTCCCAGTTCGCCGTGCATCGCTGCATCCGGCAGGTCACCGATGCCCTTTTCACAAGGAGACACCAATTCATCTCCTTCCCCATGACCCTAGAGAGGCAGGAGCAGCGTGCAGTCGGATTTGCGAGGATCGCCGACTTCCCCATGGTGCAGGGCGCCATTGACTGCACGCATGTGGCTTTGCGGGCACCTATCGACAATGCCGAGGATTACCGCAACCGGAAGGGCTACCATTCCCTCAATGTACAGCTGGTGTGTGACCACAGGCAGCGCATCCTAGCTGTCAATGCCCGCTTTCCAGGCAGCAGCCACGATGCATTTATCCTGCGGCAGACTACTGTGGCTGACATGTTCCAGGCACAGCCTCCCCCAAGAGGATGGCTTATCGGGGACAAAGGCTATCCTTTGTGTACATGGCTCATGACCCCGCTCCGCGCGCCCAGGACCCCTGCTGAGGAGGCAAACAACGAAAGCCATCAAGCCACAAGTAACATCATAGAGCAAACGATTGGCGTCCTCAAGCAACGGTTCCGCTGCCTGGATCGCTCCGGCGGATCTCTGCAGTATTCGCCGGATAGAGTCTCCCAGTTCGTCGTCGTTTGCTGCATGCTGCACAACCTGGCTATCCGCAGGACTCAGGCACTGCCACCTCACGTTGGACCAGCACCTCAGGAGGACGAGCAGGAGGACCATTAGAGGAGGAGGAGGAGGAGTACCAGCCCAGGAGGGAGCCACAAGGTCCAAGGGCCGTCCGTCGGCGGCTTATTGAACGACACTTCTAGGCCCCCTGTCAGGGAATGGCTTGCGGCAATGAACGCACATGAATGCAGCCGCTCCGCAAGCCCTCAGCCGGTTAACGCAACAACCACTTGAAACATCACACATGGACAAGCTGAATAAAGAAAAAGCTTTATTGAACAAACTCAGGGCCCTTCCCACATGAAACCCAAAAACAGACAACACCCCCAAAAAACACTCAAATACATATCTCACTCCCACAACCTGGGGAGGAATAACAAAACTTGTCCATCCAAATGGCCTTCATCCTCGGCCTTACCAAAAGAACCCCCCCCATAGCCAAGACAACCACCCCCATATAAAAAAACATTTGCCAACACACTGTACTTTGTGTGCCGAGAGGGCGAGTCCTTGTCCAGGCTTTTCCGGCCCCTGGCCGACCTGCTGCTCCGCCTCAACCTGGGCCCTGTGGGTGCTGCAAGGCTGGGGGAAGGCTCCTGAGGGGCACATTGCGTGACGGCAGATGCCCTTGGGGGTCGGCCTAGACGAGCTCTGGCCCTCGAGGGGCCGGCTGCTGACTGCTGCAGCTGTGGCTGGGCAGCATCAGTCTCTCCAGCAGCTCGTCGCAGCTTCGCTGGGGGAGTGGCAGTGGCGGCTGCAGCAATGGGGGCAAGCTGGCTGATGCCAGGCGCTCGCTGCTCGCCTGAGACACTGGCACTTGGACGGGCTGGCACTGCAGCAAGTGCAGCAATCTGGTGAAGGCCAGACCGCTGTGCTGCTGCAGCGCGGCGGGTGCCCTGGCGATGCCTGCCTGACACAGCGAGTGTGGCAGCAGTGAGTGCCCGTACTGCCCTGGTCTGTGCCCGCATCAGACCAGCCAGTGACTGCACGGCACCACTGATCAACTGTCCACTCGCTGCCTGTGCTGCCCTGAATTCGTCCCGACTCGCGTCCTGTGCTGCCCTGAATTCGTCCCGACTCGCGTCCTGTGCTGCCCTGAATTCGTCCCGACTCGCGACCTGTGCTGCCCTCAATTCGGCCCGACTCGCGTCCTGTGATGCCCCGAACTCGGCCCGACTCGCGTCCTGTGATGCCCCGAATTGTTCGAGACCCCTGGCCTGTGCTGCCGCGAGTTGTTCGAAACCCCTGGCCTGTGAGGCCCCGAAATCGGACACACTATGAGCCAGGGACTCGATGGCCTCAGGCAACCGTGCCACAACCCCCATGAACTCGGTGTGCCGACGATCCGAGTCCGCGGACATTTGATCAAGGAGGCGCACCTCCTGGGTGAGGACCGTCTCCGGACTGGAGGCCGGACTCTCCCTCTGGGGAGAAGGCAGCCGAGCTGCCCGACCCTTCCCGCGTGGCTGGACGCCACTGGGCCCAGGAGCTACACTCCCCTGCAACACTTCCCCCCTCTGGGGAGAAGGGAGCCGAGCTGCCCGACCCTTCCCGCGTGGCTGGACGCCACTGGGCACAGGAGCTACACCCCCCTGCAACACTTCCCCCTGGCTCTCCTCCAGGGAAGACGTGTCCCCTCCATTGCCATCCCCTGGCGCGGATGAGGGTTCCCCCGATGTGCCGCCTTCCTCTTGCTCCTCCTCGTCCTCCTCTTCCAAGGGACTGACACTCGCAGCTTCAGGGACCTCCTCCTCACCAGCTGAAAGCAGGAAGGCACAAGAGTAGCTTTAGAGTGAGGACAGGGCGTCAGCGAGGGAGGCATGAGTGGTGGCATTCTGCGCATTGGTCGGACAGTGGCAAAGGATGTAGATCTGAAGCGCAAGGGGAACGAGAGAGGTCCAAACGGTCATGTCCTTACCATTGGAGCCCAGCACAGGGTCGGCATCTCCAATTGCAACGGGGCCAATCACCCGGGCACCCATGAGTCGACCCACGCGCTCCTCCAGGTCACTGAGCTGCTGGAACTGGGCACGGCCTCCCCCGGTGACAGTCCGGCTCTTCAGATTCTGGGCCAGCTTGGCCTGCAAGAGAAAGGACGGACTCTAAGTACAGTGTGGTGCCCTGTTGTTGTGTGCACTGCCTCCCATGGTCGAATAGCTTGGCCAGTGTGGTGCCCTGTTGTTGTGTGCACGGCCTCCCATGGTCGAATAGCTTGGCCAATGTGTAAAGTGCAGAGAGTGCAATTGATGTTCATGCCAGTGCCATAGCTGCTGGATGAGGGCTGGCCATTAGGCCTTTGAGGTCCCTTTGCCCATAATGTGAGGTGCACATGCAAGGATGAGGAGGACACTGGAAAGGGTACTCACCCTGACAATCCGAGTGAGGTCGTTAAACTTTTTCTGGCATTGGACACCAGTCCTGGGGACATCGCAGGTGGCTGTGACCCTCTGGGCGATATCCCTCCAGGCTCTCCTGTACACCCTCTTGGGAGGCTTCTTGCCACTGTCCGGGCACAAGACATGGCTTCTCTTCTCCAAAGCCCTAACCAGCACCTTTAAATCATGGGCAGAGAAGCGCTGCGCTCGCTCACGGGCCCTCTGCATCCTTCCTGGCGCTATTTCTCTCCAGCAGCAGTGTTTAGGCCTAGCTGGAGGGCTGCAGTATCCAGGGCGTGGCAGCAGACCAAGTCGACCCTTCCCCCTTTAAGAGCTGGCCGGCGCCAGGGTGTCTGCTGTCAATCAAAACATGACCGCACCTGCGCTGCGCCCGGCCTCGGCGGTATCAGTCTGCACCGCCGGCTTAGCACCTAATGATAGCCGTGCAACGCCAGTTTTAGCGCTCGAGCAAACTCCTTGGCCAAAGCTACTGAATATCGGCGAAGTGGCCTCCACTTTCCGGCGGGCGCAAACTTTAGCGGCCGCCCGACTTTACCGCCCCAAAAGTGGCTATACTGAATTTCTAGGCCTTGATTCTTTAAGGTAAGTGGTCTATTATTTAAAATTATAACATTTTTTCCACAGCTTTATTGTTTTTAAGGACTTTACAGTAAGGTAAGTTTATTTTTAGACCCGATTTCTTAAAAAATTATTTTTTTCAAAAATTTGATTAATTGTTTAAAATAGTTTTTTAAAGTTATTTATAGTTTATTTAATAATTGGGATGTTTTTTAAAATTTTATTTAAAGTTAAACTAGTCTTTTGGCCACCCGTACTTTTCATGAATTTGACAGTTCTTACTATCAAACTCATGAATGAAGTTTCCCCTCCCCTGATTGGCTGCACAGCTTTCACCTGATCCCAGCCGCCACATCGAACTAACTACGCCGCTGGATCAGGTAAGCACAGCGCGCCGACATCTGAACCGGGCCAGTGACAGGAATTCCAAGCAGGCCCAGGCTTCAGATGTCGGCGCGCCGAGTGAGTGCACATCGGGGGCTTGCACGCGCGTGCAAGCCCCCGAACCTAATTTCTGGGCCGATAAAAAAAACAGCACCTTTACCACAGTGCCCTCATCAAACACAGCTTATTGGTACTGATTTCAATATATTGAGCATAAGAAGATTGGAACAAGAAAAAGTAATTCGGACAACACTGAGGAAGAATGCAACTTAGTACAAGAAGACATTAGAAAACTTGCAGACTGGGCAGTTAAGTGGCAAATGAACTTTAACATAGATAAACGTGAGGCGATGTACTTTGGTAGGAAAAGTAGAAACATCACTTACACCTTAGAAAATAAGAAACTGAATGGGGTAGGAGAGCAAAGGGATCTAGGGATACAGGTGAACAAATCATTAAAAGCAGCATCGCAGGTCAGCAAAGCAATTACAAATGCTAACAAATCACTGGGATTTATTTCTAGGGATATAGAATTCAAAAGTAGTGAAGTTATGTTAAACTGTTATAGGACCCTGGTCAGGCCGCACTTAGAGTACTGTGTCACTTTGATTTTATTCCCCACTTGAAAAAGAGAATGAGAGAGATCATCCTTGTTTTCAAATCCCTCCATGGCCTCACCCCTCCTTATCTCTGTAATCTCCTCCAGCCCCACAACCCCCCAAGATATCTACACTCCTCTAATTCTGCCCTCTTGAGCATCCCTGATTATAATCACTCAGCCCTTGGTATCCGTGCCTTCTGTTGCCTAGGCCCTAAGCTCTGGAATTCCCTGCCTAAACCTCTCCACCTCGCTACCTCTCTTTCCTCCTTTAAGACGCTCCTTAAAACCTACTTCTTTGACCAAGCATTTGGTCACTGCCCTAATTTCTCCTTATGTGGCTCGGTGTCAAATTTTTTGTCTTTTAATACTCCTGTGAAGTGCCTTGGGATGTTTTACTATGTTAAAGATGCTATATAAATACAAGTTATTGTTGTTGATCACCAAATTCTGACAACTTTAGAAGGGAAAATCCACATTCACTTCACATTTCTGATGTGTTTCTGACACTGGTGTTACAGGTACACTAATAATTTGTAACTCAATCATCCTATCCTGGAGGGCAATCTGTTGACTCTTACAAATAAAGACTAAGGCAGTTATTGCTATGAGGCACTGTAAATAATCTCCCTAATTATCCATGACGTATGCAAAGTATGCTTCAAGTGTCACTGTGAAGTCAGAAAAACAGTGTTGTATTTAAGACTACTACAGAGCTGAAATTAGATAAGCTATCATTAGCAACAAATTCATTAGGTGAAACATTAATAACGCATGCAGATAAGCAAAAAAAACAACAGTCCTGCAGTACTGTCTATTTTAGTAGACAGTTGTATATATAATAATCAAAATAAAAGAGATGGCAAGCTGTTGTGTGATTCACATAAAGCTGGGAATCTGCTGGATCGGTTTACTGACATCCCTGAGAGTGGGAGTCGTAGCTTCAATGTCCATGGTACTTGTGGTTTTCATCTCAAATACTTTGCAATAGGGAGAAACTGAGCGGCAATCAGATTCCGTTTGCCTTTTTTATGACCCTAACCACTTGCACTGTCACCTTTACTGAGCTATGGGGGAGAAATTGGGTACCTTTGCACCTCCCGTTATTGCCTCCGGGGGGGCAATAACAGGGCGCTAACCACTTACCGCCTGGGCGCGGTGAGAATATCGCCTCCTGCTAAATTCGGCAGGAGGTTTGTGGCAGCGCTATGGCATTGCGCCCCGATCTCCTTCGCCCAGAGATCGTGACGTCATCACCATGCGCATCGCCCCGGTTGCGTCCCGGACCCAAACTTCGGTTCCGCGCCCTGCAGCATCGCTGGGTGAAGACACCGTCAGCTGCAGGAGGCATTTATCGGGAGGCCGGGTGCTTCGGGGGTGAAAGTTAAAGGGGAGGTTGTCGAGGTAGTTGCCTAAATTTTTCAAACGGTTTTGCTCATTTTTCTTCGCTTCTCTTGGGCCGCGATCGATCAGCCTGGCACTCTGCTGGAGTGCATGGGGCTGATCGAGCCGATTCGCAGCTGCCATCGGGGACCAACTAACTGGTCCCAATGCAGAGCCTGCAGCGATGGCTCTTCCCGGTAAGGGAACGAAGGAGCCTCCGAACATTGCAGCACTGCACGGGACACTGTGTAGCGTTGCACAACCAATGTCCCGCCTGTGTTCCTTAGTGCTCCAAGAAGGAAGTGAGGTGCTTGATTTAGTGCTCCACTTCCTTCCTGGAGAGCTAAACCCAATTTCGTGAAAGCTGAGAATCATTAGCGCCTGGCAGTAAGTTTCAAAGGTTACCGCCCCCAAACGGGGCAATAATTAATTTTTCCCCCTATATAAGCAGAGACTTGGGGGTAGCTTGGCCACCAGCCACAGGAGATGTGTGGCCTGAGAAGAAAAAGCACTTAACGCTGTTAGCACGGTTTTAATAAGCAGAGTTTGCTGGTCCAATGGCAGCGCGCCTGAGCGAAGACTTCAATATCGGGCCTGTTGTGTTTGTACCACTATACACAACTACATAAAATAATAAAGCAGCAGAGACTGAGAGTAACTTCAAGTGATCTTTACTGGGTAACTGGAACTTCGGCACTGACTCTACAAATCGATACGCGTCTGTTATATACGCTCGCAACTAAGGATGTACATCCGCAAAACAAAGTAGTCCCTTCAATGTTGTGTACATTACACTTCCTCCCCCTTTAGTTTAATAGTATATTAATGCAAAATTTCTATAATTAACATACAGAGCCTGTCTTTACAGTAACCTTTTTGTTTTCTTAAAAGTAACAAAATTCAAATTCCAACATAACATTTTATTTTGTCAACAGCCCTTTTACAAGTCAAGTCTCTGGGGAGGCCTCCTCTGCCTCTCTGGGTAACGTCTCTCCAGACTCTTTTGCTTTGGGGAATGAGACTGTACAGGTACAGGTGCATCAGGTGAGCTATCAGCACAGGTAGAGCTCTCAGCTGTGGATGAGGCTGGTGCTGATGCTGATGAATTAGGAGTGTCTGTTTCCATGTCAGATGAGTCTGGGCGAGGTATGGGGGTGTTTTCCACCTGAACATCCAGAATTTGGTCCACATGACGTCTCAAAATGTTCTCTCCCACATCCACTGTATACATCAGTGGTCCCTCTCTTGTGGATATTGTCCCTGGTTGCCACTTTTCCGTCCAGAAATCACGAGCAAGAACTGACTGTCCCACACTGAAGCTTCTTGTTGGCTTAGCATTCAAATGTTTGAACTGTTTGTTCTCTACATCACGACGTACTTTCGGTTTAAGAAGGTCCATGCGAGATCTCAGGTTCCTGCTCAGAAACATCATTGCTGGAGTCTGATTAGTGGCTGTGTGTACTGCGTTCCGGAAATTGTCTATCTTGTGTTGCAGTGGTAGATTCTCGCTGTACATTGCTTTGATGGCCTTCTTGAAAGTCTGTACGAATCTTTCTGCCAAGCCATTTGTAGCTGGATGGTATGGGGCAGATCTGTAGTGTTTGATTCCATTTTTCCTCATGAAACCTTGGAATTTGTCAGAGACAAATTGTCGTCCATTGTCTGTGCAGATTTGTTCTGGTAGGCCATTTCTAGCGAACATGGTCCTCAGAACTGAAATGGTCTTTTCAGATGTGGTTAATTTCATTTTAATGACCTCGGGCCATTTGGAATGTGCATCGACTGCAATCAAGAACATGGAGTCCATGAACGGTCCAGCAAAGTCGATGCGCACACGTTGCCATGGTGATGAGGGCCATTCCCATGGATGGAGAGGGGCTTGTGGTGGTGCGTTCTGAACCTTTTGACATCCTGAGCAGCTCTTTGTCAGGTCCTCAATCTGTTTGTCAATTCCCGGCCATCACACATAACCACGAGCAAGGCTTTTCATCTTTACCGTACCTAAGTGGCCTTCATGCAGTTCATCTAGCACTCGGTTACGAAGCTTGGGAGGAATCACAACTCGTGAGCCGCACATCAGTGTTCCCCGACACATTGATAACTGCTCCCTCCTAGCTGAGAATGCTGGAAACAATGAGTCACCATGCGCTGGCCATCCCTTCACAGTGATGTCATAAACTCTTGACAATGTAGGGTCATTGCGTGTTTCTCTTTCAATGAGGGAGTTTGTCACTGGTAGCTGCTCAACTATTGTCGTGTGAAATACCTCTGCTGAGTCAACTGTTGTAGTTCTCTCTGAGGTCGGCAGTGGTAAACGTGACAAACCATCGGCGTTGCCATGTTGCTTGGTCCCCTTGTATTCAATGTCATACAGGTGAGCCCCTAGGAAGAGTGACCATCGTTGCAGCTGTTGTACCGTCATCACTGGAACGCCCTTCCTTGGGTTGAAGATTGAAACGAGAGTCTGGTGGTCAGTTAACAGTGTAAACTGTTGACCATACAAGTAGTGGTTGAATTTCTTGACTCCCCACACAAGGCTGAGGGCTTCTCGGTCAATCTGTGCATAATTGCATTCAGCTGTAGTCAATAATCTTGAGGCAAAGGCTATTGGTCTTTCTGAGCCGTCTGGGAACTTATGTGACAACACGGCACCAATGCCATGGGGTGAAGCATCACATGCCAGTCGAATAGGTAAGGATGGGTCAAAGTGAGCTAGCACCTCTTCTGAAGTAATGAGTCTTTTACTCTCTTGAAAAGCTTGTTCACAGCTGTCACTCCACTTCCATTGTGACCCTGTCTGTAGCAGTGCACTTAGTGGATGTAACACTGTGGATAGGTTGGGCAAGAACTTGTGATAGTAGTTCACCAGTCCAAGATATGATCTCAACTGAGACACATTTTCAGGTGTTAGTGCATTAATCACAGTTTCAATCTTGTCTGGAAACTTGTGTAAACCGTCCTTGTCAATCACATGTCCACAGTATGAGATTTCCTTTTTGAAAAACTCACACTTGTCTCGGTTCGCTCGGAGCCCATACTCCCGTAACCTGATGAGCACCTGTTCGAGGTTGGAAAGGTGGTCATTGTCATTCTTGCCAGTAATTATGATGTCATCAAGATAACACTAAGTACCTGGGATCCCCTGCAGGACTTGGTCCATTGCCCTTTGCCAGATTGCAGGAGCTGATGCTATTCCGAATACCAGATTGCACTGTTAAAGGCCTTTGTGCGTATTTATTGTCAGGTACTTCTTTGATGCATCATCAATTTCCATTTGGAGATAGGCCTGGGCCAAGTCAATCTTTGTGAAGTGTTCCCCTCTTGACAGGGAAGCTAAGATGTCCTCAATGCGAGGCAATGGGTACTGTACTGTGTGGAGGACTGGGTTAACAGTCACTTTAAAGTCTCCACAGATGCGCACTTTTCTTGGCTTTCCTGGTTTTGTGCTGGAGGTTTTCTTCATCACTGGAACTATAGGTGTGGCCCATTCACTCCAACCCACCTTGGACAGGACCCCTAACTGTTCCAAGTTCTCCATCTCTGCTTCTACTGAAGGGCGAATTGCATAAGGCACTGGTCTGGCCTTGTGGAACTTTGGATTTGCGTTCTCCTCAATCTTAATTTTTGCTTTCATGCCCTTCATGTCACTGGCAAGGCTTGGAAGCTAAGCAGAGCCAGGCCTGGTTAGTACCTGGAGGGGTGACCATCAGGGAAGACCAGGTGCAGAAGGTCACGGAAGGAGCCCCGAGGAGGGGCGGTTGGTGAGAAGGTCACGGAAGGAGCCCCGGGAGGGGCGGCTGGTGAGCAGGCCCGGGCGTTGGGCTGAAGATTGTCGGACAGGAGGAATGGTGGAAATGGAATAGCGGCGCGCACAGACGCAGTGGCTTTGCTTTTCCCAGGACGGTGCTATTTACGTTTAATGTTAATGTTATTTGTACTGGACTCATGGGAGCTTGCAAGATCACATTTCGTTGTTCATGTACTTGTGCATTGTACAATGACAATAAAGTTGAATTATTAGTATTAATTGTTCCTATTCCCTTCTTGAACACTTCCTGAGAGTCAGAGAGTATTTGTGACAGTCTCTCAGGAGTGGCGTTGCTGTCCTCCTTTGCTGACACAAACAGTGCTTGGATGGTGTGCCCATCCAACTGTATTTTCCTGAGCCATTCGCATCCCAGCAATGGTAGGCCTCCATTTTCCACTACATGGAGGTTCAATTGTGGTATTTTTTTTTCTTTATATGTCACTGTCACTTTTATTTTACATTTGGGGCACACTCTTTGTCCTGTGTATGCCTTTAACAGTACTTTAGTTGGCCTTAGCGGTATGTGTGAAAACAGCCGTTTGTAGTTGTTGTGTATGTCCCTTTAAGGGAATAACTGGTCTCAGACTGCAGTACCGGCAGTGACCATTCCTGTATAAAAGGCCCTGGCAGGCTTCTGTAGTTTCAGTTTCCAGATTGTCTCCATTCAGTAAAGACTTGTTAAACCAACTCCTGCATTCCGTGTCTCCATTAACACACGGATTTAATACTGGCGACGAGTAAGAAACGAACTTACCTGCAACTCGGCAGCACCTCAGACGACGTTATTGAAGGTCGAAGCCTGAAAAGAAAAAAAAAAATCCAAAGAAACTCAAGAAACGGGCGTCGACCGTGGGCAACCGCCCTCCAAATCATCGGATTGAAAACTTGCAGGAGAGACTGTCAAGAGCCAGGCTTGGTTCCCCAGTCTGTGGTTTCCCAGCTAATCGGGCTGGTGGCAGGTAGTGCACTGATCCTTCCTGGGCTGCGGCGGGCTAGAGCTCGATCAGGTGGCTCTGCAACGGGGCCGAGCAGCGAGTCGGGAAGCAAAGAGAGAGAGAGAGGGTAGAGCACACAGGGCGCGGCCGGTGCTTCGCAGCCGGGCAGCGTTCGGACCTAAGAAGAGGGAGGGAAGTGTCCCAGAGGGTCCGCTCCACGACGGGAACGGTTAAAAATAAAAATACCGCGGAGAGCGGCATTGACAGCAGCGGCAGCGGCGGGAAAGCGCGGGAGGCGCCATCTTAACTCGGCGGGGAAGAAGGAAAAGCGCGGGAGACGCCATTTTGATCCATCGGGGACGAAGGAAAAACGCGGGAGGCGCCATCTTAGGTTTTCAAGATGCCAAAGACTGGTGCTATCACTGCCTTCGATAATGCAACAGAAGACTGGACCACGTATGTGGAAAGAGTCGAGGTATATTGCGAGGCAAACGAAATAGCCGAGGAGAAAAAGGCATCGGTATTGCTAAATTTAATGGGCGCAAGAACGTACGGCCTATTGCGGGACCTGATTACACCAGCCAAACCGAAGACGAAGAATTTTAACGAAATTGTTGCTATCCTACAGGAACACCTAAATCCTACACCGCTGCTGATAGCAGAAAGATTTAAATTCCACAGGAGAAATCAGCATAAAAATGAGAGCAATGCTGATTACCTTACGGAACTACGCAAGCTATCAAAGCACTGCCAGTTCGGAGCAGGACTGGCAGATACCTTACGGGACAAGTTTGTCTGTGGACTCCTGAGTGAAGGAACCCAGAAGAGGTTACTCTCAGAGAAAGAGCTGACGCTAGATAAGGCTTTCAGCGTGGCAGTATCGTACGAAGCAGCAGCAAGGGGAGTTGTGGAAATACAACAAAAGCCACAGGAATACGGCACCCACAAAATGACAGGGGCATTTGCAAAATGTTATCGCTGCGGCAGAACAAACCATGACCAGAAGGACTGCTGGTCCAAGGGCAAAATATGCAGGCAATGCGGAAAGATGGGACACATTGCACGAGTTTGCAGGTCTGAGAAGAAGACCAACAACAATAAAAAGGCTACTAAGGAACCGTACAGGAAAGTACAAAAGATGACGGACAGTAGTTCCGAAGACCAGATGAGCGATAGTGAATCCGGGAACAAGAGACTAAGCTGTCTCAAACTTCACAACGTAATCGTAAAAGAGGATCACCGAACCATATTCGCCAGGAATGGGCTGCCTGAACAGATTTGCTCTGACAATGGACCACAGTTTGTGTCTGAAGAGTTCCGGAGGTTCTTAAAGAACAATGGTGTTAAGCATTACACATCCGCCCCATATCATCCAGCCACTAATGGATTGGCAGAGAGGTTTGTTCAAACATTTAAGAAGGCTATCAAGGCAATGTGTAATGAAGATATACCCCTACAACACAAGGTGGATAACTTCTTGTTTGCCTACCGGAATGCGACACATGCGGTTACCAACCAAACTCCAGCCATGATGTTCTTCAATCGAAGACTACGATGCCACTTGGATTTGGTTAAGCCAAACATCAGAAGAGATGTGGAGAACAGGCAGTTTCAGAATATGTATGAAAGGCCGACCAGGAGTTTTAAGATAGGTCAACCAGTTTTGGTCCGGGACTACCGCACTGAGAAATGGCAGCCAGGAACGATCTGTACACGGCAAGGACCTCTAATGTATACCGTGGACATTGGAGAAAGCATTGTAAGACGCCATGCTGACCAGATTCTAGAGTCACTGGAAAACCTCAACTCCACACCACGATCTGATACACCTGGCGATGAAACCGAAGTAGAAACATAGAAGATAGGAGCAGGAGTAGGCCATTCGGCCCTTCGAGTCTGCTCCGCCATTCAACGAGATCATGGCTGACCATCCAAACCCTAGCACCCAGTCCCTACACCGACAGCCATCCCACCCAAGCCCTATCCCCGTAACCCCGTAACCCCACGTATTTAATCCCCCCTAACACTAAGGGTCAATTTTTATCATGGCCAATCAACCTAACCCGCACATTTTTGGACTGTGGGAGGAAACCGGAGCACCCGGAGGAAACCCACGCAAACACGGGGAGAATGTGCAAACTCCACACAGTCACCCGAGGCCGGATTTGAACCCGGGTCCCTGGCGCTGTGAGGCAACAGTGCTAACCACTATGCCACCGTGCTGCCAATTGCATCTACCGCAGAATCGGTGATATTGGAAGCAGATGAACCAAACAACGACATTGATCCCGACTCAACCTTGCCAGAAGAACCTGATATCCCAAAGAGGCGTTATCCAGACAGAATCAGGAAGCCTCCTCAAAGACTGAACTTATAACTGCTTAACTTCAACTAATGTATCTAGCAACCGTAATTGTAATTGTAATTAGTTATTATTTAGTTGTTAAATGAATGTTATGTACTGTTTATCTAAAAGGGGAGGAATTGTTGTGTATGTCCCTTTAAGGGAATAACTGGTCTCAGACTGCAGTACCGGCAGTGACCATTCCTGTTTAAAAGGCCCTGGCAGGCTTCTGTAGTTTCAGTTTCCAGATTGTCTCCATTCAGTAAAGACTTGTTAAACCAACTCCTGCATTCTGTGTCTCCATTAACACATGGATTTAATAGTAGTCATGTACAGAGATCACTGTTAAAGCTGAGCCTGTGTCCAACTCCATTTTCAGCCTAACTCCTGCCACTTCTGGAGTAACCCATATTATTCTGTGATCCCCTGTCTCTTTCACACTGTGTAGTTTTAGACAAGCCAGATCCTCTTCCTCTGAGTCTGTGTCACTTTTTTCTTTATCTGAACTGTCTCCAGTCACGTGGTGTACCTTCTTGTATCTATCTTTGAAAGGTTTCTTGTTTTCAGTCACTTGATGTACCTTTTTGTTACTCTGTATTGTATCAGTTTTCAGCTTCTTATTTGCTTTGCAGACTCTTTCAATGTGCCCTCGTCTGCCACATTGTCTGCAGTCTTTGTTTTTAAAGCAACAGTCATTGTGGTCATGTGACATTTTGCCACAGCGATAGCACTTCTTTTCTTGTTTCAGTGACATTTTATTAGTTGAGTATGCCAGGGATTTTTGTTGAATTTCTAAAGCGCCACGTGTTGCTGCTTCCATTGATATTGCAATACTCAGAGCCTTCTCCAATGTGAGGTCTTTTTCAGACAGGAGCTTCTTTTGTGCGCTTTCACTTTGCATGCCACACACAAATCTGTCCCTCAATGCGTCTGATAAGTCCACTCCAAATTGGCAATGTTCTGATAATTTGCGCAACTTTGCCAAATATTCAGAAATGCTTTCATTTTTGCTCTGGTTCCGTTTATGGAATTTAAATCTTTTGGCTATGAGCAGTGGTTTGGGGCTTAAATGGTCTTGGAGTGTGTCCACTATTTGTTTGAATGTTTTGTTTGCTGGCTTTTCAGGAGTTAATAAACTACGTAGCAGCCCATATGTCTTTGCACCCATAACACTCAGCAAAACAGTGGCTTTCTTTTCTACCTCCACTCCGTTAGCCTCACAGTACAACTCCACTCTTTCAATGTAAGTTGCCCAGTCTTCAATGCTGCTATCAAATGCTGCAATCGTGCCAATCATCGCCATTTTTTTTTTCCAAACCCGTTTTTCTTTCTTTACTAGTTAGCTAGCGTCATGCAAGTCCTGTGCACTTTTCACTTGACTTACGTATCCCCTGCCTAGCTTAGCAAGCGTGCTCCATTTTCTCTACCTTCTCGCTCCTTTCTTCCAAATTTCGGTGTCCTCTGGATGCGATGCCGGAATAGGAAGACGTAGGTTCATAATTCTCGTTGCCAATTTGTTGTGTTTGTACCGCTATACACAACTACATAAAATAATAAAGCAGCAGAGACTGAGAGTAACTTCAAGTGATCTTTACTGGGTAACTGGAACTTCGGCACTGACTGTACAAATCGATACGCGTCTGTTATATACGCTCGCAACTAAGGATGTACATCCGCAAAACAAAGTAGTCCCTTCAATGTTGTATACATTACAGGGCCTCCTGCTTCACCAGCAGTGGCCCTCAGGTCAATTCCTGTAAATGCCTTGAGAGGTCCTGAGGTTGCGAAAGTCACTATATAAATGCTAGTTTATTCGTTCATTCGTACTGCATGTTTTATTATCACTAAGCAGTTTCATTCACAAACTTGCCACCACCCCGTCCCCAGCTCGAGGCCCACAGTTGTACCCACTTCCCCCTCTCCCATCAGTGCTGATTGTGTCTCACTTTCCAACAGCACAGGAACCCATTTGATGCTTCAAAACTTTCCATGCCGAGGTTGTAAAGCGCTTTGGGCCATGCTGAGGATGTGAAAAGTGCTATATAAATGTAAGTCTTTCTTTCTTTGCACAATCAAATTAAAAAGTGAGGGATTGATTTTAACTTTGCCCACTGGTAAGCTGGGTGAGTGGGTGGCAGTTAAAAAAACCCAGTTTACTTACTCATCAGAAAGGTATTAGGAGCCCACAGTTACAAATTTTAACTTGCTCTACTGATCAGGCAGCAAGGACACCCATTCAAAGCCGGCGGGGTCCTTCTTTACAGATGCATGTCAAGTCCCGATGACATCATCTGGACCCAACTGCAATTTTAACTGATGGTCCGGAGGAGCAGGAATAGAAACATAGAAGATAGGAGCAGGAGTAGGCCATTCGGCCCCTTGAGCCTGCTCCACCATTCAATGAGATCATGGCTGATCACCCAAATTCAATACCCTGTCCCTGCCTTCTCCCCATATCCCTTGATCCCTTTAGCCTTAAGAAATGCTCCTACATGGCTCACAAGGAAAACGAAGGCCTCTCTAGCCATAAGCTCCTCCTCCCTTCCTGAACGTCAGACTCCCATGGCATGGCCCCGGAAGCCGATCGCACCACCTACCTTGTGTCGGCGGGTGACCTCCGGGTCACGTGATTTTTCATTCCAGGCAGGGTTTACATGAGATCCGGGAATTATAATAACCTGGATCTCATTTCTGTACCAGCAGGGGAGGTTCCTACTCACCTGGCTACTCACCCACTCAAAACCCATCTGGAGTTAAAATCGGGGCCTGAGTCTTTTATTCAGCTAGTGACATGTCACCACAGACATAGGAAGAAGTGTAAATTTGCTCTATTGACCGGAACTGGGGTGGGGCATGAACTTCAAAGAAGAAGAAACAAAACAAAAAATGTTCTTAAAGCTATTGATCAGGTGGTTAGAAAAGTGTTGGTCCTTCTATTAAATTTTTTAGCAACGAGAGAAAAGCAACTGATCTGAATTCAAGATTTGAAAAAAGTAGTGATTGAGCAGAAAAATGCCCATCAGTATGTCAAAAAATTGCAGTCTCTTTTACAAAGTCAGCACTCTCAAAGCCTTTTTTTAGTGGATGTGACAGTCCAGCTTTGAGCCTTGAAATGTCATGAGAAATTACTTTATTCGAGCTTCTATCGTGCGATGCTATATCAGGATAAAGGATCTGTGGATTTATAAGTCACCATATTATGTTGAAACGTCTCAAAGCACTCCACATATTATTTTGGAGAGCAGTTGCTGTTGCTGTGCAGACAAACATGGCAGTTATTCTGCCTTTAATAACTCTTTAATAACATGCAGTCCTTTAACTGTAATGTGGTTTTGTTCTTTTCCCAGTTTGATCATTTCTCCTCCTTCAATTCCTATGCCTGCTGCTATTCCCTGTCCAGGAGATGACAGGCAGCCTAATCCCAGGTCTCTTCACTTTATCACCAACTGCTGGGAAATGTTTGAGAGCTGCCCAGGTTTATTCATAACTCGCACCTCTCCCACATTTATCCTTCCCTCTCTGTCTTCCTAATCACCTGGCTTTGATTGGGACCTCACTGTATGATGAATTGTGGGTACAAAGTCAGTTTGTTGGTTTAGCAATATGCTTTGACACTGGGCCAAGCTCTATTAACTTTTTTAATAAGCCAGTATTCCAGTATTTAATGGATACTGTATGGTTTAGCGTCATTATTAATGCTGTAACTTTGTGTCCTGTAAATCACCAACAGAGCTAGATTAACTTTCTGATGTAATGTTACACAGCTTGTGCATTGCCATTTTTTTGATTTTTCCAAATATATTTTTCCTTGTTTGGTTGCCACCAGTACATCCCTATTCAGTCATACCCATTTATTTGCAATGTGCTTAATTGCAATTCCCACTTTAATCCAACCTTTTCGAAAGTCTAATTTTTCCCTGTACTTCCAATTTTGAAAAGTTTGTTTTATTGCAATTTGCGCTTAGGTGCAAGTGTGGCGCAAAGTGTGTTTAACCAAGTAAAGATTGATATGCAGCAAATCAGTGGTCACTTTTGTTGCTTCCCGCTTTATAGAAATTCCCATTTAATCGCAGTTTGCGAGGTTGTCCCAAGTAAAATAAGGCAGAGGCCTGAGAGAGAGCAGGAGTGTTGGAGGGGAAGGTCACCCGGGCCTGTGCATCCAAGTGAGTTGAAGGGGCAGCTGGACAGAGCAGCCAAAGATCATCTGAGTAGAGAAAAGTTTTAAAAAATAAACAAAAAAGATAGTAATGAATTAATAAATTGTAAAATAAAACTCAGTGCGTATGTGTGAATGAAGAAATCCAAGATGGCTGACAGTTCCTTTTCAGAATTTAAAAATTGCTCTACAGCACCAATGTGTGGCCAGAATCTAGAACTACATGTAGACTCAAAGCAATCTCTTTGGGCTGGAATTTACTTACAAGTTGGGGGCGATACTGCTGCCTTCCGGGTTCTAGTCCCGCCCCCAGCGACGTCTGATGAACTGATGCTATTTTGCCCTGATTGGCCCTGTTAAGCCCACCCTGCGGGCTTGCCAGCCAATTAAGATAAAGCCAGTGTCAGATGATGTCAGGTGATGACGCTTCATCTGCCGGTTTTCTTAAAGGCATAGGCACCACACTTGTTTGACAGATGATTTGATAGTGTTTGACAGCATTGAGGTGCTGTCAAACACTGAAAATCACTGTCCAAAGGTGAGCCCTTGCACCTAGGCTCTCCAACTACTCTCTCCTTAGGATAAAATAGATGGCAGCTGCAGCTAAGATTGCAGAAGCCATCTGTCACTTCTCCCGATGAGATGAGACTACACAAACACTTCACAGCTTGTCACCTGCAGAAACATCTAACCACATTAAAAATGACTTCCTCAACATTTCCTTACCTCTGATATCCTTCACACCACTTCTGCAGCTGTCATCCAAACACCAGCATAACAACATAGAAACATAGAAGATAGGAGCAGGAGTAGGCCATTTGGCCCCTCAAGCCTGTTCCGCCATTCAATGAGATCATGACTGATCATTCAAATTCAGTACCCTGTCCCTGCCTTCTCCCCATATCCCTTGATCCCTTTTGCTTTAGGAAATATATCTAACTCCTTCTTGAATATATTTAATGAAATGACCTCCACTGCCTTCTGTGGTAGAGAATTCCACAGGTTCACCACTCCCTGGGTGAAGAAATTCCTCCTCATCTCTGTCCTAAATGGCTTATCCCTTATCCTTAGACTGTGATCCCTGGTTCTGGACTCCCCGGCCATCGGCAACATCCTTCCTGCATCTAGTCTGTCTAGTCCTGTTAGAATTTTATAAGTTACAATGAGATCCCCTCCCATTTTTCTAAACTCCAGCGAGTATAAGCCCAATCGACCCAATCTCTCCTCATATGTCATTCCTGCCATCACAGGTATCAGTCTGGTGAATCTTTGCTGCACTCCCTCCATGGCAAGAACATCCTTCCTCAGATAAGGCGACCAAAACTGCACACAATACTCAAGGTGTGGTCTCACCAAGGCCCTATACAACTGCAGCAAGACATTCATGCTCCTGTACTTGAACCCTCTCGCTACAAAGGCCAACATACCATTTGCCTTCTTAACCGCCTGCTGCACCTGCATGCTTACCTTCAGCGACTGGTGCACAAGGACACCCAGGTCTCGTTGCACTTCCCCTTCTCCCAATCTATTGCCGTTCAGATAATAATCTGCCTTCCTGTTTTTGCCACCAAAGTGGATAACCTCACATTTATCCACATTATACTGCATCTGCCATGCTTCTGCCCAATCACCCAACCTGTCCAAATCATACTGGAGTTTCTCGGCATCCTCCTCACAGCACACACGTCCACCCAGCTTTGTGCCGTCTGCAAACTTGGAGATATTACATCTAGTTCCCTCATCTAGATCATTTATAAATATTGTGAATAGCTGCGGTCCTAGGACCGATCCCTGTGGTACCTCACTAGTCACTGCCTGCCACTCGGAAAAAGAGCCATTTATTCCAACTCTTTGCTTCCTGTCTGTCAACCAGTTCTCTATCCAAGTCAGTGCCTTGCCCCCAATCCCATGTGTCTTAACTTTACATGCTAATCTTTTATGCGGGACCCACAGCACGCCTCACTTATCCTGGCGGGGTTCCCCAATGTCGGGAAGCCCGGAGCAGCAGTTGAAAAATTGGGAAAAGCCTCTTAACTGCCTGTTAACTACCTGTTAACAGGCAGTTAAGTGGCTTAATCCTCTTCCCGCCACTAGGAGTCAGATCCTGCACAAATCGGGGACCCGACTCCTGGGAAGATTGGTTGGAGGCGGGTTGGGAGCGGGTTCGGGGCCCACTCCCATTCTTTTTGACTTTCACAGCAGTCCCGCCTCCAAACCCGCCTCCTCAGGGCTGGTAAAATCCAGCCCTAACTTTCTTATGCAAAAGCAAAATATAGCGGATGCTGGAAATCTGAAATAAAAACAGAGAATGCTGGAAATACTCAGCAGGTCAGGCAGCATCTATGGAGAGAGAAACAGAGTTAACATTTCAGGTCGATGACCTTTCATCAGATCTGGAGATGTAACAGGTTTAAAGCAAGTACAGAGGCAGGGAAAGTGGGGGCGGGGGAGAGGAAGAAAGAAGAAAAAGAAAGGTCTGTGATAGAGTGGAAGGCAGGAGAGAGTAAATGACAAAGGGATGATGGTGCAAGGCAAAAGGGGATGGAAATAGGGCAAGAAAAGAATGGCAGCTTGGAAAGTAACATTAAATGCAGACGTCCAAGTTCGTCATCCACTCTATGGTCTCTGGTGATAAGGAGTGAATAGAAAGTATTCTACCCGGGTAGGACCTTAATGAGAAATGTTTCACCAGATGCTCCGTGGTTTGGATAGCCTATACACAGTCTCGCATTGAGCTATCTGTAGTGTATGTAACTGTTCTACCTTTAAGAGAACTATTGTATGTAACCGTCCACCTTTAAGAGAACTATTTTAGGTGTGGCACTACTTTATCCTGGCTGCTGTATACTGTAATACCGACGGTGACCACACCGGTATATAAGTGCTGTGGCAGAATTTATTGGGCAGATTCGCCCTGACCTTCGAATAGTAAAGTCCTGTTTAAGTTACTCTTGTAGTCTGTGTATTACTTCGCTATACAACCCACAGACTTTACACTATCCTTCATCTTCCATTTAGGTAGCAGGTGGTTGCAGTGCCCATATGAAGTTCTGACGCAGTTCACAGTGACCCATATTTTACGTGGCATGGTGAAGCCGGGTGGTTGATCCACAGGGTCCATGATCAGGTCCTGATTCTTCACCTGCTGCTTTCCCACATCCTCCGCCACTTCTCTTTAAGTGAGTGTTCCGAGGTTTGGAGAGTTTCAGCCACTAACCTGAGGGGTTCCTGGACTTAAGGTGACATCTTGGGAGTTTCTGGAGATCGGCATTAATAGACAGATCCGCGTTTGCTGGGGCCCGGTTGTATTCTCTGATTATTGCTACTTCTCTTCTGGGAGATGGTGACAAGATTTGTGTGAGGACAGGGAGTCAGTGTTGGTTTAAGCAATCCTGTGATGATTCTCAAGACGACATTCAGTTGCACATCAACAAGATTTGTTTGTGCAGTTCCTGCCCAGGCTGAACTGCAATATTCAGGCACTGAGAAAACAAGGGCAATGGTGGCTGTCTGCAGGGTGTGAGCATCTGCTCCACAGCTGGTTACAGATAATTTGTGGATTAAGTTGATCCTAGTCTTTATCTTGGCTGCAGTTTTTGTCAGATGTTGACAGTATGTCAGACTACAATCCAGAACCACACCAAGGTAATTTGGAAAGTCCTCACGCCTGAAGGGAACACTCAGGCACTTCTTTGCATGGCAGTTGCTCAAATAAATTGCAGAGACAAGCGTCACATGAACACTGGAAAATCCTAGCAGGTGCCAGGGCTAAAAGAGATACCTAGGACTTTTCAATGGAAATGTGAGAAATATGTGAAGTCTTGCATGGATATGCAGTTCCTGTTAGCATCACACTTACTTCCTGTAACACTTTCCTGTCACCTTTTTTTCCATCATGCTATTTCGATCAATCTCAATTTATCACAGCTGCCTGTCCCATCTAAACTATACAGGGCTGAATTTTTGGTGATGGCCTTTTAAGGATGGATCGAAGGCAGGGTGAAACTTCCATCCATCCAATGAATATAACCCTAAGCACATCCCAGAGTCCATGGTCAGGGATATTTGCATATTATTGCCAGGTACCCAGGCCATTTACAGCACAACTGAGGTGTCTGCCTTGTGGAATCGGCAGTAGGGGCCTGTCCACTATGCAAGTGAGCTGTCGGTGCTCCCGAAGCTTCCAAAAATAAAAATCGCCCCATTCGTTTAACAGGTCCATTTTCATAATGCAACAATTGCTCTGCAATCATTTTGCAGTAGAGAAACTACCCTAAAATCCATTAGCAAGCTGGATGCCAGGGTCACCGAGGCATGCCCTCCACCCAGAGTTGCCAAGTGAACAACTGTTGGAGTTATACTGTAATGTGTAATTGCCTCATTAACATGTGCCTGCCCCCAAATTCTGAGGAAATTTTGGCAAATCAAAAAAAGCTAAGGGACCTAACAATCCCAGGTACTGCCCCAAATTCAAACACAACCTGCCCAGAATACTCACTTTTTTCCAAACTTAATTTTTGTGGTTTATAGTTTCTAAGGTCTCTGTTGTGTAGCGGGGAGTGCTAGTAAACAAGGGCACTTGAGTATGTCATTTAATTGTAGTGTAATTAGTGGTATTGATTTGATTTAAATTTAATTTGAATTAATTAAAGGGTAAGTCATGGCAGCACAGCTCGGCCCTGTGGCATGCTCCTCCTGCACTATGTGGGAAATCAGGGACACTTCCTGTGTCCCTGATGACCATGTGTATGGGAAGTGTATCCAGCTGCAGCTACTGGCTGACTGCATTGTGATGCAGGAGCTGCGAATGGATACATACTGGAGCATTTGCGATGCTGAGGACATTGTGGATAGCACGTTTAGGGAGTTGGTCACACCGCAGGTAAAGGCTGCATAGGCAGGAAGGGAATGGGTGACCACCAGGCAGTGTAGTAGGCACAGGCAGGTAGTGCAGGGGCCCCCTGTGGCCATCCCCCTCTCAAACAGATATACCGCTTTGGATATTGTTGGGGGGAGATGGCTTATCAGGGGAAAGCAGCAGTACCCAACTTCCTGGCACCATGGGTGGTTCTGCTGCACAGGACGGGAGGAAAAAGAGCGGGAGAGCTATAGTGATAGGGGATTCTATTGTAAGGGGAATAGATAGGCGTTTCTGCGGCAGCAAACAAGACTTCAGGATGGTATGTTGCCTCCCTAGTGCAAGGGTCAAGGATGTCTCGGAGCGGCTGCAGGGCATTCTGGAGGGGGAGGGTGAACAGACAGCTGTCGTGGTGCATATAGGTACCAGCGATATAGGTAAAAAACAGGATGAAGTCCTAAAAGCTGAATATAGGGAGTTAGGAGGTAAATTAAAAAATAGGACCTCAAAGGTAGTCATCTCAGGATTACTACCAGTGCCATGTGCTAGTCAGAGTAGAAATAGAAGGATATTTCAGATGAATATGTGGCTAGAGGAATGGTGCAAGGCGGAGGGATTCAAATTCCTGGGACATTGGAACCGGCTCTGGGGGAGGTGGGACCAGTACAAACTGGACAGTTTGCACCTGGGCAGGACCGGGACCAATGTCCTAAGGGGAATGCTTGCTAGTGATGTTGGGGAGAGTTTAAACTAAAATGGCAGGGGGTTGGGAACCTGTGCAGGGAAACAGAGGAAAGGGAAGCAAGGATAGAAGCAAAAGATAGGAAGGAGAAAAGCAAAAGTGGAAGGCCGAGAAATCAAAGGTGTAAATCAAATAGGGCCACAGTAAATAATAATTCTAAAAGGACTAAGCGTGTTAAAAAAACAAGCCTGAAGGCTTTGGCCTAGAAATTCAGTTGCGTGCGCCAGCCGTTAGCGCCTTAGGAGGAGTAGATCTCGAGCGCTAGGCACTTAGCGGCCGGGCACAGGGCGATCTGTGCCTACGCCCAACTTCAGTAGACATTTAGCGCCGGCGCAAAGTGTTTGCGCGTGCTCAGCTGCGCGCGCAGCTTATGACGTCATTTCGTCGTGCAACGCCCTTTGTGCGCCCCAAACCGGAACTTCAGTTGCGCCGGCCCAATGTGGGCGTGGCGGTGCTAAGGACTGTGAAGTGGAACGCAGCAGAGGCCCTGCGGGCCTCGGGGAGCGCTAATTAAAGGGCACTTACACTGAACTATAAAGGCCAGCCATTTTGCTGCAATGACTTTTGTGCAACGGATTTCTGGACAGAGACCAAGGAAGAGACCTTACTGATTTGGCCCAACATAGGAGAGGTATTTTTGGCTTCTGGCCAGAGCTTGGAAATTTGCCTCATTGTGATTTCATTGTTTGCAAGTATATTATGGGGGCTGCATGGGGTTCCAACCTTCAGTTCCAGCATTATGTGCGAAGGGCTCGCAGAGGCTGTGTGAGAGGGGCAGCCATGCCTAGACGCAGAGGGGGCATCAGGCGTCGGCAACGTAGGCCTTACCCACTCAGGGAATACCGCCAGCAGGTGTCCTATCTCACCATAACTGCCGCGCAGTGTGTTAAGAGGCTGCGCTTCAGAAGGGAGGTGGTTGCAGAGATCTGACAGCCGCTTCACAGAGATCTGCGTCCACAGCTGATGTGCAGGACGTCTCTGTCGGTGGAAGTGAAGGTCACGGTGGCTCTGAACTTTTATGCAAGCGGCTCCTTCCAAGCCGCTGCTGGGGACATAGCTAACATATCCCAGTTCGCCGTTCATCACTGCATCCGGCAGGTCACCGATGCCCTTTTCACAAGGAGACACCAATTCATCTCCTTCCCCATGACCCTGGAGAGGCAGGAGCAGCGTGCAGTCGGATTTGCGAGGATCGCGGACTTCCCCATGGTGCAGGGCGCCATTGACTGCACGCATGTGGCTTTGCGGGCACCTATCGACAATGCCGAGGGTTACCGCAACCGGAAGGGCTACCATTCCCTCAATGTACAGCTGGTGTGTGACAACAGGCAGCGCATCCTAGCTGTCAATGCCTGCTTTCCAGGCAGCAGCCACGATGCATTTATCCTGCGCCAGACTACTGTGGCTGACATGTTCCAGGCACAGCCTCCCCCAAGAGGATGGCTTATCGGGGACAAAGGCTATCCTTTGTGTACATGGCTCATGATCCCGCTCCACGCGCCCAGGACCCCTGCTGAGGAGGCATACAACGAAAGCCATCAAGCCACAAGGAACATCATAGAGCAAACGATTGGCGTCCTCAAGCAACGGTTCCGCTGCCTGGATCGCTCCGGCGGATCTCTGCAGTATTCGCCGGATAGAGTCTCCCAGTTCGTCGTCGTTTGCTGCATGCTGCACAACCTGGCTATCCGCAGGACTCAGGCACTGCCACCTCACGTTGGACCACCACCTCAGGAGGAGGAGCAGGAGGACCATGAGGAGGAGGAGGAGGAGGAGGAGGAGTACCAGCCCAGGAGGGAGCCACAAGGTCCAAGGGCCGTCCGTCGGCGGCTTATTGAACGACACTTCTAGGCCCCCTGTCAGGGAATGGCTTGTGGCAATGAAGGGACATGAATGCAGCCGCTCCACAAGCCCTCAGCCGGTTAACGCAACAACCACTTCAAACATCAAACATGGACAAGCTGAATAAAGAAAAAGCTTTATTGAACAAACTCAGGGACCTTCCCACATGAAAGCCAAAAACAGACAACACCCCCAAAAAACAGTCAAACACATGACTCACTCCCACAACCTGGGGAGGAATAACAAAACTTTTCCATCCAAATGGCCTTCATCCTCGGCCTTACCAAAACAACCCCCCCCATAGACAACACAACCACCCCCATACAAAAAAACATTTGGCAACACACTCTACTTTGTGTGCAGAGAGGGCGAGTCCTTGTCCAGCCTTTTCCGGCCCCTGGCCGACCTGCTGCTCCACCTCAACCTGGGCCCTGTGGGTGCTGCAAGGCTGGGGGAAGGCTCCTGAGGGGCACATTGCGTGACGGCAGATGCCCTTGGGGGTCGGCCTAGACGAGCTCTGGCCCTCGAGGGGCCGGCTGCTGACTGCTGCAGCTGTGGCTGGGCAGCATCAGTCTCTCCAGCAGCTCGTGGCAGCTTCGCTGGGGGAGTGGCAGTGGCGGCTGCAGCAATGGGGGCAAGCTGGCTGATGCCAGGCGCTCGCTGCTCGCCTGAGACACTGGCACTCGGCCGGGCTGGCACTGCAGCAAGCGCAGCAATCTGCTGAAGGCCAGACCGCTGTGCTGCTGCAGCGCGGCGGGTGCCCTGGCGATGCCTGCCTGACACAGCGAGTGTGGCAGCAGTGAGTGCCCGTACTGCCCTGGTCTGTGCCCGCATCAGACCAGCCAGTGACTGCACTGCACCACTGATCAACTGGCCACTCGCTGCCTGTGCTGCCCTGAAGTCGTCCCGACTCGCGTCCTGTGCTGCCCTGAATTCGGCCCGACTCGCGTCCTGTGCTGCCCTCAATTCGGCCCGACTCACGTCCTGTGCTGCCCCGAATTGTTCGAGACCCCTGGCCTGTGCTGCCCCGAGTTGTTCGAAACCCCTGGCCTGTGAGGCCCCAAAATCGGACACACTATGAGCCAGGGACTCGATGGCCTCAGGCAACCGTGCCACAACCCCCATGAACTCGGTGTGCCGGCGATCCGAGTCCGCGGACATTTGATCGAGGAGGCGCACCTCCTGGGCGAGGACCGTCTCCGGACTGGAGGCCGGACTCTCCCTCTGGGGAGAAGGCCGCCGAGCTGGCCGACCCTTCCCGCGTAGCTGGACGCCACTGGGCCCAGCAACTACACTCCCCTGCAACACTTCCCCCCTCTGGGGCGAAGGCAGCCGAGCTGCCCGACCCTTCCCGCGTGGCTGGACGCCACTGGGCACAGGAGCTACACTCCCCTGCAACACTTCCCCCCTCTGGGGAGAAGGCCGCCGAGCTGCCCGACCCTTCCCGCGTGGCTCGACGCCACTGGGCACAGGAGCTACACCCCCCTGCAACACTTCCCCCTGGCTCTCCTCCAGGGAAGACGTGTCCCCTCCATTGCCATCCCCTGGCGCGGATGAGGGTTCCCCCGATGGGCCGCATTCCTCTTGCTCCTCCTCGTCCTCCTCTTCCGAGGGACTGTCACTGGCAGCTTCAGGGACCTCCTCCTCACCAGCTGAAAGCAGGAAGGCACAAGAGTAGCTTTAGAGTGAGGACAGGGCGTCAGCGAGGGAGGCATGAGTGGTGGCATTCAGCGCATTGGTCGGACAGTGGCAAAGGATGTAGATCTGAAGCGCAAGGGGAACGAGAGAGGTCCAAAAGGTCATGTCCTTACCATTGGGGCCCAGCACAGAGTCGGCATCTTCCACATGCAACGGGGCCAATCAGCCGGCCACCCATGAGTCGATCCATGCGCTCCTCCAGGTCACTGAGCTGCTGGAACTGGGGACGGCCTCCCCCGGTGACAGTCCGGCTCCTCAGATTCTGGGCCAGCTTGGTCTGCAAGAGAAAGGACGGCCTCTAAGTACAGTGTGGTGCCCTGTTGTTGTGTGCACTGCCTCCCATGGTCGAATAGCTTGGCCAGTGTGGTGCCCTGTTGCTGTATGCACTGCCTCCCATGGTCGAATAGCTTGGCCAGTGTGGTGCCCTGTTGCTGTATGCACTGCCTCCCATGGTCGAATAGCTTGGCCAGTGTGGTGCCCTGTTGCTGTATGCACTGCCTCCCATGGTCGAATAGCTTGGCCAGTGTGGTTCCCTGTTGCTGTATGCACTCCCTACCATGGTCGAATAGCTTGGCCAGTGTGTAAAGTGCAGAAAGTGCAATTGATGTTCATGCCAGTGCCATAGCTGCTGGATGAGGGCTGGCCATTAGGGCTTTGAGGTCCCTTTGCCCATAATGTGAGGTGCACATGCAAGGATGAGGAGGACACTGGAAAGGGTACTCACCCTGACAATCCGAGTGAGGTCGTTAAACTTTTTCCGGCATTGGACACCAGTCCTGGGGACACCGCACGTGGCTGTGACCCTCTGGGCGATACCCCTTCAGGTTCTCCTGTACACCCTCTTGGGAGGCTTCTTGCCACTGTCCGGGAACAAGATATGGCTTCTCTTCTCCAAAGCCCTAACCAGCACCTTTAAATCATGGGCAGAGAAGCGCTGCGCTCGCTCACGGGCCCTCTGCATCCTTCCTGGCGCTATTTCTCTCCAGCAGCAGTGTTTAGGCCTAGCTGGAGGGCTGCAGTATCCAGGGCGTGGCAGCAGACCAAGTCGACCCTTCCCCCTTTAAGAGCTGGCCGGCGCCAGGGTGTCTGCTGTCAATCAAGAAATGACCGCACCTGCGCTGTGCCTGGCCTCGGCGGTATCAGTCTGCACCGCCGGCTTAGCGCCTAAAGATAGCCGTGCATCGCAAGTTTTAGCGCTCGAGCAAACTCCTTGGCCAAAGCTATTGAATATCGGCGAAGTGGCCTCCACTTTGCGCCGGGCGCAAACCTTAGCGGCCGCCCGACTTTACCGCCCCAAAAGTGGCTATACTGAATTTCTAGGCCTTTGTGTCTTAATGCGAGGAGCATTCGTAATAAGGTGGATGAATTAGCTGTGCAACTAGATGTAAATGGATATGATAGAATTGGAATTACACAGACATGGCTCCAGGGTGACCAAGGCTGGGAATTCAACATCCAGGGGTATTCAATATTCAGGAAAGACAGGCAAAAAGGAAAAGAAGGTGGGGTAGCATTGCTGGTTAAAGAGGAGATTAACACAATAGTAAGGAAGGATATTTGCTCTGATGATGTGGAATCTGTATGGGTAGAGCTGAGAAATGCCAAGGGGCAGAAAACGTTAGTGGGAGTTGTATACAGACCCCCAAACAGTAATGCTGAGGTTGGGGATGGCATTAAATGGGAAATTAGAGATGCATGCAATAAGGGCACAACAGTTATCATGGGTGACATAATCTACATATAGATTGGGCTAACCAAATTAGTAACAATACTATGGAGGAGGAATTCCTAGAGTGTATACGGGCTGGTTTCCTGGACCTATTTGTCGAGGAACCAACTAGAGATCAGGCCACCTTAGACTGGGTATTATGTAATGAGAAAGGATTGATTAGCAATCTTGTTGTGCAAGGCCCCTTGGGGAGGAGTGATCATAATATGATAGAATTCTTCATTAAGATGGAGAGTGAAGTAGTTGACTCAGAGACTAGGGTCCTGAATTTAAATAAAGGAAACTACGATGGTATGAGGCGTGAGTTGGCTAGGATGGATTGGGGAGCATTACTTAAAGGGTTGAAGGTGGATAGGCAATGGCAAACATTAAAAGATCACATGGATGAACTACAAAATTTGTTCATCCCTGTCTGGCACAAAAATAAAACAAAAAAGGTTGCGCAACCATGGCTAACAAGGGAAATTAGAGATAGTATAAGATCCAAGAAGAAGACATATAAATTGGCCAGAAAAAGCAGCAAACCTGAGGATTGGGAGCAGTTTAGGGTTCAGCAAAGGAGGACAAAAGGATTAACTAAGAGGGGGGGAATAGAGTATGAGAGTAAGCTGGCAGGGAACATAAAAACTGACTGTAAAAGCTTCTATAGATATGCGAAGAGAAAAAGTTTGGTGAAGTCAAGCGTAGGTCCCTTGCAGTCAGAATCAGGGGACTTTATAATGTGGAACAAAGAAATGGCTGACCAATTAAATACATACTTTGGTTCTGTCTTCACAAAGGAGGACACAAATAACTTCCCAGAGATGTCGGGAACATAGGGTCTAATGAGAGGGAGGAGCTGAATAAAATCAGTATTTGTAGGGAAATGGTGTTAGGGAAATCGATGGGATTGAAGGCCGATAAATCCCCAGGGCCTGATAATCTACATCCTAGGGTACTTAAGGAAGTGGCCCTAGAAATAGTAGATGCATTGCTGGTCATCTTCCAAAATTCTATAGGCTCTGGCACAGTTCGCATGGATTGGAGGGTAGCTAATGTAGCCCCACTATTTAAAAAAGGTGGTAGAGAGAAAATGGGGAATTATAGACAAGTAAGCCTGACATCAGTAGTGGGGAAAATGCTAAAGTCCATTATAAAATATGTAATAGCAGAGCACTTGGAAAACAATGACAGGATTGGACAAAGTCAACATGGATTTACAAAAGGTAAATCATGCTTGACTAATCTACTGGAATTTTTTGAGGATGTAACTGGTAGAATAGATAAGGGAGAACCAGTGGATGTGGTGTATTTGGACTTTCAGAAGGCTTTCAATAAGGTCCCGCATAAGAGATTAGTGTGCAAAGTTAAAGCACTTGGAATTTGGGGTAAGGTACTGACTTGGAGAGAGAACTGGTTGGCAGACAGGAAGCAGATGGAGTGCTAGCAGCAGAGAGTGCCTTTTGGGAGTTTGGGTAAGTGAGAGAGTTCGGGTAAGTGGGGTGTGAGGTGCTGTTTTTTGTTTTGTTTTTGTCTTGTTTTTCCTGCCAGTCTCAGCATTAGCAGACATCGCGGAGGCGGAGCAGCGAGGCGAGGCCCAGTCGAGGCAGCCGGGAGCAGCAGCGGGTGTCGAGTCAGAGCAGCGAGGCGAGGCAGCCTAAACAGGCTCCACAGGCAACATTCCAAAGGGAGGTCAGAATTCAAAATTGACATCACAGCCAAGCTGGTAGGTGATTGGCTGGTTGGTGAGTACTTTTCCTTCCCTTTTAAACCTTTATAAATTGGTAAGTTCAATTAAATAGAGGTGTGATATTCATAATCTAGAATCAGGGCAGAGGGTATTTAAAAATAATAATAATAAATTTAATTAATTACATAGAATGGGAGATCAGGTGATGTGTTACTGCTGCAATATGTGGGAGCTGGTGGACACCATTGATGCTCACGATGATCACATTTGCAGTAAGTGTTGGCTGCTAGAGGAACTCCGGCTCCGTGTTGATGAGCTGGAGTCCGAGCTTCAAACACTGCGACACATCAGGGAGGGGGAGAGTTACCTGGACTCTGTGTTCCAGGAAGTAGTCACACCAATTAGATTAACTAATTCAGATGTATTCCATGGTCAGGGACAGGAGGGTGTGACTATGAGTGGGGCAGTTATGGGGATCCAGGAGGTAGTGTTGGAGGAGCCGCAGCCCTTGCTCTTGTCCAACAGGTTTGAGGCTCTTACTCCCTGTGAGGACATGAACAGGGACTGCAGGGAGGATGAGCAACCTGGCCACAGTACCGTGGAACGAGGGGCCATTCAAGTGGGGGGAGTAAAAAGAAATGCTGTAGTGGTAGGGGATAGTATCATTAGGGGGATAGATAGGGTTCTTTGCAGCCGAGAGCGAGAGTCCCGAAGGCTGTGTTGCCTGCCCGGTGCCAGGGTTAAGGACATCTCTTCTGGGCTGGAGAGAAACTTGGAGTGGGAGGGGGAGGATCCAGTTGTCGTGGTCCATGTTGATACCAATGACATAGATAGGACAAGGAAGGAGGTTCTGCTGAGGGAGTATGAGCAGCTAGGGGCCAAATTAAAAAGCAGAACCACAAGGGTAATAATCTCTGGATTACTACCTGAGCCACGAGCAAATTTGGCTAGGGTAAATAAAATCAGAGAGTTAAATGCGTGGCTCAAAGACTGGTGTGGGAGAAATGGGTTTTGCTTCTTGGGACACTGGCACCAGTACTGGGACAGGAGAGAGCTGTTCCGTTGGGACGGACTTCACTTGGCCAGTGCTGGGACTAGAATCCTGGCGAATCGAATAGCTAGGGCTGTAGAGAGGGCTTTAAACTAATTAGTGGGGGGGGAGGTTTCAAGAGAGCGAAAAATAAAAATGTCAGCGGAGAAGGTAATAGAGCACGGTAGCAGTGGGGGAATTAAAACCCAGAGCGTGTCAGGAAGGGACAGAATGTATAAAGATAAAGGTAGAGTAGTAAAGGGGGTAAAAGCAGGAATAAATTGTCACAAAACATATTTTAAAGTTCTTTATCTGAATGCACGCAACATTCGTAACAAAATAGACGAGTTGACGGTACAAATAACTACACATGAGTATGATCTGGTTGCCATTACAGAAACATGGCTGTAAGGTGACCATGACTGGGAACTAAACATCCAGGGGTATTTGACAATTAGGAAGGACAGACAGGAAGGAAAGGGAGGTGGGGTGGCTATGTTAATAAAGGATGGAATCACTGCAATAGTGAGAAATGATATTGGGTCAAAGGATCAGGATAGTGAAACAGTTTGGGTGGAGATAAGGAATAATAAGGGGAAAAAGTCACTAGTGGGTGTAGGCTATAGGCCTCCTAACAGTTGTAACTCTGTTGGTCGGAGTATAAATCAGGAAATAGTTGGGGCTTGTAATAAAGGAACAGCTATAATCATGGGGGATTTTAACTTTCATATTGACTGGACAAATCAAATTGGGCAGGGCCGCCTTGAGGAAGAGTTCATAGAGTGCATTAGGGATGGGTTCCTTGAGCAGTATGTAACTGAACCAACCAGGGGGCAGGCAATCTTAGATCTGGTCCTGTGTAATGAGACAGGATTAATAAAAAATGTCCTAGTAAAGGATTCCCTTGGAATGAGTGACCATAACATGGTTGAATTCCAAATTCAGTTGGAGGGTGAGAGAGTTGGATCTCAAACCAGCATACTAAGCTTAAATAAAGGAGACGATGAAGGTATGAGAGCAGAGTTGACTAAAGTGGACAGGGAAAATAGATTAAAGTGTAAGACGGTACATGAGCAGTGGTGTACATTCAAGGAGATATTTCATAACTTTCAAGAAAAATATATTACAGTGAGGAAAAAGGGGCGTAAAAGAAAAGACAGCCATCCGTGGCTAAGTAAAGTAATAAAGGATGGTATCCGACTGAAAACAAGGGCATATAAAGTAGCCAAATCTAGTGGGAGGATGGAAGATTGGGAAGCATTTAAAAGCCAGCAAAGAATAACTAAAAGATTAATTAAGAAAGGGAAGATAGATTATGAAAGAAAACTGGCAAAAAATATAAAAACAGATAGCAAGAGTTTCTACAGTTATATAAAAAGAAAAAGGGTGGCTAAAGTGAATGTTGGTCCATTAGAGGACGAGACTGGGAAATTAGTGGTGGGGAACATGGAGATGGCAAAAACGCTGAATAAATATTTTGTATCACTCTTTACAGTAGAGAACACTAAAAATATCCCAACACTGGACAAACAGGGGGCTATAGGGGGGGAGGAGTTAACACGATTAAAATCACTAAGGAGGTGGTACTCGGTAAGATAATGGGACTAAAGGCGGATAAATCCCCTGGACCTGATGGCTTATATCCTAGGGTCTTGAGAGAAGTAGCGGTAGGGATTGTGGATGCATTGGTGGTAATTTTCCAAAACTCCCTGGATTCAGGAAAGGTCCCAGCAGATTGGAAAACTGCTAATGTAATGCCCTTATTTAAAAAGGGAGGCAGACAAAAGGCTGGAAACTATAGACCAATTAGCCTATCATCTGTGGTTGCTAAAATGTTGGAGTCCATTATAAGAACATAAGAACATAAGAAATAGGAGCAGGAGTAGGCCAATTGGCCCCTCGAGCCTGCTCCGCCATTCAATAAGATCATGGCTGATCTGATCCTAACCGCCAATCCACTATGACAGGACTATCTCCTGAATCTAACAGAATTAGACACACGAAACAGGAGCAGGATCAGGCTACACGGCCCCTGGGCCCGCTCCGCTACCCACAGGGCCATGACCGATCCGCACCTAAACTCATGTCCAAATTCCTGCCCGCTCCCCGTAACCCTTAATTCCCTTTTCTTCTAGGAAACTGTCTATTTCTGTTTTAAATTTATGTAATGATGTAGCTTCGACAGCTTTTTGGGGCAGCATATTCCATGGACCTACCACCCTCTGAGTGAAGTAGTTCCTCCTCATCTCAGTCTTGAAAGAGCAGCCCCTTATTCTAAGACTATGCCCCCTAGTTCTAGTTTCACCCATCATCTGGAACATCCTCCCCGCATCCACCCGATCCAACCCCTTCACAATCTTATATGTTTCAATAAGATCGCCTCTCATTCTTCTGAACTCCAATGAGTAGAGTCCCAATCTACTCAACCTCTCCTCATATGTCCATCCCCTCATCCCCGAGATTAACCGAGTGAACCTTCTTTGTACTGACTCGAGAGCAAGTATGTCTTTTCTTAAGTATGGACACCAAAACTGTATGCAGTATTCCAGGTGCGGTCTCACCAATACCTTGTACAACTGAAGCAATACCTCCCTATTTTTATATTCTATCCCCCTAGCAATGAAAGCCAACATTCCATTGGCCTTCTTAATCACTTGCTGCACCTGCATACTAACCTTTTGAGTTTCGTGCACCAGGACCCCCAGATCCCTTTGTACTTCAGTACTTTCCAGTTTCTTGCCATTAAGATAATAACTTGCTCTACGATTTTTCCTGCCAAAGTGCATAACCTCACACTTTCCAGTATTGTATTCCATCTGCCAAGTCTCTGCCCACTTACTTAGCCTGTCTATGTCCCCTTGCAGGTTTTTTATGCCCTCCTCTCTCACTACTTTCCCTCCCATCTTAGTATCATCTGCAAACTTTGATATGTTACACTCGGTCCCCTCCTCCAAATCGTTAATATAGATTGTAAAGAGTTGGGGACCCAGCACTGACCCCTGCGGAACACCACTAGTTACTGATTGCCGGTCTGAAAATGAACCATTTATCCCAACTCTCTGCCTTCTGTTAGATAGCCAATCCTCTATCCATGCCAGAATATTACCCCCAATCCCGTGATTTTTTATCTTAAGCAATAATCTTTTGTGTGGCACCTTGTCAAATGCCTTTTGGAAGTCTAAATACACTACGTCCACTGGTTCACCTTTATCCACCCTGTATGTTACTTCCTCAAAGAACTCCAGCAAATTTGTCAAACATGACTTCCCCTTCATAAAACCATGCTGACTTTGTCTTATTAAACTATGATTATCCAAATGTCCTGTTACTGTCTCCTTAATAATGGACTCCAAAATTTTACCTACCACAGATGTTAGGCTAACCGGTCTATAGTTTCCAGCCTTCTGTCTACTGCCCTTTTTAAATAAGGGTGTTACATTAGCAGTTTTCCAGTCTGCTGGGACCTTTGCTGAGTCCAGGGAGTTTTGGAAGATTATTACCAATGCATCCACAATCCCTACCGTCACTTCCCTCAAGACCCTTGGATGTAAGCCATCAGGTCCAGGCGATTTATCCGCCTTGAGTCCCATTATTTTACCGAGTACCACTTCCTTAGTGATTTTGATCGTGTTTATCTCCTCCACCCCTGTAGCCCCCTGCTTGTCCAGTGTTGGGATATTCTTGGTGTCCTCTACTGTAAAGACTGATACAAAATTATTAAGGAAGCAGTAACAGGACATTTGGATAAGCATAATTTAATGAGAGAGAGTCAGCATGGTTTTACGAAGGGGAAGTCATGTTTGACAAATTTGCTCGAATTCTTTGAGGACGTAACAAACAGGATGGATAAAGGGGAACCAGTGGATGTGGTGTATTTGGACTTCCAAAAGGCATTTGACAAGGTGCCACACAAAAGATTACTGCACAAGATAAAAAATCACGGGATTGGGGGCAATATACTGGCATAGGTGGAAGATTGGCTATCTAACAGAAAAGAGAGAGTTGGGATAAATGGTTCATTCTCGGGCTGGCAATCAGTAACTAGTGGTGTTCTGCAGGGGTCAGTGCTGGGACCCCAACTCTTTACAATCTATATTAACGATTTGGAGGAAGGGACCGAGTGCAACGTATCCAAGTTTGCCGACGATACAAAGATGGGAGGGAAAGCAGTGAGTGAGGAGGACATAAAAGACCTGCAAAAGGACATAGAAAGGCTAAGTGAGTGGGCAAAAATTTGGCAGATGGAACATAATGTTGCAAAGTGTGAGGTTATTCACTTTGGCAGAAAAAATCAAAGAGCAAGTTATTATCTAAATGGAGAGAAACTGCAAAGTGCAAAGGGCGGCACGGTGGCATAGTGGTTAGTACTGTTGCCTCACAGCGCCAGGGACCCGGGTTCGAATCCGGCCTCGGGTGACTGTCTGTGTGGAGTTTGCACATTCTCCCCGTGTTTGCGTGGGTTTCCTCCGGGTGCTCCGGTTTCCTCCCACAGTCCAAAGATGTGCGGGTAAGGATGATTGGCTATGATAAATTGACCCTTAGTGTTAGGGGGATTAAATACGTGGGGTTACGGTGATAGGGTGGGATATGTGTTGGTGTAGGGGTTACAGGGATCAGGTGGGATATGTGTCGGTGCAGGCTCGATGGGCCGAAATGGCCTTTATCTGCACTGTGGCATTTCTGTGATTCTGAGTACAAAGGGATCTGGGGGTCCTGGTGCATGAAACACAGAAGGTTAGTATGCAGGTACAGCAGGTGATCAGGAAGGCCAATGGAAACTTGGCTTTTATTGCAAGGGGGATGGAGTATAAAAGCAGGGATGTCTTGCTGCAGTTATACAGGGTACTGTTGAGGCCACACCTGGAATACTGCGTGCAGTTTTGGTTTCCATATTTAAGAAAAGATATACTTGCTCTTGAGGCAGTTCAGAGAAGGTTCCGGAGATGAGGGGGTTGACTTATGAGCAAAGGTTGGGCCTCTACTCATTGGAATTCAGAAGAATGAGAGGCGATCTTATCGAAACATATAAGATTGTGAGGGGGCTTGATCGAGTGGATGCGGTGAGGATGTTTCCACTGATGGATGAGACTAAAACTTAGGGGGCATAATCTTAGAATAAGGGGCTCCCCTTTCAAAACTGAGATGAGGAGAAACTTCTTCACTCAGAGGGTAGTAAATCTATGGAATTTGCTACCTCAGAGAGCTGTGGAAGCTGCGACATTAAATAAATTTAAAACGGAGATAGACAGTTTCCTAGCTGATAAGGGAATAAGGGGTTACGGGGAGAGGGCAGGGAAGTGGACGTGAGTCTCAGTTCGGATCAGCCATGATCCTATTGAATGGTGGAGCAGGCCCGAGGGGCCGTATGGCCTACTCCTGCTCCTACTTCTTATGTTATTATGTTCAAAGAGTTGGAATAAACGGGTATTTTTCCAAGTGGCAGGCAGCGACTAGTGGGATACCGCAAGGATCGATGCTAGGACCCCAGCTATTAACAATATATATAAATGATCTAGATGAGAGAAGTAGATGTAATATCTCCAAGTTTGCAGATGACGCAAAGCTGGGTGGGCGTGTGTGCAGTGAGGAGGATGTCGAGAAACTCCAGTATGATTTGGACAGGTTGGGTGATTGGGCAGATGCATGGCAGACGCTGTATAATGTGGATAAATGTGAGGTTATCCACTTTGGTAGCAAAAAAAGGAAGGCAGATTATTATCTGAACAGCAATAGATTGGGAGAAGGGGAAGTGCAACGAGACCTGGGTGTCCTTGTGCACCAGTCGCTGAAGGTAAGCATGCAGGCGCAGCAGGCGGTTAAGAAGGCAAATGGTATGTTGGCCTTCATAGCGAGAGGGTTCGAGTACAAGAACAAGGATGTCTTGTTGCAGTTGTATAGGGCCTTGGTGAGACCACACCTTGGGGGAGAAATTGGGCGAGTAGTGCCACCTGTTAGCGCCTAAAGAGGCTGTCAGTGGCTGTAGCGCCACTGGCTGCGTCTCCCGCGATATTCAGTAGGGGCGCTAATGGTGGCGTTAGGCATTTGCGCTGCGCCGCCACCGATGACATCATCGGTGTGCGCAGCGCCCCATTCGTGCCCCGTTCGCGATATTTGGTAGCGAACGCCGCAGTTGTGCCGTTCGCTACCCGCGCCCGGTTCATGGGGCCTTACTGTGCCGGCAGCGGCGCAAGTTAAGGTGGAGGTGCGGGGCGGCCGCTTTTTCGGCGGCCGCCTGCCAGCACCTCCGTCCCCGGCCTCCTAACGCCCCCCCCCCCCCGCGGCATTGCCGGCTGTTTCCGGAGAGCCCGGCACTTCTCCTTGGTGCCGGGCTCATTTGCTGGCACTCGTGAGCGGGGATCGCACTGTTGCAGGCACCTCCCCCTTAACAGTGAGAGGAAGGCCTGCAGTACCGCAGCGTGCCGTGCCGCAGCGTGTGGCGCTGCGGCACGTTGCGCTGCGATAATCAGTTTCAGCGCCCTAAGAGGGACGCGGAGCGCCTCGAGCCTCGCCCCGTGTTCCTCGAGTGGCACTTAAACTGAATTTCTGGCGATCGGTATTACTCCGATCGCTGCGCTAAATCCTGCGCTCAGGCGACTTTTGCGCCACTTTGGCGCCCCAACCCAATTTCTAGGCCCTTGAGTATTGTGCGCAGTTTTGGTCACCTTATCTGAGGAAGGATGTTCTTGCCATGGAGGGAGTGCAGCAAAGATTCACCAGACTGATACCTGGGATGGCAGGAATGACGTATGAGGAGAGATTGGGTCGATTGGGCTTATATTCGCTGAAGTTTAGAAGAATGAGAGGGAATCTCATTGTAACTTATAAAATTCTAACAGGACTAGACAGACTAGATGCAGGAAGGATGTTGCCGATGGCGGGGGAGTCCAGAACCAGGGGTGACAGTCTAAGGATAAGGGGTAAGCCATTTAGGACAGAGATGAGGAGGAATTTCTTCACCCAGTGAGTGGTGAACCTGTGGAAATTCTCTACCACAGAAGGCAGTGGAGGCCAATTCATTAAATATATTCAAGAAGGAGTTAGATATATTTCTTAAGGCTAAGGGGATCAAGGGATATGGGGAGAAGGCAGGGACAGGGTACTGAATTTGGATGATCAGCCATGATCTCATTAAATGGCGGAGCAGGCTCGAGGGGCCGAATAGCCTACTCCTGCTCCTATCTTCTATGTTTCTAATACTGCATTTTTATACCAAAGGTTATGAGTAAAATTGGGGTCTACCTATCTATATACACTTACCTTTTGAGGTAGGTGGTACTGTCCGTACTGGCAGATGCCTACTTGGCCTCTTGATTTTTCCAGTTCCCTCTAGTATCTGGTACTCATCAACACCCTGAGTTCCCACTGGACGGCTGGTGAACCCACTCGACCAGCAAGCTCTGGTTCTGCTAATAATGCATGTTCCTCAGGCAGCACTGGTCCTAAATTTGTCTTTCACATCATTCAAACCACTATGGATTAAACATGAGGTGGGACATAACAAGCCAACAGCCAGCATTTGCGTTGTGTACCTACACCTCTGTTAGATTTCAATAACATGGATTTGCATGGGTGGTAAATGCCTTCAAACCTCAGGGTATTTCTGTGAAAATCTGGCATTTTTCCACCACAATTTAGATTCTCAGAATCATGAAGATGGTGTAAATTTAGTAAATTCTCAAATAACGTGGAATTAAAGACAATGGATAACTGCGTAGCACAGTAGGTTAACTCTTGGCAAAAGCAAAATACTACAGATGCCGGAAATCTGAAATAAAACAGAAAATGCTGGAAATACTCAGCAGGTCAGGCAGCATCTGTGGAGAGAGAAACAGAGTTAACGTTTCAGGATACGAACTGGGGAGTGCCAGGGGCATGGTGGCTGAAGGTTCTGCCACTACCCAGGGACCAGAGGGAAGAGGGGACGCTCAGTAGTCCCGAGTTGGAAATGCACTCCCTTCCCTGAAGTTCCAAGAGACATTTCCCCTCTCACCCCACCGCACATCTCACTCCCAATGCAGAGAGGCACTCTACTCCCTCCCACATTTTCCAGTTCACAGATGTACTCTCTCTTCTTTAATAGCAAAATACTGCGGATGCTGGAAATCTGAAATAACAACAGAAAACACTGGAAAAACTCAGCAGGCCAGGCAGCATCCGTGGAGAGAGAAACAGAGTTAACGTTTGAGGTCTGGGACCCTTCATCAGAACTGGAAAAAGCTGGAGATGTAACAGATCCCAGAAATTCGGGTCCCCACACGTGAGTACGCGCTGGGTACTCACGCGTAGGCCCAACGAAAGTGCCGGTTTCGTGCATGCACTGCGCATGCGTGGGAAACCGGCACTTCCGTTCCCCTGAAAGAAGGGGTTCACAGGTCGAACGTGTGCGCCGGAGAGGCAGCGCGGGCGCATCGAACTTACGTTTTTTTTGCAGGTTTCTCCGGAAGGGTAAGTCTCCAGCAGCTACACTTTTAAAAAGCAGGTGCAAGGCCTGTTTTTAACAAGGTAAGTGGTGAATTAATTAAAATTAAAACATTTTTTCCACAGGCTTATTATTTTTAAATACTTTAAAGAAAGGTAAGTTTATTTTTAGCCCCATTAGAAAATGTAATTAATTTTTTCAAAAATTTAAATTTATTCTTTAAAATAGTTATTTCATGTAATTTATAGTTATTTAAAAATGTGATTTTTTTAAAAATTCATTTGAAGTTTTAGTGATGTTTTGGGGCTTATAGTATTTATAGGTTTGACAGCTCTTCTTGTCAAACTTTGAATGAAGCATTCCCTGCTACCATTGGCTCTCCATGGCCCACATGATCCCAGGGGACGCATCGAACTAACTGCACTCCTGGGATATGCAAGCACTGCGCGCCGGCAGTTGGAGGAGGCCCAGGATCGGAATCCCACGCGGGCCCACAGCTCAATGGCCGGCACGCTAGGTAAGTGCAGGTCAGAGGCTTGCACCCGCAGGAAGCCTCCAACCCGAATTTCTGGGCCATTAAGCAGGTGCAGAGACAGGGGTGGTTGGGGGTGCGGGGAGGAATTGAAGGAACAATCTGTGCTTTTGTAAGAGGCAGGAAAGATAAAATGTTGCAAATGGGAATGGCAAAATCATACAGCATGAAAAATGGGGGCAGGGGTTATAGTTTGAAATTGTTGAACTCGATGTTGAGACCGGAAGGCTGTAAAGTGCCTAATCGAAAGATGAGGTGCTGTTCCTCGAGCTTACGTTGAGCTACACTGGAACAATGTAATAGGCCGAGGACAGAGAGATCAGAGTGGGAGTGAAGCAGTGAATTAAAGTGACAGGCGACCGGAAGCTCAGGGTCACCCTTACGGACTGAACGGAGGTGTTCCGCAAAGCGATCGCCCAATCTGCGTTTGGTCTCCCCAATGTAGAGGAGACCGCATCGTGAGCAGCGAATACAGTATACAGGTAGACTATCCTTTATCCGAACTTCCGAAAACCGAAAACCTCTAAAAACCGAAAGTTTTTTCGTTCAGCGTAAGTCGTGTGCACGACATGACCAGAGTGGCGCACAACTTACGCTGAGCAGGGCAGAGGGTCACAGAGTTCCCTCCTGGGTAGGAGATTGCAGGCCGAGTCGGGCAGTGTGAAGGAGGTACCGGGAGAGTGAACCCAACAATACAGCGGCCCGTCCGATAGCTGCAGCGGCCCGTCCGATAGTCTTTTCTCCCCCCGACCCGACCCGAACCGAACCGCGGCCCGTCCGATATTCTTTTCTCCCCCCCCCACCCGACCCCCGACCTGATTTGCGGGCCAGCTTAGTAGGAGTCAGCCGGTATCTGGCTTTCCAGAGAAGCAGGAAGGGGAATGAGACACGGAACAGTCGCAAGAGGTAGCCTGAACTTTTAAAATTTATATTAAATACAAATTTCCCAGTCTTATAATAATACCTTCTGAAATCCGAAAAATTCCGAAAACCGAAACTCAGCTGGTCCCAAGGCTTTCGGATAAGGGATAGTGTACCTGTACTAAATTGCAAGAAGTACAAGTAAATCACTGTTTCACCTGGAAGGGGTGTTTGGGGCCCTGGACAGTGGGAAGAGAGGAGGTAAAAGGGCATGTGTTGCATCTCCTGCGCTTGCACCGGAAGGTGCCAGGTAAAGGGGAAGGGGCTGTTAAGGGTGATTGAGGAGTGGACCAGGGTGTCGCGGAGGGAGCAGTCCCTTCGGAATGCTGAAAGTGGAAGTGAGGGGAAGATGTGTTTGGTGGTGGGATCACGTTGGAGGTGGCGGAAATGGTGGAGGATGATCCGTTGAATGTGAAGGCTGGTGGGGTGAAAGGTGAGGACAAGGGGAACCCCACTGCCGGTTGCAGTTCTAGCACCTGCAAACAGGAATTTCTGATTTATCCCAAGATCAGGAATTCCCACAGCACTCTCAGAGTGAAGCAGTAGAGTTACGTGCACATTGCAGCCAGACCAACAATGAGTAAAGTTTCAAAGTGAAGAGCAGCAATGATTTCCCAGCCAGATCCCTCTTGGCAATGAGTTCACCAATTTGTCTCCCCAGGATAGTAAGTTTCCAGATTTGCAATCAGTGTGTACACCAGGCTGCGACCCGATTGTAGAGACCTGAGGGTAGCAGGCTCCATCACTGATCTATACTAAGATAGCTGATCTGAGCAGGGGCAGCAATAGGCAGCTACAATTAACCTCATTACCTCTGGGTGAGGGGAGGGGAAATCTCTCATGATTCATGTCCTGCTCTCTATCCAGTGACTGTGTGTGTGTGTCTGTGTGTGCGTGCGTTTGTGTCTGTGTGTGTGCGTGCGTTTGTGTGTGTGTGTTTGTGCGTGTGAATGTGTTTGTGTCTGTGTGTGTGCATGCATTTGTGTGTGTGTCTGTGTGTGCATGAGTTTGTGTCTGTGTGTGTGCGTGTTTGTGTGTGCGTGTCTGTGTGTGCGTGCATTTGTGTGTGCATGTCTGTGTGTGTGCGTGCATTTGTGTGTGCATGTCTGTGTGCGTGTCTGTGTGTGCGTGCATTTGTGTCTGTGTGTGCATGCATTTGTGTGTGCGTGTGCATGCGATTGTGTGTGTGTGTCTGTGTGTGCGTGCGTTTGTGTGTGCGTGCGTTTGTGTCTGTGTGTGTGCATGAGTTTGTGTGCGTATGCATGCGTTTGTATGTGCGTGCATTTGTGTCTGTGTGTGTGCATGCATTTGTGTGTGCGTGCGTTTGTGTGTCTGTGTGTGTGCGCGTGCGTTTGTGTGTGTGTGTGTGCGTTTGTGTGTGCGCGTGCGTTTGTGTGTGTGTGTGTGCGTGCGTTTGTGTCTGTGTGTGTGCGTGCATTTGTGTCTGTGTGTGTGCGCGTGCGTTTGTGTGTGTGTGTGTGCGTTTGTGTGTGTGTGTGTGCGTTTGTGTGTGTGTGCGTGCGTTTGTGTCTGTGTGTGTGCGTGCATTTGTGTCTGTGTGTGTGCGCGTGCGTTTGTGTGTGTGTGTGCGTTTGTGTGTGTGTGTGTGCATTTGTGTGTGTGTGTGTGCGTTTGTGTGTGTGTGCGTGCGTTTGTGTGTGTCTGTGTGTGCGTGCGTTTGTGTGTGTGTGTGCATATGTGGACACAGGCTAAGGACAGGATTGGCTTGTCTTTGATGCCCTTGTGCTTGAGTAGTCTGCTGACATTCACTGTCTGTACTTATACCTGAAGAATAACCAGTTGACCAAGATACTCGAGGATGGCTGGAATCTGTGGAAAGGTTTGACAAAAAAATAAATAGGAGGGTTGCAGATAAGTAAGTTGATTTGTCTAAAATACTGATGCTTTAAATAAATCAGTAGCATTAATAATGTTTCTAAACTATATGCAGTAATACCCAAAACGTACAAACCACTAGTGAAATTGAATTTGATTTTGAGTAAACAGATACAATCAGCAACTCAACCCCAGACTATATCTTTGCCTGGTGAATCCTAGCAGCATGACACGTGACTACTATTCAATCCTGAGAAAATACAGCAATAACTTTTTATATAAATATGTTTCTATGTTTGTATGAATTAATTTTGTTTTTTTAACTCAGTTATAAAAAGCAGAATAAAATATCCCCAAAGTGAAGCATGAATGGACACAATACACGTTGGTACAACTTTGAAGTGCTAGAGATAATTTGATGGTAGCCCATCTTTTCACCACAGCATGTCTCTCCTGCGGCAATTTAATTCAAAATGATTTGTAGCAATCTGCCTTCTCTCCTGTAGGTGGCACTGTTGTACTGTGAAAATGACCCGACCAAAACACAATAAACTCGAAGCAATTATGGAAACATTTGGTGTAACCCAACCACCCACATATTTTAAACCAAACTTTTCCATACTCTCCCTGCTGAGATTCAGCACTCTTTTGCCTGCTCGAAGTTTGAGCAGCACCAGAAAACCCACAGCTCAAATTTTAGATGGGCTTGAACACATTTAAAAGCTACAAAAACGATCGATTCAAACCCAACCAACCTACTGTACTTTTCTTCATTCTTATCCCTAAATTGGCGCTCCCCTCCCAAGCCTACTGCTGTCTTCACCAAATCACCGTGACTCTTTCCAAGTGGCCATCATTTCCCTCCCATGGCTGCCTTGCTATTGCAGCTTACCTGAGGATGCTGCCATCACCTGCCACTACGCAGTCATTCAAATCAGTTGGTGACTAGCACGTTAAAAAATTGATTTGACCTAGACTTGTCTCTGTAGCAATTTGACTATTTCACCTTTTCACATCCAACCCAAGTATATTGTCCTACAGAGTGCACCACGGAAAATACATTCCTGCGAATCAGCTCCATTTCTCCATTTGTGTGCGTGGTCCATGTTCAGGAGTGGATACACTTAATTATGTTGGAACAAAATCCTAAAGCTCTGGAGCAAAATTATATTTTCTTTTTAGCCCACCTTTGCTCACAGCTTTGGAACTGCAGCAGTTCAAGAAGGCGGCCCACCACCACCTGCGGAAGGGCAGCTAGGGATGGGCAATAAATGTTGACCTTGCCAGCGACGACAATATCCCGAGAATGAATTTTTAAAAGCTTATGTGGCATATGATCCTTGACAATAAATATTGCCCAAAACTATCTGATTGAGTGTTCCAACAAAATTCGATGTGGCATCCTTTTACTCTCACACCATGTGATTCTCTATACCCAGCCGTGATCTTTTAAATGATTGTCACTTTTGAACGTTTGTCACAGAGTGCTTAAATATTTGACTCAGTCAGTAGCATTGGAGCAACACGCTGTGTTAGCAGTTCTCATTCTGCTTGTAAGCCATTGATGAAGATGTGGCAGACCCTCAGAACTAGCTACTTTTACAGAGCGGAAAACAACAGCTGGTCCTTCTCAACAGGACAGTGTGCCAGCACCTCAACTCTTACAACCGCTCATGAATAATGGAACTCGTTTTAAAGGAGTCAGTCACAAATCCAATTAATGTATTTTGTTCTACTCGGGCACTAGCAAGGAATCAGTTAAAGTTGCAACATTATTTTATAAGCAATCATAACTAGCCCTAATTTGACATTAATTTGTAATATGATTCACACAGGCCTATGCACGGTAGGTGCAGGAAATGGAAAAAGTGTCTCACTGATGCAACAAAGGGTGCTCTTCTCATGTTGGCACTGAGGCATATTGTTGGGGCAGAGTAATGGGAGCTTTACTATATCTGGCCCGGGAGTGCTTGACATGACACTGAGGGGGGAATTTTCCAGGGAGTCAGCGGGCGTGTCCGGTGGCGGGTCGGGTGGGAAAATGTATTTTTTTGAGAGCGGGTCGGGACCCCGCTGTCAACCTGCCGCCACACGCCTTTCCCAAATGTCGGGTCGGTCAGCGCTGAACAGACCCGACACGCAGCGGCAGGGAAGGCAATTAAGGTCATTATGACCTGGTTAACAGAGCATTAAGAACTATTTTGAGCTCACCTTCAGAGTTTACCAGGTCATTCACGGGTTCCATGCTGCTCGGGGATCATGTCAGGTAAGCTGGGCGGGAGTTGAATGGCCATGGAATCATCTCATTACTTGACAGCTGCAAATGTGCTATAAAAGCTTCCATCTCACAGCTGTTCACTTTCCAAGCTCAGAAGTTGTTGCTTACTACATTTGGAAGACAGATTGAGCTTTGTGCAGGTTGCAAGTGTTTGGAGCAAACTCTCAATCCAATGTCACCTTATTGGGACAACCTCTCTCACCTATGACAGATCGCTTCTGTCATCTCAACTTCACTTGCCATCTATTCCATCAGCATCGGTGCCCTTGAAGCTATCTCAACTTGGTCCTCAGAATCCCACCACAATCAGCCCCAACACCAGCAGCACCAGGCACACCAGCAGCACCAACAACAACACCAAACTTCTCCACAATCAACTGAAGCTGCACAGGACACAGGGCATCAGCACCCGACCACATTGCTGCCCGGGAGGCCAGGGATGGTATCACCATGGCCTGATTTACTTCACTTGATGCTGTAAACCCTGGCTGACACATGATGCGCCAGGTTGGCAACATCCCACACCATAAAGCATTCCTACAATGACCAAGCCATTCCTTTCACACTCATCACCATTGCAGGGGATACCGTTATGTCTCACCATTCACTGCAACTCACTAAGCCACTTCCAAAGGTGCACACAGATCTGTCCAAGAATGCTGTGTTGAAAATAAAGGTTTCAATGTTTGACAGCACATTAACAGAAACTTTACATGAACATTACATAAAACACCCAAGTATCTACCCTTGTGTGTTGTTAGTTGGTATGATTGGACTAGGATGAGGGTGTGTGTGAGGGGTGGCTGGTGAGATGGGGAAGTGATAATGTAGATAGAGAGGGATGGGTGGAGGTGCAAGGTAAATTGGTGTGAGTAAAGATGTGCAGGAGTAGGGTAGGGAAGGCAGAGTGATGGGATGGGATGAGTGGCACAGCAGGATGAGGTTGAGTGTGGCTTTGCAGTAACGTTTTGTGATCTAATTGGATCATTGAAAGATTTGTGCCACTGGAGCATAGTCCTCCTAATGACATCTCTACTTGTGTCCTCCTGTGCAATGTGCAACCAGGCTGTGTTGATCTACTAAGGAGGTCAATTCCACCCATTGGAAGGGAATAGAACCCCCCTGCGTGCTGTGACTCCCTCTATAAGCATATTAAGGGAGTCATGGGAGAGCCTGGGTGCAGCCCTGCACCTTTGTGCAGTGCTTGTCAGTGTTTGTAGCACCTCAATGCTGTAGAACACTGACAGCACAAATGTCAAAATCAATTTGCGCAAGGTCCCTGTAAGGAAACTGGCTGATGATGCATCTTCAAATGACGTCAGCAGACCTGCTTCCTTCAATTGGCCGGCAAACGCGCTGGGCGGGCTTAACAAGCCCAATCAGGAGAAAATCATTTACGACAGCGTGCTGGAGCCGGCACCGAGGCTGGGACCCGCCACTGACGTCGCCCGCCACAGACCCGCCGAGGTTGGTAAAATCCAGCCCTGAGTGCCTGCAATGGCAAGTGTTGTAATTCTCCAGCACTGACTTCCCTCCCTCCCTTCCCACCGTGATGAGCACAAAATCAATTAGAAAAGGACGTTTGAAAGGTTATCTTTTTGTGGTTTATTTCAAACAGTTACAGCACAGCCAGTGCAGAGCTGAAGAGATGTGAGATTATTTCATCCGGGTAGACATAGTTCCTGACATCATTTTATTTCAGTGGCTTCATGTCAGTTTGCTTTGTGGCGAAGCCAAAATTGCTTTGCACCAACATAAAAAGCGTAGTAGATAAAGTCAGTCACGTTTTAAACCTTTTTCGTTAAAGTTCTAGCAGTAATATTTGCTCAGGCTCCGCCATATGTCAATGTGTTGCAGAAGCAATATTCTGTGATGCTGTTCATGCCAGAGCAAAAATGCAGGGCTGAGTTACTCGTAGTAACATCCCAAATATATTAACTAATAACATGTGAAAACAAAGCATAGGTTTCAAGACGGAGGATTTTTAAAACTTTGTTTTCAGGAAGTGGGGTCACATTTATTGTCCATTCCTAGTTGCCCTGAGAAGGTGGTGGTGGGCTGCCTACTTGCTTCATAGCAATTGTTTTTACAACTGAGTGGCTTGCTAGGCCACCTCGGAGAGCATAACGAATCAAGCAGGTAGAGTGGGACTGGAGTCACACGTAGGCCAGACCAGACCCGATAGGGATGGCAGGTTCTCCTCCCTGAAAGGCTTTATTGAACCAGTTGGGTTTTTACAACAATCCAGCATCTTTCACCATCATTTTTTCTGGAGCACAAATGACCACGTTTATTGAATTCATGATCTTTGGGTTGCTTGTCTGGTACAATAACCACTACAAGACCATACCCCATGTCTTTAAAATAAAATGAGAAAGGACCAGTTCTTGTTCCTCCCGGGCTAGCTCAGTAGTTTGGAAAGCTTCAATTCCAGAAAGCTGTTGTTGTTTGATCCTGTCCTGGAGCAGCCTGACCCTATTTCTATAATGACAGGCTTCCACTGCTGTACCACTTACTGCATTTGACCTCAAAGGGCTGTGTGACTGGTCATTTGAGGATCCACTTCCCCCACAACGTTCAAATGAACAAACTAATGTTGAAATGAGTATTCCAAAATGAGAATTACTGTGGGGGAATGAGGGCGCACGCGAACCCTTTAAAGGTGCGCTGTCTTCACGTTTCACAAACGTTTTATTCTTTCATTACCAAACCCACAATCCACTGACATAAATAGTGCCCAGACGCTTCATTACAGCACATTTATCACGATGTGCTCACACTGCAAATGCTGCGTGACTCACTTTTTCCAGACAGTCCCCATTTAAAGCTCCTGCTTGAAGCTGGAAGTAGGCACTATGTAATCATCACCGCGCTCATTCTCAAGATTCAGTGAGAAGGACTCAGACTAGTTATATGTCTGAGTAAAAAACAAATACACAAAATGAGAAAGCCATAAATGCCGGAAGTCTGAAATAAAAACAAAAAAATTGCTCGAAATGCACAAGTTGGTCAGTACATGAAAGAGAAATACAGGTTACTTTTTATGCTCCCAAAGGGTTTGTAAGCATTTGTCCTCTTTAGTGTCCTCGCTCCCATAACCCGAATGATCAGTAAAGTCCCCCATAAGTTTTCTGGATATGATTTAGTTTTAACTATGTTCACATTGTTTTACACATTCCAAGCACCACCTAATGGTATTTACAAACCTACGAAAACAAAATACAGGAAAAGATCAGCTGATCCATCGAGTACTCCTGGTCATGGTGTAACTTCTGCACAAAATGACCCCCATCCACTCCTCCCCTACCCCAACCAACAGCCACGCAATCTCCTGGGAGGGACAAAATAGAAGTTAACGAATTTAGGAAAAAACTCTGGGGAATTCCACTCCCATCCCTGAAGGTGATCAAACAGGTTCCAAGAGACCACGGTGAACAGAAGATGCATCCCCCAATATCCACCTACCGTCTCTTGACCACACTCAGGGACTTGTCCAGCCCTTTTTTGAATGCCTGCCGCTAATCCGCACTCACTACACCTGCCGGCAATTTTTCCATAGGTCAATGACTCTCTGTGAAATGAAGTAACTCATAACATCTAACCTAGCTCTCTGCTCACGTAACCGATACTGATGTCCCCTGGTGCTCCCTAACCTATCTACCTCGAAGAGCCGACCCACTTGGACCAAATCTTATCCTTGGAGCTAACCTAATCTGGTATAAAAACAGAAAATGCTGGAAATACTCAGCAGGTCAGGCAGCATCTGTGGAGAGAGAAACAGAGTTAATGTTTCAGGTCGATGACCTTTCATCGGAACTGGAAGATGTTAGAGAGGTAACAGATTCTTAAGCAAGTACAGAGACAGGGAAAGGAAGGCGGGAGGAAAGAGCTAAAGGGAAGGTCTGTGATAGGGTGGAAGGCAGGAGAGATTAAATGACAAAAGGTATGACGTTGCAAGGCAAAGGTGGTGATAATGGGGCAAGTACAGAAACAAAAGATGGGTCTAGAGGTGCTGTATTTGGCATTAGCAGGACCATTACCAGCAACTGCTGTCCGAAAAAAATGGGTGCAGTGGTTATGATCCGAAATTGTTGAACGCAGACAGAGAAAGGAATAGAGTCCTTACAGGAAGTGGGATGGGAGGAAGTGTGATCAAGATAGCTGTGGGAGTCAGTGGGCTTATAATAGATACTATCTGGTATTCCTGGAATAACTTTTTACTGAGGGTCATCCATATGTCCTTGTTGTTGGTTAGAATATATAGTGCAATGTATGGCAGTGTCATATATTTAATTCTAGCAATTGGTCTACTAATTCAAAAGCATGAGAAAGTTGTGGAGTTCATCCCGAACAGTAAATGCTTAGGGTCAATGCACCATTCGTCTGATGCAGTGACGGGGATTGATAGCTTTCCTCCTCTTCTCACATTTTTTCCCTCGTCCTGCTTCTATCTACTTTGGGATGATCAAATCAGGCTGTTCTTCAGAGTGAGGCAAAACCCACTATAGGCAGCAATATAACAGATTCTGATTGTCAGTAAGCCCAAGAGCAAGTTGACTGATTGCAAATAGGAATGTTGAGATCCGTAATTCAGTATCCTAAATGTACCTAATTTCCTGCGTTTGTTTCTTGTATGAAGTATCAATGCTCCGTTGGGCACCTGCTCTTCCTCTCAGAACCTCCCATAATCCACATGGTTGAGATTGATAGAAAAGAATCAAAAATTATGTAAATTCTTCCTAATTTGCAGTTTAGCATACCTGAAATACATTTCTAATTCCTTCATTGTATTGGAAGTTGACCTCATTTTTCACAGTGTTAGGACTAGATCAGCCACTTTTAAGCAGTCTGCTAACAGTGCCTTCAGAGTCTAAGCTTAGGATGCAGTTTTATTCACATGGACACCATCTGATAAGTACCCAGCATTATTTAATCAGTTAGTAGGGTAAAGGAGCTAGTGGGCGAGCAGGGCCTGATGGGACATAAATTATCAGTTAGGGGAACAAGATGAGATAGGACAGGAGCCAGTAGTCAGTGTGAGAATGAACAGATGTAGAGGAAGATACCACAACCTGGTCCAACTTGCATCCGCTGTCCTCTACTGGTGTTTATAGTAAAAGTCTCTTAATGAGCACCCAATTAAAGGCAACATTCATTTGAAGAGAACATCCGCTGAAAGACCAGTTCATTCTTTCTATGTTCTACAATGTTTGTCCAGTTTGAATAGATGACTATGGATATTTCACGCAGAAAAGAGCTGCTCCCACTCAAGGATCTCTGCATTAGAAAGTTTTTGCCCCAGCTTCTGGAGCAGCCAAGAAGTAACTTAGTTGAGCTATTTAGACATCAAAAGCCATGAAAGTGAAGCTTCGACAATTTTTAACTAGAATCATAGAATCTTACAGCACAGAATGAGGCCATTCAGCCCATCGTGCCTGTGCCGGCTCTTTGAAAGAGCATTCCAATTAGTTCCACTCCTCTGCTTTCTCCACAGTCCTGAAAATTCCACCTTTTCAAGTATATATTCCATTCTCTTTTGAAAGTTACTATTTAATCTGCTTCCACTGCGCTTGCAGGCAGTGCTTTCCAGATCACAACAACGCGCTGCGTAAAAAGATTTCTCCTTATCTCCCATTTGGTTCTTTTGCCAATTATCTTAAACTATCCCGAATTAAGATTATAGCATTGAAATCACCATTATCATTTCAGTCAACGCTGTAAAATTCACAGGAATGCTGTTATTCTATTTCCCTGTTGCACACATTGTGGTAGACGCCAAATGCCAATACACTATGTGTAATTGGTATTTGAAGGCATCCAGACTGAAAAGTTAGTGATTTTGATATATGCATAAATATTCATGTCTCAATCATCCACAGATGATTACCCAAAAATGTTAAAGTCAATGGGGCCAATTTTGATAGCCTCACTTGGTGTTAACAGGGTGGTAACGACCTCAAAATGGGAGCGGTAGCCTTAAAGCCCTGTTAATACCGGCGATGCGGCCAGCTCCATTTTCAAAGGGGACTACCATTGGGTGGTCAAAGTGCTCGTCTGTTTCAAGCAATCATCCCATTTTACTATGGATATTGTGCTTTATGACGGAAATAGGACTGATTGCCATTTTGGGTAAAAACTGGTCGGAGCCTGCGCAGTGCAGGCTCCGACCAGTTCCACAGGTGATAGAAACAAAGTGACCTCTGGGGACCATAAAAATAATCTGGGCTGCTGCTGTCTGGGACCCAACTCTCCGTTTGGCCCCCCTTGCGCTACTGGCGGCCACCCCAGACCATTCTTGAGGCCTTAATCCAGCAAGCTGCACCAGGAGCTGTTTGGCGCCCCGCAGCTCGCCTACCAGATTTAAATGAGTTCGGGACCTCAAAATTGCCAGGGCCTCTTCACCACTGGAATACGCAGCCGACTAGCATGCTCCTCCAACAGTCAGTCATCCAAAAGTCAAAATAGACCCCAATATATATTATGTTATATTCTTCAATCTATGCATGAATGTTTAAATGCTCAACACTATTTACAAAATGAACTGTAACAATGGAGGAAGGTTTTTGTACACGAGGCACACAGAGGAAAGCTTTGCCTCTCCCCACTATATATGTTATTGCACAGTCAAAATTAGTTGCCGGTCACAGATTTCAGACATTGTGGAGGTAACATTATTACGGAGGAATCTCCACAATTGATCAATTTGACAGTAAGGGTGAGGGAAAGATGGTACAAGCCCAGTGACTAAATTCATCTGAATTTATTGAAATAGAGATTCTGAGTTTAGACAATGTGTACTTGACGTAACATAAAGATTTTTTTTTTAAAAAGGTCTTTAAAACTTTGTGTAATTTCATCATAATAAAATGTTCAAGACTTTAACCTACATACAGTCCAGCCACGCATTCACAATTCGATCCCTTTGAAATCTTTTAACTTTTTTTTTAATTTTAAAATATAATTTTTTATAGACATTCAAAAGTGCAACATGTAACGTGCCTGTGGAGTACATCACAGTCAAAAATATAAACATAGGCAGTGATACAGCTAAACAAAAATGTATGGCAGTAACTCAAATGACTACACTGAAATACATATTATACATATATATATATACAGACATGATGTATAACATCATCATATATATCCAATGTCCCTCATCACTTAGTAGGACCATTGGATAAAAGTTTAACCACATTTTAACATTCAAGCCATTCAAAGATAGTCATGTTTCCGAGGCAATGCTACATCAATTTGTTCTGTTGCATTAATTTGTTCATTAAGGTATTGTCTGAAATCCCTCTTTAAATGAACAACCTAGCCTGCAAAATTACTTATTATTTTCTTTACATTTTATCTTACATTTTATTTTTTTTTAACTTCAGTGTTCCAATTGTCATTTATCATTATTGATTTGTTTTTTAATGCTGGATATGGAGGAAAGTGTTTTGTGATTTCTAACAATGGTCTGAGGTCAGGATATGAGCCTTGACAACTGAAAGCAGTTGGAAAAGTAGTTTGTGGTCAGTTTCCCTTTGTAATTATTCTATAATGCCACCATTATTACAGGAAGTATAATGTGCTATAGAATGTATATTATTGTGCAGTATGTTAATACCTCAGCAGATAGAGTACATCAACCCCACCTACTGGATTTGTTGTGTGTTGCAGTAATGGCAGTTTTATCCTGGATGTTAGCATGCAGGAAAATACAAAAACAAAAAGCTTAGCAACAATGATGTATTATTGACAGTCAATACACTTTAGAGCTGAGGAGGCTCATTAATGCACTTTGTTCAATCAAAAATAGATGCACATGTGTAGTGTCTCACCGAATTAGGAATATGCCAAATGACTAATGAGCGAGGCCCAAAGTGGAACCGATTCGTCTTCTAGCCTATCTCAGTGACAACATTTATCTGAAGTCATTCATGTGGGAAAACTTGATGATTAGTTTGGATTTAAATTGATAGTTTAGGAAGTGGTTATATAAATGTAGCTAATGTTTGTTAATTGATTTGAGTTGACAAATAATTTCTCAAAAGGTTTCAAACTGTGGAAGTTTCCACGGTATGTACGTATGCATATACGATGTATGCAGAAAATCAGAAAACTTAATCCAAATCCTGCATGGGTTATAAATGCCTTCGCTTATGGTTCACAAACAAAACTCAATGATTCTTGTACCGGGAACCTACTGTTTGTAAATGCCAGCAAATAACACATACTGTTCTTTAACCAGCTACTACCATCAAATTCCATTCCTCCAGCTCCAGACCCTGGATTGTTTATAGGGCCCTTCACCTACTGGTGGTAGATATGTCCAGTTTGATATCACATCACCGCATCAATCAACAAGTTACGGTGCCTTGAAACCAATCAACTTTCAGTACGTCAGTCAGTACAACTGAATTTACAATATTTACATAATGGAATTCTGTGCTTTGTGGCATCCTCCTTCAAATTGTAGAAGTGGTTGTGGACAGGGAATCACTCCAAGAATTTTGGCCCTTACAGCATTGGTAGCATTTGTTTACACTTAAAGCAAAGAGTTCTTCTGTTGCCAGGTTTATCCATCAGCTCCCGGCTCAAACCAGAGACACTTTGCTTTTCCTTTCAGCTCACTTGAAAGAGAATCTTCTTCAGCAACAATCCTCATTACTCCTGAAATACCCTCGTCACAATCCTACCAGGACATGTACAGCTGGTCGACCACATCAATTTTCCAAGCTTGGTAAACCCTTCGATCCTATAGCAGTTGCATTAACAAACAGGTCAGTTTAGACTTTGGCTCAATCCACTGGCCCAGTAATAATAGTGAATCCCAAAGTCGTAGCTTTTAAATGTAGGTTGCAATCGGTCTGTTCCATGTTTGTAGTGTTTTATACATCAATGGTTTTCCTAAATTTGCACGAACATTTGAAACATTCAAGTGTAGAATCTTGCAATGATGCAGTGTGTTCTTTACATGTAATAACTTCCAAAAATTGTGCTTTTCAAAAAAAACCTCGGAATTCATAATGAGTAGGAAGTAAGCACTGAAGAGAACACGTGTTTGCTGATGATGTGCACTGGGGTTTGAACACAATGACAAGCAACTTATTATAACCCACCTGGGGAGCGATATAGTCATTCTGCTACAGGGGTAATGATATGATACAACATCAGGTACACAGCATACATTCTTAGTAATGGTTATCATTATGTTCATATGAAGCAGTCTGGTAAAGTAATAAATGTAGTCAATTATCTGAATAAAGGAACCATCTTCCTTGTAGCGAAGGGCCTTTGAAACATTAACTTTGTATGGCCTTATGTTTAGTCCATGGGAATGGCAGTGTGCACACACACTAAAAAACACTATAGAGAGTACCATAATAGAAAAATAATGCACAGAAATACGCACATGATATGTACTACAATAGGAATCATATTGTTTTCCCAGGATATCTCTCCAAGTTGAACCCTGCTTTAAGATATACCATCAAGTTCCCTCTTCAAAGTTCTCTTCTTGGGGATGCCTTAAAAAGTGGTTATAGAGAAGGTCATGTCTGTAATAGGATGCAGTCTATTTTCCCACAATAAATGCAACTGGTTACAGGAAGCTGTCTTCCACGAGGTCTGAGGGATCAATTGCTACATCATCCATCATTTCCATGTCTTCTATGGTTTCATCCTCGCGCTTTATAAAAGTCGAGCTGCTGGAACCTGTCTCTATTGCACTTTCTTCGGATGTCTGGGAACTGCAAAGGAAAAGGAGTGTCAAAATAAAAGGCAAGCAAGAATAATATATGCAAATATCCTGGTGGGGCAACCAGCTCTGTCATCTCTGCATATTGGTAGTTTTCCTTATTTTTCTTCCTGCACCTGCTTACAGGAACAGGAGTCGGCCATTCAGCCACTCGAGCCTGTTCCACCATTCTATTAGATTGTGGCTGATCTCTGTCTCAACACCAGTTAGCTGCCTTTGTTCCATATCCCTTGATACTCTAGCCTAACAAAAATCTATTGATCTCAGTCTTGAAATCATCATATATATATATATATATATCCCAAGCTTTTAAGTTTCCTTCCCCCGCCCCCCTTCCTTTAGGATGCCATGTATCATTCCCTGAGAGAGTTCCAGATTTCCACTACTCTTTGTGAAAAATGCATCCTGATTTCACTCCTAACTGGCCGAGCTCTAATTTTAAGTTTATGCCCCCTTGCTTTGGATTCCCCACCAGAAGACAGTTTCTCTATACCTGCCACATCAAATCATTTATTATTTTAAAGACCTTGATTAGATCACCCCTCAATCGTCTAAACTCAAGGAAATACAAGCCAAGTTTATGCAACCTGTCCTCATACTTTAACCCTTTAAGCCCCACTATCATTCTGGTGAATCTGCATTGTTACTTATTGTCAGACGCTAACACAATACAGAAACACACTCAGGACCAAAAAAGAGCAATTTATTAAGAATACACTCAGCTCCATGGAGGAATCCATTGAGTCGAATTGTTTCTGGGACAACTTGAAAACACTACACAAAAAACAACACGACGATTTGTCCATTCAAAATGGGGACACATGGGTAAACCACTTTGAAAAATTATACCAGAAAAACACACTAGGACCAGAGCAACACCAAATACGCAAAAAACTTGAAAAGCTTGAAATGGCCATAAAAGATAACCAAAACCCGCTAGACGCCATAATAACAGAAAAAGAACTTCTTGAAAAACTCAAGGACCTGCGACCAGGAAAAGCTTGCGGGACAGACGGCATACTAAACGAGATGATTAAACACGCAGACGACAAACTGAAACTGGCTATCCTAAAACTCTTCAACTTGGTTCTGAGTGTCGGTTATTTCCCTGACATCTGGAACAAAGGACTCATAACACCCATATACAAAAGTGGGGACAAAATCGACCCAAACAACTATCGAGGCATCTGTGTAAACAGTAACCTGGGGAAGGTATTCTGTAGCATCATAAACAAAAGACTTATAAACTTCCTTGAAGAGCACAATGTCTTGAGTAAAAGCCAAATTGGATTCCTGCCAAACTATAGAACATCCGATCATATCTTCACCCTACAGACCCTAATTGACAAACACGTTCACCATAACAAAAGCAAAATCTACGCATGCTTTGTAGATTTCCAGAAGGCTTTCGACTCCATCTGGCATGACGGTTTATTCCTGAAACTTATCGAAAGCGGGGTAGGAGGTAAAACATATGATGTAATTAAATCAATGTATACAAACAATAAATGTGCAGTTAAAATTGGAGACAAACAAACAAAATACTTCCCACAGGGGCGGGGGGTGACGCAGGGCTCGCCAATCTCACCGACACTCTTTAATATTTACATTAATGGATTGGCAAAACTACTTGAACAATCTACAGCACCCGGCCTCACCCTATATGAATCCAAGGTTAAACTCCTCCTCTATGCCGACGACCTGGTTCTGCTGTCACCAACTAAGGAGGGTCTACAGCAGAACCTGGACCTGCTGGAGTCGTACTGCCAGACTTGGGCCCTGACAATAAATCCCCAAAAAACCAAAGTCCTTGTGTTCCAGCAAAGATCCAAACAACATGGACCCACAATAAATTTCACAGTAGGAACAACCAAAATTGAACAAACCACTCACTACACATACTTGGGCTTAAAAATCAGTTCTACGGGAAACTTCAAACTGGCTGTGAATGAACTGAAAGAGAAAGCAAGAAGGGCTTTCTATGCCATCAAAAAATCAATCCAAATAGAAATCCCAATTAGCATTTGGCTCAAAATTTTCAAATCAGTAATTGAACCAATTGCACTCTATGGCAGTGAGGTCTGGGGACCACTAACACAACAAGATTTTGCAAAATGGGACAAACACCCAATTGAGATCCTACATGCGGAATTCTGTAAAAGTATCCTCCGGACTCAAAGGAAAACAGTAAACAACGCATGCAGGGCGGAACTAGGCCAATACCCATTAATAATCACTATCCAAAAAAGAGCCACCAAATTTTGGAATCACCTACAAATGAGCAACCCCCAATGCTATCACTACGACGCCCTGAAATGCCAAGAGCTGACCATAAAGAAGAATACCCTCAGTCAACTAGTCCTGGGACTCAATAAAGTAACTAATAACAATACTAACAATAACCAGCCCCAGGACAGTGACAGGGTAACACAAAGAATTCGACCCAACACAATCGTCGCTAAGCAAAAGGAAAAATATCTGTCATATTGGGCAGAAACAACAAAAACCCAAAGCAAACTCAATTGCTACTTGGCCCTAAACAGACAATACAACATAGCTGATTACCTGACCATGGTAAAGGATAACAAACTGAGAAGAACCTTGACAAGGTACAGACTTAGCGAACATAGCCTAGCGATCGAAAAAGGCAGACACAGGCAGACCAGGCTGCCAAGAGAAGACAGGATATGCTCTCACTGCAGTCAGGGAGTAGTTGAGACAGAGATGCACTTCCTCACAGCCTGTGGAAAATATCAGGGCATCAGAGAGAATTTCTATCAAAAATTCTCACAAATATGCCCTGAATTCAGAAATCTGACTGACAACCAAAAACTCCCATTCCTACTGGGGGAGGAGAGAAGCTGTGTAACACTGGCGGCACACTATGTTACAGCTTGCCATGAACAGAGGGACAACCAGTAAACTAAGACAAGAGTATATATAAACAAGGCGAAAATATATTTATAAACTCAGGGATATACCTGTTTATACACTGTATGAAGGGAACCGCGTTTATGTGTTCAACCATAAATGTATTTTGATGCTTTGGCAACATAAGATGTACCTTATCATGCCAATAAAGCGATTTGTATTGTATTATTGTATTATTGTATTGTACTCCCTCCAAGGCCAATATAGCTTTCCTGAAATGTGATGCCCAAAACTGAATGCAATACTCCAGATGGGGTCTGAAAAACGGAAGCATCACTTCCTCACTCTTGTATTCTAGCACCTTTGAGATAAAGGCAAACATTCCACTAGCCTTTTTGCTTGCTTTTTGGACCTGTGGACTAGATTTTGATGATTTTGTGTACAAGGACACCTAAATTCCTTTGCTCTATATTTATTTTTTACTCATTCTCGGGATATGGACATCACTAGCAACTGGCAAGGCCATCATTTATTGCCCATCCTTATACTAATACATATTCCACTACTGCACTTATTCCAATTTGGAAAATAGTGGCACCATGGCAGGTTCATTCTGAAGGAGTTCCTAATACTGCCTGAACAGAGAGATTAATTTCCTGGATGTTCTTCTGCTCCAGTTAGTGAGGTGTTATGGGAACTGATGAAAAGATCAGTTGTAATGCATGATAAAATGGTCCAACTGATTGACTTGTCCAATTTACAGAGAATCAATTGAGGTTTTTCAGCCACGCTAGGACATTCTAGAACATGCTTCATCTTGAGGTACATGTTGCTATACTTGTACCTGTGCCGGTTTCTTGAAGAACCAGGTTCACTGTCTGTGACTGGATCAATGTCAGGCAGCGGGATGATGTATCCACTGTCAGCACTTAGCCTCTGCTCATCAAATCCACTCTCCCGATCTTTCTTTTTATCTTCATTGGTGTAGGTGATTCCAATGTAGGAATCACTGGATTCCGCCCGCATGCGAGCAACAGCTGGATGGTCACTCTTCAGAAAGTCATCGTTCATCTGTTTGTAGCTCTGTTCAATTAGAAAAAAATAATTAGAGGGCTTGAAAACAAAGTTTATATTTGTATAATATGAGGTCCTGCACCATGGGAGACATTGTATGTATCATTGAACAATATCATTGACAACAATGGCAAATATGGCTACCTGTGTCTAGATTTGGCCTACTTGATGCCTAGCAAATACCTGGCCAAATCATCTGTTACTGTCAGGAAGCTTTACACCTGTTCAGCTCGTACTACCATTAACAGACCTTTTTCCATTTAACTGGATGGTCCAAAATGGTAGCAATTGCCTGAATCCTTGAAGCACAAAGTATTATAGAAGTGGCATGGACTATATAACCTAATGAATGGTAGTCATGAGGTCAGCTCATGGATGAAATATTTTCTATAACTCCACAAATCACTAAATTATTCTCTGTGCATTAACTGAAATGTGACACTACCAAATAAACAACATTGCATGCAGTGTAGAAACTGGGACTAGGGACAGGGTCACTGTCAAGGCTTGTGAAGCTAAGCTGGAGCCAGGCCTGGTTAGTACCTGGAGGGGTGACCATCAGGGAAAATCAGGTGCAGAAGGTCACGGAAGGAGCCCTGAAGAGGGGTGGTTGGTGAAAAGGTCATGGGAGAGGCGGCTGGTGAGCAGGCCCGGGCGTTGGGCTGAAGATTGTCAGACAGGAGAAATGGAATGGTGGCGCGCACAGACGCAGCGGCTTTGCTTCTCCCAGGACTGTGCTTTTAATGTTATTGTACTGGACTCATGGGAGCTTGCAAGATCACATTTTGTTGTTCATGTACTTGTACAATGACAATGAAGTTGAATTATTATTAAGTAGACACAAGTTCAAACTAGTAAAATGGAAAATTAGGACAGATATCAGGATGTTCTTCTTCAGGCAAAATGTGATCAACACATGGAATGGACTTCTACATAGAGTAATGGAGGCAAAAGCCTTGAAACCATTTAAGAAACAGTTCAATATTGTAATGGAGGGACTTTATGATTTTACTGGATGGATGGGGTGAATGGCTTTCCTCAGTTTTATCTAACTTGTGACCTAGTGAGGACTATTTCATTTAGGAATAGTAGTAGCCAAGGTTCTTTCCTTACTGATCATTCTGGCTGCTATTAACTAAAACTATGGTGTTGTACAACAAGCAACAGGACATACGTTTTTGTAGTTCTCTGGTAACAAACTGCCAACAATTTCAGCCAAGTGAGTAAAGGAAGGCCTCTTCTCGGGCTCGCTATTCCAACACTTCACCATCAGGTCATAGCTACATCGGGGAGGATTGAAACAGAAAACACAGATTTAACTTAAAATTCAAGATGGTTATTTATTCATGTTAATTGTTGTTTTTTTAGAAACTAAAAGCCAACAGCATGTCAGCTGGAAACATACACATCTGAAGAAGCATGTTCTGGTTTAGTCATCCTGTAACCACTCTTTATCTTGTTGTAAAAGTTGGAGTCCACCATCATTCCTGGATATGGTGTGCCACCTAAAACAGACAAGATAACCCAGTGAGGAATAATGAGAGATGAGCTTATCTTAAAACACAGCACTGGCACAGCAATTCATATACAATGTTAAAGGCATCAAAATGGCTACAATCATCCGTTTAACAGTTGCCATGGATCATGCAGAAAACTGGTCTTAATCAATTAAGGTAAAGCTGAATTTGCTGTTTCATTGAGGAGTCAATTAACTAAATATTACAGAATTACTAAAGTTAGAAACATCTAATGTGTAAATAATAGAAATTCATAATTGAATATGGTGGGCGTTAACACCCTATTTAATACAGCTAAAGTTCAAAGCTATTTCTAATTTAATCACAAAATCTTTCATAAAGTGTCTTGAAGCAAGTTCTTCAAAGTCTTTTGAATTGCGAGTAGTCCACTGGCAATGGTGCTGACACAGTTTAGTAGGGTAATAATCCACAATTCCCTACGCAGTGACCTAGCTATATTGGTCAGACCATTGGGAGGAGATGTAAAGTAATGGCAAGGTGCTTTCCTAACAAAAAGGGAGGCATCAGTTCCTGGGATGGGTCAGCTGCTGAAGGTAGTAATAACTGACCCATATAGACCAGATGTGCCAGGTTCAAATCATGGTCTATGTTGAGTTACCTATTCTCAGGCCAGCGGTAGGGGCATTATAATTGCACTCAGTGGCCATGGGTTAGGAAGCAGAAAAGCAGCTGAGGATTCTTGGTCCTGATCACTATCCACCGACTCTTGTTGGAAGATGTGGATATTAGGTGAGCAACAGATCAGGCTGTGATCTCCCAAAAACATGGATTATACATTAAATATGATTCCATCAAACAGCTGTTTATGTAAAATAACTCGTTGTTAGGATATAAGGAAATTAACACCTCATATTGTATCATTTACATAGATAATTTGCACCTACCCAAGGAGAATATTTCCCACAGAAGAATGCCATAAGACCAGACATCACTTAACGTAGTGTACAGGTTGTCAAATATGCTTTCAGGAGCCATCCATTTCACTGGTAGGAAAGTCTGAAAAAATAAATTGAAAAGATGCAAGTTGACTTTAAAAGTTTTATATAATCATTTAAAAGGGATATTGATAATGAGATACTTTACCATGTTTGTAAGAGGAGAGAAACAAAGGTTTAGAACCCAAGATTAAAATGTAACAATGGAATTGTAAGAATCCATACTGCAGCAGTTGTATGGGATGTCTAGTGCAGTGGAGCCTTTACTCTTACAGTCACTACAATAGCACAATAATGGAATTTTTTCAATGGCTGATCTAAGACCCGAGCAGGTTTGAATATTCCTAAAGCCAGGCCAGCCATTGTTGTATATTTTTTTCTTTTCTGATTGCAGAAATCTTCAAGGAAGCATTTTCAGATCTAAGGTGACTTGTCTGATACTCACACTGCCTTTAGAAACATAGTTGGTGTCATGCATGATGTCTCGTGCTAGACCAAAGTCACAGATCTTGACAATCTTTCCTTGGGCTAAGAGGACATTACGAGCTGCCAGATCACGATGTACACACTGTGTAAAAACAATGAACAAAAATTGCAACTTTACTACACTAAAGCCAAATCATATTATATTCTGTGCCAAAGTAAAATGAGAGCATTCTTCGATCTACTTTAGTAGTTCTTCTTGTAAAACAATCTGCACGTACATTTTTAGAAGCCAGAAACTCCATTCCTTGTGCAACTTGGAAGGTGAAGCTGATTAGATCCAAGAAAGAGAGGCCCTCTGAGTTATCATCTAAAAGAGGAATCCAAGTGTCAGTCGTCTCTGCAGGATAAATGGTAAATGTTAACTGTAGGATGTGATCAGGAGCTTGCATTTGCTTACATTATAATGGCCAATAAACAATCTGCAGTGAGAGATTTACTTTAAAAAAGCAAGAAAGGGGAGCTGTGTGATGCAGTGAGTTAAACACTGGACTTTCACTTCTTGGAGCTGGGTTCAAATTCAGTCCAGTCTCCTCTGTCTGCTGGCAGTAAATGTCCTCTATGGGCAGACTCCATCCAGTTACTAGTGGGCATGAGCTCACAACCTGAAGCTGCACTTAATTCAGCACTAATTGGCAATCTCACTCATAGGAACCACACCCTGGCCTAGAAATTGAGTGGGCTTAGCGCCCATTTTGCGGCGCTAGAGGGCATTGCGCTGGACTTACAGCCGGTTTTGAAATTGACTAGGGCCCAACATCGGCGTTACACCGGTAGCGCTGCGCCGGCACCGATGACGTCATCGATGTGCGCAACGTCCCGGTTGCCGTGGTGACGGGCCCCAGCGCCAAAATTCAGTTGCGGCCGCCTCGCCCGTGGCAGCCGCAACTAAGACTCTGGCAACAGAGTCTTGCACGACTTTGCGCCGGCGCATAAAGGTGGAGCGGCGGCCGGCCGCTTTCCCGCCGGCCGCCTGCCCGCACCTCCCTCCCCGGACTCCCCCACCCCCCCCCCCGCGGAACAGATGCTTCTCGGCTGCGAGCCCGGCACTTCCCCGAGGTGCCGGGCTCATTTTTGTGGCGATTTAACCGGGCAGCGGGCGGGTGCAGGCAGCTCCTCCTTAACTGAAGGAGGAGGCCTGCACTTCCCGAGCCTGCCGCACCGCATCAGGCGCCGCAGCGCCGGAATAGCGCCGCAATGCGGCGCGTAGCGCCAGTTTTCAGGCGCAAACAGCCTTCAGTAGCGCCGGCAGCCGTTTGGGCGCGGCGCTACTGAATTTTTGGCGCGCACAGCGCGACTTAGCACCGGCGCTAAATTTCCGGCGTTAAGCCCCGGCGCAGCGCAAACTATGTGGGAAATGGGAAATGTCACATTATTGCAGAAGGAGATGCGTAGTAGAGAAAGCTTTAATCTGCATCGAACCATGCTATACCTGATATGGGAGTTCTTGATGCTGGCATTGTGTGCCTGAAGTGGAAAGTATTCCATTTCCCAGCACTAACAACCTTCCCCTTGATTAGCACAAAAATTCAGAGTTTAAAAATGTCCAGAAATCTCAAGAAATCTCAGCAACATTTACTTTTAATGAGGCATGTTTCATGAAAACACACTGACCAGAGCTTTTTGGGGGAAGGGAGGAAAACTGCCTAAAGAACTGTGTGAAAGTTCCATCAAGATGACATCATATGCAAATAATGCAATGATGTATTTCAAGGTGATTTGCTTCATTACATCCTGTATTTGTAAACAAAATGGAAGGAGAAGCATTTTGTATGCAGCCTCTTTAAATTCTTAGAAATGACATTATTATGTTGCATATATTAAAGAACTATTATACAAATAACCAATAGCCTGACTCCACCCTTACCTCAGCTCATCTGCTGCTGAAACCCTCATCCATGACTTGACTATTCCAAAGCACTCTTGACCGGCCTCCCATCTTCCACCCTCCATAAACTTAAGCTCATCCAAAACTTTGCTGCCCGTGTCCTAACTCGCACCAAGCCCCGTTCACCCATCGCCCCTGTGCTCGCTGACCTACACTGGTCCAAGTCCCGTTCGCCCATCACCCCTGTGCTCGCTGACCTACAATGGCTTCTGGTTGAGCAACGCCTCGATTTTAAAATTCTCATCCTTGTTTTCAAATCCCTCCATGGCCTTGCCCCTCCCTATCGCTGTAATCGCCTCCAGCCCCACAACCCTCCGAGATATCTGCGCTCCTCCAATTCTGGCCTCTTGCAAATCCTTGATTTTAATTGCTCCACCATTGGCGGCCATGCCTTCAGCTGCTGAGGTCCTAAGCTCTGGAATTCCCTTCCCAAACCTCTCCACCTCTCTTTCCTCCTTTAAGACGCTCCTTAAAACCTACCTCTTTAACCAAGCTTTTGGTCATCTGCCCTAATATCTCATGTGGCTCGGTGTCAATTTTGTTTGCTAACGCTCCTGTGAAGCGCCTTGGGACATTTTACAACATTAAAGGCGCCATATAAATGCAAGTTATTGTTGTGCAATTGTCTTAAATTCACTATAACAAGTGAGGTTCAGAAGGTTCAGCTGCAGCAAAATGTCACCTCACTATGTTTTGAGGGGAGCTAATTTCTACAAGATCAGTACTGTTTCAGAAGACATTACCAATCCAATTAGTTATTGGGCTCAGCTCTTCTTTTTCAATCGGATGTGCTCCACAAGTCTACCATGCTTCGAGTATCATTGAATAAAATAGAACAAGTGAACAGCCGGCTCTTACCTGTCAAGGACTTCTTTTTCTGCGATGGTGGGTGGTCGTACATGTACTGCTGTATGTCAGTGTATTTGGAGCTGCCTTTCCTTTCCAACATTGGCACATACTGAGTGCTTTCAGCTTGTTTCATGTCCATGTAGTCCCCATTATTCTCAAAGGACAAGATCACATAGCTACGGAAACAATAGCATGGCATTAATCTTCAATACGCAAGCAACTTTCTTAATGACAGAGACTTGTTCTTTAAGAGCTTTGCATTAGTCACTGCAGGATCTTTTCCTCCATAAAGTTGGATAATGGTCCTTGCTATCACAGCTGCAATTTTGGGGTGAAATTGGTCTTTGCCAGTAGCACTGATGCTACGAATCAACAACCTGTTTTATACCGTGGTCGATTTTCTTTTTAGCCGGTTCACTATGAGCACATTTCACACTCCTGGCAAAGACCAATCTTACCCTCTATATGTCTGTTGTATTCTTTATTCAATTTTAACAAAACGCATTCATGTAGCATCTTATCAGGTCTTTCAGAAACATCTCACATATGAAATACTTTGACGTGCAGTGACTGCTATTGTGTAGGTAAATGCAGCAGCCATTTTGTGAATAGCAAGATCCCACAAACAGCAATGGGATGAATAACCAGTTTAATTTGCTTTTGGATTGTGTTGGTTGAGAGGGAATGTTAGCCATGACACCAGGAGAACTTCCCGCTCTTCTCTGAATAATGCTGTGGTAACGTAAACATCCATCTGAACTACTGGAACAAGTAGCTGGGCTTTGGTTAACGTCTTATTCAAATAATAGCACATCTGACAGCACAGCACTCCTTCAGAACTACACAAGAGTCTCTGCCTAGATTATATGCTCAAATGGTGCCCGAGTCCATAACCTTTTGATTCAGAAGTGGGTGTGCTATTAACTGAGCCAAGCTGCTACTTAAATGTTTGAAGTTGGTTATAGGACTTGAAAAGGACTACTGATTTTTTTTCTCTGTATTTTGATATATTCTAATTAACTTGAATTTAATAGCAGTTAAATGGAAATGCGAAATTTACTAATCATTTATTTTTTATGCTTTTTATTTCATATTTTCAAAAAAAACATACAGGATACACTGAAAGCAACACTGTTATGAAGAGATTGCACTAAGTCTCCCACATCACTCTTTTAATGCACGCAAAGGGATCAAGTGGTATTGTGGTTCTTTTAAAGAGAGTGCTTTGTTAACATGATAAATTCATTTGATTGATCGTATTATAATCTAGTTATAAAGTAAATTATAAGTGGCTGTATTACAAGTTAGCCACTGAACTCACCTTCTTGTGCTTTCATCAGCAGGGTTTATACCAAAAATGTCCATTTCCTTTTTTCCTTTTTCAGAGTATCGATTTATAAAGCTGTCCCTGTTCTTATGCAGGTAGTTAACCAGATCTCCATAGAAACAGTATTCAGTAATAATGTAGATGGGACCTATTGGATAGAAAAATAAAATTAGTACAGTGCATTTCAGAATAAAACAAATGTTCCTCAATGATCTGCTGAGTGGTACAAGTATGGATTGGTTGGAAAGGGGAATTTGAAGCTCAACTTCATACCCTGCTAATGTTTACAGTTCCTATTCTAAAGAAGGATCTAAACTGGATTCAGACTACAATAGATTGGAAAAGGGGGAAAAATAGGGGAAATAACATGAAAAGCAAAACTCACCTGCTTTGGTACAAGCCCCTAGCAGGTTGACTATGTTTAAATGTGGGCCGAGATGGGTCATTATCTTCAGCTCCGACATCAGGGCCTGCTTCTCACTGGATCGAGCTGTAGCTGTGGAAAAATTAGAAATAGAAGTCAATTATACATTGCTAATTGAAAAAAGTCATTGTTAATGACAAAATTCAAAATTTGTAAGCTACATACTTTTTTATTAAAACAAAGTTATGAAATTACCAAAGTACCTTACCACTTTTAAAAGAGCAAATAACATGAAATGGCAGAGCGTATATTTTAGATCACTTTTTAAAGAGTGTTTAATATTGACCTGGATTTTCCGGGGCCTATGACTGTGTACGCGGTATTCCAGGTTTAGGCCTGCGCTGTGCATGCGCAAAAACCCAGAACTTGCGATGTCAAGAATTTTCTTGACAGATCCTCCGCATCCCCGGGAAATGGACATTCGCTGGCGGAGAGTCGGGCTATTTGCCCAACGAATGCCCAACGAATGCCCGTGAAACTCTTACGCCTGGTAAAAGCAGGCGTAGGGCCTTCTTTTACCAGCGTAAGGGTGAAAATAAATATTAAAATAAAATTTTGTATTTTAACATTCAAAAACTTGTAAAATAAGTCTGTGTTATTTTTGACCCCTTGAAAAATGTTTACATTTAATTTTCAAAAAATTTAATTTTTGTTTTAAATATTTAATTAAATTATATTTTAATTAATTTTTAACATGTAATGATTTTTTTTATTTCAGTGCTGTTAAAATGTATTTTTTGGGTGATTCTTATTAAGCTCATGGGGTTTCCATATGTAAATGGAATTCCCATACACATAATGGGAATCCCCTTTCTGACTGGTTGGGCTGGCCCACGTGATCCCAAGGGCGCTTGTGAACCACCTGCGCCCCTGGGATAAGTGGGCTTTTACGCAGGCCTATGCAGAGGCCCAGGGGCGTGAGTCTCCGTGGATCCAGGACCATCAGGTAGGTGCGTAGTTTTATTGCGGTTCGGAGGCATCCACCCACGGAAGCCTCCAACCGCAGATTCAAGCCCATTATTTTCTCCCCTTCCCCTGTTTAAGGTAGTTCTAGTGTTTCTGCCCCTAGTCTTCCCTCCCAACTCATGAGGAAGTACGTGTTTTCCACTTGTCTATTCCACCATGCTGGCACAGCATATTACAGTTTTAAGGGTTCTTGTAGAAGTAGGTTTAGTAACAGTGGGCCATTTTAACAGTGATCATCCACTTTAATAGTGAACACCCATTGTAAAGTCTGAGGTACTACCACAACATGCAAAAGTCTTCTATGAAATATTTATGTTTGTGCATTGGTACCTTCCATAAAATAAAATAAAATTCATGTAACATATATCAAAGAATCCATATAAAAATGTATTGCAACAATTTCCAAGATTTCATCAAAGTAAACTGCTGTCAGGCCAAGCCCAGCTGTGCAATGTACAACACGGGTTAACTTACGCTTTAACATTTTTACAGCAACTTTCATGACAGGCTGTGAGCGACTTAAGCCGTATGCAGTTCCTTCAACTACCTTTCCAAAGGCCCCAGACCCAAGAATTCGCCCTTAAAAAAGCACAAGGAATATAATAATTAATGTGACATGAAGAATTTTATCATGAAAACAGCATGGTTCTGGTCAATATCAAAAACTACCAGAGCTGACAGAACAAGGGAGTCAGGATGGTCAAATGCCATTTCAGATGGTAAATTATGTTTGCATATTTGTTTTTTTTTAAAGTATGTGTGATGGCCTACTTTATATTCTAACTTTCTAAGAGCAATAGTGGTTTTCATCCACCTAGAAACTAAATTTATCTAACACTAAGGCCCGAATTTTCCCTACCTGGACAGGTTCAGTGCAGGCGGTGGCCATGGTGGGTCGTGACCCCGTTGCTGGCTCCATCCCACTCCACAGAACAACTTTATGTTAATAGAGACTATTAAGCCCTCCCAGCGCGTTACATGGCCCAATTAAATGGTGTGGGTCTGGTGATGTCATTCATGATGCGTTTTCAGCCAGTATCTTTAAAGGGGCCATGACTACATTACATTTGAAGGTTAATGTAACATAGTGCTGTCAGTGCATTACAGCATTGGAGTGCTGCAAACACTTTGACCATGACTGCACAGAGGCAGAGGGCTGCACCCAGGTTCTCCAACGACTCCCTCCATATGCTTATGGTGGGAATCAGAGCACACAGGGACATCCTCTTTCTTTCCAATGGGTGGAAGAGAACTCCCCAGGAGACCAAAACACCCTGGTTGGAGATTGCAGAAGAGGTCACCAGTAGGGATGTGGTCAAGTGGACCTGGGTGCAGTGCTGCAAACGTTTCAATGATCTCATTAGATCAGGAAACGTGAGTACAAAGCCACACTCTACTTCATCCTGCTGTGCCTCTCATCACATCCCCATCACTCTGACTTCCCAACTCTACTCCTGCACATCCTTACTCACACCAACTTACCTTGCACCTCCACCCATCCCTTTCTCTCTATCTACATTATCACATCCCCATCTTACTAGCCACCCCTCACACTCACCCTCATCCTAGTGCAATCATACCAACTAACAACACACAAAGAGGCCACTTGGCTTTGGCACCCATTCCATCATAGTCTCCCTCTAAAGATATAACCCATCAATTCCTTACACTCATTCCATCACTCTCACTCAACCTTCTCTTCCTTCCCTCCTTGCAGGAAAAGAGAGCCTAAAATAAGAGGGAGAGGGGGAGAACCGGTGGTGGCCCTCCATCATTTGCAAACCTTACAATAGCAGAGGAGGCTGCTTTAGAAATATCTGGAGTCGCCAAGCAGCTGGAGGTGGGAGACAGAGAGGGGGACATCTCAGCAACCTGGTGACAGAATTACATCTCATACAGCCACATGGCATACATCAGCCACTCATATGGTGACTGATGTCAGCAGCCATTGAATGGTCACCATGTGCATAATGGTATCTGTACCTATTCTTCATATGACATATCGAACTCATCTCTTTACTCTCCCACAGGTCCATCAAGAGCCCCCCGCCCCCACTGTCCGGCTGGAGGAGGAATACAACTCCTCAGAAGAGCCTCCAGCCTCTGAGGGTGCACCATCACCTGACATAAGCGCACCCAGCACCAACACAGATACGCACACCTCGGTGGGTCCCACGCAAGATAAGGTAGTGTTGTCACCTGGTATCTCAACTCACAAGTGAGCAAGAGCAGATGGTGGAGACAGGGACAGCAGTAGAGACTCCTCGCCAGAGGGCGCAGGATTTTCCTAGCTCTGCTGAGCTGTATGCAGGTGCTGAGCTGCATGCAGGTGCTGAGCCTCGGGCCATCAAGAAAGAGGGCGATCCTGGAGGTGCAGGAAGAAATGCAGGGGGCTCTGACAGGTTTTGCGAGTGCAATGTCTGCAAATGTTCAGAGAATGGAGGAGTCCATCTCCAACATGAGCACCACTGTGTCGCAGGCGATGGTGACTGTTGGCTCCTCCATGGATAGGATGGCCACCTGCATGGAGCAGCTAATGCGCCACTCACAGGAGCACATGGTCTCTATGGAGAATAGTTGGCAGAGGCTCATAGACCTCCTCTCTAGGAGGGATGTCAGTGTAGACGTGGGTCCTCATGGCCCCACTGATGTGCAGCAAGGTGCTCTCCAGCGCCTTGGCAGCAGGGAAGTGGGCAGCCTGTCTCTACCTCTGCTGAAGCCACAGGGGTAGCACCTTGCAGAAGCACACGGAAGAGAAAGATGAAACACAAGTAGATTCACAAGGGTAGCCACTTGGGTGTTTGATCCAATTTTTATGTAAAGGTTCCATTAATGTGCTGTCAAACATAAAAATCTTTATTTTCACCACTTTCTCCTCTTGGACACATTTGTGTGCACCTTTGGAAGTGACTTAGTGAGTTGCAGTGAATGGTGAGACATAACAGTACCTCCAGCAATGGTGATGAGTGTGAAAGGAATGGCTTGGTCATTGTAGGGATGATTTATGGTGCTGGTGTGGGGTGGTGCCAACCTGGCGCATCATGTGGCAGCCATATGGGTGCACAGCATCAAGTTAAGTAAATCTGGCCATGATGAGGCCATCCCAGGCCTCCCGGGCAGCAATGTGCTTGGGTGCTGATGCCCTCTGTCCTGTGCAGCATCAGGTGATTGCGGAGAAGGTTGATGGTATTGTTGGTGCTGCTGGTGTTGGGGATCATCGTGGTCAGATTCTGAGGACCAAGGTGAGACAGTATAAACGGCAGCCATGTTGATGGAATAGATGGCAGATGAAGTACAGATGATAGTAGCACTCGGTCAATGGTGAGAGAGTTCTTCCAATGAGGTGACACTGGATGGAGACTTTCATGGAAACACTTGCAGCCTGCAGAATCTGTGCTGGGAATGCAGTGAGCAACAGCTTCTGCCTGAGAAAAGTGATCAGCTGTGAAGTGGGAGCTTTTACTGTACATTTCATGCTGTCAACTAATTAGCTGAAGCAATGGCCACAGAACTCCCGCCTCAGGTTGACAGACGTGGTTCACAAGCAGCATGGTTCGCGTGGCCATCCAGGTAAATTTAAAAGGTATGGTTAAAAAGACGCTTAAGGGTCTGAGAACAAGCTAATAATCCTTTAAATTGGGTCACCGAGGGAAAGGCACGTGGGGCAGGATGACGGCGGGTTCCCGACCCGCTCCCAAAAATATCAACTTTCCCACCTGACCTGCCTGCAATCGTGTCCGCAACCACCCCAGAAAATTCTGGCCAAGAGTACCATAAAGACCAATTAGGTTGGGGTGCCAGCTGTTGTTTCCTATAGTTCTACTTTATCATTGTTACCATTAGGTAATTACAGGAGGATTATATGGTGTCAATGGCAGAAGCACTGTATAAAAAGAAAGGAAGCAATTGCATTTATATAGCGTCTTTCACGACGTCCCAAAGTGCTTTACAGCTAATGAAATACTTTTGAAGTGTAGTCAGTGTTATAAAGTGGGAAATGCGGCAGCCAATTTGTGCACAACAAGCTCCCACAAACAGCAATGAGATGATGACCAGATAATCTGTTTCAATGATGTTGGTTGAGGGATTGGCCAGGACACCAGGGAGAACTCCCCAGCTTGACTTTGATGCTATGGGATCTTTTACGCCCACCTGAGAGGGCAGACGGGGCCTCAGTTTAATGTCTGATCCTAAAGACAGCCCCTTCGACAGTTTCAGCCTGGATTTTGTGCTCAAATCTCTGGAGTGGGACTTGAACCCACAACTTTCTGACTCAGAGACAAGAGTGCTACCACTGAGCCAAGGCTGAAAGAAGTGCAAAGGGCATTTGACTCAAAAGGGTTAAGTGGCATTCTGCATTATAGTTCAACATCCTGTTACCTTACATTTGAGCAATTGTAGTTAGTAGCTAGTAGGATTTGTATTTAAACCAGAATGCCTCTGAGCTCCAACGCAATGAAGACTTACCAAGGACAAGTCCATCCCTAGGAAACTCCCATCTTGTATCATAGGGAAGTTGCATGGGGTCAACATAAATATATTCATGCCCATCTGGACTTATGGATTCAATGACTCTCCATCTTATCTCATATCTTGGTTTCTATACAAAACAATACATCAATATTTTACATTATTGGAATGAGATCATCCTTTTCTTCCGTCTTAAGCAGACTATATTTTAAAGATCTCTTAGAATGTATCTACTTTGCACCATTAAGTTTATTTATATTAATTAACGCCATCAATGTCCTGGATTGCCATCAAATTACCTGGGAATAAAAAAATTCCAATAAAACACGATTACATCTTTTCGGAATACAAATTGTATGGGATTATATTAGGCTGCTGTAGGAATCATGCAAAAGAATCCTAAAAAATATATCGTGGGACAGCAAATGTTGGCGTTTTTGCTGAGATCCGACTACTCCAGATCTCCAATGCTGATGCTGCCAAATTTGTGAGGTAAAGGACAGCTCCCCCATGATATAAATGCCTTCAGTGGTTTTGGGGCATTCTCTCTGTTGGGAAGTCCACCTGAGCAGGCCCAAAATATGGGAGGGGGTGGTTGGTCCCCTCCGGAAACATTTTGTAGCTGCCTCTGTGGTCCCCTTTGTAATGGGACCATCATGAAATCATTATATTTAAAAAAAAATCTTCAGGTTTGCAGGTTCTGAACTAGACCCCCAGGTGGGGCACACATCTACCCCTTGGTTGGCCAGTACACCCGATCTCACCAGGTGCTCCTGTACTAACCACATGCCAGGTCCCATAGAAGGGCCTGGGTACGGGAACTCCAATGTTCAGAATTCCCACCCCCCCTTACTTTGATGAGGCAGAGGTTCCATCCCCACAAAGCCATCCTGGAAAATTGAGTGCAAGTCCAGGACCCCGCATATCCAAGTCCCAGCTGAATCCCAATGAAATTACCACAGATGACCACCAAAATGGTTGTGGATTTACAGGTCTTGTATTCCTTCAGAATTCTGATCTGTTCTGTATTCTTGCATTCATTACTTTTATTAAGTTTAAACTCACATTTTTCTCCTCATATTCGTCCTTTTTCTCCTCAAAGACTATAAATACTAAATGTTCCCAGAAGAAGGGCAGGAGAATGTGCTGCTGGTGCTATCAGCTCCATCATGACTAGCTGGGGAGAGCTAGGTTGGCCCAAAACTATCTATTTATCTTCCCTACAAAATCAATCTATTTTTTTGCAAGGTGCTGCCATCCAATGGTGCAGCGGGACCTGACAGAGCTCCCGTTGGTATTGAAACTTCAAGGGGTAAACAGGTCTAAGTCTCAGGCCTTTGGTCTTCAGACTGGGGGTTTTATGCTCAACTTCTTGAGTTAACTTGCTTTTCACATTTAAAAAAATCACTTGGGTCTTTTTGAAAAAGGTGTATGTTTCTGCCAAAGGATACACTTAGATTTTTTTTTAAATTTGTTTCAATTGCATTTTAGGAATTTTAACATTAATGGACTTGCGAAATTTATTTCTTACCTGTTTCCAAACTACAACGAGCACTATCAGAGAAATGATCACGATAACCAGCAGCACCAAAACTGCTGCAGCCACAGTCAATTCAGAATGTAAATCTGAAAATAATTTTTAAAAGACTGTTATTCCAAAAGTAATCATATTGTATTTATGCTTTTGATGGAAAATTTTCAGCGGTAAATCTATGGGGTCTTGCTTTCAGTGTAAAACCCTCTTATGGACTTCATAGCGCTAGTCCTTAACAGCTATCTTACTTTACAGAGCAATTGTCAGATGATGGGCTCCCCACGGAGCTCTGGAGCTGGACGCTTCATTCAAGTGAAATCAGAATGGATGCACTCAAATAACATCAGGGAGAGATTCCTTGTGAATCATGTTTACTAACTGCCATTGAATCCCCTCTACGTTGCTCTAGTCACAGACAAATTGCAATTGACTGTGTTTTTGTATTTAGCAAAGACTGCCCTGATTTGTTATGAAGGCAGCAAATTCAGCAGGGATTGCACTAAAAAGCCAAAGTTATCTGTTGCTTGGTTTGTCGAAAGACTAACTATACAGAAATTGGTGCTGGCCAGTGAGTTCAAGAGTTCCTTGCTCGATAGTGGTGTGTGCTTGAAGGAATTATCCTTCTCTGGGCTTTAAAAAGGTGATCTTCAGCTGATAAAGTACAGTGGCTGTTGATGGCTAACACTGTGGGACGTATAGTCAATACATATTTCACGTTGAAAGTACTTGTTGTTACCTTCTTTTAAGATGATGGGGGTTATCTTCCAGTTATCAATAAATTCACTGCCAGATAGAAAATCGGATGTTGGACAGAATCTGAGTTGTGGGTGATTTTCCGACAACCAAAACTCAAACACGTTCGATATTTATTTGGACAGAATGGCTTTTCAAATCCATTAATTTGGCCTGTTACTTGGAAGAGAATTTAATGAACTTTGAGTCAATGGGCCATGACTTTATCCTACTAGTGGAATTTAGCCTACCCAATTCTGGTTCAAGAATGGGGCAATGTGTCATATTGCTGATTTTCAAACTGTTTTTGAGGAGACCACAACAGATTATTTTGAGGAAGAGTATAAGATGCCAGAGGTCCCATGATGGGGGTAGGTGTTTCCAGGTAGATAATTATCCAGGTTCAAGGATTTATAGGCCAACAAAATTGAGGCATTGCCAGACTGGGAGCCATCGTAGGTCAGCGAGCTCAGGGGTACTGTGTGAACAGGACTTGGTGTGAGTTAGTATATATATGGATGAGATCAAGTGTAATAACTTGTCCAGTGGACAGAATGTAATCTCTTGATTATTTTAAAGACCTCAAACAAATCCCCTAAAAGTCAATGCTTTGCCAGAGTAAATAAAAGCCCCAGTTCATTAAACCTATTATAACGAACAGCCCTTAAAATAGATATCAATGAATCATGCTGCAATAGTCTTTATTGAAAGGCATTATGCCACACACAGGTCCATTCCCACAGTGAATCTAGATTCTTTGTATGGGATAGAATAGAAACCATTACTTACTGTGAGCCACCAGTTTGACTTCACGTGCAACGACTGCAAGCTCATTCTTTGCAATGCATTTCACAGCCACTGTGTTATCGACTTTCTGAAAAGTCAGTTTGCTTTCCACAGTATTTTTCTTTGTCTGACGGGTCTCAATGCTGATCTCACTTGAATTGTTGTGGAGGACATTCCACAGCATGGAGTCATTTGCACACCTATGGGAAGGTATAAAAGTTAAGGGTTGTTTTCAGTTCATTACCCTTCGACAATAAAACCTGGCTCGATAGAGGCAATAAGGGAAATATTTTACTCAGCTGCACCTTGTTATTTGGATTCCGACAGAAGTGAAAATGAATAGAACTGTAAATATTTATTCAAAGTAAGTAGTTTCCTCACTTAAGTAGGCTGCATGATTGAATGATTAAGTCCTCACTTTTTTAGGTCGGTACAAATCAGCCATTCGACCTCTGGGCTGGGTGTCCCATCTGCAGAACATGAAACTATCTGGCCACTCGCAGAACCATGGTGAAGGTCAACAAGATTGATGATTTTTGCTGGCACTGTAAAAGAAAATAGAAAAAGACATAAAAACTTGATCTGTGCTTGTCTGCCAAAAATAATAGGAGAGATAGCAATTTTCAAAATATTCTGCACAGGCATCAAGGGGTATGGGGCGAAAGAGGGAATATGGTATTCAGATAGAGGATCAGCCATGATCGTGTTGAATGGTGGAGCAGGCTCGAAGGGCTGAATGGCCTACTCCTGCTCCTATTTTTCTATGTTTCTATACAGGCATTACTAAAGATATAGACAACACAATGTATTTCCCAATTATTACACTCAGTTAAAAGGCCTATACAGAGACTTAAAATATCAGGCATCTCACACAAGGATCAAGTAAGTCAGAGGGCTCGCATTTCCAAGCCCCGTGGAGGCGGGTTTGGAGGCGGGAGTGGGGGGAAAATTGCAGATTCGGGGGGCACGAACCCTTCCCGCCCCCAACCCACCTCCATGCCCATTTCCCAGGAGGCGGGTACCCGACCTGTGCTGGGAGCCGCCTCCCCGAGGCGGGAAGGGGATTAGTGCCAATTAACTGCCTGTTAACAGGTAGTTAATAGGCAGTTTTTGGCCTAATCCCTATTTTTAGCCCTGAAGTGTGGGCTGCCCGATGACTCCAAACCACGCCAAGTTAGCGAGGTGGACCGTCGGGCTGAAGGGCTTGGAGGGTTCGAGATGTCCGATGTTTAGGTGAGTGATGGGTGCATGAGTGCAGAGGTAAGTGTGTTTGGTGTGTGTAAAGTGTTTAAATAAGTTTTACTTACCTTTACTTACTAATGCAGGCTTCCTTCCTTCAGGTCTCGGGAGTCCCTCATCTCACCGGCACAGAAAGCAGAATGGCCGCGAGCTGTCAAAAGCTGCAGCCTTCTGCTTTCTGTTCTGGAGAGATTTCTAACTGAGTCTGTGTAGAAGGACTCAAGTTAGAAGTCAGATTGTCAGTGTTTGACAGCTTCACAGAGCTGTCAAACGCTGATATTTCATCTATCAAAAGCTCTTGACAGATGAAATATCAGCATTTGACAGCTCTGTGAAGCTGTCAAAAGCTCTTGACAGATGAAATGTCAATCCCTGACATCACCTGTAACCGGGTGTCCCTTAATTGGCCTGCTGAGCCCGCTGGGCGGGCTCAACAAGGTCAATCAAAGGAAAATCACGTGGGTTGGCCACAAATCAATGGAGGCGGGACTACAACCCCAAAAAGTGGGAGTCCTGCCTCCATCACGTCCCCATTGACAAAATCCAGCCCAGAATGTCTAAAGTCCCAGATCATTAATAAAATAAAACCCTTGTCACATTTTATTCTTTACTTGAAAGAGAATCTGTTTAAATGGCTAAAGAAAGTGAAAAGATAGATTAGCATGAGATCAATTTTCAGAACTAACCAGTGGACTCACCGAGGTCGATCTTAACCCTACCTGCCTGGCAGAAACTGGGAAGGTGGGCAGTTAAAACTGAGCAAGTCAGTTACCTGTTCGGCACTTGCCTCTTTCCTGCCACCTGTGAGCTTAACCTGCAGGGTTAAGCAGGTGGGGGCCTCGTGAATTCATATTAATCAGGGATAGGACCCTGATTGTATTTTAACCTGGATCTGAGTGGGAAAGCTGCCACGGCTTGCCCACCAGCTGAAAACAGGTCAGGAGCTGTCAGGAAGGACAAAGGAAAAGGTCCAAGGTTAGTGAAAAACTTTTTTTTGTGTGGTCTGGAGGAACAGGAGTGCTCCTCCAGGCCCCACAAGGAAAGTCGCAGCCTCCACTGCCCCGGATAACCCCCAACCCTCCTGTGGGTCCCTCTGAAACCCCTTCCCTTCGGCTTACCTGCTTGCCAACAAGCCTTCCTTTGGTGCCGGCTGTTTCAGGCAGGCAGCTGACCAGTGGCATGTAGATGAGGCCCGGTGGTTAAAATTTCCTGGGCCTCAAACTTAGGCCAGCAAAAGCGTTTTGCACTCACCCCGCCTCCGCCTACCTGAAATCTGCTGGGGGTTAAAATCAATCCCGCCATTTCTGAAGAATGGCCTATAACCAAAACATTAACTTGCTCCTTCTCTTTTGAGATGCTGGTGGACCAGCTGTATATTTCCAGCATTTGGCAATTTATTTAAGATTTTCAGCATGATTCAATTGTGCTTTAAATCTTTTAAGTTTGGAAGCACCACTACCTCAAATAGCCCCTATAACATAATATTGCAAAGAAGTGCTAAAGCAGAAACGTACAGGTACTACAAATATTGGCTACAGGACACAATGGAGCTTGTGGACTTACCTTTAACCTGTAAGTAGAATGTGTAAGTGGTACTATTATCTTCATTTTCAACAACAATGGTGTAAGCCCCACTGTCTTGTTTCTTTGCACGAATCAGGGTCAGATTACTTTGATACCTGGAAAAAGTCACCAGAAAAATAGCAAGTAGGGAGTCAGTAAATGGAGGTGGCATTAAATGTTTCACTTTCTTAAACCTTTGTGAACTGAAAGACTTTTAGTTTAGAGTGACCGCAGGACATAATCATTGTTTCAATGTAAGAAAACGGGGCAGCTAATTTGCACACAACAAGATCCCACAAAGAGCAATCCCACAAAGAGCAATCCCACAAAGAGCAATCCCACAAAGATCAGATCATCTGTTTTTAGGTGTTGTTGGCTGAGGGATAAATGTTAACAAGGAGAATTTCCTGCTTCACTTCAAAATAGTGCTATTGGATCTTTTACGTCCACCTGAGAGAGCAGATGGGGCCTCAGTTTAACATCTTATCTGAAATACGGCACCGCCCACAGTACAGCACTCCCTCAGTACTGCACTGAACTGTCCACCTAGATTATGTGTTGAAGTATCTGCAATGGAGCTTGAACCCATGACCTTCTGACTCCGAGGCGAGAGTGGTATCACTGAACCACGACTGATGTCTGAGGTACGGAACTGCACGTTTGTCTGCTTCCTCCAAACATATGTACCATTAACTATAAAAGGAACGGCCAATGACGCATCCCCAAACTGACAGAGGGATAGAGGAAGCACCGCAGAAGAAGCGTCCATTCTTCCTCCATTGGAATTTGCTGTGGCTGCTTCCAGGGTTGCAGAAACCCAACAGAGACGGGGTCTGTCCCAATTTCCTGTTCCCCCCCCGCCGCCCCACTGCCTAAAGCTTGCTTCTGCCCCAAGAAGGAATAGAAGTTCTAGACTGTATTTTTTTCTAACCTGGTATTACAGAAAAACATAATACTGAAAAATTACACAGTAGTAAATGAAGATGGTGATAGCTGTTTAATACACAATTCTTTGTACTGTTGAGTATTGCTCTTATCAGTGATGTAGAAGATAAATACTTTTGTATGGATTTCTTCCAACAAGTGTGTCATGTGTGGTCGACTATATATTGGACTAGTGCTGTGGTGTGCATTCTGCTTTACCTGATTTCCTGGGTTTTTACTGTGTTGATCATCATTTCGTTGTTATCCTCATGCAGGGTGACATTGTCTTTCAGCCACCATACAGTGGGTTCTGGGTAAGCCTCGATGTTGACCACAAACTGCTTGACTTCATGTAGGTCTGCAAACTCTTTTGTTCCATAGTTGGGATCCAAATTGATAAAACCTTTCTCTGGGAATGAGAACAAAAGAATGGCAAGTAAATTGCATCAGCCCTGAAAGATGTATTGTAATTCTCAGCAATATGGTTACCATTTTTAGACTGAGGATCTAGTGACCTCTACGAGCTACCATTTTTTAGCTTCAAAGGCAGAATTACAGTAAGACTCCCCATTAAGAAATACATTTTGCACCTTTGGTACTCACTAACTCCTTCAGAAATTCCTTAATCCACCACTGCAAAAAAATACACTTTTGTGCAGTTTTGTTTCTTCCCTCTAGCACATCTAATATAACATTAGCTATGAATTCACCTTAAGCTCATGTCGCATTGCATTCTCATTGAAATAAAGAAAGACGTGCATTTATATAGTGACTTTCACAACCTCAAGACATCCCAAAGATCATTACAGCCAATTAAGTACTTTTCAAATGTAGTCACTGTTGCAATGTAGAAAACGCGGTAGCCAATTTGCATACAACAACAACAACTTGTATTTATATAGCGCCTTTAATGTAGTAAAAACATCCCAAGGTGCTTCACAGGTGTTTTTGTAAAACAATATTTGACTTCGAGCCACATAAGGAGAAATTAGGGCAGATGAAAGAGGTAGGTTTTAAGGAGCAGTCAATCGGTGTAGAGAGAAGAAATGGCTGGGATTCTTTGATATCCTCCACATGCCCATTCAGTAGTCAGTACCCCAAATTAGCACAGGTCTCAGCCCCAAGTCTAAGGGGGGGTGAATCCAATATATTTTGGAACATTAAGTGAAACATTTGGTAATCATACAATAAAGCGCTTATGTGACAGGTGACAATATATTAGAAAACTTTTTAAAGGGAACCTATTGTACGTGTGTATGTTTGAGCACATGCACCAGAATAAAAATAGAAAAATAGACAAATACATGTTAATTTATACGTACCACTAACATGGATGTGGACCTGCTTTAATCGGTTGGTATCTTGAGTTGCATGTAACACGGAACATTCATAGACTCCAGCATCTTCCAACGTGGCTTCCTCAATTTGCAGGGTCTTCATTATTTTTAAGCTTGGTTGTCTTACTTCCTTAAGAACTTGATGTGCCTCAGTTCCCCTCTGTAGTGAAACAAGGAATTTGTGTGAAGGACTATGATTTCTCCTAGTTTTGTCTTTTAGAATTAACAGTCTTACAACAATACAAAACAGTTAGCAACAGGGAAGATTTGAGAACTCTTAGGCTGCACTTACATACCAACATTAGTGTTACAGCAAAAAGGTTTCCATTTCAGGGCAACACTAAAGTTGGTGTGTAAGCAAGGATTTTCCCAAGTGATCTCACCATGGATTGCACTAGAACAGTAGAATTGAAACCACTAGTAGCTACGGGTTTCACATCCAAACTGCAGATCCAAAACCACAGTTTGAACAAGGTCTTCTGCAGTCAATAGTGCAGAGTTGTAGGTAGAGTTTGCATTTCCTATTTATAGAGGTGGTAGAAAAGTTTAACTTTCTTTTTAAAAATGTGTTCATAGGATGCGGGCGACGCTGGCATGGCTGCATTTATTGTCCATCTCTAGATGCCCTAAGGTGGTGTTGGGCCATCTCCTTGAACCATTGCAATCCTTGTGGTGAAGGTGCTCCCACAATGTGTTAGGTAGGGAATTCCAGGACACTGACCCAATGACGAAGGAACAGTCCATGTTTAAGGTGGTGTGTGACTTGGAGGAGATGATGTACCCATGGCATTGCTGCTCTTGTTCTCAGTGACAGAGTTCACAGGGGAGGGAAGTGCTATCAAAGTATCTCTCCTCAAACCACATATCAATTTAGATTGGCAAATTTACTTTTTTTAATAATAAGTGTTTTGCTGTACTTCAGTGGTCAGTTATAAGAAATATGATGGTGCCGTGATGTCAGAAAATAGTACCAATTAAAACCATTGTAAACGCCAGGCAATAAAGATCAGGTTTGGAAGAGCCAGTGTAATTTAGTTCTCAAAACCCAAAGTAAACTCAGGAGTGATGCACTTTCAATTCACATAGCAGAGTATAAATACATCCTTAGAAATGTTTGAACAGATCCAAGCTTCAGTCCATTCAGTGAAAAAATGTATACAATTTGTCTTCTAATTCAGGGGCAGCTGTCCTGATACATCCTTCAACATTCTGATACAACATTCAACTGTGCATAATACAGTTCTGACAGATTATTTTGATTTTAGACTTCCCTCATTTTTTTTTAAATTCGCTTATGAGATCTGGGCGTCGCTGGCAAGGCCAGCATTTATTGCCCATCCATAATTGCCCTTGAGAAGGTGGTGGTGAGCAGCCTTCTTGAATCGCTGCAGTCTGTGTGGTGAAGTTACTCCCACAGTGTTGTTAGGTAGGGAGTTCCAGGATTTTGACCCAGCGATGATGAAGGATCGGCGATATACTTCTAAGTAGGATGGTGTGTGACTTGGCGGGGAACTTGGAGGTGGTGGCGTCTCATTATGTATTTTGTCTGCAATGGTTTTGGAGTTCAGAATGGTGGACTAACACCAAAGGATATCACTTTATTATGGCACTACTTTCAACCATTGTGAGCTGTATCTCCTGGCCAGAAATAATCCTTCTCTATTCAAATTTCAATTAACTGGCAAAAAAGCGTTTAAAATCAGAAACCCACCAGTGCAGAAGCATACACAAACAAAATGAAGATGGGGATGTTTTGTTGAAGCTCAGAAACATTACTACTTCACAGCTCCTGCACCATCCATAGGACGTGAACATCTGACCATAACTGTCTTGGTATTTCCTTGTTCGTATGCCTTCATGATGCCACACGTAAATAGAGGAGGCCCTCTGCTTCTTTTATTTTGTGAAATTTTAATAACTCTTTTTAGTTCACCATTGTTTAAGATAATTGCCAAAAGAACCAGAGGGGAGATGAGGATAATTTCTATTTTTACACAGCGAGTGTTATGATCTGGAATGCACTGCCTGAAAGGGTGCTGGAAGCAGATTCAACAGTAATTTTCAAAAGGGAAATGGATATATACTTGAAAAAGAAAAGAATTGCAGGGCTATGGGAAAAGAGCAGGGGAATGGGACAAATTGGATAACTCTTTCAAAGAGCTGGCACAGGCACGGTGGGTAGAATGGCCTCCTATTATGCTGTATGATTCTATGATTGTATTAACAAAACACCAACCCAATCTCAATCTGGTGACATTTAAACAACTTATGAACGCCATGCTGTTGAAATATCTCGGTGCGCTATTTCTAGTGCACTGGTTACTGTGACATTGTTAAAATAAAGTGCACAATCATTTGACAAGATTGCATTAGTCAGTGTACTGAAAACAGTGCACAAAGTCATTGCAACCCAGAATACACCATACATTTTGATACGCCAGCATCATGTAGTCATATCCACTGATTGCTTAAATATCATAATACATGGAAATCTATGCAATAACTTATCTTCGGGTCTACATCATCATGTTCTGCTAAAATATTAGTTGCACCATGAAAATATTACACTTCCATTATATTCAACAGATAAACACTATTCTTCCAAAAGTTGATTCCACATGAGGAAACAAAGTAAGCCAAGAAAAAAAGGACATCAGTTTTACTTACAGTTTTTCCTGGGTAATTCCAGTTGATATTCACCACTTCATTATCCATTACTAGACAAGTCACAAAGATGGGTTCACCCACTTTCACTACCGTTTTAAGAGCTTCTATTTCAACTTTAAGGTCCTTAGCCACTAAAACATAAGGTACAAGAAGATAATGTTAAAATCCATCTCAGTGGGAACAGATTTAATAACACTTTTAATTTATCAATACCAACAGGCTGTTCAGAAATGAAAAAGATATAATTTAATGTTTTTAATAAATGATTCTGTTTGTTATTTGTAACAAAATTGTAGAATACATTTATGATTTTACTACAAATGGCAAAAAGAGAACACCTTCCCCCTTAATATCATCAGAAAGAGTAAAGACATTCTCAATATTACAATGAAAAGAAATTCTAAAGTAAAATGTCATTTTATAGCCCGATAGCATCCCTAATTAAATTACATTGTAGAGTAACAAAAATATAGGAAATAATAACAAGTTATGTATTTGGTGTTTTATGCTGGTTGATCATTATCCAATTATACTGTGCCAATTATGTCATTTACCATTTAATATCAAGATGTCAAAATCACCATAAATAGTCTTCTAATTTAAACTTCCTTGATCTTTCAAAGGTTATAAAGTTAAGTATTAATCACCAAAAGGTAACATAGTACTAACTATCTTTAATGGACTTGACATTTAGTCACCAGAGGAACAGTTTATTGCCTCATTAAGTTATCATATAATTATATACACAGGGTTGTGATGGGGACTAAGTGGCATAATGTGCTTGCACCATGCAACCTAGGTTTGAAATAAGTCCAGACCAATAGAATGAAAATCTCTTCTATTTTTTCACTGTAAGGGACTAATGTGAAATTGGTCTAGGCAAGCTCCGCTCAGTTCCTAATCAGTATGGGCATCACTAACCACAATTTGGCAATCTCACTCAGAGAGGCTAAAAGGAGAAGATGGGTGGTGTGTGAGAAAATTTACACTAATACAGCAGACAGCATTCTCCCGAGGCTTTGGTTAGGGCACATTGTTGGACAGAGTACAGGGAGCTCATGCTGTATCTGTCTGCACTATGCCTGGCTTAGGTGGGCTTAATACTCAACACTGATATCACTTACATTAAAAGGAAAAGATGTTTGAAAGAAATAACAAAGTTTAACTTTTTTAAAAAGAAAGAGGCATTTGTTTTCAATACCAATAACCTTTCACACTAACTGGTAAAATATTATCTAAATGCATAAACAATATTTCTCTAACTCTGACATGGAGGTTGTTGACTATAGAATTGCTTTATTTTGAATTGATGACAAATAAACTTAATCCCAGAAAGTAGAATTCTGTACATCACAGCTAGTGTTGATCTAATGAAAGACAATAACTTCAAGAGTTACTTCACCTTTAAATGTATTAACAATGTACTCTTCTGATCTGTGCTCCACACCATTGATTGTTGCGATGCAGATGTACGTCCCCTCTTTGAAGAGGCCAATGAATCCTTCTTTATTATTATAGGTGGCAGAGATCATGCTCTTAGTATCCATATTACGCAGGGTGACATGGACATCTGGATCGGACACACGACATGGGATTTCTGCAACCTCACCCTCTGCTGCCATTACTATATTTTCAAAATTTGTTGGCGGGACGAAAGGATAGTCAGGATCTGAAAAAAGACCAATGCATTTAACAATTAACTCCGCTTTGACAGTGTTTGAAAAATGCTAATTTAAAAATGAATTTAGTATAAAGTCTAAATGTAGGTGTGACATACTTTGCAGGATATCACAAAGCATCTCCAATAACCTACATCAAAAAATACTTTAAATGGAATCAGTTTATACCGGAAAGTATTTTCATTTCGCATTAGCGACTTACACGGTTTACACTCTACGTCTGTCACTTATATACTATTACACTGCTTCTGTTAGAACAAGAATTTGGACCCAATGTCCAACATGTTTTCAATAAGAACTATTATGCTGTGCCTTGTTTCCACGACAGAGCTTTTCCTGAAGTAAGTCCAGCATTATTCAATTCCAGAATGAACTTTGGATTACAAAACTTTGTACCAGTGTCGCACTAGAACAAGACGACACCCCAGCGACTTTAGTTAGAGCTTTGGTCACAGAAAGCCAACTAATTCAAATGGCTGAGTGCTTGGCAACTATAAGGTTGTCACATCAACTAATTTCTCTTGGTTTGAATGACTTTCAGCTGCTCTCAGCCAATCTGCAGAAGGGAGGTGCAGCTTAGAGCAAAGGAAAAAGTGATGTCATCCAACTTGTCATTCATATTTTGACTCCTAAGAGCCAACCATAGAGCACCATGGAAAACCTCCAATTCAAACTGTCCACGCCGTCCAGATGGAAGGGTCACAGCTATTACATAAACTAGCGGTGGAGAATGTAACAATCTAATTGGAAGAATTTTGTGCTTTTATGAATAAATCTTTAGAATATGTGAGAATACTTCCGAACCTTCTGTCCTTCTGAAGCTACTGTTGGCTTTTTGAACTGAAGCCTGCATTTCTTAAGTAACAGACATGTGATCCTACAATATATAGCCACGCAATTAGAATGTGAAGTTTTAAAAAAGCCTAAACATTTTAACCTACCCCGCCTGGCGGGAGATTGATGGGATCAGATCACCTATTCTTATTTTTAAAAACTGCTGTTTTTTTGCAGTAGTCAGTGGAGATTCACAAGCAGCTTCAGTAAAGAAAGACTTGCATTTATATAGTGTCTTTCACAACCTGAGGATGTCTCAAAGTGCTTTACAGCCAATGAAGTGCATTTGAAGTGTAGTCACTGTTATAATGGAAACACGGCAGCCAATTTGCACACAGCAAGCTCCCACAATGTGATAATGAACACAAAATCTGTTTTTGTGATGTTGGTTGAGGGATAAATATTGGCCAGGACACCGGGGAAAACTCCCCTGCTCTTCACCAAAATAGTGCCATAGGATCTTTTACATCCACCTTGGAGAGCAGTTGGGGCCTCAGTTTTAATGTCTCATTCAAAAAACGGCAACTCTGACAGTGCAGCACTCCCTCAGTACTGCACTGGAGTGTCAGCCTACATCTTCATGCTCAAGACTCTGGAGTGGGACTATGAACCCACAGCCTTTTGCCTTAGAGGCAAGAGTGCTACCAACTGAGCCACAGTTGACTAGTAGACACAGGATGGGGTGGGCAGGGGGTTGTTGTAACCAGGGGGCATATTGGCAGCACTGGGCAGCCATGGGAAACAGTGATGGCATGGTAGGGACTAGCCATTGATGGCACGGTGGGGACTAGGCATTGTCACCATTGATGGCACGGTGGGGACTAGCCATTGTCACCATTGATGGCATGGTGGGGACTAGCCATTGTCACCATTGATGGCACGGTGGGGACTAGCCATTGTCACCATTGATGGCACGGTGGGGATTAGCCATTGTCACCATTGATGGCACGGTGGAGACTAGCCATTGTCGCCATTGATGGCACGGTGGGGATTAGCCATTGTCACCATTGATGGCACGGTGGGGACAAGCCATTGTCACCATTGATGGCACGGTGGGGACTAGCCATTGTCACCATTGATGGCACGGTGGGGACTAGCCATTGTCACAATTGATTGCAAGGTGGAGACTAGCCATTGTCTCCATTGATGGCATGGTGGGGACTAGCCATTGTCACCATTGATGGCACGGTGGAGACTAGCCATTGTCACCATTGATGGCACGGTGGGGACTAGCCATTGTCACCATTGATGGCACGGTGGGGACTAGCCTTTGTCACCATTGATTGCACGGTGGGGACTAGCCATTGTCACCATTGATTGCACGGAGGAGACTAGCCATTGTCACCATTGATTGCACGGTGGGGACTAGCCATTGTCACCATTGATGGCACGGTGGGGACTAGCCATTGTCACCATTGATGGCACGGTGGGGACTAGCCATTGTCACCATTGATGGCACGGTGGGGACTAGCCATTGTCACCATTGATGGCACGGTGGGGGCTAGCCATTGTCACCATTGATTGCACGGTGGGGACTAGCCATTGTCACCATTGATGGCACGGTGGGGACTAGCCATTGTCACCATTGAGGGCACGGTGGGGACTAGCCATTGTCACCAATGAATGCACGGTGGGGACTAGCCATTGTCACCACTGAATGCACGGTGGGGACTAGCCATTGTCACCATTGATGGCACGGTGGGGACTAGCCATTGTCACCATTGATGGCACGGTGGGGACTAGCCATTGTCACCATTGATGGCACGGTGAGGACTAGCCATTGTCACCATTGATGGCACGGTGGGGACTAGCCATTGTCGCCAATGATGGCATGGTGGGGACTAGCCATTGTCACCATTGATGGCACGGTGGTGACGAGCCATTGTCGCCATTGATGGCACGGTGGGGACTAGCCATTGTCACCATTGATGGCACGGTGGGGACTAGCCATTGTCAACATTGATGGCACGGTGGAGACTAGCCATTGTCACCATTGATGGCATGGTGGGGGCTAGCCATTGTCACCATTGATGGCACGGTGGAGACTAACCATTGTCACCATTGATGACACGGTGGGGACTAGCCATTGTCACCATTGATGGCACGGTGGAGACTAGCCATTGTCACCATTGATGACACGGTGGGGACTAGCCATTGTCACCATTGATGGCACGGTGGAGACTAGCCATTGTCACCACTGATGGCACGGTGGGGACTAGCCATTGTCACCATTGATGGCACGGTGGGGACTAGCCATTGTCACCATTGATGGCACGGTGGGGACTAGCCATTGTCACCATTGATTGCACGGTGGGGACTAGCCATTGTCACCATTGATGGCACGGTGGCGACTAGCCATTGTCACCATTGATGGCATGGTGGGGACTAGCCATTTTCACCATAGATGGCACGGTGGGGACTAGCCATTGTCACCATTGATGGCATGGTGGGGACTAGCCATTGTCACCATTGAGGGCACGGTGGGGACTAGCCATTGTCACCATTGATTGCATGGTGGGGACTAGCCATTGTCACCACTGATTGCACGGTGGGGACTAGCCATTGTCACCACTGATTGCACGGTGGGGACTAGCCATTGTCACCATTGATTGCACGGTGGGGACTAGCCATTGTCACCATTGATTGCACGGTGGGGACAAGCCATTGTCACCATTGATGGCACGGTGGAGACTAGCCATTGTCACCATTGATGGCACGGTGGGGACTAGCCATTGTCACCATTGATGGCACGGTGGGGACTAGCCATTGTCACCATTGATTGCACGGTGGGGACTAGCCAATGTCACCATTGCTGGCATGGTGGGGGCTAGCCATTGTCACCATTGATGGCACGGTGGCGACTAGCCATTGTCACCATTGATGGCATGGTGGAGACTAGCCATTGTCACCATTGATTGCACGGTGGGGACTAGCCATTGTCACCATTGATTGCACGGTGGGGAATAGCCATTGTCACCATTGATGGCATGGTGGCGACTAGCCATTGTCACCATTGATTGCACGGTGGGGACTAGCCATTGTCACCATTGATTGCACGGTGGGGAATAGCCATTGTCACCATTGATGGCACGGTGGGGACTAGCCATTGTCACCATTGATGGCACGGTGGAGACTAGCCATTGTCGCCACTGTTGGCACGGTGGGGACTAGCCATTGTCACGATTGATGGCACGGTGGGGACTAGCCATTGTCACCATTGATGGCATGGTGGGGACTAGCCATTGTCACCATTGATGGCACGGTGGGGACTAGCTATTGTCACCACTGATTGCACGGTGGAGACTAGCCATTGTCACCATTGATGGCACGGTGGGGAATAGCCATTGTCACCATTAATGGCACGGTGGGAACTGGCCATTGTCACCATTGATGGCACAGTGGAGACTAGCCATTGTCACCATTGATGGCACGGTGGGGGCTAGCTATTGTCACCATTGATGGCACGGTGGGGACTAGCCATTGTCACCATTGATGGCACGGTGGGGACTAGCCATTATCACCATTGATGGCACGGTGGGGACTAGCCATTGTCACCATTGATGGCACGGTGGGGACTGACCATTGTCACCATTGATGGCATGGTGGAGACTAGCCATTGTCACCATTGATGGCACGGTGGGGACTAGCCATTGTCACCACTGATTGCACGGTGGGGACGAGCAATTGTCACCATTGATGGCACGGTGGGGACTAGCCATTGTCGCCATTGATGGCACAGTGGGGCTAGCCATTGTCACCATTGATGGCACGGTGGAGACTAGCCATTGTCACCTTTGATGGCACGGTGGGGACTAGCCATTGTCACCATTGATGGCACGGCGGACACTAGCCATTGTCACCATTGATGGCACGGTGGGGACTGGCCATTGTCACCATTGATGGCACAGTGGAGGCTAGCCATTGTCACCATTGATGGCACGGTGGGGACTAGCCATTGTCACCATTGATGGCACGGTGGGGACTAGCCATTGTCACCATTGATTGCACGGTGGGGACTAGCCATTGTCACCATTGATGGCACGGTGGGGACTCGCCATTGTCACCATTGATGGCACGGTGGAGACTAGCCATTGTCATCATTGATGGCACGGTGGTGACTAGCCATTGTCACCATTGATTGCACGGTTGGGACTAGCCATTGTCACCATTGATGGCACGGTGGGAACTAGCCATTGTCACCACTGATTCCACGGTGGGGACTAGCCATTGTCACCATTAATGGCACGGTGGAGACTAGCCATTGTCACCATTGATGGCACGGTGGGGACTAGCCATTGTCACCATTGATGGCACGGTGGGGACTAGCCATTGTCACCATTGATTGCACGGTGGGGACTAGCCATTGTCACCATTGATGGCACGGTGGGGACTAGCCATTGTCACCATTGAGGGCACGGTGGGGACTAGCCATTGTCACCACTGAATGCACGGTGGGGACTAGCCATTGTCACCACTGAATGCACGGTGGGGACTAGCCATTGTCACCATTGATGGCACGGTGGGGATTAGCCATTTTCACCATTGATGGCACGGTGGGGACTAGCCATTGTCACCATTGATGGCACGGTGAGGACTAGCCATTGTCACCATTGATGGCACGGTGGGGACTAGCCATTGTCGCCATTGATGGCATGGTGGGGACTAGCCATTGTCACCATTGATGGCACGGTCGGGACGAGCCATTGTCGCCATTGATGGCACGGTGGGGACCAGCCATTGTCACCATTGATGGCACGGTGGGGACTAGCCATTGTCAACATTGATGGCACGGTGGAGACTAGCCATTGTCACCATTGATGGCATGGTGGGGACTAGCCATTGTCACCATTGATGGCACGGTGGAGACTAACCATTGTCACCATTGATGGCACGGTGGGGACTAGCCATTGTCACCATTGATGGCACGGTGGAGACTAGCCATTGTCACCATTGATGGCACGGTGGAGACTAGCCATTGTCACCATTGATGGCACGGTGGGGATTAGCCATTGTCACCATTGATGGCACGGTGGGGACTAGCCATTGTCACCATTGATGGCACAGTGAGGACTAGCCATTGTCACCATTGATGGCACGGTAGGGACTAGCCATTGTCGCCATTGATGGCATGGTGGGGACTAGCCATTGTCACCATTGATGGCATGGTGGGGACGAGCCATTGTCGCCATTGATGGCACGGTGGGAACTAGCCATTGTCACCATTGATGGCACGGTGGGGACTAGCCATTGTCAACATTGATGGCACGGTGGAGACTAGCCATTGTCACCATTGATGGCATGGTGGGGACTAGCCATTGTCACCATTGATGGCACGGTGGAGACTAACCATTGTCACCATTGATGGCACGGTGGGGACTAGCCATTGTCACCATTGATGGCACGGTGGAGACTAGCCATTGTCACCATTGATGGCACGGTGGAGACTAGCCATTGTCACCATTGATGGCACGGTGGGGATTAGCCATTGTCACCATTGATGGCACGGTGGGGACTAGCCATTGTCACCATTGATGGCACGGTGAGGACTAGCCATTGTCACCATTGATGGCACGGTGGGGACTAGCCATTGTCGCCATTGATGGCATGGTGGGGACTAGCCATTGTCACCATTGATGGCACGGTGGGGACGAGCCATTGTCGCCATTGATGGCACGGTGGGGACTAGCCATTGTCACCATTAATGGCACGGTGGGGACTAGCCATTGTCAGCATTGATGGCACGGTGGAGACTAGCCATTGTCACCATTGATGGCATGGTGGGGACTAGCCATTGTCAACATTGATGGCACGGTGGAGACTAGCCATTGTCACCATTGATGGCATGGTGGGGACTAGCCATTGTCACCATTGATGGCACGGTGGAGACTAACCATTGTCACCATTGATGGCACGGTGGGGACTAGCCATTGTCACCATTGATGGCACGGTGGAGACTAGCCATTGTCACCATTGTTGGCACGGTGGAGACTAGCCATTGTCACCATTGATGGCACGGTGGGGATTAGCCATTGTCACCATTGATGGCACGGTGGGGACTAGCCATTGTCACCATTGATGGCACAGTGAGGACTAGCCATTGTCACCATTGATGGCACGGTAGGGACTAGCCATTGTCGCCATTGATGGCATGGTGGGGACTAGCCATTGTCACCATTGATGGCATGGTGGGGACGAGCCATTGTCGCCATTGATGGCACGGTGGGAACTAGCCATTGTCACCATTGATGGCACGGTGGGGACTAGCCATTGTCAACATTGATGGCACGGTGGAGACTAGCCATTGTCACCATTGATGGCATGGTGGGGACTAGCCATTGTCACCATTGATGGCACGGTGGAGACTAACCATTGTCACCATTGATGGCACGGTGGGGACTAGCCATTGTCACCATTGATGGCACGGTGGAGACTAGCCATTGTCACCATTGATGGCACGGTGGAGACTAGCCATTGTCACCATTGATGGCACGGTGGGGATTAGCCATTGTCACCATTGATGGCACGGTGGGGACTAGCCATTGTCACCATTGATGGCACGGTGAGGACTAGCCATTGTCACCATTGATGGCACGGTGGGGACTAGCCATTGTCGCCATTGATGGCATGGTGGGGACTAGCCATTGTCACCATTGATGGCACGGTGGGGACGAGCCATTGTCGCCATTGATGGCACGGTGGGGACTAGCCATTGTCACCATTAATGGCACGGTGGGGACTAGCCATTGTCAGCATTGATGGCACGGTGGAGACTAGCCATTGTCACCATTGATGGCATGGTGGGGACTAGCCATTGTCACCATTGATGGCACGGTGGAGACTAACCATTGTCACCATTGATGGCACGGTGGGGACTAGCCATTGTCACCATTGATGGCACGGTGGAGACTAGCCATTGTCACCATTGATGGCACGGTGGAGACCAGCCATTATCACCATTGATGGCACGGTGGGGACTAACCATTGCCACCACTGATGGCACGGTGGGGACTAGCCATTGTCACCATTGATGGCACGGTGGGGACTAGCCATTGTCACCATTGATGGCACGGTGGGGACTAGCCATTGTCAGCATTGATTGCACGGTGGAGACTAGCCATTGTCACCATTGATGGCACGGTGGCGACTAGCCATTGTCACCATTGATGGCATGGTGGGGACTAGCCATTTTCACCATAGATGGCACGGTGGGGACTAGCCATTGTCACCATTGATGGCATGGTGGGGACTAGCCATTGTCACCATTGATGGCACGGTGGGGACTAGCCATTGTCACCATTGATTGCTTGGTGGGGACTAGCCATTGTCACCACTGATGGCACGGTGGAGACTAGCCATTGTCACCATTGATGGCACGGTGGAGACTAGCCATTGTCGCCATTGATGGCATGGTGGGGACTAGCCATTGTCACCATTGATGGCACGGTGGGGACGAGCCATTGTCGCCATTGATGGCACGGTGGGGACTAGCCATTGTCACCATTAATGGCACGGTGGGGACTAGCCATTGTCAACATTGATGGCACGGTGGAGACTAGCCATTGTCACCATTGATGGCATGGTGGGGACTAGCTATTGTCACAATTGATGGCACGGTGGAGACTAACCATTGTCACCATTGATGGCACGGTGGGGACTAGCCATTGTCACCATTGATGGCACGGTGGAGACTAGCCATTGTCACCATTGATGGCACGGTGGAGACTAGCCATTGTCACCATTGATGGCACGGTGGGGACTAACCATTGCCACCACTGATGGCACGGTGGGGACAAGCCATTGTCACCATTGATGGCACGGTGGGGACTAGCCATTGTCACCAATGATGGCACGGTGGGGACTAGCCATTGTCACCATTGATTGCACGGTGGAGACTAGCCATTGTCACCATTGATGGCACGGTGGCGACTAGCCATTGTCACCATTGATGGCATGGTGGGGACTAGCCATTTTCACCATAGATGGCACGGTGGGGACTAGCCATTGTCACCATTGATGGCATGGTGGGGACTAGCCATTGTCACCATTGATGGCACGGTGGGGACTAGCCATTGTCACCATTGATTGCATGGTGGGGACTAGCCATTGTCACCACTGATTGCACGGTGGGGACTAGCCATTGTCACCATTAATGGCACGGTGGAGACTAGCCATTGTCACCATTGATGGCACGGTGGGGACTAGCCATTGTCACCATTGATGGCACGGTGGGGACTAGCCATTGTCACCATTGATTGCACGGTGGGGACTAGCCAATGTCACCATTGATGGCACGGTGGGGGCTAGCCATTGTCACCATTTATGGCACGGTGGCGACTAGCCATTGTCACCATTGATGGCATGGTGGAGACTAGCCATTGTCACCATTGATTGCACGGTGGGGACTAGCCATTGTCACCATTGATTGCACGGTGGGGAATAGCCATTGTCGCCATTGATGGCATGGTGGCGACTAGCCATTGTCACCATTGATGGCATGGTGGAGACTAGCCATTGTCACCATTGATTGCACGGTGGGGACTAGCCATTGTCACCATTGATTGCACGGTGGGGAATAGCCATTGTCACCATTGATGGCACGGTGGGGACGAGCCATTGTCACCATTGATGGCACGGTGGAGACTAGCCATTGTCGCCACTGTTGGCACGGTGGGGACTAGCCATTGTCACGATTGATGGCATGGTGGGGACTAGCCATTGTCACCGTTGATGGCATGGTGGGGACTAGCCATTGTCACCATTGATGGCACGGTGGGGACTAGCTATTGTCACCACTGATTGCACGGTGGAGATTAGCCATTGTCACCATTGATGGCACGGTGGGGACTAGCCATTGTCACCATTGATTGCACAGTGGAGACAAGCCATTGTCACCATTGATGGCTCGGTGGGGACTAGCCATTGTCACCATTGATGGCACGGTGGGGGCTAGCCATGGTCACCAGTGATGGCACGGTGGGGACTAGCCATTGTCGCCACTGATTGCACGGTGGAGACTAGCCATTGTCACCATTGATGGCACGGTGGGGAATAGCCATTGTCACCATTGATGGCACGGTGGGGACTGGCCATTGTCACCATTGATGGCACAGTGGAGACTAGCCATTGTCACCATTGATGGCACGGTGGGGGCTAGCTATTGTCACCATTGATGGCACGGTGGGGACTAGCCATTGTCACCATTGATGGCACGGTGGGGACGAGCCATTTTCACCATTGATGGCACGGTGGGGACTAGCCATTGTCACCATTGATGGCACGGTGGGGACTGACCATTGTCACCATTGATGGCATGGTGGAGACTAGCCATTGTCACCATTGATGGCACGGTGGGGACAAGCCATTGTCATCACTGATTGAACGGTGAGGACTAGCAATTGTCACCATTGATGGCACGGTGGGGACTCGCCATTGTCGCCATTGATGGCACAGTGGCGACTAGCCATTGTCACCATTGATGGCACGGTGGAGACTAGCCATTGTCACCTTTGATGGCACAGTGGGGACTAGCCATTGTCACCATTGATGGCACGGTGGAGACTAGCCATTGTCACCATTGATGGCACGGTGGGGACTGGCCATTGTCACCATTGATGGCACAGTGGAGACTAGCCATTGTCACCATTGATGGCACGGTGGGGTCTAGCCATTGTCACCATTGATGGCACGGTGGGGACTAGCCATTGTCACCATTGATTGCACGGTGGGGACTAGCCATTGTCACCATTGATGGCACGGTGGGGACTAGCCTTTGTCACCATTGATGGCACAGTGGAGACTAGCCATTGTCACCATTGATGGCACGGTGGTGACTAGCCATTGCCACCATTGATTGCACGGTTGGGACTAGCCATTGTCACCATTGATGGCACGGTGGGAACTAGCCATTGTCACCACTGATTCCACGGTGGGGACTAGCCATTGTCACCATTAATGGCACGGTGCAGACAAGCCATTGTCACCATTGATGGCACGGTGGGGACTAGCCATTGTCACCATTGATGGCACGGTGGGGACTGACCATTGTCACCATTGATGGCATGGTGGAGACTAGCCATTGTCACCATTGATGGCACGGTGGGGACTAGCCATTGTCACCACTGATTGCACGGTGGGGACTAGCAATTGTCACCATTGATGGCACGGTGGGGACTAGCCATTGTCACCATTGATGGCACGGTGGAGACTAGCCATTGTCACCATTGATGGCACGGTGGGGACTAGCCATTGTCACCATTGATGGCACGGTGGTGACTTGCCATTGTCACCATTGATGGCATGGTGGAGACTAGCCATTGTCACCATTGATGGCACGGTGGGGACTAGCCATTGTCACCATTGATGGCACGGTGGAGACTAGCCATTGTCACCATTGATGGCACGGTGGGGACTAGCCATTGTCACCATTGATGGCACGGTGGGGACTGACCATTGTCACCATTGATGGCATGGTGGAGACTTGCCATTGTCACCATTGATGGCACGGTGGGGACTAGCCATTGTCACCATTGATGGCACGGTGGGGACTAGCTATTGTCACCATTGATTGCACGGTGGGGACTAGCCATTGTCACCACTGATTGCACGGTGGGGACTAGCCATTGTCACCATTGATGGCACGGTGGAGACTAGCCATTGTCACCATTGATGGCATGCTGGGGACTGGCCATTGTCACCATTGATGGCACAGTGGAGACTAGCCATTGTCACCATTGATGGCACGGTGGGGACTAGCCATTGTCACCATTGATGGCACGGTGGGGACTAGCCATTGTCACCATTAATTGCACGGTGGGGACTAGCCATTGTCACCACTGATTGCACGGTGGGGACTAGCCATTGTCACCACTGATTGCACGGTGGGGACTAGCCATTGTCACCATTGATTGCACGGTGGGGACTAGCCATTGTTAGCATTGATTGCAAGGTGGGGACTAGCCATTGTCAGCATTGATTGCACGGTGGAGACTAGCCATTGTCACCATTGATGGCACGGTGGCGACTAGCCATTGTCACCATTGATGGCATGGTGGGGACTAGCCATTTTCACCATAGATGGCACGGTGGGGACTAGCCATTGTCACCATTGATGGCATGGTGGGGACTAGCCATTGTCACCATTGATGGCACGGTGGGGACTAGCCATTGTCACCATTGATTGCTTGGTGGGGACTAGCCATTGTCACCACTGATGGCACGGTGGAGACTAGCCATTGTCACCATTGATGGCACGGTGGAGACTAGCCATTGTCGCCATTGATGGCATGGTGGGGACTAGCCATTGTCACCATTGATGGCACGGTGGGGACGAGCCATTGTCGCCATTGATGGCACGGTGGGGACTAGCCATTGTCACCATTAATGGCACGGTGGGGACTAGCCATTGTCAACATTGATGGCACGGTGGAGACTAGCCATTGTCACCATTGATGGCATGGTGGGGACTAGCTATTGTCACAATTGATGGCACGGTGGAGACTAACCATTGTCACCATTGATGGCACGGTGGGGACTAGCCATTGTCACCATTGATGGCACGGTGGAGACTAGCCATTGTCACCATTGATGGCACGGTGGAGACTAGCCATTGTCACCATTGATGGCACGGTGGGGACTAACCATTGCCACCACTGATGGCACGGTGGGGACTAGCCATTGTCACCATTGATGGCACGGTGGGGACTAGCCATTGTCACCAATGATGGCACGGTGGGGACTAGCCATTGTCACCATTGATTGCACGGTGGAGACTAGCCATTGTCACCATTGATGGCACGGTGGCGACTAGCCATTGTCACCATTGATGGCATGGTGGGGACTAGCCATTTTCACCATAGATGGCACGGTGGGGACTAGCCATTGTCACCATTGATGGCATGGTGGGGACTAGCCATTGTCACCATTGATGGCACGGTGGGGACTAGCCATTGTCACCATTGATTGCATGGTGGGGACTAGCCATTGTCACCACTGATTGCACGGTGGGGACTAGCCATTGTCACCATTAATGGCACGGTGGAGACTAGCCATTGTCACCATTGATGGCACGGTGGGGACTAGCCATTGTCACCATTGATGGCACGGTGGGGACTAGCCATTGTCACCATTGATTGCACGGTGGGGACTAGCCAATGTCACCATTGATGGCACGGTGGGGGCTAGCCATTGTCACCATTGATGGCACGGTGGCGACTAGCCATTGTCACCATTGATGGCATGGTGGAGACTAGCCATTGTCACCATTGATTGCACGGTGGGGACTAGCCATTGTCACCATTGATTGCACGGTGGGGAATAGCCATTGTCGCCATTGATGGCATGGTGGCGACTAGCCATTGTCACCATTGATGGCATGGTGGAGACTAGCCATTGTCACCATTGATTGCACGGTGGGGACTAGCCATTGTCACCATTGATTGCACGGTGGGGAATAGCCATTGTCACCATTGATGGCACGGTGGGGACGAGCCATTGTCACCATTGATGGCACGGTGGAGACTAGCCATTGTCGCCACTGTTGGCACGGTGGGGACTAGCCATTGTCACGATTGATGGCATGGTGGGGACTAGCCATTGTCACCGTTGATGGCATGGTGGGGACTAGCCATTGTCACCATTGATGGCACGGTGGGGACTAGCTATTGTCACCACTGATTGCACGGTGGAGATTAGCCATTGTCACCATTGATGGCACGGTGGGGACTAGCCATTGTCACCATTGATTGCACAGTGGAGACAAGCCATTGTCACCATTGATGGCACGGTGGGGACTAGCCATTGTCACCATTGATGGCACGGTGGGGGCTAGCCATGGTCACCAGTGATGGCACGGTGGGGACTAGCCATTGTCGCCACTGATTGCACGGTGGAGACTAGCCATTGTCACCATTGATGGCACGGTGGGGAATAGCCATTGTCACCATTGATGGCACGGTGGGGACTGGCCATTGTCACCATTGATGGCACAGTGGAGACTAGCCATTGTCACCATTGATGGCACGGTGGGGGCTAGCTATTGTCACCATTGATGGCACGGTGGGGACTAGCCATTGTCACCATTGATGGCACGGTGGGGACGAGCCATTTTCACCATTGATGGCACGGTGGGGACTAGCCATTGTCACCATTGATGGCACGGTGGGGACTGACCATTGTCACCATTGATGGCATGGTGGAGACTAGCCATTGTCACCATTGATGGCACGGTGGGGACAAGCCATTGTCATCACTGATTGAACGGTGAGGACTAGCAATTGTCACCATTGATGGCACGGTGGGGACTCGCCATTGTCGCCATTGATGGCACAGTGGCGACTAGCCATTGTCACCATTGATGGCACGGTGGAGACTAGCCATTGTCACCTTTGATGGCACAGTGGGGACTAGCCATTGTCACCATTGATGGCACGGTGGAGACTAGCCATTGTCACCATTGATGGCACGGTGGGGACTGGCCATTGTCACCATTGATGGCACAGTGGAGACTAGCCATTGTCACCATTGATGGCACGGTGGGGTCTAGCCATTGTCACCATTGATGGCACGGTGGGGACTAGCCATTGTCACCATTGATTGCACGGTGGGGACTAGCCATTGTCACCATTGATGGCACGGTGGGGACTAGCCTTTGTCACCATTGATGGCACAGTGGAGACTAGCCATTGTCACCATTGATGGCACGGTGGTGACTAGCCATTGCCACCATTGATTGCACGGTTGGGACTAGCCATTGTCACCATTGATGGCACGGTGGGAACTAGCCATTGTCACCACTGATTCCACGGTGGGGACTAGCCATTGTCACCATTAATGGCACGGTGCAGACAAGCCATTGTCACCATTGATGGCACGGTGGGGACTAGCCATTGTCACCATTGATGGCACGGTGGGGACTGACCATTGTCACCATTGATGGCATGGTGGAGACTAGCCATTGTCACCATTGATGGCACGGTGGGGACTAGCCATTGTCACCACTGATTGCACGGTGGGGACTAGCAATTGTCACCATTGATGGCACGGTGGGGACTAGCCATTGTCACCATTGATGGCACGGTGGAGACTAGCCATTGTCACCATTGATGGCACGGTGGGGACTAGCCATTGTCACCATTGATGGCACGGTGGTGACTTGCCATTGTCACCATTGATGGCATGGTGGAGACTAGCCATTGTCACCATTGATGGCACGGTGGGGACTAGCCATTGTCACCATTGATGGCACGGTGGAGACTAGCCATTGTCACCATTGATGGCACGGTGGGGACTAGCCATTGTCACCATTGATGGCACGGTGGGGACTGACCATTGTCACCATTGATGGCATGGTGGAGACTTGCCATTGTCACCATTGATGGCACGGTGGGGACTAGCCATTGTCACCATTGATGGCACGGTGGGGACTAGCTATTGTCACCATTGATTGCACGGTGGGGACTAGCCATTGTCACCACTGATTGCACGGTGGGGACTAGCCATTGTCACCATTGATGGCACGGTGGAGACTAGCCATTGTCACCATTGATGGCATGCTGGGGACTGGCCATTGTCACCATTGATGGCACAGTGGAGACTAGCCATTGTCACCATTGATGGCACGGTGGGGACTAGCCATTGTCACCATTGATGGCACGGTGGGGACTAGCCATTGTCACCATTAATTGCACGGTGGGGACTAGCCATTGTCACCACTGATTGCACGGTGGGGACTAGCCATTGTCACCACTGATTGCACGGTGGGGACTAGCCATTGTCACCATTGATTGCACGGTGGGGACTAGCCATTGTTAGCATTGATTGCACGGTGGGGACTAGCCATTGTCACCATTGATGGCACGGTGGAGACTAGCCATTTTCACCATTGATGGCACGGTGGGGACTAGCCATTGTCACCATTGATGGCACGGTGGGGACTAGCCATTTTCACCATTGATGGCACGGTGGGGACTAGCCATTGTCACCATTGATGGCACGGTGAGGACTGACCATTGTCACCATTGATGGCATGGTGGAGACTAGCCATTGTCACCATTGATGGCACGGTGGGGACTAGCCATTGTCACCACTGATTGCACGGTGGGGACTAGCAATTGTCACCATTGATGGCACGGTGGGGACTAGCCATTGACGCCATTGATGGCACAGTGGGGACTAGCCATTGTCACAATTGATGGCACGGTGGAGACTAGCCATTGTCACCTTTGATGGCACGGTGGGGACTAGCCATTGTCACCATTGATGGCACGGTGGAGACTAGCCATTGTCACCATTGATGGCACGGTGGGGACTGGCCATTGTCACCATTGATGGCACAGTGGAGACTAGCCATTGTCACCATTGATGGCACGGTGGGGACTAGCCATTGTCACCATTGATGGCACGGTGGGGACTAGCCATTGTCACCATTGATTGCACGGTGGGGACTAGCCATTGTCACCATTGATGGCACGGTGGGGACTAGCCATTGTCACCATTGATGGCACGGTGGAGACTAGCCATTGTCACCATTGATGGCACGGTGGGGACTAGCCATTGTCACCATTGATTGCACAGTTGGGACTAGCCATTGTCACCATTGATGGCACGGTGGGAACTAGCCATTGTCACCACTGATTCCACGGTGGGGACTAGCCATTGTCACCATTAATGGCACGGTGGAGACTAGCCATTGTCACCATTGATGGCACGGTGGGGACTAGCCATTGTCACCATTGATGGCACGGTGGGGACTGACCATTGTCACCATTGATGGCATGGTGGAGACTAGCCATTGTCACCATTGATGGCACGGTGGGGACGAGCCATTGTCACCACTGATTGCACGGTGGGGACTAGCAATTGCCACCATTGATGGCACGGTGGGGACTAGCCATTGTCACCATTGATGGCACGGTGGAGACTAGCCATTGTCACCATTGATGGCACGGTGGGGACTAGCCATTGTCACCATTGATGGCACGGTGGGGACTAGCCATTGTCACCATTGATGGCATGGTGGAGACTAGCCATTGTCACCATTGATGGCACGGTGGGGACTAGCCATTGTCACCATTGATGGCACGGTGGAGACTAGCCATTGTCACCATTGATGGCACGTTGGGGACTAGCCATTGTCACCATTGATTGCACGGTTGGGACTAGCCATTGTCACCATTGATGGCACGGTGGGGACTAGCCATTGTCACCATTGATGGCACGGTGGGGACTAGCCATTGTCACCATTGATGGCACGGTGGGGACTAGCCATTGTCGGCACGGTGGCGACTAGCCATTGTCACCATTGATTGCACCTTGGGGACTAGCCATTGTCACCACTGATTGCACGGTGGGGACTAGCCATTGTCACCACTGATTGCACGGTGGGGACTAGCCATTGTCACCATTGATTGCACGGTGGGGACTAGCCATTGTTAGCATTGATTGCACGGTGGGGACTAGCCATTGTCACCATTGATGGCACGGTGGAGACTAGCCATTTTCACCATTGATGGCACGGTGGGGACTAGCCATTGTCACCATTGATGGCACGGTGGGGAATAGCCATTGTCACCATTGATGGCACGGTGGGGACTGACCATTGTCACCATTGATGGCATGGTGGAGACTAGCCATTGTCACCATTGATGGCATGGTGGGAACTAGCCATTGTCACCACTGATTGCACGGTGGGGACTAGCCATTGTCACCATTGATGGCACGGTGGGGACTAGCCATTGTCACCATTGATGGCACGGTGGGGACTAGCCATTGTCACCATTGATGGCACGGTGGGGACTAGCCATTGTCGCCATTGATGGCACGGTGGGGAATAGCCATTGTCACCATTTATGGCACGGTGGGGACTAGCCATTGTCACCATTGATGGCACGGTGTGTACTAGCCATTGTCAGCACTGACTGCACGGTGGAGACTAGCCATTGTCACCATTGATTGCACGGTGGTGACTAGCCATTGTCACCATTGATGGCACGGTGGGGACTAGCCATTGTCACCATTGATGGCACGGTGGGGACTAGCCATTGTCACCATTGATTGCACGGTGGAGACTAGCCATTGTCACCATTGATGGCACGGTGGGGACTAGCCATTGTCACCATTGATGGCACGGTGGAGACTAGCCATTGTCACCATTGATGGCACGGTGGGGACTAGCCATTGTCACCATTGATGGCACGGTGGGGGGGGTGGTAAGTGAGTGCAGGCCTGCTGAGATATAGATGATAAGGGTTGAGGTTAACTGTTGGTAAATAATTTAAATACACCACTGCACGTTATTAGTGGAAATATATATATGACACTCCAGGTTCAACCAGCCCAGCCAATAAAAAAAACCTGTGTTCATCTTTACTTTACTCTGATGTTAGAGGTAGTGGAAGCAGGAAAACCATGCGATGGTAATGCAATCAATCATGATGTTCCATCACCCTCTCCCCACCATCCCCCCCCCCCACCCCAATAAAATCATATTCTCATTTCAGTCCGTACTGCAAAATCTTGAAAGATTCAAACTTCATGAAATTTGTGCTGGATTACGACTTTCCCAATTGATTTTGTTGGCATCCTTCCTGGAATATCCTTGGCACATCTTTATGTTGTCTTTGCCTTTTTCTGCTCCTGGTTAAATTGGCTGCTGGGTTTCCTACATTACAACAGTGACTACACTTCAAAAGTGCTTCATTGGCTGTAAAGCGCTTTGGGATGTCCGGTGGTCATGAAATGCGCCATATAAATGCAAGTCTTTCTTTCTATCTTTCTTTCTGGTCCCCTACAGTTGAATATTCTGCCAATATTCATCAGCAAAGCGCGCACATAAGTTAGATAACAGCATCTGTCAATCAACCCCAGAAAAGAGTCAAAACCTTCAGGAGAGGAAGGGGGAAGAAATTTGCTGAGAATAAAATATATTTATTATATCAGAGTCAGAACAGCCAGCACAAATTTCTGAGATAAACTTTTATGGCTTCTGAACCAAATCTGAAAAAGGTAGTCAGATACCCAGCATATCCAAGGTAAAAGATAGGTAGCAGTAGCTCGCCTGACAGCTCAGTTGGTACATACCAAAGCCATACAGTCCTTGGAAGTGCCAGGTTCAATCTCCAGGCAGCGCATGAGTTAGCTGATCTCAGCCATGTTGTTACAACTGGGGGGAGATTTTGCCAGCCCTGGGGAGGCAGGTATGGAGGTGGGACTGCTGGGAAAATGGAGGAATTTGGGGGCGGGTGCACCTCCATGCCATCTTCCTAGGAGGCAGGTAGCCGTCCCGTGCGGGTCCCGTCTCCTTGGAGGCTGGAAGGGATTAAAGCCTATGACAGGTAATTAACAGGCAGAAAATAGGATTATCCCCTTTTTGCCCTCACAAGTGCGGGCTTCCCGAAGGCTCCAAAACCCGCCAGGTCAGCGAGGCGAGTACTGGGTCTGCGGGGGTCGGGGGGTGCAAAAGTGTGGTGTGAAGGTAAGTGATGGGTGCAAGAGTGTAGAGGTGAGTATCTGAGGTAAGTGCAAAGTGTTAGTAAAAGTGTACTTACCTTTGTTTTTTCCTGCAGGCTTCAGTCGGTGAGTATGCGAAGAGTCTCAGACCTCCGTGTTGTAGATGAGAGATGGCCGTTGTATTCTCAGATGCAACAACCATCTCATTTCTGTAAAAGAAAGAAGTTTGATGAGGTCTTGAATTCAAGACCTCATCAAACTAAAGAGAGTATCATTGTTTGACAGCTTCACAGAGCTGTCAAATGATGATAATTCATCTGTCAAAATTTTTGACAGATGAAACGTCATACGTTGACGTTCTCTGCAACTAGCTTTCCCTTAATTGGCCTGCTAAGCCCGCAAGGCGGGCTTAACAAGGTCAATCAAGGGAAAATAGTGTGGGATGGTCACAAATCGATGGAGGCGGGACATCGACCCGCCAAGCAGCAGTCCCGCCTCCAACGTGCCCCCATTAACAAAATCGCCCCCTTGGTGTCTGTCCCCAGGCTAGAGAGGGTGAAAAGAAAATCAGCCACCGTTCCCTTTTCCTGACTGCTAGCCAATGAGTCCTGCTGGAAAATGCGTGCTTCTGAGGTCATGAGGTGCGGTCATGATAGAGCTCAGCTGCAATCCTCACAAGGGTTGATAGGTTGCCAACACTCGCTGTATTGGCTCACACTTAGAGTGATCACGTGGCTGAGGTAGTGGTACCCCAGTAAGTTTACCACAGCAGCATAGGGCTTTCAGATGAGATGGGGAGAAAAATAGTATGGGAGGGGTGTGAGGAAAGGCAGCTAATAAAGCCACTGGCAGTTAAACCTGATAGTTTCTTGTGTACAGAGTTGAGCTGTTCCCTTACACATACACGCACCTGGAATGAAAACATAGATATCCCGGCCCTCAATCTCATCATTGTCATCGAGCTGGAGTGCTGGATAGTAGCAGGTATACATGCCAGTATAGATTCCTGTTACATCATGGATCTCAAGTGTTTGCACAAAGTTTCCGCTGTTGTTGTTTTCATCTTTTCTATTGATATTCTCACCATAAGGTTCATAAAATGGCAACTCCCAATTCACTTCATTCTCCCCAGAGCACTTCAGACTTAATGATGTATGGAGAGCAACTCTTATTTCAACTTTGTTGGGGTAAACATCTGGTAACTTTTGGCACTTGGCCAGTTGGGGCCCTAAAAGCAAGCAAAAGAAGCATGATCATTATTCACAGAACTAAAAGGATACTCCGCTGTGCTCAATTATCTTCTGTCGGGGTTGATTACTTCAATGTCACCACAAGCAGAATGAAATGCCGTGTAAACATTGGAATGCTCAAACAAGGAGTAATTATTTACAGTGCTCCCAAATTCATTTTTCATCCCATCCTTTGGTATTGGTCCCTCCCATAAATTATACACCAGCTATGGGGATGGGCGAGTGCCCTGGCACCAGACCTCCACCAATCAAATTCTGTAACACTCTGCTAGGTGGTTTAGGAGAGCACTTCCAAGAATTCTTCCCCACCATGGGCAAGTATCTCACATCCACTTGGCTCCTCCTCTGATGGCCTGGCTGATACTGGAAGATCACGAAGGCACACATTGAACATCTTACCACACCACAGCCTAAGACTACACAAATACTTTATGCCACCAATCACTAAAAATAATGTTATTTTTAATTTAATTCTGAATAAGAAAAAGCTCACACACTTTCCCATCAATATAAAAAGTGAATAATAAAAATGGAATGTTGGAACTAATACAGGCTATGAAAATACACGATTAATGGTTTTCCAAATGAATGTTCCCGGTGTGAAACCTCACCCACCAGGAGCACATATCTTTACATTTTTAGGCATGTTCCCCATGATTTTCTGTCCAAATGGGTGAAAAATCATAGGAGCATGCCTACTATTTCCTGGCAGGTGAAGCTCCAGGCCCAAAGTATGCATTTGGAAAACAGGATCAATTGTACTTATTGTTGTATATATTATTCGGATAAGAGCTGAGTGCCAAGTAAGGACCAATGTCTAGAGCCATCTGAAGAATACAGCTACTCGATGAACAAAGGTACTTCCATTACTCTCAGTGCTCCATACAACCCCCTCTTTGGTTCCTTGCAGTTGTCCCTGCATTGGCAGCCACACCTAGGCAACTTGCTTCAGTTGAGCGACAAAATTAGATAAGGGCATCTGCTGTTTCAGCCATTAATGAATACCGAGGAATGTCTGTCTTTGAGTAAATAAACCTATGTGGTAGATCGGGCAGAAAAACCTAGGCTACTTATGAAGATCTACTCCCCAAGGCAAGTGCTAGATATAGCTTTTGGAAAAGGAAGACAGCAAGGGTAAGTTTGACATTGTATTTGTCCTCCATTTATGGGAACAGAGGACGTAACTAACAGGGTAGATAAAGGGGAACCAGTGGATGTAGTATATCTGGATTTCCAAAAGGCATTCAATAAGGTGCCACATAAAAGGTTGCTACGCTCATGGGGTTGGGGGTAATATATTACGATGGATAGAGGATTGGTTAACGGATAGAAAACAGAGTAGGGATAAATGGAGCATTTTCTGGTTCGCAGGCTGTAACCAGTGGGGTGCCGCAAGGATCAGTGCTGGGGCCTCAGCTATTTAAAATCTATATTAATGACTTAGATGAAGGGGCCGAGTGCAATGTATCCAAGTTTGCTGACGATATAAAGCTAGGTGGGAAAGTAAGCTGTGAGGAGAACACAAAGAGCCTGTAAAGGGATATAGACAGGTTAAGTGAATGGGCAATAAGGTGGCAGATGGAGTATAATGTGGGGAAATGTGAGGTTATTCAGAATAGAAGAACAGAATATTTTTTAAATGGTGAGAAACTATTTAAAGTTGCTGTTCAGAGAGATTTAGGTATCCTCATACAGGAAACATAGAATGTTAGCATGCAGGTACTACAAGCAATTAGGAAGACAAATGGCATGTTGGTCTTTATTGCAAGGGGGTTGGAGTACAAGAGTAAGGAAGTCTTACTGCAATTGTACAGGGCTTTGGTGAGGCCACACTTGGAGTACTGTGCACAGTTTTGGTCTCCTTATCTGAGAAAGGATATACTTGCCTTAGAGACCTAACAACAAAGGTTCACTAGATTGATCCCTGGAATGAGAGGGTAGTCCTAGGAGGAGAGATTGAGTAGATTGGACTTATAATCTCAGGATTTAGAAGAATGAGAGATGATCTCATTGAAACATATAAGATTCTGAGGGGGATTGGCAGGGTGGTTGTTTCCCCTGGCTGGAGAGTCTAGAACTAGGGGGCATAGTCTCAGGATAAGGGGTCAGCCTTTTAAGACAGATGAGGAGGAATTTCTTCACTCAGAGGGTTGTGAATCTTTGGAATTCTCTACCCCAAATGGCTGTGGATGCTGAATCATCATCATTGAGTATATTTAAGGCTGAGATAGATAGATTTTTGGACTCTAGGGAAATCAAGGGATACGAGGATAGGGCAGGAAAGTGGAGTTGAGGGCAAAGATCAGCCATGATCTTATTGAGTGGCAGAGCAGGCTCAAAGGGCCATATGGCTTACTCCTGCTCCAATTCTTATGTACTTATGTTTATGACCAGATGTGAAAGCCTCCCCAAGGAGATCAATCACTGACTCATGGTGATGGTCTCATGACTCCTAAAATCTGATCATACAATCTTTAGTGCCTACCCATGTACCAAACAAGCAACGACAAGAAGGAGAAATGCTATGAAAATCTGCACCAGACCATCTCCTTTTTTCCCAAAGGAGGACAAGCTCATCTTCCTTGGAGATTTTAATTCCAGACTAGGCCAGGACCACAACAAACAGAAGGGGGAACATTTTTTTCTGTTTCATATTAAGATTTTATGTCAGTTTAATATTTTCAATGGTATTGCACTACCAGAGTTGCATTTTTTGAATTTTCACTTATAACAACATACTGAGATGGTTACCTTTGAAGACTCCCAGGAAGAAGCAATCCACTATCAGGAATATCTTCCAGAATATGCCCATGTTTGCAGAAAATTACTGAATAAAAAGAGAAAAGGGACAGTCTGTACATTATTCCAGAAACATTGGTAGATGTTCTATAGTTTATTATTATGTACAAGGTATGTTATTTCCCTGCCACTCTCAGCCAGTAAGAACCTGTATCACTCACCTGATACCATGTCACTACCCTTTGTGTCACAGCCATTTGCTTGACTTCGCTGCTGATTTTCAGAAAATGGTAGGTATACAGAATTACATATGCAAGGGTGTATTTCGGGCTAAGATCAATTCAAGTTTAAATAACATTTTGATTTGTAGATCAGCATATTCACAATATACCGTTAATGATAAAGCTTCTATAGTACAGTCACTTCCCCTTACCACCCTTTATAATATGCATCATTATAAATTTAAAATGCATCCTTTCAGCTGACACTCTATGATAGAAACCTACAGGGAGACTTCAGCCCTCTGCCCCCTGTTCGCTAGCGAGGGGGCCCTGACCTCAATCTGTTTGACCAGAGCTAAGTTCCAGTTTGCCAGAAAAAGCTGGAAGATTTGCACCGCTCCGCCGGGAACCTCGCCAAAACCAAAATAATTTCCATTTCACCGTGAGCCTTCCCATTGTGTGTCATGAAATTGTTGGATTTATGTTGTTATCTTGCCGCAGTCATTTAGGGCTGGTAATTCATGTCATAAGGACCCTGTTAATGACATGATTCATAGTCCTGACATACCACTCAACCTTGGAGACATAAAAACTGTGGAGTCACACTCCCGCAGGTACTAATTGTTCCTAGAGGTTTTTTTAATTTTAACATTTTTTTGATCCTTTTCCTGTCTGTCTCTTTTTTCTCTCTCTTAATCCACTCTTTCTTTCCCTCTCTTTATTTCTCTTTCTGTATCTAATTTGACTCTAATTCATCCTATTTCCTTCTCTGTCGTTTGCTCCGTTCCTTTCTCTATCCTAAAATATAATTGGTTAAGGAGATAGACCATAGGACATGACATTCCCGAGGTCCAAGGTGCCCCGTTGGCATTGCTGCTCCGTTATCAACTCGCACTTCTAGCAATTAGCAGCGCAAAAGTAATACAATCTGAAGGTTGAGATAAAAAATGCAATTCACGGCACTCGCCACGAGATGCACTATTCTAGCAATTCCAGGGCCAATCATTAACAAGCACTGTGAATTTACAACTAGAGTTGAAAGATATGAGAATCTTCAGCTATCTAAACTTGAACTGCCTCCCAGTAGGGATGAATTACTTGGATCTCACTTGGCCGTTTGAGAACAGTGTCCTTTGATGCCTTTATTTTTTGGTCGCTTTCTTGTCTTCCCATCATCAGGCACTGCTTGGTCTTATCTGAACTGGGCTTTTCCTTCACCGAATGATCTGATCGGACTGGTACGCAGCAGCCTGGTTTTGATGCATCACAGCCAAGACAATCAGAGGGAAATCTGTCCATTCCAAGCAATCCTTCTCATGGGAGATGTGCTGTGTGGATTTTGAACATTGCAGCTGGCAAAGGATGTATACTTTATGCGGCCACAGTTTGAAAATTAAATAAACTCAGATTTGTCCATTGATCGGTTTCACAAGGTGTCTCGTTCTTTTTCTCACACCCAAATCCCCCACCTACATTGCCAAGAACACCCACATTCCTACTGGACGCCAGTGCAGTATTTCAGACCTGGACTGTTATTCTTCAGCATTCCATGGGGAATCACCCGCTTGGCCTGATTACATTTTACTCTACCAGGTAATTTATACATTTTCTCACTGTACTCTCTCTCTCTATTTCTGTGTGTGTGTGTCCTGGACAGCATAAGATCAGCTCAATTCTGCTAATGGGAACTGCTGAAGAGAAAATTTATCAGAGTGCAGCGCATAAAAACAGATGACAACACAAAGTTGTTTTTGTAATATGTCCTTCTCTTTAGGCTTTTTACTTATTCCTGCAACCACAAGTCTCCAACCATTTTCAGACTGTGATGTCAATGCTGGCTGGAATCAGTTGATTGAAAGCCTACTGCAGGGATGAGGAAGGGCACGGTCAGTTTTTCCATTTGTGTAACTCTACCCGGTTGAGATTTGATATGTGCAGCATTACACATTCTGAAAGCTGAATCTGAGCATTGGTCTAGACAAAGGCCCAACACTCCAAAGGAAAGTGAAGCTATATGGATAGCGTATTACAAGACTGTTATCAATGTTAAATCAAAATCCAAAGCAAATGTAAATAGTCAGTGAGTGGACTTGTCAGGGCGCCATTCAGGGAAGGAGGTGTACTGTACACCTTTGGTCTGTTCATTCTGATCTTGGTGGTTATGGTCATGCCTTTCTGGGCTTTAGTTCTTACCAGCGATAATCTTAGGGTGCTCTTATCTCTGAGCCGTTTGATGATCATGGAAGAATTAAAATCCCTCATTTCATATTAATATTTGGTTAAGGGTTTTCCTTTTTTTCCCCGTAACAATTATCATCCGCATACTAGACTATAGTCAGCTCCTGATAGAAAACCCCACAGGGGATTCAAATTCAATATTCAATTTGGTAATAATAAATAATTGTTTATATTGGAATAAGATTAAGCCAAATGTAAATAATTGGCTGAAGATTACCTAGAGTCTGGACCTCCTACCTAATGGGCACAATGCAAACCTCAATGTGGAGAGTCCCATTCAAACTCAGCTACCCTTGATGAGCGAGTTTGTGTTGGAGTTCTTGATTTTGGAGATGGAATATGACCTCTGTCAGTAGGAGGAAGAAACTAAGGGTGCATCTTGTTATATATAAATGACCTGGACGTGATAATAGGAGTAAAATGTTGAAGTTTGCAGATGATACAAAACTTTGCAATGTAGTAAATAGTGAGGATAGTAGCAGACCTCAGGAGGACTTAAGCTGGTGAAATGGCCAGACGGAATCTAATGTGGATAAGTGTGAAGTGATGCACTTTGGGAGGAACAACATGGAGAGACAGTATAATCTAAATGGTACTATTTTGAAGGGGGTGCAAGTGCAGAGGGACTTGGGGTGCATATTCATAAATCTTTGAAGGTGGCAGGGCAAGTTGATAAGGCAGTTAAGAAAGCGTATGGGATACTTCGCTTTGTAAATAGGGGCATTGAATACAAAAACAAGGAAATCATGCTAAACCTTTACAAATCACTGGTTAGGCCTCAGCTGGAGTACTGTGTACATTTTTGGGCACCACACTTTAGGAAGGATGCTAAGGCCTTTGAGAGGGTACAGAGGAGGTTTACCAGGATGATATCAGGGATGAGAGACTTCAGTTATGTGGAGAGATTGGAGAAGCTGGGATCATTCTCCTTAGAGCAGGGAAGGTTAAGGGGAGATTTAATAGAGGTATTCAAAATTATGAGGGGTTTTAATAGAGCAAGTAGGATGAAACTGTTTACTCTGGCAAGTGGGTCAGTAACCAGAGGTCATAGATTTAAAATAATTGGCAAAAGAACTAGAGGTGAAAACAGGAGAATTTTTTTCCACACAGTGGGTTGTTAAGATCTGGAACTCGCTACCTGAAAGGGTTGTCGAAGCAGATTCCATAGGAACTTTTGAAAGGCAATTTGGCATGTACTTGAAGAGGACTAGTTTGCAGTGTTATGGGGAAAAGGCTGGGGTGTGGGACTAAATTGGACAGCTCTTTCAAAGGGCAGGCACAGCCATGATAGGCCGAATGGCCTCCTTCTGTGCTGTAAGATTCTATGATCATGAATCATCTTTAGTGTTGTGGAAAGCTGCTCCTGATTCTCTGCAACTAAAGATGGGGTGTAAATGAGTAGATGGCAGAGGCTGAAGCAAGATCAGAACCAACTAACATTGGCACCCCATGGTTTCAGAGAGCAGTGTAGAAGTGGTTTTCTACTGTTGGTGTCCCAAAGGGCAAAGTTTATCAGTGCCAAGGTGACAATAATAATTAAATATATTTTTAAAAATCATTCCCTAATTTGTTGTCCCACCTGAGCTTAAAGTTTCAAATATATATAAAAGGTTCAAAACAGTTTTATGTAACATGCATCATGACATCACCATCAGCACATACCGAGTTTTGGACATTCCCGTATGAATGAGGCTTTCAAACTCCAAGTGAACTTGGGAGCGATTCACTTTGAGTTCAGTCCATGGCGTAAGAATGGATCCCGAGGAGCTACAATTCCTGCTGGTTGCTGATGGGACAGTACCAATGGCACGGAGTCTCCAGCCTAGACTCCCCAGATATTATATAAGAATGCAGGCTTATACAAACAACAGTAAAGGCTAAGTGGCCATATTAATTGCAGCTTCCTAGGGCTCCATGGAACCATATGAAATACTGCAGTACTAAAGCAATAGTTTGTAAACGCCAGCCAAAGCTGCACAAAATAAATCAGCTTCCATTCATCTTGACTGCCAGCCAATACTGTTTGGCAAGTACTATCAGGGTACTTTGTGGTGCATTTACACACCAGTGCCTGAGCATTCTCTAAACATTTAAATTAACTCCAGGTAAATTTGCTGTTACACTTCACATGGTCTCAATCCCAAGCGATGAGAGACTTTGGTCTCTCAAGACTCTCACTCTGCTTTTACTTGCTTTGCACCAACATTGCTTGGCTCAAACTGTAACTGTCCTGTTCAGGAGGGAACTCTCCACATGCAGAACTCCTCTTCCAACAGTTAGAAATTTAAATGTTTAGAGAGGGGAAGGGAGGGGAAAATCTCCGATCTCAAGATTTCAAATTAAGGTTGTGTAGGTTTATAAATTGTCCAAAAGATCCAACAGTCCCCCCTGAACACTTCGCAAACCTAGTTTGATGCTACTGGGCTCACTCCATGTGGTGTCAAACTGTCACAGTGTGAGACTACCATCTTCAGGGACCCTTATACCACTTCAGTCCAGGTCAGGCTCTGAGTCCAGATTTAAACTGGAAGTTTAGTGTCAGTGTGAAGTGGAAATGGCTAAATTGACAGAGTATGTGCACTTAACTCTGGGTTGCCCTCCAGCTCAAATTGAATGCAGGAAGAACAGATGTTATGAGGGAGCCTGATGATGATAAAAGCTGCTGTAACATTGCATTTGGTGTGGTGATAGAGCTTTCTAACTTGCAGGTTTCACACAGATGGAAGAAAGCCCAGAATAAACTTTCTGGATTCACCAGCACTAGCCACTTTTTGACCTGGTCTTTCTGGCATCTAGCCTCAGCAAACCCAACAATTTATTCTGGAATTGCCACTGATTATTGCTGCATATGTCCTCCTTGTTATAGGAGCCAGCAGTCCTAGCACCCCACTAAGTGCAATATATAAACACCTTTATGTTGTGTGCATGCACAGATATGGAGATGTGTGTGTGTGTGTGTGTTTGTGTGTGTGTATACAGGGATGAAAGGATGTTTGAATGAGTGCCCAGAGGTGGAAGGGTATATATGTGCGCAAGGGGTAGAGGGACATGTTTGTGGACATGCAGAGTTGTATAAAAACACATACATTTTAGGATCATCCCATGAACTTATTAGTCACAGAAATTCAAATGTAAATGTTTACATGTTTACAAAATAATAATCTTGTGCTAGAATATTTGGTAAACTTGGTATTTAAACTTACACAGTTCCTATTACCTCTGTACAGTTTGACACCACATGGAGTGAGCCCAGTAGCATCAAACCAGGTTTGTGAAGTGTTCAGGGGGGACTGTTGGACCTTTTGGACAATTTATAAACCTACACAACCTTAATTTGAAATCTTTAGAGATCGGAGATTTTCCCCTCCCTTCCCCTCTCTAAACATTTAAATTTCTAACTGTTGGAAGAGGAGTTCTGCGTGTGGAGAGTTCCCTCCTGAACAGGACAGTTACAGTGCTATTCAATATGTAGCACAATAGGTTCCTTTATTTGATTGTTTGAAGAATGGTGTCCCCATAATTATCTGTTAGCGGAAAGGGAAAATAAGGTCTGAAAATGGAGCTGTGTTTGATAAGAAGGGCGAGGATAGGAAACTGCAAATCATTACAGCCTTTAAACAAACAAGGCGACTTTAGGAAGTATTTCACTTTATTGCACTGATAATTGCTGAAGACATTTAGTTAAAGCCTCAAGAGTTTATAAATACCAATCCATACTCCCTGTATTACTCAATAGCAACATTAAGAAAGAAGTTCCCTAAAGCCATTTTTACCAATCAGTATTTCAGCCTTCATATTGCTACAGTGATGTCCATAGATTAAATTAAAGATATTATTGAGTTTTGTTTTTACTTGTTTTGATTGACTGATAGCCTAGATGTGAAAGTTCCAGTAAGAAAATAGCTCTGGAATATACCATGATCGGGAAATCTCAATCTCCTCTATTCTTAATTGTGACACGTTACAGCACATTACTGTGAAAGCAAGGCAAAAGGAGCGAGAGACTCAAAAGGAAAAGGAAAGGATAGGACTTGCATTTATAAAGTTCAGATTCCAGGCTTGACCTCCATTCACAGCGGCTTCCTGCAGAGGGCGAGTTTCCCCGGGCTCAGCCAGGTGATCTTTGAGAAGAGAAAGACCTTAGGTGGTTGGTGAGAAGGATGCTCCCACCCAATCTCCAGCCCCTTCCACCCCCGCATCCAACCACCCTCCCCACAAAACTGCCTCTCCTGCTGGGTTGAGAAAGCCGTGGTAGTGATTCCATCAGTGGAAATGACTGCAGACTGAAACAGCTTGGGGATTAAACTCAGCAAAATCTGTTGAGCGCTGAGCAATCCAGGGTCCTTGCAGCTCTTTCTCTTCTCCCGTCAGTTTGTGTGCACTCAGTGTCTCTGATGAACAATTAAACACTGTATAGACACTGTGAACAGTGAATTAAACAGCCTCATTTGAAAAAAAGTCATTCAAATGGAGAGTAACTTTGCTGAAAACGATCAAAGGTTTCCACAACTTGTATCAGCTTTCAATCACAGGCATCAGTTAGTCCAGTGACTGGACTGCTACACTGTTTCACCCAGCGCTTCAGCACACGGTCACTCCAAATTGGTTCATCCTGGCCATCTACATTAACCCTTAGAAGTCGACAGTTGCGTTTTTTTGCAACATATGATAGCAATATACAGCAGGAGCTCAGGGCGTGGGTTAGTGGCCTTGAACCTACACGTGTGGTGGGGAGAGGGGGTGCGTATGCTATGAGTAACAAAATCGTAGATTCATTTATAAAGAATCTGTGTATGTTTCCGTTCCACACAGAGCACACAAGAAATGTCCTCCTTCCGATGACAACCATGCTTGCTATGGAGAGGTCTCGAGCCTCTCCCACTCCTTGCCCAATTGCCGGGGCGACAGGAAGGGGCATCTCCTACAACATTCTCACATACATCATAGAAAAGTATGTAGGATGGGGAGAGATTAGGGGCATAAGGGTAGAAATTAGAATACGTTATAAATATGTTGTACTTGTAGGTTACTCGGCCAGTATGCTATGAAGCAGCAACAACAAAAACTTGCTTTTATATAGCGCCTTTAACTTAGTAAAACGTCCCAAGGCGCAGCAGGAGAGCATTATCAAACGAAACTTGTCACCTAGCCACATAAGGAGATATTAGGTCAGGTGACGAAAAGCTTGGTCAAAGAGGTGGGTTTTAAGGAGCGTCTTAATGGAGGAAAGAGACGTAGCGAGGCGGAAAGGTTTAGGGGGAATTCCAGAGCTTAGTTCTGTGATTTTGGTGGATCTTTCTTAATAACACGAGTTTTGGATATAGCCTGCAGGCGAATTGAGAAAACTGCATCCTATTGAGTTGGGGGGGGCGGGGTGGATGTTCTAGTCTTTACCTGTAGTGAAATCTAAATGGCTTCATCCAGATTTCCTCAGGTCGGAATTTCTAGTAAAATCGTAACCTTTTAAAACGCGTATCCATTTCACTCGAAATACTGACAAACCAGCCCCTCCCCTGGTGCCAAAGGGGGTGTGAAGTTTATTTTGATTACCTGCTGTGACTCTTTAGATGACATCAAAATCCGAATTTCCCCCCAAATGTACGATTCTGTACATTTCTGTATAGATCCTACTTGGCAAATTAGAATTAGAATCTCATTTAGCAGATGATCGGTGAATGGAAGGAAATTCTCTGTTCATTGAAAGCCTGCTGCAACTGGCAAGATGCTGACCCTCAGAGAAAACACAAGCACTGTCCCCAGGGCCTAAGTCTGCATCTTCCACACTACATCCTCCCTCACTCTGATCTTAGAGCACAGATACAAATACAATTGACGTATGTATACGATCCTGAGTACTGATAATGCGGAATGTTTAGATTCGCCCACTTAATTACATAAAACCTAATCCCATAATCCAGATTTTTTTCACTTTTTCTCCCAAACCAGATTTATTGAATGTGTAGATGAACAGATGTTTTTTCTCGTGCAGTTGTTCTGTCTTCAGATCAATTCCCAAACTCCACCCGGGCACCTTTTATTTGTATTATGATGCCATTTACACCAGTAGCCTGGCTCTCCTACTGCCAGTCCCAACACCCCATTCTTCACTGTTCAAATCTGGACAGCTAATGTGCGATGGCTATTCACACTTGGGAAGGGCGGGGTATCACAACCAGGCCCAAGCAGGAAGGAACCCGTTTTGATTCCCCCGCCCCCACCCGAGGCAGTTACTGTGGCATCGACCAGGGTCACCTGTACAATTCAGTACCACACTGGGCAGTGCGTTTACATTACTGAAGCACCGCAGATCCAACCTAACCTGTGCATTCGCATATTTAAACACAGTTTTATTGCAAAATAAAACCGGTGGTCAAAATGCCGGCGGGTAAATCATCCACTCGGGTGATCTTCTGTTGTTTTTGATCTTTTATGCTGCTTTGGTTTTTTTAGAAATAAATCCGAATTCAGAATTGTGGATTTGTATTCGGGGGTTGCGATGGGAGTCGGTTTCAGCCAACCAGCTCGAAGCAAATATCTTAAAGCAAATTCGTTACGAAAACAAAAGTCCCAGTGTTGTTACAGTTGCGGGAGTTCTATAGTTCAAAACAGGGCTGAATTGAATGCACCAGCTGTAATGTTAGAGGGAAAAAAAGTTTTGAAATATACGCTTAACCAAATCGCACTTTCTTTACTACACGTTCAGTAACTATTGAAATATGCTTGGGACTAAGACTAGATAGCGATTTCTTAACACTTTTCGCAGCTGGATTTTTCAGTCAAATTCTTCTAAATTTAGAACTAACTCAGTTATTTACGAATTGATTAATTTAAATAATATTATTGATTTTAAAAAGTAATAAGGATAGCATTACCATTTACATAGATTTCTTTGTCTATGAGCTTATACATTGTGTTCCGCCAGAAAGCAATAAGCAGTCTATTTGAAAACTTTGCTGGAAAAGCCAGTAAAGGAAGGGTTAACAGTGTAACTTTTCATACTACGAGAGAGTGTCCACAAGGGGGAGCTGTGTCTCCACTGACCAGCAGCCGACAGCAGGGTGTTGCCTGAAGAGCCAGTGTACAAGCCCACCCCCACCCTATCATTTAGACTGGCAGGAGGCGCGCACAACTCCGTTGCACAGACACAACATCCTCCTGACTTTATATTTTGCAGTATATATTTACTTCCCAACACTGTAATTTTGTACTTTTTCCAAACTTGGATATACTACTGTATTTGCAGCCTGCAGCCTTTGCCTCTGAAAATGGAAACAACTCGTCAACGTGTTACATTGTCACCCAAATAAATCTAAATAACTCCGATCCAGAAAAAAACAGGTCCAAAAGCAAAATCTCTACATTGATATTAATGTTAACGTCAACACATTAAAGAGCAACCCGCCTCTATAAGTAAAATGTATTTACTTTACACAAATTCGAATATTCTAATCAATTATTTTGCGTCTTATAATACTCCCGTGAAGCATCTTGAGACGTTTTACTACGTTAAAGGCGCTATATAAATACAAGTAGTTGTTGTTGTTGATCTGGTTAATCGTTTCGTAGAGTATTTAACCAATCAGATTAACCTGATTTTGACTTTTTCCAGATAAAATAAACAAAGACAAAAAGCGATTTCTCATTCTCATCCTCTGTAACAGACGAGTTATAGCAGGAAACCATTGCACGGAAGAGTACAAAAACAAACCTTTCTTGGAAGTTCGAATCTATAGAAAAGGCGTTTTCCGAATCCAGCAGTGATTTGCCTGTAGGTGTGACGGCAATGCGTCCCAACAAGCAGAAACTTAAAACATTTATTTCTGGGAAACCGAGTAATCCTATTTACTGCGAACCGAACTGCCAGATTTCGGAACTAAATTTAAATCAGGCGCTGGTGTATAAACTTCCCCAGGATTTTAATCCTGCAATTTCGTTTTGGATAAATAGGAGTATTTCCCACTTTAAAACACAGGCTCGGAGAGGAAACAGAAATAGCTATTTTAGTTTAAAGATATACTGTGTTCGTTAAATGAAGGCTATTATAGATTATAAGTAAAACTAAAAGCGGTAAGCATGTAATAAGCATGATAGTTAACCAACACTGACCCCTTTCGGAGACGATGGCGCTATGGGATTACCATAGAGATGCCTGCATTACTTCGTCGAACCAAAGTCTAGTTCTCTGGTACATCTGAGAACATATAATTCTCCAACATCATTCAAGCAAAGTCCAGTGAAGCACACCAGATTTTAAATTTTCCATTACATCTAATTAACGTTGATATTATTCGTGTTTCCCATATTCTGCGTGGAGTAAACGGATGTACATGGGGATATGTAGAGAAGGCCTGCAAACTGGCTCTTCCTGCATTGGCGATGTCACTTCAGTAATCCGTCTGCCAATATTGTGGCATCAACTGTCATAACATTGCAGTCAGTGCTTGTTTTGTTTTACTTTTCTGGTTGGCCTGTTGTAACTCGCCAGTGCGGTGAAGGCAGCGAATCCGAATAGCCGGGTAGTGTCTGAGTGTCCATATGTGTGAACAGAAGCCCGTGTGTGTGTCACTCCCCCGATACAGGCAAGAGTAACAATGGCATTGTGGCTTCACACAGACAATGACTGGGAGCAATCCTCGTCAATTCGATTACCCCTAGAAATGTCACTTCCTGAAAACTAGCTATTTATTCCTAGTCAGTTATTCCCAGTCAGTAGGAAACAAGAGGGGCGTTGCAACAACATACAATGTTTTGAAAAAGGGTTCGACCCGAAACGTCGACTCTAATTTCTCTCCACGGATGTTGCCTGGCCTGCTGAGTTTTTCCACCATTTTCTGTTGTTATTTCGGATTTCCAGCATCTGCAGTATTTTGCTATCTTACAATGATTTACCTTTTGTTGAATCCCGCCTGCAATTCTACTCTACGTCTATAGGGGGAGTGATAGATGCACACATGGGGCTTCTATTTACATATATGTAAACTGTTATACTATATAACTGCAGACATAAGTGCGCGGTTGAGCGAAGTACTATGTTGTGCACGTTAGTTTCTCTCTATATATACACATTACATTCTCTAAATACTTGCAAATTAGGAAAAATAAATACAAAGCTAAACCTTCCTCATTTCAGTTTTCTCACCATACATGTATATCTGCGGGAGGCCGCCATTTGTCTTATTGTTGTGACACTTTTAAACCTCTTTTTTAATGGTTGTAAGATGAGAGATGAACAGAAAGTGACATTCAGGATTTCAATTATTATTTATCCAATATTCCTCATTTCAAACGACGTGCCTTTTGGAGAAAGACAAAGAACAACTTTGTAACACCTCCATGCTACAAAGAAATACAACACCAAACACCTACAAACATTAACCTTGCAGGGCTATAAGGTCGATACCACTCAATTGTATTTTTTGTCAGTTCAAACCTATACATGTTGAGGTTTCTGATTTGGACCCCAATAATTGACGATTTCTAGTGAAAAGATCGATCCCCACTCACACACACACTTCTCCTCTTGTCCGCCAAAGGTTGTTCAAGTAAAATGAGTTTACCTGAGCACTGCATAGTGTAAACCCAAGTGCTTTGAAGAATACTTGGGTTCTGTGTAAACTATTACACTACCTACTGTAGTAAAAGTCAGACACTATTCCTGCGGAGTATTTATTGATCAGACTCTGCGAACCCCCTTTAATGTTCAACTTCCGGAGTCCATCAAAAAGGGGAGCAGACAACAGCCTGACAGGGACAGAACCACACCACCGCCAGGATTCGCGACCCTTGTTGCAAAATCCTACATTCAATCCCTTAGAAACTGAGAGGAGCGATTGGGCAAAGCGCGCCTGTCTCCTGTTACAAATCAAGGACCTGTTTAATGAAAGCCCCCTGTGCTTATTTGAGCTGGCAACTTGAATACGTCGAGGAGAAACTCTCCTCTCTGCTATTAACATCCCGCATCTGAGAAAAGTGACCAGCATCAATGGCTGCTTTGAGTCCGCGTTCGAAATCTTTCTGAATAAAAGATTGAATTGTTCGCGCGCAGAATGAACTTACATAACCACACGATCATTACAATCAAAAAAGACCAGGTTATAATAGTTTAAAACAGTCGCCTCAAGTTTGTCAAATAAGGGGATTAAACTGAGACAAACAGAAGGGATTTCCCTGTGACAGAAATTGCTTTATCAAAAGATAGTCTTACAAGAGCTCCATTGTTTCAGACTTTACATATCTAAATAAAGCAGCACGGTGCTGCTCCTTAAAGTGCCAGCTACCGACAGAGCACGGATGGCCGCTCTCTGTGCGGGTTCTTTAATCGCCTTGGCTCATGTTAACCGTTTCAGTGCCACCGAGCACAGCCCCGGCTGCTTCGATCTTCCCGCTGAGTTTTGGCACTTGGATAAAGAGCTGTGACAGCTTCGAGCCAAATGGTAGCTCGATCGCCCGTCTGCTGCTTTTCAATCTCCTGTGTGAAAATCTGGCAAAATGTGGGTGGGGAGGGGGGGGGGGCGAGAATGACAGGAAAGGGGGAGATTGCACCGAGAATATCACAGAAAGGAAAAGGGGAGCGGTGTGGCTGGGCAAGCGGAGCTGGGCAACTGCGGGATCAAATGCTTTTTAGAAAAACCCAGAAACTTATAATAGACTACAGATGTATTAGAGAGAGGGGGAGGGAGGGAGAAAGTAAGAGAGAGAGAGGGAGGGGGGGGGGAGAAAAGAGTGAGAGGAGAGAAGAGAGAAAACGTGTGAAAGAGAATGAGGAGAGAGGGGAAAGAGATGGAAGCGGGTGGGAAAAGATGGAAACTCGGGGATTGGATGGAACAGAGCGAAGTGCTGAGGAGAGAAGCGGATCGAAAACTCAAAGACAAAGCAAGAGTCAGACAAGTGAAATAAATTATTGTTTCATTCCTACCTCGATAGCCTCTCTGCTAATTTTCCTTTTCGCCCCAGCGAAAGTTTCGCAGAAGCCTCTCGGTATCGCCTACTTCACAGACTGTCCAACTTTCCTGGCACACTTCTCCTTTCCTTCCTGTTTACGTGATTCATCCGCATGGCAGAGCTCCCGAACAATCCCAAAATCTCTCCCTCCGCCACCCTCGATCCCAGGACAGCGGAGTATTCCCAGAAAAAGAAAGCCTGTATCCCGTTCGAAATTCCTTAAATCCCTGACGCAGGCACCCGATGGCTTCCACATCCACCGCCAATGTGTTTGTCATTACAGAATCTGCGCAATGGAGCCATCATCCAAAGGGCTGTCCAAGTAAAGTGCAGCGGGCGGGCTGACTGACACTACACGGTGCAGAGAACCGCTTACTTTCCTCACTCAATAGCAATAAACACAAACATACTACAATCCTAAGCGCTTAACTTCAAACCTCAAACCCTCATCCAAGTCCAAGCAATGCACAATCTTCATACACGATTTTTTTTTTGCCAAAGACAACAATCTTCTGAGAATAGTCGGCGATATTAATACAACGAGCTAAAAACTCTCAGAGAATAACGTCGAAACAATTCTACCAAGTGTTTGGGTGCGTGTGTGCATCCAGACTGGCAGAAAGCGGCAGCGAAATAAGTGCAAGGGCGGCGAGGCAGGGCTGCTGACAATCCGGATTCTCCGTTGGTCCTCTGGAACGCGAGCTTTCTTCACTAAATCGGTTGCACAAGGCGATAAAACAAACTACCTCCGCCTTAATAAATCTAGATTTCGTTTCCCCTTACCTTGCATAAAGTGGTAAATCCACAAACTCCTGTTACAACGAGGGGCAGCATATAGGTTTAAGGCTGGAGCCAGGCTCAGATTGTTAATGGGCGCAAAGAACGGCGGCTTGTAATTGATTCAATGTTGCAGTCCATCCTTCCAAAAAAACTAATCATCTGCTTTAAGTAAATAACTGTCAGGAAATGGAGCCCCTGTGGTCGCTTCAGAATAAGAGTCGGCAGCTCTCAGTCAGCGCCTGGAGTCATGCTGGCTTCAGGCTCTGGAGGTTGGGCCTCCTAAACTCTTATCCACGCAGGGCACAGTCACATCCAGGGCTGTCCTGCTCAGAAAATTGCCATATGTGTTTTTTTTGAAGAAAGTTTTATGTGAAGAAAAATGTTTTTTTTCTCTCGAGCCCCCCTCTTCTGAGAATGCGCTGGCGGAATCCTGTTCTTTATGAATGGATTTCCATCTCAAGCTGACCGCTGTTGAATTTATCGGGACAACTTCTCAGTGCAAACCTACCCGTGAAGAGATAACTTGCATTTGCGGCGTTAGTTTAACTCAAATGAAAGCGATTTGGGGTTGAGGGGAAATTGGACGGTTTTTTAGGGGGAGGGACTGCATAAATGCGTTTATTTTTCTGGACGTTGTCAGCCACAATAAAGTTGCAGATAAAAAATGTTTTTTAAGGGTTATAGAAAAGCAGCACGCATTCCTTAATACTGGGTATAATTATTTTACTATGTTGTAAATTGATCGTTTTGTGTAATGACAGAAAGCAACTGCCCTCAATGAGAGAAGGAGGCGCCCTTGCTCTGTTCTAGGGGGTTCTTGACCAACTGTGAGGTGATGCTGACGACTGCCTCGTCCCTGTGCATAGAAAATCCTAACAGGATGCATAATAAGGTCGTTTTGCAATGTTTGTTTGTCTCGCAGGCTCAGGCCCTGTCCCCCTTCATTACGGACAGATCATCGCTGGGGCAGAAAACAGCCCAAGGATTGGGGGTGGGGAGAGAAACATTGCAATAAGTGCGGGGGCTGTAAGCGGGTGTGTAAAGTACGTGCCAGCTCTGGATCTCTGCTGAAAGTTTGATGGTCTCCTGTTTTTTTTGTTGCTCTGTGCTGTTTCTCATCTTGCTTCCAGCCGCTAGCTGCAGTAATATATCTTCAGCGCTGTGAATGTACAGGCGAACTATTACTTCCACATGTGCTTCAGGAAATCATTGGAGGCAACAGCGAGGCCAATCTGGGCAGCCTCTTGTTTTTTGGATGCTCGCAGATACCGTATTACCCCGAAAGAACCAGTTGAGAGCATCGTCATTATCGGGGGCAACATTTGAATGTTTTTGATGTAAACAAGGGCACGTTATAAACGGGAAAAGTTCTCGTTCTTTTCATCTGTATCTTTGCTTCTCCTCCTCCTCCTCCTCTCTTTCTGTCTACCTTTTCGTATCCTTTCTGCCCCCCTTGTACTTCTCTCTGTTTTTCTCGCCTTCTTTCTCCCGGCCTTGTCTAGTTTTCACCCCACTGTCCGTATATGCGCGTGCGGCACTCATACTCGTGTTTCAGTTTTGTTTAACTATCTTCATACTAGGAAATTAACTTAAAATAAGTTAGTAATTTTTAGCTGCCTTTGAAACTACCAATTCCGTTAACTTATAGGCAATTGATTAATGATAATGATCCATTCTGGTTAGAGTGCAGTTATATTACATTTACAGGCCTGAGACCTGTTGAGTGTACAACATTGGACAGACGGAGTTATCCTGTGCTTCCAATTGATTGAGCTTGTTGTACTCTGAAAGCCATTGCTGGCTCTTGGAAACATACCGATTATCGACTTTGTCGGGATGATGCATACATGGATGAACGTCAAGCGCAGAGCAAACTTGGTGTACAGTGAACTGGCAGGGTGGGGGTTCTGCTGCTCAACTGCTAAAACCATGCAATTTACCAGCACTTGGTTACCCGCTGCGCCTCGGCTCAGATCAGTCTCCTTCCGTGCATTGCCCTGCAGGGTTGTCTAGAATCGGTTGGAAGAATGCCACCTCCAGTGATCAGCCTACCTCTCCTCGTCTGGACAATGACCATCTAATCTGGACAATGACCATATAGCCAGGCTCAATCACCATCAGTGGCCTGCCTAGCTCGGGTATCAGATTACCTGTCTGCCATGGAGGATCCAGTTTCAACTTCTCATCACTAAACACGTCATCTTGAAACCAATTCCACACTAGAGGGACATCATTAATCCCCTCCCCCCAGGAGGCTACACACAATCTGTGGGAGTGGATGAAAGCGAGAGTTGGCATGATTGGTTGGGGAAACCAGTTGTCCCATGATGAGCTTAGCTGAGATTCCTCATACCCTGATGCAGAGGAGCCCTCCTCACCTACCGCTGGGCATCTGAACTCAAGTAGCCCTGAACACAGCAGAATGGTGTGAAACCACCACTGTTCCTGTTCTAATGTTGCCATCTAATTCCAGACTTACTGAAATAGTGACAATTGTGCTTCTGCGAATAGGACATTTTTGTACCCATGCACAAACGTGTTAACGTAGCATTGGCCCAGATTGGATGGGATTGTTTCCTTCATAGATAAAGGGGAAACACTGAATCCCAACGTTATTGTATACACGATCACTCCAGATGTGTATAGATACGTTGTAGATAACGGACCCAGATATGCAATCATATATCTCTTTACACAAACACACGACAGCATAACCCCGTAAATATTTGAAGATGATAGGCCACTCATATACAAATAACCCTAATGCAAGCATAATCTTCGTCAAGGTTTATTCTAAACATTATAAGTATAGCCATTGCTGTTATATCCAAGTCTGGGTGGAGGCGACCCCGTAGATTTCATTCTATTTCATGTAATAAGATGCGATTTGCTGCAGCATTCTGCACTCCGGCAATTACTTAGGTTTCATTTTCCATTTGTATTGTGACCTTATTCGAAATGAATGCTTTGATGTGTATCTTTTAAACAAGCAAAACTGTCCCAAACAGCAGCGTTACAGAACGGAAATCAAAGGATCGTCCTGTTTATGATCATCCAGTGAGTGGATGGAGCTTCAGTGCATCCGCGGGACAGCAGCCAGAGAGCCGAGCCTGTCACTCACTGGGGAATGAGGCATGACCCCGGCTCCTTTTAGCCCATCTAACTCGAATTACCAGTCTCATTCCAATAATCTCTGGTTCGCGCTCGTTAATAAACATTTACCAAAAAAAAGTTCCCTTGTGTGAAGAATTATTTGCAGCTCTGTGAGTTTGGCGGGAGGAGGGGATTGGCTGTGCAAAGCCAGCTCCGTGCCTGAAACGCAGTTAGTCTTCACTTGGTAGCTAATCTGCTTAATTTAATTTAATGAGAGAAGACAAGCTCCTCATTTGATTGCCTCGACTTTATTAGGGCAGCATCGATGTAAATATCACTGAGACCAAGAAAAACATTTCACCAAGTGGGACACTATTTGCGAATCCCATTATTTAAAGCTTCTCCTAACATTTTCCACCCTCTCTGTGGCTTTCACCTAACGCGGTGTGTTAAGTAAATCGGGCCAGCTGGACTCTTCCTTGTAGTGGAGTGAATAAATCTGCCGGGAAAGGCAATTTAGGAAACTGCCCAGCAAGCAGGGTGGCTCTGTGTGGTCCTAATGGGTAAAAGGAGGGTAAAAAATCTCTCCCAAATTGACAGGTCTGTTTGTTTATTTGTTTCTTATCAGGCTATGCGTCTGATAGAAAGCGTTAAAATGCACACCATATGTGTCCCTCGATGGCTTGCTGAGGGTCCCCAGTCACCTCAATGCAAGCTCCCCTGACCATATGTCACACAGTGCTGGGAGACAAAATGACCGATCACAATGATAACAGGCTGTTATCATTCCCAATGTGTTTGTCGAATATTTAGTAAAACATTAGCCTCCTGCACAAAGCTTGTATTTGTTCAAAGTGAGCACGAATAGAGCTCAGGCTCTGTGACATGCCCACAGCCCCTGCAGTGAGCGCTATTCCTCTTTTTCAGGACAAATAATTTGCTCCAAATGGCTGAAGCTTTTTTGGGGGAGGGAGGGGTAGTTTTATTATTTTTTTGCGGAAAGCTTTAAATTGTAAACTACTTGGACCGAGTCTCTGAGTAAATGTGAGCACAGTGTTCGGTGTAGCCCGTGGCTCCACTGTAAACGAAGACTTTCTCTGGCTTTTGATCCCATCTTTAAAACTACGGTTTTACGAGCCGATGCTCGTCCATGCTTAAAATTTACAACAATTAACGCAATTGTTTCCAATGTGCGAGCTTTGTTTTATGATCATAAACCATCGGGGTTGTTTTGGATGTCGGATGGTTTGTTGGGTCGCGGGTGTCTGTATGGAATTAAATGTTGAGCGGTATTGTTGTGTCTTTACCAGTCTAAGGTTCTCGCCAGAAAAAAAGGTTTGATTGATTTCCAGTGGCACCGTACTAATGTATTTCTCTCCTGGGGGTGAATTCCCCAACTTTATCTGTTTAGCTCCACGACCATCGTGTCTGTTGTTACTCTTTTTTTCTGACAGGAATCCAGCATTTATTGGACTGCCATGGTCATTTTGGAATAGATTAACAATCTAATCAGATTCAAGGACATTTAGTAACAGGCAAAGGCATTTTGATGGACTAACTGCAACCACTGGCCGCCTCACTGCATCCATCAACCGCTTCTTTCCCCAGAAACGCATCTAATTGGCTGGAAATCCATTCGTACTGTCTGTTTCAACCACGAATATTCTTAAAATAGTCAATAACAGCCTTGTCCGAGCTACTAACTCCATTTTTTAAGAAGAGGGGCCTTTCAATGTGAGAGCACATCAGGTTCGACCTCAAGTGATATAATTTTATTTAGGGATTGGGGAATGAGGAAAGCTCACATCCCACTCGACCCATCTAACTCATTCTACTATGATCCAGATCACTGGTTAACTCTTCAATATAAACTAGTGTATGATTCGTCAACTCCATTCTCTCTTCAACCAGTCGCGTTTTTTATTCAATATTCAGACTGTATTATTTCTAGAGTATATGCATATATATCCTTTATATTGTTGATTGCGGCCTGCAAACTGGTTTGGGCTGTGCATTGGGACTAATCGATATCATTCAAGAATCAGATCCCAAACAATCTCCCTAGTGTACTAAAGCCAGGCAGTATTAGACCTCCCCCAAAGCCCCCAAAGCCCCCAACACCACCACCTCGCTCAATCCCCTACCAGGAGAGCATCTCGCATTGGTTGAGTTTGGCAGAGGTAAATGTAACTACAGTCTCGTATATATCCAGGTCTAAAAAAGTGCTGAAATAGTCTGTGTAAGCTCGTGGGCACTTTACAAACTTAGTGTCGAGCTTTATATGAATTTTCTCAGAAAGCTGGGCCTCAACTTTGAGCCAAGCAGAGTGGAGAATTACGCATGAATGTGTAGAGTGCTCTCAAAGTCGACAGAGTGCGAGTCAGAGCCTGCAGTAACGCTCAATCCTCCAGACTCTCCATACACCAGTCTCACACCAGTACCCAATACTCCACACTCTCCATACACCAGTCTCACACCAGTACCCAATACTCCACACTCTCCATACCCCAGTCTCACACCAGTACCCAATACTCCACACTCCACATACACCAGTCTCACACCAGTACCCAATACTCCACACTCCACATACACCAGTCTCACACCAGTACCCAATACTCCAGACTCTCCATACACCAGTCTCACACCAGTACCCAATACTCCACACTCTCCATACCCCAGTCTCACACCAGTACCCAATACTCCACACTCCACATACACCAGTCTCACACCAGTACCCAATACTCCACACTCTCCATACACCAGTCTCACACCAGTACCCAATACTCCACACTCCACATACACCAGTCTCACACCAGTACCCAATACTCCACAATATCCGTACACCAGTCTCACACCAGTACCCAATACTCCACACTCTCCATACACCAGTCTCACACCAGTACCCAATACTCCACACTCTACATACACGAGTCTCACACCAGTACCGAATACTCCACAATATCCGTACACCAGTCTGACACCAGTACCCAATACTCCACACTCGACACACAACAGTCCCACACCAGTACCCAATACTCCACACTCTCCATACACCAGTCTCACACCAGTACCCAATACTCCACACTCTCCGTACACCAGTCTCACACCAGTACCGAATACTCCACACCCTACATACACCAGTCTCACACCAATACCCAATACTCCACACTCTCCATAAACAAGTTTCACACCAGTACTCAAAACGTCACACTCTCCGTACACCATTCTCACACCAGTACCCAATACTCCACAATCTCTGTACACCAGTCTCACACCAGTACCCAATACTACACACTCTCCGTACACCAGTCTCACATGAGTACCGAGTACGCCACACTCTCCGTACACCGCTCTCAGACCCTTACCCAATAATCCACACTCTCACTCTCCGTACACCAGTCTCATTCCAGTACACACTCCATTCACCAGTCTCACACCAGTACCGAATACTCCACACCCTCCGTACACCAGTCTCACATCAGCACCCAATAATCCACACGCTCCGTATACCAGTCCCCAATACACCACACTCTCCATTCACCAGTCTCACACCAGTACCCAATACTCCACACTCTCCATACACCAGTACCCAATACTCCACACTCTCCGTACACCAGTCTCACATCAGTACCCAAAATTCCACAGTCTCCATACACCAGTCTGACACCAGTATCCAATAATCCACACGCTCCGTACACCAGTCTAAAACCAGTACCCAATACACCACACTCTCCATTCACCAGAGTCACACCATTACCCAATACTCCACTCTGTCCGTACAGGAGTCTCACAGCAGTACTGAATACTCCACAGTCTCCGTACACCAGTCTCACACCAATACCCAATACTCCACACTCTGCATACACAAGTCACACACAAGTAAACAATAATACACATTCTCCAGAAACCAGTTTCACACCAGTACTCAATACCCCACACTCTCCATACACCAGTCTCACACCAATACACCACACACTCCATACACCAGACTCACACGAGTACCGAATACTCCACACTCTCCGTACACCAGTATCACACCAGTGCCCAATACTCCACACTCTCCGTACACCAGACTCACATCAGTACCCAATACTCCAATCACTCCATACACAAGTCTCACACCAGTACCCAAGACTCCACACTCTCCGTACACCAGTCTCAAACCAGTACCGAATACTGCACACTCTCCATACACCAGTCTCACAGCAGTACCGAATACTCCACACTCTCCGTACACCAGTCTCAAACCAGTACCGAATACTGCACACTCTCCATACACAAGTCTCACACCAGTACCCAAGACTCCACACTCTCCGTACACCAGTCTCAAACCAGTACCGAATACTCCACACTCTCCGTACACCAGTACCCAAGACTCCGCACTCTCCATACACAAGTCACACACCAGTACCCAATACTCCACACTCTCCATTCACAGCTCTCCCTACACCAGTCTCACAGCAGTACCGAATACTCTACACTCTCCGTACACCAGTCTCACACCCTTACCCAATACTCCACACTCTCCGTACACCAGTCTCATTCCAGTAGCCAATACTCCACACTCTCCATTCACCAGTCTCACACCAGTTCCGAATACTCCACTATCTCCGTACACCAGTCTCACACCCGTACCCAATACTCCACCCTATCATTACACCAGTCTCACACCAGTGCCCAATACTCCACACTCTCCATACACCAGTCTCAAACCAGTACCCAATACTCCACACTGTCGTTACACCATTCTGACACCAGTACCCGATGCTCCACACACTCCATACACCAGTCTCACACCAATATCCAATACTCCACACTGTCGTTACACTAGTCTCACACCAGTACCGAATACTCCACACTCTCTATATAACAGTCTCACTCCAGTACCCAATATACCACACTCTACATACACCAGTCTCACACCAGAACCCAATACTCCGCACTCTCCAGAAACCAGATTCACACCAGTGCCGAATACTCCACACCCTCCATACACCAGTCTCACACCCTTACCCAATACTCCACACTCTCCGTACACCAGTCTCATTCCAGTAGCCAATACTCCACGCTCTCTGTTCACCAGTCTCACACCAGTACCCAATATTCCACACTCTCTGTACACCAGTCTCACAGCAGTACCGAATACTCCACACTCTCTGTACATCAGTCTCACACCAGTACCCAATACTCAAGCCTCACTGTACACCAGACTCACACCAATACCCAATACACCACACTCTCCATACACCAGTCTCACATGAGTACCGAATACTCCACACTCTCCGTACATCGCTCTCACACCCTTACCCAATAATCCACACTCTCCGTACACCAGTCTCATTCCAGTACACTCTCCATTCACCAGTCTCACACCAGTACCGCATACTCCACACCCTCCGTACACCAGTCTCACATCAGCACCCAATAATCCACACGCTCCGTACACCAGTATCACACCAGTACCCAATACTCCACACCCTCCGTACACCAGTCTAAAACCAGTACCCAATACACCACACTCTCCATTCACCAGTCTCACACGAGTACCCAATACTCCACAGTCTCCGTACACCAGTCTCACACCAGTACCCAATACTCCACAATCTCCATGCACCAGAGTCACACCATTACCCAATACTCCACTCTGTCCGTACAGGAGTCTCACAGCAGTACTGAATACTCCACACTCTCCGTACACCAGTCTCACTCCATTACCCAATACGCCGCAATCGCCATACACCAGTCTCACAGCAATACCCAATACTCCACACTCTGCATACACAAGTCACACACCAGTAAACAATACACATTCTCCAGAAACCAGTTTCACACCAGTACTCAATACTCCACGCTCTCCATACACCAGTCTCACACGAGTACCGAATACTCCACACTCTCCGTACACCACTCTCACACCCTTACCCAATACTCCACACTCTCCATACACCAGTCTAACAGCAGTACTGAATACTCCACAGTCTCCGTGCACCAGTCTCACTCCAGTACCCAAACGCCACAATTGCCATAAACCAGTCTCAGACCAATACCCAATACTCCACACTCTACATACACCAGTCTCACACCAGTACACAATAATTCACACTCTCCATACACAAGTCTCACAGCAGTACCAATTATTCCATTCTCTCCATAGACCAGTCTCCCACCAGTATCCAATACCCCACACTCTCCGTACACCAGCATAACACCAGTACCTAATAATCCACACTCTCCGTACACCAGTATCACACCAGTACCCAATACTCCACACTCTCCGTACACCAGTCTCACATCAGTACCCAATACTCCACACTCTCCATACACCAGTCTCACACCAGTACCCAATACTCCACACTCTCCATACACCAGTACCACACCACTACCCAATACTCCGCACTGTCTATACACCAGTAACACATCAGGACCGAATTCTCCACACTCTACATACAGCAGTTTCACACCCGTACCCAATACTCCACACTCTCCATACACCAGCCTCACACCAGTTCCCAATACTCCACACTGTCATTACACCAGTCTCACACCAACACCAAATACTCCACACTTTCCATACACCAGTCTCACACCAACACCAAATACTCCACACTCTCCATACACCAGTCTCATACCAGTACCCAGTACTCCACACTGTCCATACACCAGTCTCACATCAGTACCCAATACTCCACACACTCCTTACACGAGTCTCACACCAATACCCAATACTCCACTCTCCATTCAGAAGTCTCACACCAGTAACCAATACTCCACATTCTCCATACACCAGTCTCACACCAGTACCCAATACTCCACACTGTCGTTACTCCAGTCTCACACCAGTACCCAATACTGCACACTCTCCGTACACCAGTCTCACATCAGCAGCCAATAATCCACACGCTCCGTACACCAGTCCCCAATACACCACACTCTCCATTCACCAGTCTCACACCAGTACCCAATACTCCACACTCTCCATACACCAGTGTCACACCAGTACCCAATACTCCACACTCTACATACACGAGTCTCACACCAGTACCGAATACTCCACAATATCCGTACACCAGGCTCACACCAGTACCCAATACTCCACACGCTCCATACACCAGTCTCACACCAGTACCCAATACTCCACACTCTCCGTACACCAGTCTCACTCCAGTACCCAATGCTCCACACTCTCCGTACACCAGTCTCACACCAGTACCGAATACTCCACACCCTACATACACCAGTCTCACACCAATACCCAATGCTCCACACTCTCCATAAACAAGTTTCACAGCAGTACTCAAAACGTCACATTCTCCATGCACCAGTCTCACACCAGCACCCAAAACTCCACAATCTCCATAAACCAGTCTCACACCAGTACCCAATACTCCACAATCTCTGTACACCAGCCTCACACCAGTACCCAATACTACACACTCTCCGTACACCAGTCTCACATGAGTACCGAGTACGCCACACTCTCCGTACACCGCTCTCAGACCCTTAACCAATAATCCGCACTCTCACTCTCCGTACACCAGTCTCATTCCAGTACACTCTCCATTCACCAGTCTCACACCAGTACCGAATACTCCACACCCTCCGTACACCAGTCTCACATCAGCACCCAATAATCCACACGCTCCGTATACCAGTCCCCAATACACCACACTCTCCATTCACCAGTCTCACACCAGTACCCAATACTCCACACTCTCCATACACCAGTACCCAATACTCCACACTCTCCGTACACCAGTCTTACATCAGTACCCAAAATTCCACAGTCTCCATACACCAGTCTGACACCAGTATCCAATAATCCACACGCTCCGTACACCAGTCTAAAACCAGTACCCAATACACCACACTCTCCATTCACCAGAGTCACACCATTACCCAATACTCCACTCTGTCCGTACAGGAGTCTCACAGCAGTACTGAATACTCCACAGTCTCCGTACACCAGTCTCACACCAATACCCAATACTCCACACTCTGCATACACAAGTCACACACCAGTAAACAATAATACACATTCTCCAGAAACCAGTTTCACACCAGTACTCAATACCCCACACTCTCCATACACTAGTCTCACACCAATACCCAATACACCACACAATCCATACACCAGACTCACACGAGTACCGAATACTCCACACTCTCCGTACACTGCTCTCACATCCTTACCCAATACTCCACACTCTACATAAACCAGTCTCACAACAGTACCGAATACTCCACACTCTCCGTACACCAGTATCACATCAGTACCCAATACTCCAATCACTCCATACACCAGTCTCACACCAGTACCCAAGACTCCACACTCTCCGTACACCAGTCTCAAACCAGTACCGAATACTGCACACTCTCCATACACCAGTCTCACAGCAGTACCGAATACTCCACACTCTCCGTACACCAGTACCCAAGACTCCGCACTCTCCATACACAAGTCACACACCAGTACCCAATACTCCACACTCTCCATTCACAGCTCTCCATACACCAGTCTCACAGCAGTACCGAATACTCCACACTCTCCGTACACCAGTCTCACACCCTTACCCAATACTCCACACTCTCCGTACACCAGTCTCATTCCAGTAGCCAATACTCCACACTCTCCATTCACCAGTCTCACACCAGTTCCGAATACTCCACTATCTCCGTACACCAGTCTCACACCCGTACCCAATACTCCACCCTGTCATTACACCATTCTGACACCAGTACCCGATGCTCCACACACTCCATACACCAGTCTCACACCAGTGCCCAATACTCCACACTCTCCATGCAGGTGGATGAATTTTGGAGCATGCGCGATGCTGAGAGGCTCGTGGATAGCACGTTTAGCGAGTTGTTCACGCCTCAGGGCAGGGCAGCACAGGGGGTGACCATCAGGCGGAGCAACAAAGGCAGGCAGGTAGTGCAGGGAACCCCTGCGGGCATCCCCCTTTCAAACAAGTATACCGCTTTGGATACTGTTGAGGGGGATGACTCACCAGGGGAAGGCAGCAGCAGCCAACTTCCTGGCACTGGGGGTGCTCCTGCTGCCCAGGAAGGGGGGAAAAAGAGTGGGAGAGCAATAGTGGTAGGGGATTCTATAGTAAGGGGAACAGATAGGCATTTCTGTGGCCGTAGACGTGAATCCAGGATGGTTTGTTGCCTCCCTGGTGCCAGGGTCAAGGATGTCACTGAGCGGCTGCAGGGCATTCTGGAGGGGGAGGGTGAACAGCCAATGGTCGTGGTCCACATTGGTACCAACGACATAGGTAAAAAGAGGGATGAGGTCCTGCATCAAGAATTTAGGGAGCTAGGTAACAGATTAAAGAGCAGGAACTCAAAGGTTGTAATCTCTGGATTACTCCCAGTGCCACGTGCTAGTAAGTATAGGAATGGGAGGATAGAGCAGATGAATGCGTGGCTAAAGAGTTGGTGTAGGGGGGAGGGTTTTACTTTCCTGGATCACTGGGCCTGCTTCTGGGAAAGGTGGGACTTGTACAAGTCGGACGGGTTGCACCTGAACCAGAGCGGGACAAATATCCTTGCGGGGAGGTTTGCTAGCACTGTTGGGGGGGGTTTAAACTAACTTGGCAGGGGGATGGGATACAGAGGGGAGCTGAAATAGGGGGGGATGTGCTGCCAATTATAGAGAAAAAAACAAGTCAGCTTGGTAGACAGGGCAAATATATAAAGGCAAGGCTGGATGGCATCTATTTTAATGCAAGGAGTCTTGCGAATAAGGTGGATGAACTGAAGGTGTTGATAAACACATGGGAGTATGATATTGTTGCTATCACGGAGACATGGTTGAGGGAAGGGCAAGACTGGCAGCTCAATATTCCGGGGTACAGAATCTTCAGGCGAGACAGAGGGGGAGGTATAAGAGGAGGGGGTGTCGCAATATTAATTAAGGAGTCAATTACTGCAGTAAGGAGGGATGATATATTAGCAGGGTCCTCTAATGAGGCCATATGGGTGGAGCTTAAAAACAAAAAGGGGGCAAGCACTTTGCTGGGAGTGTACTATAGGCCTCCAAACAGTCAGGGGGAGATAGAGGAACAGATATGTAGGCAAATCTCAGAGAAATGTGCAAATAATAGGGTAATAATAATGGGGGATTTCAACTTCCCCAATATTAACTGGGATAGTCAGAGTGTGAAAGGCTCAGAGGGTGTAGAATTCTTAAAGTGCATCCAGGAGAGCTTTTTGAGCCAGCATGTAGAAAGTCCTACAAGAGAGGGGGCGGTACTGGACCTAATTCTAGGGAATGTGGCCGGCCAAGTGGAAAAAGTGCTAGTAGGTGAGCACTTTGGTGATAGTGACCATAATATGGTAAGATTTAAGGTGGCCATGGAAAAGGACAGGGATGGGCCAGAAATAAAGGTTCTAAATTGGGGGAAGGCCGATTTTAATAGGATAAGGCAGGATCTGGCCAAAATGGACTGGGATCAGCTACTTGTAGGAAAATCCGCATCGGAGCAATGGGAGGCTTTCAGAAGGGAGATTGAGATCATACAATGGCAACATGTTCCCGTAAAGGTCAAGGGTGGTTCCAAAAACCACAGGGAACCTTGGATGACAGGGGATATACGAGAATGGATTAGGAAAAAAAGGAGGGCTTTTGGTAGATACAAAAGGCTAAAGACGGAGGAAGCCCTAGAGGAGTACAAAAAGTGCAGGGGGATACTTAAAAAAGAAATTAGGAGATCAAGGAGGGGCCATGAAATAACACTGGCAAGCAAAATAAAGGAAAATCCGAAGATGTTTTATAAGTATATTAAGGGTAAGAGGATAACTAGGGAAAAAATAGGGCCCATTAGGGACAAAAGTGGCAATCTGTGTGTGGAGCCGGAAGATGTAGGAGGGGTTCTAAATGAATTTTTTGCATCTGTTTTCACTATGGAGAAGGACGATGTAGACATAGAAATAGGGTGGGGGGACTGTGATATGCTCGAACATATTAACATCGAGCGGGAGGAGGTATTGGCGGTTTTAGCTGGCCTAAAAATGGATAAATCCCCAGGCCCGGATGAAATGTATCCCAGGCTGCTGTGTGAGGCAAAGGAGGAGATTGCGGGGGCTCTAACACATATATTCAGGACCTCTCTGGCCACAGGGGATGTGCCAGAGGACTGGAGAACCGCTAATGTAGTACCATTATTCAAGAAGGGTAGTAGGGAAAAACCGGGGAACTACAGGCCAGTGAGCCTAACATCAGTGGTAGGAAAATTATTGGAAAAAATCCTGAGGGACAAAATTTGTCTCCACTTGGAGAGGCAAGGATTAATCAGGGATAGTCAACATGGCTTTGTCAAGGGAAGATCATGTCTGACTAATTTGATTGAATTTTTTGAGGGGGTGACTAGGTGTGTGGATGAGGGTAACGCAGTGGATGTGGTATACATGGATTTCAGTAAGGCCTTCGATAAAGTCCCGCACAGGAGACTGGTCAAGAAGGTAAGAGCCCATGGAATCCAGGGTGCCTTGGCACATTGGATACAAAACTGGCTTAGTGGCAGAAGGCAGAGGGTGATGGTCGAAGGTTGTTTTTGTGACTGGAAGCCTGTGGCCAGTGGGGTACCACAGGGATCGGTGCTGGGTCCCTTGCTGTTTGTGGTCTACATTAATGACTTGGATATGAATGTAAAGGGTATGATCAGTAAGTTCGCGGATGATACAAAAATTGGTAGGGTGGTAAATAGCGAGGAGGGTAGCCTCAGTCTGCAGGACGATATAGATGGGTTGGTCAGATGGGCGGAACAGTGGCAAATGGAATTTAACCCGGAAAAGTGCGAGGTGATGCACTTTGGGGGGACTAACAAGGCAAAGGAATACACAATGAATGGAAAGACCCTAGGCAAGACGGAGGGTCAGAGGGATCTGGGTGTGCAAGTACACAGATCCCTGAAGGCGGCGGAACAGGTGGATAAGGTGGTAAAAAAGGCATATGGGATACTTGCCTTCATTAGCCGAGGCATTGAATATAAGAGCAAGGAGGTTATGATGGAGCTGTATAAAACACTGGTTAGGCCACAGCTGGAATATTGTGTGCAGTTCTGGTCGCCACACTACAGGAAGGATGTGATCGCGTTAGAGAGGGTGCAGAGGAGGTTCACCAGGATGTTACCAGGGCTGGAGCGCTTCAGCTATGAAGAGAGACTGGGCAGGTTGGGTTTGTTTTCCTTGGAGCTGAGGAGGCTGAGGGGGGACATGATTGAGGTGTACAAAATTATGAGGGGCATAGATAGGATGGATGCTGAGGAGCTTTTTCCCTTAGTAGAGGGGTCAATAACTAGGGGGCATAGATTCAAGGTAAAGGGCGGGAGGTTTAGAGGGGATTTGAGAAATAACTTTTTCACCCAGAGGGTGGTTGGAGTCTGGAACTCACTGCCTGAAAGGGTTGTGGAGGCAGAAACCCTCACAACATTTAAGAAGCATTTGGATGTGCACTTGAAATGCCATAGCATACAAGGCTACGGGCCAAATGCTGGAATATGGGATTAGATTAGACAGGGCTTGATGGCCGGCGCGGACACGATGGGCCGAAGGGCCTCTATCCGTGCTGTATTACTCTATGACTCTATGACTCTATGACCAGTCTCAAACCAGTACCCAATACTCCACACTGTCGTTACACCATTCTGACACCAGTACCCGATGCTCCACACACTCCATACACCAGTCTCACACCAATATCCAATACTCCACACTGTCGTTACACTAGTCTCACACCAGTACCGAATACTCCACACTCTCTATATAACAGTCTCACTCCAGTACCCAATATACCACACTCTACATACACCAGTCTCACACCAGAACCCAATACTCCGCACTCTCCAGAAACCAGATTCACACCAGTGCCGAATACTCCACACCCTCCATACACCAGTCTCACACCCTTACCCAATACTCCACACTCTCCGTACACCAGTCTCATTCCAGTAGCCAATACTCCACGCTCTCTGTTCACCAGTCTCACACCAGTACCCAATATTCCACACTCTCCGTACACCAGTCTCACAGCAGTACCGAATACTCCACACTCTCTGTACATCAGTCTCACACCAGTACCCAATACTCAAGCCTCACTGTACACCAGACTCACACCAATACCCAATACACCACACTCTCCATACACCAGTCTCACATGAGTACCGAATACTCCACACTCTCCGTACATCGCTCTCACACCCTTACCCAATAATCTACACTCTCCGTACACCAGTCTCATTCCAGTACACTCTCCATTCACCAGTCTCACACCAGTACCGCATACTCCACACCCTCCGTACACCAGTCTCACATCAGCACCCAATAATCCACACGCTCCGTACACCAGTATCACACCAGTACCCAATACTCCACACCCTCCGTACACCAGTCTAAAACCATTACCCAATACACCACACTCTCCATTCACCAGTCTCACACGAGTACCCAATACTCCACAGTCTCCGTACACCAGTCTCACACCAGTACCCAATACTCCACAATCTCCATGCACCAGAGTCACACCATTACCCAATACTCCACTCTGTCCGTACAGGAGTCTCACAGCAGTACTGAATACTCCACACTCTCCGTACACCAGTCTCACTCCATTACCCAATACGCCGCAATCGCCATACACCAGTCTCACACCAATACCCAATACTCCACACTCTGCATACACAAGTCACACACCAGTAAACAATACACATTCTCCAGAAACCAGTTTCACACCAGTACTCAATACTCCACGCTCTCCATACACCAGTCTCACACCAATACCCAATACACCACACACTCCATACACCAGACTCACACGAGTACCGAATACTCCACACTCTCCGTACACCACTCTCACACCCTTACCCAATACTCCACACTCTCCATACACCAGTCTAACAGCAGTACTGAATACTCCAGTCTCCGTGCACCAGTCTCACTCCAGTATCCAAACGCCACAATTGCCATAAACCAGTCTCAGACCAATACCCAATACTCCACACTCTACATACACCAGTCTCACAGCAGTACCAATTATTCCATTCTCTCCATAGACCAGTCTCACACCAGTATCCAATACTCCACACTCTCCGTACACCAGCATAACACCAGTACCTAATAATCCACACTCTCCGTACACCAGTATCACACCAGTACCCAATACTCCACACTCTCCGTACACCAGTCTCACATCAGTACCCAATACTCCACACTCTCCATACACCAGTATCACACCACTACCCAATACTCCGCACCGTCTATACACCAGTAACACATCAGGACCGAATTCTCCACACTCTACATACAGCAGTTTCACACCCGTACCCAATACTCCACACTCTACATACATCAGTCTCACACCAGTACCGAATACTCCACACTCTCCATACACCAGCCTCACACCAGTACCCAATACTCCACACTCTCCATACACCAGCCTCACACCAGTACCCAATACTCCACACTGTCATTACACCAGTCTCACACCAGTACCCAATACTCCACACTTTCCATACACCAGTCTCACACCAACACCAAATACTCCACACTCTCCATACACCAGTCTCATACCAGTACCCAGTACTCCACACTGTCCATACACCAGTCTCACATCAGTACCCAATACTCCACACACTCCTTACACGAGTCTCACACCAATACCCAATACTCCACACTCTCCATTCAGAAGTCTCACACCAGTAACCAATACTCCACATTCTCCATACACCAGTCTCACACCAGTACACAATACTCCACACTGTCGTTACACCAGTCTCACACCAGTACCCAATACTGCACACTCTCCGTACACCAGTCTCACACCAGCAGCCAATAATCCACATGCTCCGTACACCAGTCCCCAATACACCACACTCTCCATTCACCAGTCTCACACCAGTACCCAATACTCCACACTCTCCATACACCAGTATCACACCAGTACCCAATACTCCACACTCTCCGTACACCACTCTCACATCCTTACCCACTACTCCACACTCTCCATACAGCAGTCTCACACCAGTACCGAATACTCCACACCCTCCGTACACCACTCTCACATCCTTACCCACTACTCCACACTCTCCATACAGCAGTCTCACACCAGTACCGAATACTCCACACCCTCCATACACCAGTCTCATTCCAGTACCCAATACCACACAATCGTCATACACCAGTCTCACATCAGTACCCAATAATCCACACACTCAGCACACCAGTCCCCAATACACCACACTCTCCATTCACCAGTCTCACACCAGTACCCAATACTGCACACTCTCCGTACACCAGTCTCACATCAGCACCCAATAATCCACACGCTCCATACACCAGTCCGCAATACACCACACTCTCCATTCACCAGTCTCACACCAGTACCCAATACTCCACACTCTCCATACACCAGTCCCACACCAGTACCCAATACTCCACACTCTCCATACACCAGTTTTACAGCAGTACCGAATACTCCACGCTCTCCGTACACCAGCCACACTCCAGTACCCAATACTCCACACTGTCGATACACCAGTATCACACCAGTACCCAAAACTCCACACTCTCCATACACCAGTCTCACAGCAGTACTGAATACTCTACACTCTCCGTGCACCAGTCTCACTCCAGTACCCAAAACACCACAATTGCCATACACCAGTCTCAGACCAATACCCAATACTCCACACTCTACATACACCAGTCTCACACCAGTACACAATAATTCACACTCTCCATACACAAGTCTCACAGCAGTACCGATTACTCAATTCTCTCCATAGACCAGTCTCACACCAGTATCCAATACTCCACACTCTCTGTACGCCAGCATAACACCAGTACCTAATAATCCACACTCTCCGTACACCAGTATCACACCAGTACCCAATACTCCACACTCTCCGTACACCAGTCTCACATCAGTACCCAATACTCCACACTCTCCATACACCAGTCTCACACCAGTACCCAATACTCCACACTCTCCATACACCAGTGTCACACCAGTACCCAATACTCCACACTCTACATACACGAGTCTCACACCAGTACCGAATACTCCACAATATCCGTACACCAGGCTCACACCAGTACCCAATACTCCACACGCTCCATACACCAGTCTCACACCAGTACCCAATACTCCACACCCTACATACACCAGTCTCACACCAGTACCCAATACTCCACACTCTCCATAAACAAGTTTCACACCAGTACTCAAAACGTCACATTCTCCGTACACCAGTCTCACACCAGCACCCAAAACTCCACAATCTCCATAAACCAGTCTCACACCAGTACCCAATACTCCACAATCTCTGTACACCAGTCTCACACCAGTACCCAATACTACACACTCTCCGTACACCAGTCTCACATGAGTACCGAGTACGCCACACTCTCCGTACACCGCTCTCAGACCCTTACCCAATAATCCACACTCTCACTCTCCGTACACCAGTCTCATTCCAGTACACTCTCCATTCACCAGTCTCACACCAGTACCGAATACTCCACACCCTCTGTACACCAGTCTCACATCAGCACCCAATAATCCACACGCTCCGTATACCAGTCCCCAATACACCACACTCTCCATACACCAGTACCCAATACTCCACACTCTCCGTACACCAGTCTCACATCAGTACCCAAAATTCCACAGTCTCCATACACCAGTCTGACACCAGTATCCAATAATCCACACGCTCCATACACCAGTCTAAAACCAGTACCCAATACACCACACTCTCCATTCACCAGAGTCACACCATTACCCAATACTCCACTCTGTCCGTACAGGAGTCTCACAGCAGTACTGAATACTCCACAGTCTCCGTACACCAGTCTCACACCAATACCCAATACTCCACACTCTGCATACACAAGTCACACACCAGTAAACAATAATACACATTCTCCAGAAACCAGTTTCACACCAGTACTCAATACCCCACACTCTCCATACACCAGTCTCACACCAATACCCAATACACCACACACTCCATACACCAGACTCACATGAGTACCGAATACTCCACACTCTCCGTACACCGCTCTCACATCCTTACCCAATACTCCACACTCTACATAAACCAGTCTCACAACAGTACCGAATACTCCACACTCTCCATACACCAGTATCACATCAGTACCCAATACTCCAATCACTCCATACACCAGTCTCACACCAGTACCCAAGACTCCACACTCTCCGTACACCAGTCTCAAACCAGTACCGAATACTGCACACTCTCCATACACCAGTCTCACAGCAGTACCGAATACTCCACACTCTCCGTACACCAGTACCCAAGACTCCGCACTCTCCATACACAAGTCACACACCAGTACCCAATACTCCACACTCTCCATTCACAGCTCTCCATACACCAGTCTCACAGCAGTACCGAATACTCCACACTCTCCGTACACCAGTCTCACACCCTTACCCAATACTCCACACTCTCCGTACACCAGTCTCATTCCAGTAGCCAATACTCCACACTCTCCATTCACGAGTCTCACACCAGTTCCGAATACTCCACTATCTCCGTACACCAGTCTCACACCCGTACCCAATACTCCACCCTGTCATTACACCAGTCTCACACCAGTGCCCAATACTCCACACTCTCCATACACCAGTCTCAAACCAGTACCCAATACTCCACACTGTCGTTACACCATTCTGACACCAGTACCCGATGCTCCACACACTCCATACACCAGTCTCACACCAATATCCAATACTCCACACTGTCGTTACACTAGTCTCACACCAGTACCGAATACTCCACACTCTCTATATAACAGTCTCACTCCAGTACCCAGTATACCACACTCTACATACACCAGTCTCACACCAGAACCCAATACTCCGCACTCTCCAGAAACCAGATTCACACCAGTGCCGAATACTCCACACCCTCCATACACCAGTCTCACACCCTTACCCAATACTCCACACTCTCCGTACACCAGTCTCATTCCAGTAGCCAATACTCCACGCTCTCTGTTCACCAGTCTCACACCAGTACCCAATATTCCACACTCTCCGTACACCAGTCTCACAGCAGTACCGAATACTCCACACTCTCTGTACATCAGTCTCACACCAGTACCCAATACTCAAGCCTCACTGTACACCAGACTCACACCAATACCCAATACACCACACTCTCCATACACCAGTCTCACATGAGTACCGAATACTCCACTCTCTCCGTACATCGCTCTCACACCCTTACCCAATAATCCACACTCTCCGTACACCAGTCTCATTCCAGTACACTCTCCATTCACCAGTCCCGCATACTCCACACCCTCCGTACACCAGTCTCACATCAGCACCCAATAATCCACACGCTCCGTACACCAGTATCACACCAGTACCCAATACTCCACACCCTCCGTACACCAGTCTAAAACCATTACCCAATACACCACACTCTCCATTCACCAGTCTCACACGAGTACCCAATACTCCACAGTCTCCGTACACCAGTCTCACACCAGTACCCAATACTCCACAATCTCCATGCACCAGAGTCACACCATTACCCAATACTCCACTCTGTCCGTACAGGAGTCTCACAGCAGTACTGAATACTCCACACTCTCCGTACACCAGTCTCACTCCATTACCCAATACGCCGCAATCGCCATACACCAGTCTCACACCAATACCCAATACTCCACACTCTGCATACACAAGTCACACACCAGTAAACAATACACATTCTCCAGAAACCAGTTTCACACCAGTACCCAATACACCACACACTCCATACACCAGACTCACATGAGTACCGAATACTCCACACTCTCCGTACACCACTCTCACACCCTTACCCAATACTCCACACTCTCCACACACCAGTCTAACAGCAGTACTGAATACTCCACAGTCTCCCTGCACCAGTCTCACTCCAGTACCCAAACGCCACAATTGCCATAAACCAGTCTCAGACCAATACCCAATACTCCACACTCTACATACACCAGTCTCACACCAGTACACAATAATTCACACTCTCCATACACAAGTCTCACAGCAGTACCAATTATTCCATTCTCTCCATAGACCAGTCACACACCAGTATCCAATACTCCACACTCTCCGTACACCAGCATAACACCAGTACCTAATAATCCACACTCTCCGTACACCAGTATCACACCAGTACCCAATACTCCACACTCTCCGTACACCGGTATCACACCACTACCCAATACTCCGCACTGTCTATACACCAGTAACACATCAGGACCGAATTCTCCACACTCTACATACAGCAGTTTCACACCCGTACCCAATACTCCACACTCTCCATACATCAGTCTCACACCAGTACCCAATACTCCACACTCTCCATACACCAGTCCCACACCAGTACCCAATACTCCACACTGTCATTACACCAGTCTCACACCAGCACCCAATACTCCACACTTTCCATACACCAGTCTCACACCAACACCAAATACTCCACACTCTCCATACACCAGTCTCATACCAGTACCCAGTACTCCACACTGTCCATACACCAGTCTCACATCAGTACCCAATACTCCACACACTCCTTACACGAGTCTCACACCAATACCCAATACTCCACACTCTCCACTCAGAAGTCTCACACCAGTAACCAATACTCCACATTCTCCATACACCAGTCTCACACCAGTACACAATACTCCACACTGTCGTTACACCAGTCTCACACCAGTACCCAATACTGCACACTCTCCGTACACCAGTCTCACATCAGCAGCCAATAATCCACACGCTCCGTACACCAGTCCCCAATACACCACACTCTCCATTCACCAGTCTCACACCAGTCCCCAATACTCCACACTCTCCATACACCAGTATCACACCAGTACCCAATACTCCACACCCTCCGTACACCACTCTCACATCCTTACCCACTACTCCACACTCTCCATACAGCAGTCTCACACGAGTACCGAATACTCCACACTCTCCGTACACCACTCTCACATCCTTACCCACTACTCGACACTCTCCATACAGCAGTCTCACACCAGTACCGAATACTCCACACCCTCCATACACCAGTCTCATTCCAGTACCCAATACCCCACAATCGTCATACACCAGTCTCACATCAGTACCCAATAATCCACACACTCAGTACACCAGTCCCCAATACACCACACTCTCCATTGACCAGTCTCACACCAGTACCCAATACTGCACACTCTCCGTACACCAGTCTCACACCAGTACCCAATACTGCACACTCTCCATACACCAGTCTCACAGCAGTACTGAATACTCCACACTCTCCGTGCACCAGTCTCACTCCAGTACCCAAAACACCACAATTGCCATACACCAGTCTCAGACCAATACCCAATACTCCACACTCTACATACACCAGTCTCACACCAGTACACAATAATTCACACTCTCCATACACAAGTCTCACAGCAGTACCGATTACTCAATTCTCTCCATAGACCAGTCTCACACCAGTATCCAATACTCCACACTCTCTGTACGCCAGCATAACACCAGTACCTAATAATCCACACTCTCCGCACACCAGTATCACACCAGTACCCAATACTCCACACTCTCCGTACACCAGTCTCACATCAGTACCCAATACTCCACACTCTCCATACACCAGTCTCACACCAGTACCCAATACTCCACACTCTCCGTACACCAGTATCACACCACTACCCAATACTCTGCACTGTCTGTACACCAGTAACACCTCGGGACCGAATTCGCCACACTCTACATACACCAGTTTCACACCCGTACCCAATACTCCACACTCTCCATACATCAGTCTCACACCAGTACCCAATACTCCACACTCTCCATTCACCAGCTTCACACCAGTACCCAATACTCCACACTGTCCATACACCAGTCTCACATCAGTACCCAATACTCCACACACTCCATACACGAGTCTCACACCAATACCCAATACTCCACATTCTCCATACACCAGTCTCACACCAGTACACAATACTCCACACTGTCGTTACTCCAGTCTCACACCAGTACACAATACTCCAGTCTCTGTACACCAGTCTCACACCAGTACCCAATACTCCACAATCTCCATGCACCAGAGTCAGACAATTACCCAATACTCCACACTCTCCGTACACCAGTCTCACACCAGTACCCAATAGTCTACACTCTCCATACACCAGTTTCACCCCAGTACCCAATACTCCACACTCTCCAGAAACCAGTTTCACACTAGTACTGAATACTCCACACTCTGCATACACCAGTCTCACACCATTACCCAATACACCACACTCTCCATACACAAGTCTCACACGAGTACCGAATACTCCACACTCCCCGTACACCACTCTCACATCCTTACCCACTACTCGACACTCTCCATACAGCAGTCTCACACCAGTACCAAATACTCCACACCCTCCATACACCAGTCTCATTCCAGTACCCAATACACCACACTCTCCATTCACCAGTCTCACACCAGTACCCAATACTCCACACTCTCCATACACCAGTATCACACCAGTACCCAATACTGCACACTCTCCGTACACCAGTCTCACATCAGTACCCAATACTCCACAGTCTCCATTCACAGTTCTCACGCCCTTACCAAATACTCCAAACTCTCCATACACCAGTCTCACACCAGTACCGAATACTCCACACTCTCCGTACACCAGTCTCATTCCAGTAGCCAATACTCCACACTCTCCGTACACCAGACTCACACCAGTACCCAATACTCCAAACTCTCCATTCACCAGTCTCACACCAGTACCCAATACTCCACACTCTCCATACACCAGTCTCACAGCAGTACCCAATAATCCACACTCTCCATCCACGAGTTTCACACCACTACCCAATAGCCACACTCTCCATGCACCAGTCTCACTCCAGTACCCAATACTCCACACTCAATTCAATTCAATTCAAATTGCTTTATTGGCATGACATGATACATCTTATGTTGCCAAAGCACAAAAATACATGTATGATTGACCACATAAACACCGATCTAGACATAGTGTATAGACAAGTATACCCATTTATACATAGATATACACACATATAATATGCATATAATCTTTTCTTAGATTTGATGGTCACTGGTTGTCCCTCTGCTTGTGGCAAGCTGTAACATAGTTTGCTGCTATAGTTACACATTTTCTCTGTTCCCCCAATAGATATGGGAGTTTTTGGTGGTCATTCAAATTTTTGAATTCAGGGCATATTTTTGTGAATTTTGGGTAGAAATTCTCCGTTAAGTCCTGATAGTTTCCACAAGTTGTGAGGAAGTGCAACACTGTCTCCACCACTCCATGACTGCAGTGAGAGCATATCCTGTCCTCTCTGGGCAGCCAGGTCTGCCTGTGTCTGCCTTTTTCGATGGCCAGTCTATGTTCGCTAAATCTGTACATTGTCAAGGCTTTTCTCAGTTTGCTATTCTTTACCATGGTCAGGTATTCAGCCATGGTGTATTGTCTGTTTAGGGCCAAATAGCAATCGAGTTTGTTTTGGGTTTTTGTCCTTTCTGTCCAATAGTTCAAGTATTTTTATTTTGTTTAGTGATAATTGTGTTGGGTTGAATTCTCTGTGCTAGGATGTCACTGTCCTGGGGCTGGTTATTATTAGTAGTGTTGGTAGTTACTTCACTGAGTCCCAGGACTAGTTGACTGAGAGGACTCTTCTCTATGATAATCTCTTGGCATTTCAAGGCTTCGTAATGATAGCAGTGGGGGTTGCTCATTTTTAGGTGTTTCCAAAATTTGATGGCTCGTTTTTGGATATTAATTAGTAGTGGATATTGGCCTAGTTCTGCCCTGCATGCATTGTTTGTGGTTTTCCTCTGAGTCCGGAGGATACTTTTACAGAATTCTGCATGCAGGATCTCAATTGGGTGTTTGTCCCATTTTGCGAATTCTTGTTGTGTTAGCGGACCCCACACCTCACTGCCATAGAGTGCAATTAGTTCAATTACTGATTTAAAAATTTTGAGCCAAATGCCAATTGGAATTTCTATTTGGATTGACTTTTTAATGGCATAGAAAGCCCCTCTTGCTTTCTCTTTGAGTTCATTCACAGCCAAATGAAAGTTTCCCGTAGAACTGATTTTTAAGCCTAAGTATGTGTAATTTGTAGTTTGTTCAATTTTAGTTGCTCCTAGTGTGAAGTTTATTCTGGGTCCCTGATGTCTGGATCTTTGCTGGAACACAAGAACTTTGGTTTTTTTGGAGTTTATTGTCAGGGCCCAGGTCTGACAGAATGACTCTAGCAGATCCAGGTTCTGCTGCAGACCCTCCTCAGTTGGTGAGAGCAGAACCAGGTCATCTGCATAGAGGAGGAATTTAACCTTGGAGTCATATAGGGCGAGGCCAGGTTCTATAGATTGTTCGAGTAGTTTTGCCAATTCATTTATGTAAATATTAAAGAGTGTCGGTGAGATAGGCGAGCCCTGCACCACGCCACGCCACTGTGAGAAATATTTTGTTTGTTTGTCTCCAATTTTAACTGCACATTTATTGTTTGTATACATTGATTTAATTACATCATATGTTTTTCCCCCTACACCACTTTCAATAAGTTTTAAGAATAGACCGTCATGCCAAATAGAATCGAAAGCCTTCTGGAAATCTATAAAGCAGACAAAAATTTTGCTTTTGTTTTGGTGAACATGTTTGTCAATTAGGGTGTGTAGGGTGAAAATATGGTCCGATGTTCTATAATTTGGTAAGAATCCAATTTGGCTTTTACTCAAGACATTGTGCTCCTCAAGGAAGTTTATAAGTCTTTGGTTTATGATACTACAGAATACCTTCCCCAGGTTACTGTTCACACAGATGCCTCGATAGTTATTTGGTCAACTTTGTCTCCACTTTTGTATATGGGCGTTATGAGTCCTTTGTTCCAGATATCAGGGAAGTAACCAACACTCAGAGCCAAGTTGAAGAGTTTTAGGATAGCCAATTTCATTTTATCGTCAGTGTGTTTAATCATCTCGTTTAGGATGCCATCTGCACCACAAGCATTTCTTGCTCGCAGGTCCTTGAATTTTTCAAATAGCTCTTTTTCAGTTATTGGGTGGTCTAATGGGTTTTGGTAGTCTTTTATGGCCAGTTCGAGCTTTTACAATTCTTTGCATATTAGATCTTGCTCTGGGCTTAGTGTGTTTTTCTGGTATAATTTTTCAAAATGGTTTTCCCATATGTCTCCATTTTGAATGGGCAATTCGTCGTGTTGCTTTTTGTGTAATGTATTCCAGTTGTCCCAGAAACAATTAGAATCGATAGATTCCTCAATGGGGCTGAGTTTATTCTTAATATACTGTTCTTTCTTGGCTCTGAGTGTGTTTATATATTGTGTTAGTGCCTGACAATAAGCAAGGCGTAGTTCCTCATTTTCTGGTTGTCTGTGTTTTTGGTTTGATATTTTTCTGAGTTTTTTCCTCATGTTATGACAGTCTGAATCAAACCATTTTTCATGGTTTTGTGTTTTGGGTTTACTCTTGCGAGATATCAAGTTCGACATTGTTGCCAAATTATCAAAAATATTATTTAGGTTATTCACTGCCAGGTTTACGCCTTCTTTATTGTGAGTGTGTGTGTTTTCCAGAAAGGTGTCCAAGAGGGATTGAGTTGATTGGCTGCTAATTGCTTTCTGGTATTTTTCCGTACTGTTTTGGGCCCATCTGTAGGATTTTTTAATGTTGTACAGCTTACTGGGCTGTGTTTCTGTGTTGGTTGCTTCTGTCCTTTTAAGATACGCAGTAATTTGGCTGTGATCTGACAGTGGTTTGACTGTGAATGCTCTGAAAGAGGATGGGTCCAGATCTGTAATCATATAGTCTATGGTGCTGATGCCAAGAGGTGAAGAATAGGTCGATCTTCCTAGGGAGTCTCCTATGAACCTACCATTGACGATGTACAGACCCAGGCTTTGACAGAGCTGCAGGAGCTGCTTTCCGTTTGCATTTATCTGTTTGTCGTAGTTACACCTGTGTGAATGTAAAGGGAGATCAAACTGGTTATTTCCAAATATGTAATTATTCCCCTGAGTACTGATAAAGTCTGGTTCTTCACCAGTTCTTGAGTTGAGGTCACCACAGGTCAACACGTTCCCATGGGCCTGGTAATGGTTAATCTCCCTTTCAATGTTGGAGAAGGTGTCCTCTTTGAAGTACGGGGATTCTGTAGTGGGGATGTAGATTGCGCAAATGAAAACATTTTGCATGCTAGAAATTATGTCTTTCTTAATCTTGAGCCAGAAGTGGTTTTCGCCCTTTTTTATAAATTCAATGTAATTCCTAAGCTCTGCTTTAAACCAAATCAATATGCCTCCAGAGTCTCTGCCCTGGGTTACTCCTGGCAGTTTATTGGAGGGGACCACCAGCTCTGTGTACCCAGGGGGACAACCAGTGGGCCCTTCTCCTCTACACCATGGCCTAGAAATTCAGTATAGCCACTTTTGGGGCGCTAAAGTCGGGCGGCCGCTAAAGTTTGCGCCCGGCGCAAAGTCGCGCCACCTTCGCTGATATTCAGTCGCATCGCCCCAAGAGGCTGCTGCTGCGCTAAAACAGGCGATGCACGATTATCTTTAGGCGCTAAGCCGGCGGTGCTGAGCGATACCCCCGAGGCCGGGCGCAGCGCCGGTGCAGCGAGTTGTTGATTGACGGCAGACACTCTGGCGCCGGTCAGCTCTTAAAGGGGGAGGGTGGATTTGATTGCCTGCCATGCCCTGCACACTGCAGCCCTCAACCTAGGCCTGACCACTTCAGCTTCATCTGCACAACGCCCAGGGCTATGGAGAAGGCCAGGGAGAGAGCGCAGCGCTTCAGCGACGGTGACCTGAGGCTGCTGGTTGGCGGAGTGGAGCGCAGGCGCCATGTTCTGTTCCCAGAAGGTGGCAAGAGGCCGCTGCCCAGCGCCTACCGGAAAGCCTGGAGGGAGGTCTCAAACAGGGTGTCTTCCAACAGCGTGGTTGCCAGGACTCCTGTGCAATGCCGGAAAAAGTTCAACGACCTCACTCGGGTTGTCAGGGTGAGTACCCTTTCCAGTGTCCTCCTCATCCCTGCATGTGCACCTCACTTTATGGGCAAAGGGACCTGAAAGCCCTAATGGCCAGCTCTCATCCAGCAGCTATGGGACTGTCATGAAAATCACTTGCACATTCAGCACTTTGCACACTGTACAAGCTATTCGACCATGGGAGGCATTGCAGACAAGATCAGGGCTTCACACTGTACAAGCTATTCGACCATGGGAGGCAGTGCAGACACGATCAGGGCTACACACTGTACAAGCTATTCGACCATGGGAGGCATTGCAGACAAGATCAGGGCTTCACACTGTACAAGCTATTCGACCATGGGAGGCAGTGCAGACACGATCAGGGCTACACACTGTACAAGCTATTCGACCATGGGAGGCAGTGCAGACAAGATCAGGGCTTCACACTGTACTTAGAGGCCGTCCTTTCTCTTGCAGGCCAAGGTGGCGCACAACCGGCGGAAATGAAGTGAGACCGGGGGAGGCCGTCCTGATGTCAAAGAGCTCTCCGACCTCGACCAGCGTGTGGAGCGCATTATGGCAGGCCGGCTGATTGGCCCCGTCGCCAGTGGAGATGCCGACCCTGTTCTGGGCACCAATGGTAAGGGCATCACCTTTTTGACCTCTCTCATTCCACTTGCGCCTCAGATCAGCATCCTTTGCCACTGTCCGACCAATGCAGTGAATGGCAGCACTCATGCCTCCCTCGCTGCCACCCTGTCCTCACTCTAAAGCTATTCTTGTGCCTTCCTGCTTTCAGATGGTGAATCGCCAGGTGAGGAGGCGGGCCCTCAAGCTGCCACTGTCAGTGCTTCCGAATTAGAGGAGGAGGAAGAGGAAGCCAGCCCATCAGTGCCACCCTCAGCCGCGCAGGCCCATGGCGATGAAGGGGACACGTCTTCCCTGGAGGGGAGCCGGGGGGAAGGGTCGGAGGAGAGTGAAGCTCCGGGGCCCAGCAGGCTGCAGCAATGCGGGAGGGGTGGGGAAGCTCGGCGGACTTCTCCCCAGAGGGTGAGTGCGGCCTCCAGTCCTGCGACGGTGAGCGCAGAGGAGGTGCGGCTCCTGGAGGAAATGGCCGTCCAGGCTGAGCGCAGGCACAATGAGCTCACGGCTGCAGTGGCAAGGATGCCTGACTCCATTGAGTCTTTGTCAAGGAGTGTGCAGCAATTTGGAGCAGCACAGGCCAGGAGTCTGGATCAATTCAGTGCAGCACAGGCCAGGAGTCTGCAGGACTTCGCGGCAGCACAGGCGGCTTCGAGCCAAGTGCTCAGTCGTGCCGTCCATTCACTGGCTGTTGTCAGGCGGACACAGACCAGGGCCACACGGGCACTAACTGCTGCCACCCTCGCTGGATCAGCCAGGCATCGCCAGGGCACTCGCCGCGCAGCAGCAGCCCAGCAATCTGTTCTTCAGCTGTTTGCTGCGCATGCTGCAGTGCTGGCCCGTGCGAGTGCCAATGTATCAGGCGACCAGGGAGCACCTGCGATCTGTCAGGTTGGCACCATTCCTGCAGCCGTCACTGCCACTCCGCCACTGCAGCTGCCACGAGCCGCTGGACAGACTGCTGCCGCCCAAGCAGAGTTGGAGCAGTCAGCAGCCGGCCCCTCCAGGGCCAGAGCTGGTGCAGGCCGACCCCCAAGGGCATCTGCCGTCTCGCCATCTGACCCTCAGCAACCTTCCCCCAGCCTTGCTGCAGCCACTGGGCTCCCATTGAGGAGGAGCTGCAGGGCAGGCAGGGGCCAGGCAAGGATGCGAAAGGCATCGCCCTCGCAGGGCAAAAAGTAGAAGGTCTGCACAAATGCTTTGTGGTTGTTGAAAGGCCGAGACTGGTGTAGTTGTGTTTTTGTAAGGCCGAGACTGGTGTCTTTCTTTGTTTTTGTAAGGCCGAGACTGGTGTCTTTTTTAGTTTTTGTAAGGCCGAGACTGTTAGTTTTGTGTTTTTGGAGGGGGCTTCTCCACATGAGGTTGTAATGTGGGAAGGGCAGAGGTTTGCAATAAATTAATGTTCTTAAATTGCACTGTGCATGGTTTTTTTGTCAAGTCCTGGTTGCCCTGCTTGGCTGAGGGCTTGTGGAGCGGCTGCATTCATCTGCTGACATTGGCACAAGCCATTCCCTGAGAGGGGGCCTAGAACCGATGTTCAATAAGCCGGCGACGGGCGGCCCTTGCACTTTCTGCCTCCCTCTTGTGCTGGTTCTCCTCCTCCTCCTCCTCCTCAGGTGGTCCTCCAATCTCTGGTGGCAGTGGCTGAGTCCTGCGGATAGCCAGGTTGTGCAGCATGCAGCAAACGACCACGAAATGGGAGACTCGCTCCGGCGAATATTGTAGGGTTCCACCGGAACGATCCAGACAGTGGAACCGTTGCTTCAGGACGCCGATTGTTTGCTCAATGATGTTCCTGGTCGCTTGATGGCTATCGTTGTATCCCTCTTAAGCAGGGGTGCTGGGCGCACGGAGCGGGGTCAACAGCCAGGTACACAAAGGATAGCCTTTGTCCCCGAGAAGCCATCCTCGTGGGTGAGGCTGGGCCTGGAACATGTCTGCCACCGAAGTCTGGCGCAGGATGAAGGCATCGTGGCTGCTGCCTGGAAAGCGGGCATTGACAGCTAGGATGAGTTGCCTGTGGTCACACACCAGCTGGACGTTGAGCGAATGGTAGCCCTTCCGGTTGCGGTAATCCTCGGAATTCTCCAGAGGTGCCCGCAAAGCCACATGCGTGCAGTCAATGGCGCCCTGCACCATGGGGAAGCCCGCGAATGCTGCAAAGCCCATTGCACGCTGTTGCTGCTTGGCAAGGGCCATGGAGAAGGAGATGAACTGACGTCTCCTTTTGAAAAGGGCATTGGTCACCTGGCGGATGCAGCAATGCACGGCGAACTGGGAGATGTTGGAAATGTCCCCAGTAGCGGATTGGAAGGAGCCGGTGGCATAGAAGTTGAGAGCCACCGTCACCTTCACTGCCACCGACAGAGACGTCCTGCTCCTCAGATGTGGCTGCAGATCTCCGCGAAGCAGGTGGCAGATCTCTGTGACCACCTCCCTTCGGAATCGCAGCCTCCGAACACACTGCTCCTCAGACATGTTGAGATAGGAGAACTGCTGGCGGTATACCCTGGGTGGGTAAGGCCTCCATTCCCGACGCCTGTTGCCCCCTCTCTGTCTAGCCAGGACTGCCACTCTCTCACGGCGTCTGTGAGCCCTTTGGATGCAATGGAGAAGGCCAGCGTTTGCACCCATTGCAGCCCCCATAATATGTTAGCAAACAATGATATGTCAATGAAGGCAAAGACAAGTGGAAAGCTGTGGCCTGAAGCCACAAGTACCTGTCCGAGTGTTGAGCCAAAGCAGAAAGCTCTCTACCTTGGTCTCTCTGCAGAGATCCATCTCTCAAGAAGGAGTGCTGCGAAATGGCAGCCTTTTATAGTGCAGGAGGAATGCCCTTTAATTTGCGCCCCCCGCGCCCCGCATCAACTGAGCACCGTTCCACTTTACCAGTCGCTAGGGGCGCCAGGCGCACAATGGGGCGTCACGACTGAATTTCCGGTTTGGGGCGCACAAAGGGCGTTGCATGAGGAAATGACGTCAGGATCTGCGCGCGCAGCTGAGCGCGCGCAAAGACTTTGCGCCGCCGCTAAATCGTGAGTGAAGTTGGGGAGAGGCACAGATCGTGCTGCGCCCGGCCGCTAGCCGCCTAGCGCACAACATCTCCTCCTCCTAAGGCGCTACCGGCTGGCGCAACCAACTGAATTTCTAGGCCCATGTCTCTTGCAAAATGATAATGTCCAGATCTTTGATTTCGTCTCAGAACTCTGGGGACCTGCTCTTTAGGCTAAGCACAGAAGAGTGTAGGCCTTGTGTAAAGTCTGTGGGTTGTATAGCGAAGTAATACACAGACTACAAGAGTAACTTAAACAGGACTTTACTATTCGAAGGTCAGGGCGAATCTGCCCAATAAATTCTGCCACAGCACTTATATACTGGTGTGGTCACCGTCGGTATTACAGTATACAGCAGCCAGGATAAAGTAGTGCCACACCTAAAATAATTCTCTTAAAGGTGGACGGTTACATACAATAGTTCTCTTAAAGGTAGAACAGTTACATACACTACAATCCTCCCTTTTTAGCTTACAACATACTTATTCCCCATTAACATAACATCATAACATATCCAACTTCATGTTACAACAGTTCACAGAGGTAGTCTCTGCGGAAACAGTTCACAGATTCAGTCTCTGCGGGAAACAATTCACAGATTCAGTCTCTGATCTTCTTGACTCGGTCCGGACCACGCCTCCGTGGTGTAGTCGGGTCACCTTGCTAGAGGGACTCATCCCATAGTCCTTCCCTAGACTTAACAGCTTTACTTCCATCACTTCTGAACCAGCATTGCTGACTTTTTAAAACAAACAAAAAACAGTTGGATTGCCTTGGGAAATTTTCCTACCTTCCAACTGATTTGGCTCCGTTCGGGGGACCACGTGTGTGATCGGGTAGAGGTAATAATGGTTCAGATGGTTATCATCTTCTGCTTCGTCTTTTCCTTTTTTGCTTCTTGGAGACTCTCGGAGCTCCATTGTCAGCTGCCAGCTGTAACGCCACCATCTCCCTATGTTCCTTAGACTTTAAGTGATTCATCCTGATTTCGGCACTTTGGGAGTTCTCGGCACAAGCTGGGCAGACCAGGTCCTCGTAATATTTAGTGTCACTCAACAGATCATGGTAATATTCGGTGTCGTCCTGAGCTAGGCCAGCGAGAGGGTCTTCTATTTCCTCCTTACCCAGCTGGACGTTAGCCGACATTTGTTCCAAATCCCGACATCTGTCCTGAAGAGACTTCACCATGCGTTCAGATTCATTCCGCTTTTTCTGGGCTTCCTGCAAGTCTTTTACTAATGACCTCATTTGTGATTTCAATACTTCAACTTCATTCGGAGATTGATTGATCGGACTATTCAATCCCTCTACTGAAGTAGCTGTTTCAGTATTCTGTTGTTCTACATTGCCGTGCGTCAGCGTACTTTTGGCATCCAAGGGCTGTTCTGCTGCAGACTTCTCAGTCTGGGTTGCCACCTCAGCTCTTCCAATGACTTTTGAGAGCTCCCTTCCCTTTGAAGATTGAGGCTCGTATTTAAGTTTTTCCCATTTTAGAGTTTTATCCCTCAGCATATGAATGAGTTGGCTGACTGTTAACTCTTCTGCCATCATCCATTTCCCATTAGCTGCAGGGCTGTTTAGAACCTTGCACTGGGGTCCCTTTGCTGCTTCTACTTCGCCATCATCCGCAGCCTCCACCATTCGAATTTCCACAAATGAATCGTCCGGTGATGCTGCACCCGACTTCAGTAGGAGCTCGGAATTCATGGCGACCAAATCAGCCTTTTCTGCCTGCAACCTGCCAACAAGCGCCTTCAGTTGCTGAACATCTTGCTCCACCAGATTAGAGCACGCACCTTCAGAGACCGAATCAGCTTTGATTCGTTTGGCCTCCTCGTGCAGACGGTTTGTGTGCTCCTGCTCCATTTTCTCCCCCAGCTGCTTCTGTTGTCTTTCCAGATTCTCCCACTCTGTGTCCAAGAACTTTTTCATTGCTGTTGTCTCTTGCTCAAGACAGCAACTCAATTGTTCTAATTGCTGTTGTAATTTGAAATAAAGTTGAGTTTGAGCTTGGTGTTCCTCAGTAATGTATTTGTCTGTAAACTGGACAGACTCAGAATTCTCTGTCAAACTATGTTGTTGTTGTTCAGTGGAATTCTGTTCTGAAACTTTGTTCTCCTCTGGAGCATAAGCCTTTATGCACGCCTTCGTTTTTCCAACCTCAGTCAGCAAGTTCATTTTAGACTTGTCTTTCATACTTGGGCTGGTCTCATCGTCATCCGTTTCAGAGTCTGAGCTGATTGTCTGCACCGAGTCCTCACTCGTTATTGCTTTTAGGTAGTGCCATTCCATGTCTATTTTCTTGATCCACTCCCGTCCTAGAAGTGGTGGTCCTCCCTCAGGTAGTACATATAAGTCCATTCCTGGGTGTTCTTTGCCCCTGTCTCTCACCTTGACTCTTATCTTCCCCATGGGGTATACTTTATGCCCCATGTATGTCTGCAATACGAACTTGGTATCTCTCAAGGGTATATGTGGGAATAGCCGGTTGTAATCCCTTCGATTTATGACTGATAGGGCTGATCCAGTGTCCAACTCCATTTTCACTTGGACTCCGGCTATTTTTAGCATGACCCAGATAGTTTGTAGGTCAGCTTTCTTACTCACATTGTGAATTCTCAGACTACCCAGTTCCTGGCCGTTTGGGTCTGAATCCGAATTCTGTTCGTCTGAACTCTTCTCAGCCACCTTGTGTACTTTGTTGTACTTTCCCTGTGATGGCTTTTTTTGGTTGTTGGTCTTCTTTCCTGACCGGCATACTTTAGCTATGTGACCCAGTTTGCCACATTTTCTACATTCCTGGTTTTTAAACCAGCATTGGTTCTGGTCGTGTGTTGTCTTCCCACAACGATAACATTTTGTTGTACCCGAAGTAATTTGATCCACACTGAGTACCGCTGCCTTTAGCTGCATTTCCGCAGTTCCTTTCGCTGCGGCTTCGTGTGATGCTGCAATAAGGACAGCCCTCTCAAGTGTAAGGTCGTTCTCTTCGAGCAGTCGCTTTTGCGTTCCTTCCTTCGACAGCCCGCACACGAACTTGTCTCGCAATGCCTCTGTCAGATTTCCTCCAAACTGGCAGTATTTCGCTAGTCTACGCAGTTCGACCAAGTATTCCGCGTTGCTTTCCTCTTTCCGTTGCGTTCTCGCATAAAATTTGAATCGTTCCGCCAACATCAGCGGTGTGGGGTTCAAGTGATCCTTCAGAACAGCAACAATATTATCGAAAGTCTGATCCGCCGGTTTAGCTGGTGATAGAATATGCTTCAATAACCCGTATGTCTTCGCGCCCATCGAGTTTAGCAAGGTTATAGCTTTATCATCATCTTCTATTTTATTGGCCTCACAATATATCTCGATACGTTCTACGTACGTGGCCCAATCTTCCACCTCGGCATCGAAGTTGTTGATGTTACCATGCTTAGGCATCTTCACTATCTCTCACTATCTTTCTGCGATACAACAGGATTTCTCATTAACTTTTTCTTTTTTTTTTCCAAAAATGGCGGTTTCCCGCGCTTGTCTTCTTCCCCGCCTACTGGCAAAATGGCGGTTTCCCGCGCTTGTCTTCTTCCCCGCCTACTGGCAAAATGGCGGTTTCCCGCGCTTGTCTTCTTCCCCCCTACTGGCAAAATGGCGGTTTCCCGCTCCTGACTTCTTCCTCTGGTGGGAGGGGTAAGCTTTGCCCTCGGGCGATGACCTCTGGTTTACGGGGTTTGTAGCCTGTGCGCCGGCTTCAGTTTATTCTGAAGCGCGCGCTAGAAAAGCCGATCGCGTTCCTTGTTCCCCCCCCCTTCTTCTTTTCGGCAGGGGCAACCGGCGCTGGGGACAACCAGTTGGCGTCGGACAGATCCAGCTCCTGGTCCTTCACGGCAGCTGCTGCAAGCCGCTGGCCGGAACCTCGCTCGGTCTCTCTCTCGGGCTCTGTCTCTCCCGCTCGCGCGGCTGTCGCTCGCTCTCTCTCGGCTCTGTCTCTCCCGCTCGCTCGGCTCTCGCTCGCTCTCTCTCGGGCTCTGTCTCTCCCGCTCGCGCGGCTCTCCCTCAGCGGCTTTAAACGCCTCTCCCAGACCTCCCGCAGTCCGGTCCTTTCCTCCCCGGCTGCGGCTGATTCTTCGCGGGTTATTTAGTTATTTATTTATTTATTGCCTCCGCGCCTTATGATCCCGGTCACAGCACCTCGCGGCCTCGGTAGGTGCCCGGCCTTTTTCGCTCCAATCGTGCCTCCCAGCCCTCTCACAGTCCGGTGCTTTCCTCCCCGGCTGCGGCTGAGTTCTCCGTGGCTTATTTATTTTTATATCTTCCCGCGCCTTATGATCCCGGTCGCAGCGCCTCGTGGTCGCGGTAGTTGTCCGGCCTTTTTCGCCGTCGCGGTCTAGCCGCCTCAGAACGCTCCCCAGCCCGCTTGTACCGCGGCTTCCGTGCTCCACGCTGCCCCGTCTCAGCGCCTCTGGGCCCGACTTCTGTCCGGCTCCTTTCCCCCTCGACCGTGGTCGAGTTCACTGCCCTTATCCTCCGTTTATTTTTTATTTTTTATTTTCCCTTTACTCACAGTCACCGTGGCCGACTTGCTTCTCGTGTTGATCGGCTCACTCACCACCGTGGCAGAAGGGACAATCCGTGCCTGTTGCTGATGGAAGACTTCGTGTTTGAAATCTTCCTCCTTTCTTGGTCTGCAGACTCGAGTTTTCTCTCAGCAAAACGACGAGGGCGAGTGCCTCTTTTCGACGCTCGTTTACTTCTTCAGAAGTATTGTTGCCGCAGGGTAAGATCGAACTCGTCGCCACTGTAAAGTCTGTGGGTTGTATAGCGAAGTAATACACAGACAAGAGTAACTTAAACAGGACTTTACTATTCGAAGGTCAGGGCGAATCTGCCCAATAAATTCTGCCACAGCACTTATATACCGGTGTGGTCACCGTCGGTATTACAGTATACAGCAGCCAGGATAAAGTAGTGCCACACCTAAAATAGTTCTCTTAAAGGTGGACGGTTACATACAATAGTTCTCTTAAAGGTAGAACAGTTACATACACTACACCTTGGATATTCCAGGTTGAGATGCACAAGGATTTCATGTTTAGATTGGTCTTTTACTGTGATAGGTGTGTGTGTCTTTGTTGTATTAAATGGGGGAAAAAAGAACATTTCAAGTGTCTATAAATACTGACAGTATATAGCTGCAACTCTTTCTAACAGTCATACCCCTTTTTTTTCAGCTGTGAAAAAGTGAAAAGGGCGAGTCATAATGCATCCTGATCCATAAGGCAGGAGCAGATGATGCTGAGTATCTGCTTTATATCTCTCAATGGATTGTCTCTGCCTGTGTTATTGCTTACGTCCTGTGCCCATCTCACTCTGTCGGGCTGGGGTTCTTGCTGCTGTGGTGGTCCTGCTCTCCTGAGGGGCAGGAGTGGTGCAGGTCGGGCAGTGGTGCTGTGCTCATATGGCGTGTACGTGGGGATCCTCTCTGGTCCTGGTTGGTGAGGTGGTGGTCTCTGTATTGGTCCTGGGCTGTACCTCGCTGGTCTCTGATATCTCTCCGTACACCAGTCTCACACTAGTACCCTATACGCCACACTCTCCATTCATCGCTCTCACACCAGTACCCAACACCCTACACTCTCCGTACACCAGTCTCATACCAGTACCCAATACGCCACAGTCTCCATACACCAGATTCACACCAGTACCGAATACTCAACAACCTCCGTACACCAGTCTCCCTTCCAGTACGCAATACGCCACAATCGCCATACACCCGTCTCACGCCAATACCGAATACTCCACACTCTCCATACACCAGTCTCACACCAATACCGAATACTCCACACTCTCCATACACCAGAGTTACAGCATTACCCAATACTCCAAATTTACATACACCAGTCTCACACCAGTACCCAATACTCCACAATCTCCATGCACCAGTCTCACACCAGTACCCAATACTCCACACTCTCCCTACACCAGTCTCACACCAGTACCCAATACTCCACAATCTCCATGCACCAGTCTCATACCAGTACCCAATGTTCCACACGCTCCATTCGCCGCTCTCACACCAGTACCCAATAATCCACACTCTCCGTACACCAGTCTCACTCCAGTACCGAATACGCCACAATCGCCATACACCAGACACACCAATACTCAATACTCCACACTCTACACTCTACATACACCAGACTCACACCAGCACCCAATACTCCAGAATCTCCGTACACCAGTTTCACACCAATACTCAATACTCCACTCTCTCTATACACCAGTCTCACACCAGTACCCAATACTCGACACTCTCCGTACACCAGTCTCACACCAGTACCGAATACACCACACTCTCCATACACCAGTCTCACACCCGTACCCAATACTCCAAACTCTGCATACACCAGTCTCACACCAATACCCAATATTACACACTCTGTACACCAGTCTCACACCCGTACCCAATACTCCACACTCTCCGTACACCAGTCTCACACCAATACCCAATATTACACACTCTCCGTACAACAGTCTCACACAAGTACCCAATACTCCACACTCTCTGTACACCAGTCTCAAATCAATACCCAATACTCCACACTCTCCATACACCAGTTTCACACCTATTCCCAATACTCCACACGCTCCATAAACCAGTTTCACACCAGTACTGACGACTCCAAACTCTCAGTACACCAGTCTCACACCAGTACCGAATACTCCACACTCTCCATACAGCAGTATCACACCACTACCCAATACTCCACACTCTCCGTACACCGGTCTCAAACCAGTACCGAATACTCCACACTCTACATACACCAGACTTACACCATTACCCAATACTTCACATTCTCCATAAACCAGCCTCACACACAATACGCAACACTCTCCGTACACCAGTCTCACAAAAGTACGCAATACTCCCCACTCAGTCTCACTCGATTAACCAATACTCCACACTCTCCATACACCAGTCTCACACCAGTAACCAATACTCCATACTCTCCATACACCAGAGTCACGCCATTACCAAATACTCCAAACTCTCTGTACACCAGTCTCACACCAGTAACCAATACTCCACACTCTCGATTCACCAGTCTCACACCAATACTTGTTAAGTCCGTGAATCTTAAGGTATGGTGTTCTTCAATAACAGACGGAGACTGCAGATTACCAACCAACAGGTGTTTACTGGATGAGGGTAGTCTAACAACTAACAGTACAGATCCCGGCTCAGGGCTTATATACAGGTGTGGTCACTGCTGGTACTACAGTATACAGGAGCTGTAAAAGTAGTTCTCTGTTGAAGGTACATACACTACAATACTCAATATTCCAACTCTACATACACCAGTCTCACACCAGTACCGAATACTCCACAGTCTCCATAAACCAGTCTCAGAAAAGTACCCAATACTCCACACTCTCCGTACACCAGTCTCACACTGTAATGTATATACCTTTAAGGGGGGGGGGGAACTACTTTTTACAGCTCATGTCTACTGTAGTACCGGCAGTGACCACACCTGTATATAGCACTGAGTAGTAATCTGTACAGTCAGTTCAACTGTAAGCTACGTTGAGTAAATACCTGTTGTATCGTTTCTGCTGCAGTCTGTATCTTATTATACCCAGACACAACATTGACGACGAGGCAAGTTCGAACCTACCTGCAACTCTGCATCACCTCCCGGGGATTCGTTCCTGGAGATCAGTGGATTGGAGGTCAAGGCCAGAGACTCGGGCGTCGACCACGGGCAACCGCCCAGTCATCCAGCAGAGACTCGAGAATTGCGGGGGAGGCTGTCGAGAGCCAGGCTTGGCTTTCCAGTCGAGGTGGTCCAGCGAAATGGGCTGGCAACAGGTAGTGCGCAGACCCTTCCCAGACAGCGGCGGGCTAGAGCCCGACCGAGCGGCACAGCAAAGGGCCGAGCAGCATCGACGGGGGAGAGAGAGAGAGGGCAGAGCGCACAGGGCGCAGCCGGTGTTCAGGGGCCGAGCAGCATCGGAGAGAGGGAGAGAGAGATGCGCAGAAACCTGCGAGGCGCAGCCATTGCCACGAGGACCGCCGAGTGTGGCGTTGGCAGCAGCGGGGGAGGAAGGAAAGTGCGGGAGATGCCATTTTAAACCACACCCAAAATGCCGAAGAGTGGCAGTGTCACCGCATTTGACAATGAAGTCGAAGATTGGACTACATATGTCGAACGAATAGAGGTGTACTGCAAGGCAAATGAGGTGTCAGATGACAAGAAAGCGTCAGTATTGTTAAATTTAATGGGTGCAAAGACGTATGGGTTATTACGAAATCTAGTAACCCCAACGAAGCCAATGGAAAAGAGTTTTGAAGACATAGTAACGATACTACAGGAACATTTAAACCCCACACCGCTGCTGATAGCAGAAAGATTCAAGTTTCACAAATGGAACCAGCATAAGGATGAAAGCAATGCTGATTATTTAACAGAACTGCGCAAACTATCGAAACACTGCCAGTTTGGAGCGGGACTGACAGATACCTTAAGGGACAAGTTTGTGTGTGGGCTTCAAAGTGAAGGAACCCAGAAACGGCTTTTTTCTGAAAAGGACCTTACGCTGGAAAAGGCTTTCAGCATTGCGGTATCATATGAAGCAGCGGCACGGGGCGATGCAGAGATACAACAGAGACCACAAGAATATGGCACAAAGGAAATGTCATATGGAACAGAGAAGTGCTATCGCTGCGGCAGAACAACGCACGGCCAGAATGATTGCTGGTTCAAAGACAAAGTGTGCAGACAGTGTGGAAAAGTAGGACACATAGCATGAGTCTGCAGGTCGGGAAAGAAAACCAGCAATAAGAAACCTACCAAAGGAAAGGACAAGAAGGTACATAAGATGACGGAGAATAGTTCAGACGAACAAAAGAGTGATAACGACTCCGAAAGCAGGGAACTGAGTTGTCTGAAACTACATAATGTGATCACAACGGAGGATCACCGAACCATTTGGGTCACTCTCAAGATAGCAGGAGTCAAGGTAAAGATGGAATTGGACACAGGAACAGCCCTAACAGTCATAAACCGACAGGACTACGAGCGGCTATTCTCACACATACCCTTGAGAGACACAAAAATTATTTTAAAGACGTACATGGGCCAAAACGTCTACCCCAAAGGAAAAATAAGGGTGGCCGTTATATATAACGGTAAGGAAACACCAAAACTAGACCTGTATGTATTGCAAGATGGAGGACCACCATTACTGGGACGTGAATGGATCCGGAAAAAACAACTGGATTGGCATTCCATACAGGCACTGACTGTGGCTGACAAAAAGGATGACGACGTCACACCTGGGCGACTGTCAAAGATCCTAACTGACGCGAAAGAAGTGTTCCAGCAAGGACTCGGAACACTAAAAGGCATGACAGCGATGATTAAAATTGAAGAAAACGCAAGCCCAAAATTTTTTAAGGCCAGACCGGTACCTTATGCCATCCGCCCAGCCGTCGAAGCAGAGCTGGAGAGTCTGGAACGTTCAGGTGTACTGTCCAAGGTAGAGGAGCTAGTGGGCTACACCCATCATCCCTGTGATGAAAAAGTCGTTGAGCAGCACGCCTGGGGAACCAAGGAAGGTTCGCATCTGTGGGGACTTTAAGGTAACAGTGAACCCGGTCCTTCACACCGTACAGTATCCACTTCCGCGGATTGAAGATATTTTCGCCTCGCTATCTGGAGGGAAACGCTTCACTAAGATTGATCTGGCCCAGGCATATCTGCAAATGGAGGTAGAAGAAGCATCAAAAAAATACCTCACAATCAACACCCATAAAGGTCTCTACCAATACAACCGGCTGGTATTCGGGGTAGCATCAGCTCCGGCTACTTGGCAGAGGGCAATGGAACAAGTCCTGCAAGGGATCCCAGGGACCCAGTGTTATTTGGACGACATCCTGGTCATGGGCGAAAATGACAGTGATCACCTTGCCAACCTGGAGCAGGTGCTCACTAGATTGCAGGAATATGGGCTCCGAGCTAACCGCCCCAAATGCGAGTTTTTTAGAAAACAGATCTCGTATTGTGGCCACGTTATCGATAAAGAGGGGTTACATAAGTCCCCAGAGAAGATTGAGGCAGTAGTCAAGGCTCCAGCACCGGAAAATGTGTCACAACTGAGGTCGTTCCTCGGGCTGGTAAACTACTACCATAAGTTCTTGCCAAATTTGTCTACAATACTACACCCACTGAACACCCTACTGCAAACTGGGGTGCCATGGAAGTGGAGTGACGAATGTAGACGAGCTTTCCAGAAGAGCAAAACACTAATCACATCGAAAGAGGTATTGGGCCATTACAACCCAGCATTACCATTTCGGTTGGCATGTGATTCGTCACCCTACGGCATTGGAGCAGTGCTGTCGCACAAATTCTCGGACGGCTCAGAGAGGCCAATAGCCTTTGCGTCACGATCACTAACCTCAGCCGAGCGTAACTATGCCTAGATTGACAGGGAGGCCCTCAGCCTAGTGTGGGGAGTGAAAAAGTTCAATCACTATCTGCACGGGCAGAAATTCACCTTGCTGACTGATCACCAGCCTCTTGTCTCCATTTTTAATTCGAAGAAGGGCGTTCCGGTGATGACTGCGCAACGACTACAAAGATGGTCACTTTTTCTAGGGGCGCACCACTATGAGATTGAATATAAGGGCACGAAATAGCATGGAAATGCTGATGGGCTATCACGCCTGCCACTGCCTACTGCGGAGGAAGCACCAGCAGTGGATCCTGTCGAAATATTCCATTCGACTTTAGTTGAATACCTACCGGTAACTAACGCTTGTATCGAAAAGGAAACCCGAAATGACCCGACACTGTCTCGGGTATATGATTTGAGGGTGAAGGGATGGCCAGCACATGGCGACTCACTGTTGCCAGCATTCTCGACAAGGAGAGAACAGCTGTCAGTGTGCCGGGGGACCTTGCTGTGTGGATCCCGAGTGGTAATTCCACCCAAGTTAAGGGATAGAGTGCTCAATGAGCTTCATGAGGGTCATCTGGGAGGGGTAAAAATGAAAAGCCTAGCCAGGGCTTAGGTGTGGTGACCGGGAATCGATAAACAAATCGAGGACCTGACCAAGAGCTGCTCAGGATGCCAGAAAGTCCAAAATGCACCACCACAGGCCCCTCTACACCCATGGGAGTGGCCCTCATCTCCATGGCAATGGATGCATATTGATTTTGCTGGTCCATTCATGGACTCAATGTTTTTAAAAGCCATGGATGCGCACTCGAAATGGCCTGAGGTCATCAAAATGTCCTCCACCACCACGGAGAAATCTATTGCAGTCCTATGGACCATTTTTGCCAGGAATGGCTTGCCAGAACAGATTTGCTCTGACAACGGACCACAGTTTGTGTCCGAAGAGTTCCGGAGGTTCTTGAAAAAGAATGGGGTAAGGCATTACATATCCGCCCCGTATCATGCAGCCACAAATGGATTGGCTAAGAGGTTCGTACAAACCTTTAAAAAGGCAATAAATGCTATGTACAATGACAACATTCCGCTGCAGCACAAGGTGGACAATTTCCTGTTCGCCTACCGGAATGCGACACATGCAGTTACCAAACAGGCCCCAGCCATGATGTTCTTTAACCGAAGGTTAAGATCTCGCCTGGATTTGCTCAGACCAAATGTACGAAGAGATGTTGAGAGTAAGCAATTCCAGCACATCCATGAGAAGCCAACAAGGAGCTTCAATGTAGGGCAACCAGTCTTGGCCCGCGACTACCGAACAGAAAAATGGCAGCCAGGAACGATATGCACACGGCAGGGCCCACTAATGTACACAGTGGACGTTGGGGAGAGCATCGTGAGACGCCATGCTGACCAGCTCCTAGAGTCACAGGAACAAGTCAACCCCATGCCTCGCCCATATGTACCTGGTGATGAACCCGACGTACAGGTCGCATCTACCCCAGAAACAATAGCATCGGAAGCTGATGAACCAACCGACGACAGGGGGCCAGAATCGCCTCCGCACCAAGAGCAAGACACTCGGGAAAGGCGCTATCCAGAAAGGATCAGGAGGCCTCCCCAAAGACTGAATATATAAATAGACTATTTTCAGCTAATGTTGCATGTTAAAAGTGTTAATTGTAATTAGTTTGATATTTAATTGTTAAATGAGTGTTATGGTACTGTTAATCTAAAAGGGGAGGAATTGTAATGTATATACCTTTAAGTTGTGGAACTACTTTTTACAGCTCATGTATACTGCAGTACCGGCAGTGACCACACCTGTATATAGCACTGAGTAGTAAACTGCACAGTCAGTTCAACTGTGAGCCACGTTGAGTAAACACCTGTTGTACCGTTTCTGCTGCAGTCTGTATCTTATTATACCCAGACACAACACACATCAGTACCCAACACTCCACACTCTCCGTACACCAGTTTCACACCAGTACCGAATTCTCAACACACTACGTACACCATTCTGACACCAGTTCCCAATACTCCACACTCTCCATCAACTAATTTCACACCAGTACCCAATACTTCACACATTCCATGCACCATTCTGACACCAGCACCCAATACTCCACACTCTACGTACACCAGTTTCACACCAGTATCTAATACTCCACACTCTCCATACACCAGTAGCGAATACTCCACACTCTCCGTACACCAGTCTCACACCAATACCTAATACACCACACTCTCCATAAACCAGTTGCACACCAGTACCTGAATAGTCCACACTCTCCGTACACCAGTCTCACACCAGTACCCAATACTCCACAATCTCCAGAAATCAGTCTCACACCAGTACCCAATATTCCACAATCTCCATAAACCAGTCTCACAGCAGTACCCAGAACTCCACAATCGCCGTACACCAGTCTCACACCAATACCCAATACACCGTACTCTCCATAAATCAGTCGCTGACCAGTACCGAATACTCCACACTCTCCTTACACCAGTCAGACTCCAGAACCCAATACTCCACACTCTCCGTACACCAGTCTCACACCAGTTCCCAATACTCCACACTCTCCGTACACCAGCATCATGCCAGTACCCAATACTCCACAATCGCCGTACACCAGTCTCACTCCAGTACCCAATACGCCACAATCGCCATACACCAGTCTCACTCCACTACCCAATTATCCACACTCTCCGTACACCAGTCTCACACCAGAGCCCAATACTCCACACTCTCCATACACCAGTTTCACACCAGTACCCAATACTCCACACTCTCCATACACCAGTCTCACACCTATTCCCAATACTCCACACCCTCCATAAACCAGTTTCACACCACTACTGACTACTCCAAACTCTCAGTACACCAGTCTCACACCAGTATCCAATACTCCACACTCTCCGTACACCAGTTTCACACCAGCATCTAATACTCCACACTCTCCGTACACCAGTTTCACACCAGTACCGAATACTCCACACTCTCCATCAACTAATTTCGCACCAGTACCCAATACTTCACACATTCCATGCACCATTCTGACATCAGCACCCAATACTCCACACTCTACGTAAACCAGTTTCACACCAGTATCTAATACTCCACACTCTCCATACACCAGTGTCACACCAATACCGAATACTCCACACTCTCCGTACACCAGTCTCACACCAATACCTAATACACCACACTCTCCATAAACCAGTCGCACACCAGTACCCTATACTCCACAATCTCCAGAAATCAGTCTCACACCAGTACCCAATATTCCACAATCGCCGTACACCAGTCTCACACCAATACCCAATACACCATACTCTCCATAAGCCAGTCTCACACCAGTACCCTATACTCCACAATCTCCATAAACCAGTCTCACAGCAGTACCCAGCACTCCACAATCGCCGTACACCAGTCAGACTCCAGTACCCAATAATCCACACTCTCCGTACACCAGTCTCACACCAGTTCCCAATACTCCACACTCTCCGTACACCAGTTTCATACCAGTACCCAATACGCCACAATCGCCATACACCAGTCTCACACCAATTCACAATTCAAATCGCTTTATTGGCATGATAAGTTACATCTTATGTTGCCAAAGCATCAAAATACATTTATGGTTTAGCACATAAACGCAGTTCTATTCATACATTGTATAAACAGGTATATCCCTGAGTGTATAAATATACATTCGCATTGTTTATATATATTCTTTTCTTAGTTTACTGGTTGTCCCTCTGTTCATGGCAAGCTGTAACATAGTGTGCCGCCAGTGTTATACAGCTTCTCTCCTCTCCCAGTAGGAATGGGAGTTTTTGGTTGTCATTCAGATTTCTGAAATCAGGGCATATTTGTGAGAATTTTTGGTAGAAATTCTCCCTGATGCCCTGATATTTTCCACAAGCTGTGAGGAAGTGCATCTCTGTCTCCACCACTCCCTGACTGCAGTGAGAGCATATCCTGTCCTCTCTTGGCAGCCTGGTCTGCCTGTGTCTGCCTTTTTCGATCGCTAGGCTATGTTCGCTAAGTCTGTACCTTGTCAAGGTTCTTCTCAGTTTGTTATCCTTTACCATGGTCAGGTAATCAGCTATGTTGTATTGTCTGTTTAGGGCCAAGTAGCAATTGAGTTTGCTTTGGGTTTTTGTTGTTTCTGCCCAATATGTCAGATATTTTTCCTTTTGCTTAGCGACGATTGTGTTGGGTCGAATTCTTTGTGTTACCCTGTCACTGTCCTGGGGCTGGTTATTGTTAGTATTGTTAGTAGTTACTTCACTGAGTCCCAGGACTAGTTGACTGAGGGTATTCTTCTTTATGGTCAGCTCTTGGCATTTCAGGGCGTCGTAGTGATAGCATTGGGGATTGCTCATTTGTAGGTGATTCCAAAATTTGGTGGCTCTTTTTTGGATAGTGATTATTAATGGATATTGGCCTAGTTCCGCCCTGCATGCATTGTTTACTGTTTTCCTTTGAGTCCGGAGGATACTTTTACAGAATTCTGCATGTAGGATCTCAATTGGGTGTTTGTCCCATTTTGCAAATTCTTGTTGAGTTAGCGGTCCCCATACCTCACTGCCATAGAGTGCAATTGGTTCAATTACTGATTTGAAAATTTTGAGCCAAATGCTAATTGGGATTTCTATTTGGATTGATTTTTTGATGGCATAGAAAGCCCTTCTTGCTTTCTCTTTCAGTTCATTCACAGCCAGTTTGAAGTTTCCCGTAGAACTGATTTTTAAGCCCAAGTATGTGTAGTTAGTGGTTTGTTCAATTTTGGTTGTTCCTACTGTGAAATTTATTTTGGGTCCCTGATGTTTGGATCTTTGCTGGAACACAAGGACTTTGTTTTTTTGGGGATTTATTGTCAGGGCCCAAGTCTGGCAGTACGACTCCAGCAGGTCCAGGTTTTGCTGTAGCCCCTCTTTAGTAGGTGACAGCAGAACCAGGTCGTCTGCATAGAGGAGGAATTTAACCTTGGATTCATATAGGGTGAGGCCGGGTGCTGTAGATTGTTCAAGTAGTTTTGCCAATCCATTTATGTAAATATTAAAGAGTGTCGGTGAGCTTGGCGAGCCCTGCGTCACCCCCCGCCCCTGTGGGAAGTATTTTGTTTGTTTGTCTCCAATTTTAACTGCACATTTGTTGTTTGTATACATTGATTTAATTACATCATATGTTTTCCCTCCGACCCCACTTTCGATAAGTTTCAGGAATAAACCGTCATGCCAGATGGAGTCGAAAGCCTTCTGGAAATCTACAAAGCATGTGTAGATTTTGCTTTTGTTATGGTGAACGTGTTTGTCAATTAGGGTCTGTAGGGTGAAGATATGATCGGATGTTCTATAGTTTGGCAGGAATCCAATTTGGCTTTTACTCAAGACATTGTGCTCCTCAAGGAAGTTTATAAGTCTTTTGTTTATGATGCTACAGAATACCTTCCCCAGGTTACTGTTTACACAGATGCCTCGATAGTTGTTTGGGTCGATTTTGTCCCCACTTTTGTATATGGGCGTTATGAGTCCTTTGTTCCAGATATCAGGGAAATAACCGACACTCAGAACCAAGTTGAAGAGTTTCAGGATAGCCAGTTTCATTTTGTTGTCTGTGTGTTTAATCATCTCGTTTAGTATGCCGTCTGTCCCGCAGGCTTTTCCTGGTCGCAGGTCCTTGAGTTTTTCAAGAAGTTCTTTTTCTGTTATTATGGCGTCCAGCGGGTTTTGGTTATCTTTTATGGCCATTTCTAGCTTTTCCAGTTTTTTGCATATTTGGTGTTGCTCTGGTCTTAGTGTGTTTTTCTGGTATAATTTTTCAAAGTGGTTTACCCATGTGTCCCCATTTTGAATGGCCAAATCGTCGTGTTGTTTTTTGTGTAGTGTTTTCAAGTTTTCCCAGAAACAATTGGAATCAATGGATTCCTCCATGGAGCTGAGTGTATTCTTAATATATTGCTCTTTTTTGGTTCCCAATACTCCACACTCTCCGTACACCAGTTTCACACCAGTACCCAATACTCCACTCTCTCCATACACCAGTCTCACACCTATTCCCAAAGCTCCACACTCTCCATAAACCAGTTTCACACCAGTACTGACTACTCCAAACTCTCAGTACACCAGTCTCACACCACTACCCAATACTCCACACTCTCCGTACACATTTCACACCAGCATCTAATACTCCACATTTTCCGCACACCAGTTCCCAATACTCCACACTCTCCGTACACCAGTCTCACACCAGTACCCAATACTCCACACTCTCCATACACCAGTCTCATACCAGTACCCAATACTCCACACTCTCCGTACACCAGTCTTACACATGTAACCAATACTTCACACTCTCCGTACACCAGTCTTACACCAGTACCGAAGACTCCACAAGCTCCATACAACTGGAAGCCTGTGTCCAGTGGGGTACCTCAGGGATCGGTGCTGGGTCCCTTGTTGTTTGTGATCTACATAAATGATTTGGATGAGAATGTAAAAGGTATGATCAGCAAGTTCGCAGAGGACACGAAAATTGGTGGGGTGGTCAATTGCGAGGAGGAAAGCCTCCGGCTACAGGACGATATAAACGGGTTGGTCAGATGGGCGGAAAAGTGGCAAATGGAATTTAACCCTGAAAAGTGCGAGGTGATGCATTTTGGACGGACAAATAAAGCAAGGGAATATACAATTAGTGGTAGGACCCTAGGAAGTACAGAGGGTCAGAGGGACCTTGGTGTACATGTACATAGATCCCTGAAGGCAGCGGAACAGGTAGATAAGGTGGTTAAAAAGGCATATGGGATACTTGCCTTCATTAGCCGAGGCATAGAATATAAGAGCAGGGAGGTTATGATGGAGCTGTACAAAACGCTGGTGAGGCCACAGCTGGAGTACTGTGTGCAGTTCTGGTCGCCTCACTATGGGAAGGATGTGATTGCTTTGGAGAGGGTGCAGAGAAGATTCACCAGGCTGTTACCTGGGATGGAGCGCCTCAGCTATGAAGAAAGACTAAACAGGCTGGGGTTGTTTTCCTTGGAGCAAAGAAGGTTGAGGGGGGACCTGATTGAGGTATACAAAATGATGACGGGCATAGATAGGGTAGACAAAGAGGAACTTTTCCCCTTAGTAGGGGGGTCAATAACAAGGGGGCATAGATTCAGGGTAAGGGGCAGGAGATTTAGAGGGGATTTGAGGAGGAACTTTTTCACCCAGAGGGTGGTTGGAATGTGGAACTCAATGCCCAAAAGGGTGGTAGAGGCAGGAACCCTCACAACATTCAAGAAGCATTTGGATGAGCACTTGGAATGCCAATGCATACAAGGCTATGGACCAAATGCTGGAAAATGGGATTAGACTGGACAGGGATGGATGGGCGGCGCAGACACGATGGGCCGAAGGGCCTCTTTCTGTGCTGTAAAACTCTATGACTCTATGACCAGAGTCACACCATTACCCAATACTCCACACTCTCCGTACACCAGTCTCACTCCAGTACCCAATATTCCACAATCTCCATACACCAGTCTCACACCAATAGCCAATACTCCTCACTCTCCATACAAAAGTCTCACACAAGTACCCAATACTCCACACTCTCTGTACACCAGTCCCACACCAGTACTGAATACTCCACACTCTCCGTACACCAGTCTCACACCAGTAACAAATACTCCACACTCTCCATACACTAGTCTCTCACCAGTACCCAGTACTCCACACTCTCCGTACACCAGTCTCACATCAGCACCCAATATTCCACACTCTCCTTACAACAGTCTCACACCAGTACACCATATTCCACACTGTCCATACACCAGTCTCACACCAGTACCCAATACTCCACACTCTCCATAAACCAGTCTCACAGCAGTACCGAATACTCAACTCTCTACGTACACCATTCTGACACCAGCACCCAATACTCCACACTCTACGTACACCAGTCTCACACCAGTACCAAATACTCCACACTCTCTGTATAGCAGTCTCACACCAGTACATAATATTACTCTCCATACACCAGTCTCACACCAGTACCCAATACGCCACACTCTCCATACACCAGTCTCATACCAGTACCCAATACTCCACACTCTCCGTACACCAGTCTCACACATGTAACCAATACTCCACTCTCTCTGTACACCAGTCTCACACAAGTATGCAATACTTCACACTCTCCGTACACCAGTCTCACACCATTACACAATACTTCACACTCTCCGTACACCAGTACCGAAGACTCCACAAGCTCCATACACCAGAGTCACACCATTACCCAATACTCCACACTCTCTGTACACCATTCTAACACCAGTACCCAATACGCTACACTCTACGTACACCAGTTTCACACCAGTATCTAATACTCCACACTCTCCGTACACCAGTTTCACACCTGTACTGAATACTCCACACTCTCCGTACACCAGTCTCACACCAGCACTCAATAATCCACACTCTACGTAGACCAGTCTCACACCAGAACCGAATACTCCACACTCTCCGTACACCAGTCTCACACATGTAACCAATACTCCACTCTCTCTGTACACCAGTCTCACACCAGTACGCAATACTTCACACTCTCTGTACACCAGTCTCACATCAGTACCCAATACTCCACAATCTCCGTACACCAGTATCACATCAGTACCCAATAATCCACACTCTCCGTACACCAGTCTCACACCAGTACCAAAGACTCCACAATCTCTTTTCACCAGTCACACCATTACCCAATACTCCACACTCTCTGTACACCAGACTCACTCCAGTACCCAATAATCGACAATCTCCATACACCAGTCTCACACCAATAGCCAATACACCACACTCTCCATACACCACTCTCACACCAGTACCCAATACTCCACACACTCCATAAACCAGTCTAACAAAGGTACCCAGTACTCCACACTCTCCATACACAAGTCTCACACCAGTATCCAATACTCCACATGCTCTGTACACCAGTCTCACACCAGAACCCAATACTCTACACTCTCCACACAACAGTCTCACACCAGTACCCAATGCTCCACACTCTCCATACACCAGTCTCACACCTATTCCCAATATTCCACACTCTCCATAAACCAGTTTCACACCAGTACTGACTACTGCAAACGTTCAGTACACCAATCTCACACCAGTATCCAATGCTCCACACTCTCCGTATACCAATCTCACACATGTACAGAGTACTCCACACTCTCCATACACCAGTCTCACACCACTACCCAATACTCCACACTCTCCGTACACCGGTCTCAAACAAGTACCCAATACGCCACACTCTCCGTACACCAGTCACACATCAATACCCAATACTCCACAATCTCCATAAACCAGTCTCACAAAAGTACCCAATACTCCACACACCCCATACACCAGTCTCACAACAGTAACCAATACTCCACACTCTCCCAGACCAGTCTCACATTACTATCCAATACTCCACACTCTCCATACACTAGTCTAACACCAGTACCCAATACTCCACACTCTCCACACACCAGTCTCACACCAGTACCCAATACTCCACATTCTCCGTACACCAGTCTCACACCCAGTACATCGGAAAGGAAGAAAAAAAGTTTTTTGTTGAAGCGTCGGACGAGTCGAAGGATGAAATGGAACTGTGGACTCGGACAGCTTTGAGATAGAGTGCGTCGGTGCTGCTGAACAGAGAGGTCGAGAGTGTTCATGTGGCACTGCATGGCATTGAGCATGGATCTCAAGAAGCGGCAAGAGCAGTAGTTCGAGGAACGATGAATATCTTGGAGATATTTGTAATCCTGGGTGGATCCGAAACACGACGGGTGGAAGGTTAGTTGAAATCCGCGTGGAATAAGTCCGAACCGGAGACAGTTGCTGAGGAAAATGATGTGGCTGTGAAACCGAGTCTTGGCCGATACCTGATCAAACATGAGAAGGGAAACTGAAAGTAATGCAGATGAACAAGGTTGAAGAGCCAAACAGAGATCCCGTCAAAGAGAAGAGCAGAACTTCTTCAAGGTAGGCATTCCAAGAATAGGTGTGGCAGTGAACAAAACACTAGTAAGATAGCAAAATACTGCAGATGCTGGAAATCCAAAATAACAACAGAAAATGCTGGAAAAACTCAGCAGGCCAGGCAACATCCGTGGAGAGAAAATAGAGTCAATGTTTAGGGTCAAACCCTTTGTCAAGACTGAAGGCCAGGCAGGGAGAGAACAAAAGAGAAGTGTTTATACTCCACACTCTCCGTACACCAGACTCACACTAGTACCCAATACTCCACACGCTACACACAACAGTCTCACACCAGTACCGAATGCTCCACACTCTCCGTACACCAGTCTCACACCAGTTCCCAATTCTCCACACTCTCCATACACCAGTCTCACTCCAGTACCCAATACTCCACACTCTCCATACACCAGTCTCACTCCAGTATCCAATACTCCACACTCTCCATACACAAGTCTCACACCAGTACCGAATGCTCCACATTCTCCGTACACCAGTGCCCAATACTTCACACTCTCCATACACCAGTCTCACACCAGTACCCAATACTCCACACTCTCCATACACCCGTCTCACACGAGTACCCAATACTCCACACTCTCCATACACTAGTCTCACACCAGTACCCAATACTCCACACTCTCCATACACTAGTCTCACACCAGTACCCAATACTCCACACTCTCCATACACTAGTCTCACACCAGTACCCAATACGCCACAATAACAACAGAAAATGCTGGAAAAACTTAACAGGCCAGGCAACATCCGTGGAGAGAAAATAGAGTCAATGTTTCGGGGCAAACCCTTTGTCAAGACTGAAAGCCAGGCTGGGAGAGAACAAAAAGGAAGTGAAGAGACATTAAGAGTTAATCAAAACGAGACGAGATGGTGATAGGACTAGTGGAGATAAAGACGGCCCTAGATTAGGTGTGAAATGCTCTGGCAGAATGGGAGACAGCTGCCATGTGGGAGAGAAAAAAGTGGTGGGGGGGAAAGGGCCAAAACAAAGGTGTGGATAAAAAATGAGTAAAAATGTAATGGGGGCCGAGGTTAGGATCTGAAATTGTTGAACTCGATATTGAGTCCGGAAGGCTGTAAAGTGCCTAATCAGAAGATGAGGTGCTGTTCCTCAAGCTTACGCTGAGCTTCCGTGGAACAATGCAAGAGCCCGAGTACGGTGAGGTCTGAGTGGGAATGGGGCGGTGAATTAAAATGACAGGCGACCGGAAGCTCAGGGTCATCCTTACGGACTGAATGGAGGTGTTGTGCAAAGCGATCACCCAATCTGCGTTTGGTCTCCCCAATGTAGAGGAGACCGCATCGTGAGCAGCGAATACAGTATACTAGATTGCAAGAAGTACAAGTAAATCGCTGTTTCACCTGGAAGGGGTTTTTGGGGCCCTGGACAGTGGGAAGGGGGGAGGTATAAGGGCAGGTGTTGCATCTCCTGTGCTTGCACGGGATGGTGCCGGGCGAAGGTGTGCTGGGGGTGATAGAGGAGTGGACGAGGGTGTCTCAGAGAGAGCGGTCCCTACGGAATGCAGAAAGGGGAGGGGAGGCGAAGATGTGTTTGGTGGTGGGATCACTTTGGAGGTGGCGGAAATGGTGGAGGATGATCCGTTGAATGTGGAGGCTGGTAGGGTGAAAGGTGAGGACAAGGGGAACCCTATCGTGGTTCCGGGAGGGAGGGGCAGGGGTGAGGGCCGAAGTGCGGGAGATAGAATGGACACGGTCAAGGGCTGTGTCAACCGCGGTGGAGGGGAATCCTCAGTTGAGGAAAAAGGAAGACATGTCGGAAGCACTGGTGTGGAAGGCGGCATCGTCGGAGCAGATGCGGCGGAGACGGAGAAACTGGGAGAATGGAATAGAGTCCTTGCAGGAGGCGGGGTGGGAGGAGGTGTAGTCCAGGTAGCTGTGGGAGTCAGTGGGCTTGTAGTGAATGTTGGTCAATAACCTATCCCCAGAGATGGAAACGGAGAAGTCGAGGAAGGGAAGGGAAGAGTCGGAGACGGACCATGTGAAGGTGAGGGAAGGGTGGAAATTGGAGGCAAAGTGAATGAAATTGTCTAGTTCAGGGTGAGAGCAGGAATCGGCACCGATACAGTCATCAATGTACCGGAAAAAGAGGTGAGGGAGGGGACCTGAGTAGGACTGGAACAAAGAGTGTTCCACATATCCCACGAAAAGGCAGGCATAGCTAGGACCCATGCGGGTACCCATAGCAACACCTTTGATTTGGAGGAAATGAGTGGAGTCAAAGGAGAAGTTGTTCAATGTGAGAACAAGTTCAGCCAGGCGGAGGAGGGTAGTGGTGGATGGGGACTGGTTGGGCCTCTATTCAAGGAAGAAGCGGAGCACCCTCAGGCCATCCTGGTGGGGGATGGATGTGTAGAGGGATTGTACATCCATGGTAAAAAGGAGGCGGTTGGGGCCTGGAAACTGGAAACTGTTAAAATGGTGGAGGGCGTCCAAAGAGTCGCGGATGTAGGTGGGAAGAGACTGGACAAGGGGAGAAAAGATAGAGTTGAGATAGGAAGCGATAAGTTCGGTGGGGCAAGAACAGGCTGAAACGATGGGTCTACCAGGGTAGTCCTGTTTGTGGATCTTGGGAAGGAGGTAGAAGCGGGCTGTGCGAAGTTGGGGAACTATGAGGTTGGTGGCCGCAGGGGGAAGATCTTCAGAGGAGATGAGGTCAATGACAGTCTTGGAAACGGTGGTTTGATGTTCGGTAGTGGGGTCATGGTCCAGGTGGAGGTAGGAGGAGGTGTCGGAGAGTTGGCGTTCTGCTTCCGCTAGGTAGAGGTCGGTTCGCCAAACAACAACAGCACCACCCTTGTCAGCAGGTTTAATGACAATGTCAGGGTTGGATCTAAGAGAATGGAGTGCTGCAAGTTCAGAGGGAGGTAGGTTGGAGTGAGTGAGGGAAGCAGAGAAATGGAGACGGCTGATGTCACGGCGGCAGTTAGCGATGAAAAGATCTAGAGAGGGTAAGAGGCCAGGGGGAAGGGTCCAGGTAGAACGGGAATTCTGAAAGATGGAGAAAGGGTCAGTCGTGCTGGGGGAAGGCTCCTGGCCAGAGAAGTGGGCACGGAGACGAAGGCGGCGGAAAAAGAGCTCAACATCGTGCCGAGCTCGAAATTCATTGAGGTGGGTGCGTAAGGGGATGAAGCTCAGGCCTTTGCTGAGGACTGATTGTTCGGGGTCAGAGAGGGGAAGGTCAGAGGGGATAGTGAAGACGCGGCAGAGGGTGAGATTGGGAGAAGCGGGGTCAGAGGAAAGTGAAGGGGGAGAAGGTTCCGGAGGGGCATTGGTGTTCAAGAGTTGATGAAGCTTGCGATCCTTGACATCGGAAAGGAAGAAAAAAAGTTTTTTCTTCAAGCGTCGGATGAGTCGAAGGATGAAATGGAACTGTGGACTCGGACAGCTTTGAGATAGAGTGCGTCGGTGCTGCTGAAGAGAGAGGTTGAGACTGTTCATGTGGCACTGCATGGCATTGAGCATGGATCTCAAGAAGCAGCGAGAGCAGATGTGGCTGTGAAACCGAGTCTTGGCAGATACCTGATCAAACACGAGAAGGGAAACTGAAAGTAATGAAGATGAACAAGGTTGAAGAGCCAAACGGAGATCCCGTCGAAGAGAAGAGCAGAACTTCTTCAAGGTAGGCATTCCAAGAAGAGGTGTGGCAGTGAACAAAACACTAGTAAGACAGCAAAATACTGCAGATGCTGGAAATCCAAAATAACAACAGAAAATGCTGGAAAAACTCAGCAGGCCAGGCAACATCCACGGAGAGAAAATAAAGTCAACATTTCGGGTCAAACCCTTTGTCAAGACTGAAGGCCAGGCTGGGAGAGAACAAAAGAGAAGTGTTTATACTCCACACTCTCCGTACACCAGTCTCACTGCAGTACCCAATACTCCACACTCTCCATACAGCAGTCTCACACAAATACCCAATACTCCACACTCTCCATAAACCAGTTTCACACCAGTACTGAACACTCCACACTCTCCGTACACCAGTCTCACACCAGTTCCCAATACTCCACACTCTCCGTACACCAGTCTCACATCAGTACCCAATACTCCACACTCTACACACAACCGTCTCACACCAGCACCCAATACTCCACACTCTACACACAGCAGTCTCACACCAGTACCCAATACTCCACAATCTCCATAAACCAGTCTCACACCGGTACCCAGTACTCCACACTCTCCATACACCAGTCTCACACCACTACTTAATACACCACACACTCCATACACCAGTCTCACAGCAATACCCAATAGTTGTAAGGTTCTCAAAATTCCCACATTCCCCCAAGGTTATTAATAAAAAGGACCCTGTATGGACAGTCTGCACCTCGTGACCAAAAGCCTGTAAGATTTTAAAAGCTTGGACTCTGTAGCCCAAACAGGCAGCTTTGGGAAATCGAAACTTAAAATGCATTTCTGTGAAACGGATTTTGTGTTTGAAAAGCCAGACAGCTAGGCAAATACTGAATATGCATTGCATCAGATCAAAACAGATCAAGCCCAGTTAGGCCTAAACATAAGGCCATTAGTTTGTCCGCATAAATAATCGGAAACAGCTCAACGGAGCCACCAAGGCTGGACAGGCCGATTAAAATGCATTAATGACAATACAACCCGGACATCGGGGCCATCAGGTTCAATAAATGGTCATCTAAAGCCAGTTAACTTAGATTGGTATAATTATATTAAACGAACCCGCCTAAATTGGACAATAGACTGACCTGATTTGGCGCGCAGATAAGGGCCTTCAGAAGGAGTATAATTGTAGGCCCATCGGTAACCACGCTCTCTTCCTCCTGCGCTTGCTACCTGACCACTGCCCGTGTCTTCCTCAAATCCATCAGGGACGCCCGGTATCGCACCAGGCAAACACGGGCAGACCAGGCCAGACGAGACGAGATGAGACGAGATGAGACGAGACGAATTGGAAGAAGATTGAAGAACGCTTCGAATAATCGGGCCTTTAATCCAGCTAAGCCTGCGACTATTGTGGTGTATGGGCCTTTAAGAGCAATTATGGTGTATGTGCCTTTAAGAGCCCCAGGTGTGCGTAATGCCGGTAATTGCCACTTGGGCTATATAAGCCTGTGTATTGTGTATATCCTTTAGAAAACCCCCCCAAGACTTGCTTAGTAAATACCTATGAACCAACTCCTGTCTTCAGTGTCTTTATCTACACACGGACACTACAGTGGCGACGAAGTGGAAACGGACTTACCTGCAATTCGGCAGCACCTCAAGGACATCGATTCCTCCAGCGTCCAGAAGACTCAAGGAAGTAAGAGAAACTGTGGTTTCACCAGCTGGCCAAGCTGGTGACAGGTACTGCGCTAATCCTTCCTGGGCGTCAGGCTGGAGCTCCAGCGGCGGGCTCTACAGCTGAGACAGGCAGCGAAATCGGAGGCAAGCAATAACGGACTGGGAGGGTGCACTTGAGAGACGGCCGGCGCGGCAAGCAGGTCAGCGTTTAGACCTCCGTCGGGAACGAGTCTCCAACAGTGAATAAACGGAAACCACAGTAAAACAGCGTTGTTATCGGTAGCAGCGGCGGGAAAGCGCGGGAAGCGCCATATCTTTTCTGAAATGCCTAAATCTGGTAATATTGAGGCTTTTGATGGCGAAATAGAAGAGTGGACCACATACGTGGAAAGAGTAGAGGTTTATTGCACTGCAAATGGAATAACAGATGAAAAAAAAGCTTCAGTACTTCTGAACTTAATGGGCGCGAAGACATACGGGCTGTTACGAAATTTAATCACTCCAGCCAAACCAAAGGACAAGACTTTTAAAGAAATTGTTGATACCCTGCAGGAGCATTTAAACCCAACACCGCTGCTGATAGCAGAACGATTCAAGTTCTTCAAGAGAAATCAACACAAGAATGAAAGTAACGCTGATTACCTAACCGAATTAAGAAAGCTATCAAAGTACTGCCAATTCGGAGCAGGTGCTCACTAGGCTGAAAGAACAGGGCCTACGAGCAAATTGCCCCAAGTGCGAATTTTTCCAAAATCAGATATCATATTGTGGCCACATAATTAATAAGTAAGGGTTGCATAAGTCACCTGAAAAAAATTGAAGCAGTTATAAAAGCCCCAGCACCTGAAAATGTTTCACAATTAAGGTCATTCCTGGGATTAATAAATTACTATCATAAATTTTTACCGAACTTATCAACTATTCTACACCCTCTTAATGATCTTCTACAGACAGGACTGATTTGGAAATGGAACGAAGACTGTAAACGTGCCTTCCATAAATGTAAAGACTTAATCACATCCGAGAAAATTTTGGCTCATTACAACCCATCACTACCAATCAGACTGGCGTGCGATGCATCCCCTTACGGCATAGGAGCGGTATTGTCCCATAGATTCCCTGATGGCTCGGAACGGCCGATAGCTTTTACGTCATGCTCATTGAACTCAGCTGAGCGTAACTATGCCCAAATAGACAGGGAAGCACTCAGCCTGGTATGGGGAGTGAAGAAATTCAACCATTACCTACACGGACAGAAATTTACCTTGCTGACTGACCATCAACCCCTCATCTCCATATTCAACCCTAAAAAAGGTGTCCCCATTATGACGGCACAAAGACTACAGAGGTGGTCCCTTTTTCTAGGAGCACACCAATACAACATTGAATACAAAGGGTCAAAACAGCATGGGAATGCTGACGGTTTATCACGCCTACCGTTGCCAATGATAGAAGAGGCACCTACAGTAGACCCAATAGAGATATTCCACTCTACCATAGTGGAATGTCTACCGGTGACAAATTCTGCCATTGAAAGGGAGACAAGAAATGACCCTACTCTCTCACGGGTCTACGATTTAACAGTGAAGGGATGGCCAGCACATGGCGAACCACTGTTGCCAGCATTCTCGCAAAGAAGAGAACAGCTGTCAGTGTGCCGAGGAACCTTGATGTGTGGATCCAGAGTGGTGATTCCACCCAAACTCCAGGATAAAGTGCTAAAGGAGCTTCACGAGGGGCATCTGGGTGGAGTGAAAATGAAGAACCTAGCTAGGGCGTTTGTATGGTGGCCAGGTATCGATGGAGACATCGAAGACATGACCAAGAGCTGCCTAGGATGCCAGAAGGTCCAAAATGCTCCGCCACAGGCCCCTCTACATCCATGGGAGTGGCCCTCATCTCCCTGGCAAAGGGTGCACATCGACTTTGCTGGTCCATTTATGGACTCAATGTTCTTAATCGCAGTTGATGCACACTCCAAGTGGCCGGAGGTAATAAAGATGTCCTCCACCACCACGGAAAAAACCATCACAGTATTAAGGACCATATTTGCCAGGAATGGGCTGCCGGAGCAGATATGTTCTGATAATGGACCGCAATTTGTGTCCGAAGAATTCAGAAAGTTCTTAAAGAACAATGGGGTAAAGCACTACACGTCCGCCCCATACCATCCCGCCACCAATTGATTGGCTGAAAGGTTTGTCCAGACCTTCAAGAAGGCCATCAAGGCCATGGGTAATGAAGACATAAAACTTCAGCACATGGTGGATAACTTCTTATTTGCATATAGGAATGCAACGCATATGGTTACTAACCAAACTCCCGCCATGATGTTCTACAATAGAAACCTAAGATGCCGGCTGGATTTGGTCAAGCCCAACATCCGAAGGGACGTGGAGAACCGGCAGCTTCAGGGCATGAATGAAAGGCCAACTAGGGCCTTCCAGATAGGCCAACCGGTTTTGGCCCGGGACTACCGTACCGAGAAATGGCAGCCTGGAACTATCTGCACATGATTAGGACCACTGATGTATACCGTGGACATCGGAGACAGCATAATAAGGCGCCATGCTGACCAAATCATCAAGTCATCCGAAAAGGGACAACCTACACCACCACTCTATACATCTAACGATGAAGTAGAGATACCCATATCTACCTCCGATCCGGTGATACTGGAGCCCGATGAACCCGACACTGGCCTTCAAGCCGAATCAGCCTTGCCAGAAGAACCTACTACACCACCAGAAACTACTACACCCCCGAGGCGTTATCCGGACCGAGTCAGGAAGCCTCCTGAGAGACTAACTTATAATTAATTAATACAGCAATGTATATTATTTTGCATATAACATGTAATTAATTATTACTTAAAATATGATGTACTAGTTAGCTAGAAGGGGAGGAATTGTGGTGTATGGGCCTTTAAGAGCAATTATGGTGTATGTGCCTTTAAGAGCCCCAGGTGTGCATAATGCCGGTAATTGCCACTTGGGCTATATAAGCCTGTGTATTGTGTATATCCTTTAGAAAACCCCCCCAAGACTTGCTTAGTAAATACCTATGAACCAACTTCTGTCTTCAGTGTCTTTATCTACACACGGACACTACAACTACCTTCATGCAAAATTCAACTGCTGCCACCCAAAGAAGAAGAACCATCATCCCTGCGAGGTAAAGTACCAAAGCAAAGACTTTAATCTCAGGGTACTTTACCTGGACGACGCCCTTGCAGCACCCTGAGACCATGTGACGACGGCAGGCCCCAGAGAGCACAAAGAGCGAACCCCAAACCCCACAACCGTTTTAACTCCGCAGATTTGAACTTGGTGAGCATGAATTCCTGGCCCCTCTTAGCTTAATCTAGTTAGATATAGGGGTGGGCTAAGGATAAGGGGATTGTTAATGTAGTTGTTTTCCCTCGATGTGCCGTGTGTTCCCCATTCCCATTTAAGTGTATTTTTTTGATAAGCCTGTGACTATATAGTGATTTCTCAGCATTTGTAATTTTTTTTATCATTTTTTTTTAAAGTTTATGGTTTTCTAGTACCAAACCACCTGTCTACTCGTTTTCCTGTATTGCCGCCTGCACCTAAATCCGGTGTCGAGAACCCAGGGGTGTGGGAGCGATTTGAACCGCTCACAGGCAGTCAGGGGCATAACTGACTGGCCACACGCCACCCCCTACAGAAAATGGTGACCGCGGCAGGACACCAGCAGCAGGGCTGCGATACAGTAGACAATGGTTCGGATGAGCAAACCATGATGGAGGAAAGGATTTCTGATTATGTGTTTAGCAAGGTGAATATCACAAAGAAGTGGATCACCAATCTGTTAAGGACTGGGCGTCCGGTAGATGCAGCAGCGAAGTGGACAGAGGGAAAGGAACACAAGAAGTCCTTAGAGAAGGCAGTCTGGCTTATGTGTTTCAAAAAGCAGGTCCAGCTTTCAGACAGGCTCATTGCAGCACAGCCAGCTGAGTTAAAGCAGTCAGCCCTGGAGATCCAGGGTAAGGCTCTAGCAGGGGAGAAGTTATTGGTAGCATTGCACGCCTTGAATCAGGAGAGAGTGTATTTAATGGGAGAACACAAGGTCCAGTTGGAATACCTACAGTGCCAAGTCACCGAAGCCAAGGGCAATGAGTTAAGGATGCAGGAAAAGAACGCCCGCTTGACAAGGCAAGTTAGGGAACAGGAGGAGAAAGTACAGGAGGTAAAGGCAACTTACAGGCTAGCGAGCGAACGGGGGTTTGAGGAGGCAGACCACGGCCCCTGCAAAGAGCGGATAGAAAATCTGAGCCTGGCCCTCAGGAAGGCAAAAGGCATGGTGTGCCTCATAAGCCCAAAGGCAGGTCAGATGGATTTTATGGGGAACGAGGGGAGGACAGTTCCAACATCACCGGTAGTGCCCAGGGACGACCCGGTTGAGAGACAGGAGGTCTTACGACCACCACCCGTAGCGCCAAGTTTCAGCGAGGTCTGGCAGCAAGGGGGGTGGAGCCAGAGGTGGGAGCAGAGGTAGAGCAACCCCCGCCAGAGAGGTCGGAGCTGGGACCGATGTGCCCAGCACAGCATCGGAGGTTCGGCCCACCCATCAATGGCGACGATGAGAGACCCCTCCAAAACCAATTCGTATTACCCTATAGCACCCAACAGCTTAGGGCTATGGTGAACCATATCCCAAAGCTCTCCAAAAAGGGAGACCCCTCGATCCACTTCAGGGAAATAGAGCAGGCAGCCAGCGTCAATGACTGCGATGCTGCTGAGCAGGCCAAGACGCTGCTGTTCTCCCTGGAGAGTAGTCTCCTCCAATCCCTCTCTGATGAGTGTAAGAAGAGGCAGAGCGGGTATGAGGCGCTCAGGGATGAAGTTCTGGAGGCCATGGGGATGAATGAGGGAAGTCCTTTCTCCCATGCGGAGAAGACGGTCCAGCTCGCAGGGGAAACCCCACAGGCTTTCGTGGACCGGCTATGGCCGGCGTACCGGAGGGCCTGTCCGGGGCGCCCAACCGAGTGTTCCTGAACGGGGATCCCCTGGCCCATTGGCTCCGTTGCCTGGTGGCGAACAGCTTGCCACAGATCCGGGCCAAGGCAGAAGTCTGGTTCGACCCCAAGAACCCCCAGACCACCGAACTTACGGTGATCAGACAGTTGACTCTAGCCTATAAAAACGGTAGGGGAACCGATGCACACCCACCTAAGGGGAAGGTGCATGAGGTAAAACCCGGACCGGGTAGGAAAGAGTGGCACCAGGAAGGGAATAACCCCCCCCCCCCAACACAGACGAATTGTTACGGGTGCGGAAAGGATGGTCACCGGCGGAAGGAGTGCAAAAACCCTTGGAAAGATAACAAGGGAAAAAATTCCACAGCCCCAGCCCAAAAGGCAGAGGCAGGAATCCCTCCCGCCGCGGTCGAGTCACTTTTGGACACCATGAGGCCCTTATTGACTGGCCAGGGGAGAGTAGCAGCCGCTACCGGTGCTCTGACCCCGTCAGCCCCATCCAACCTGCAGCCCTGACTAGAGCCAGCGCAGCCTGTTTACCTGCGTTCTCTCTGGTACGATGAATGGAAAAGATCCCTCTTGGAGATGGAGGTAGAAAAGGTGACGGGGACCTATCTGTTGGACACGGGGGCATCATGCACCGTGGTCCATTCAGCTAACCCCACCACCTCGCCGCTATCTAACGGGGTCCCATACAGTCTGCCGGGATTCACAGGCAAAGAACAGGCCGGCTCGTTTTCCACCCCGCTCGCCATTCGTTTAGGACCGCTCCGCTCTAAGTGGACCTGTGTCCTGATGAAATGGGAAGTGGAAGGTGGAAGAGGGGTCCTGGGAGCTGACTTTATTGTAGGCCACGGCATCCTAGTAGATTTGAGAAATCATTGCCTATGAGGGCAAGTAAAGGAAAGGACGGCGAGATAGTAGTAATCCCGGGAAAAGAAGGGAAGGGAACCCTATGCACCATGAAGCCCAAAGAGGGTTATAACCTCGAGCTTCTGGTCAGTAACACCCCACAGGAGTTCCAGGCATTTGTGCAGGCCCAGCTAGCCACATTTGCCACACACAAACACGACTGCAGGAGGGTCAACGGGTTTGAGGTCAGCGTAGACGGGGACCCCATGGCCCGACCACAGAAACAGTATAACTTCCCCAGGGAAGCAGAGCCAGACATGGAAGCAGCCATGTCCTCGTTAGTACAGCAGGGAGTTCTGAGGCCGATAGCCACCCACGTGAATTCGCCATTGTGGCCGGTTAGAAAGCCGGACAATTCCTGGAGAGCCACGGTGGACTATTGGGTGCTCAATAGTAACATCCCAGCCTGTGCACCCACGGTAGCAGCAGTTGCCGACCTGATAGGAAGTATTCCAGCATCCGCGACCACTTTCACAGTGCTGGACATTTCCAACGGGTTTTGGTCCATCCCTTTAAGGAGGGAGGATCAGTACAAGTTTGCCTTTATGTTTAAAGGGCAACAGTACACGTGGAACTGCTTGCCTCAAGGCTTCCGTAACAGCCCCAGCATTTTCCATCAGTGCATGGCAAACAGTTTAAAGGATTTCAGTCAGCCCAGACAGTTGGTACAATATGTGGATGACCTGCTTCTCTTCACCGATTTGAGAGAGGAGCATGGCCCACTATTGGCCGAACTGCTGGAGCTGCTCGGGCAAAAGGGTTTTGTGGTGTATGTAACCTGTTCCACCTTAAGAGAACTTAAGCCTGTTCCACCTTAAGAGATGTACTACTTTCTCTGGCTGCTGTATACGTAATACCGGTGGTGACCACCGGTATATAAGCACTGTGTAGTAATATTGTATTTAGTATAGTCCTGACCTCCAACCAGTAAAGACCTGTTGAACTTTAATCTTGTAGTCTGTGTTAGTAATTACAACTAGAACACAGACTTAACAGGTTTTAAGGTAAACCCCAAGAAAGCGCAGATCGGCCAGCAGGAGGTGAAATTCCTAGGCCTGACCGTGCACGCTGGAGAAAGGGCCATAGATAAGGCTGAGAGAAGCGGTACAAGAGTTACCGGTCCCCAACACAGTCACGGGTGTGAGGTCGTTTCTAGGGCTAACCGGGTACTGTGGGGACTTTATTGAGGACTGTGCAGCCACAGCGGCCCCTCTGCTCCGACTCCTACACAAGGGAGTGGAGTGGGCTTGGGACAAGGGTTGCCAGGCAGCATTTGTCAGGCTCAAAAAGGACCTGCAGACCGCACCAGCTCTAGGGGCCATAGATGGGGGGGAAAGAGATTTTCCTGGAGGTAGCAGCCAGCGGGGACAGCCTGAGTGCCGTGCTGCTCCAAGAGCGGCATGGCAGGCTGAGGCCGGTGGTCTACTCCTCCCGGGTACTCACGGATGTGGAGAGGAGCTACTCCAACTGTGAGCGGCACCTCTTGGCCACACATTGGGCTGTGAAAAGATCGCTGATCTTCATAGGCACCTCTCCCATCACCCTCCTCACCCATCACACACCCACCCAGATGCTCCTGGATGGGAGGATCAAGGATGGAACGGTGAGCAGTGCCCGCATTGCTCGCTGGACCTTGCTCCTCTCACAGATGGACCTGAAGGTGAAGGGTCTCTGCGAGCCAAAGCTCGCAGCCAACCTGGTGTATCCTGGAACAGCCCACCGGTGTTCCATAGAAGGGGTTTGGGAAGTGAACATAGGTTTACGGGCCGGGATACACCCCACAGGCTGCGAGATCTATGTAGACGGTTCCAGCACGGTATCTGCTAGCGAGCGACTCACGGGGTGCGGAGTTTATGACCCAGCAGCAAACATTGCCCTGGCGATTAAGCTCCCCAGCACCATGAGCGCTCAGCAGGCTGAACTGTCCGCGGTAGTGTAGGTCGTTACACACCCCGAAGTATTCCCCACCCCATACACGATTTGCTCGGACAGCATGTTCACGTGCAATTTGTGTACGGAGTAGCTGGCCATCTGGTCCCTCTGCGGATACACCTCCGCCGACGGGAGACCCCTCACAGTAAAACCCCTGCTGGAAAAGATCCTGGCAGCAGTGGGGGAGGAAGGTGAGGTTTTCATCCACAAGGTGAAAGCCCATTCCTCCACAGAACCCCGCAGCCAAGGCAACCAGCAGGCTGACATGCTCGCCAAGGAGGGTGCCCGCACAGGCACTTTCTGGGACCCATTTGGGTCCAGACCCATGGCGGCAGTCAGAGGTAGGGACGGGACCCAAGGGAAGGCAGGGGTAGCATTAGCCCCGGACCTTAAGACAGTCCAAGCCCAAGACCCCGTCCTCAAGGCAGTCCTCAGCGCAGTGACTGAGGGGAAAAAGGGTAGAGTGTCTGTACGCCACAGCAACCCTCTCCGTGAAAGAGGGCATGTTGTTCCGGGGGAACAATGGGTTGTGCCGCAGCAACACCGGAGGGAATTCCTTCAACTGGCCCATGAGGGTCCAGGAGCGGGACACCGGGCCGGAGACCACCTGGCAGCGGGTGGGATGGTGGCCGGGACTCGGAAGATGTCCGAGTTCTGTGCAGGCTGTCTTGTGTGCGCTGCTAACAACCCTGACCCCCACAAAAGGAAGGTACCTATGGGACACGTCAGGAGGGTAGAGGGACCATGGCAGTCGATACAGGTCGACTACATCGGGCCCCTGCCCACCGCGTAGGGAGGCTATAAGTACTGCCTAGTCCTGGTAGATGTGTTCACGAAATGGGTAGAGGCCTTCCCCTGTAGAACAGCCACAGCTCTGGGTACTGCCAGTATCCTGGTCCGGGAGGTGTTCTTGCGGTGGGGGCTACCACAGTATGTGGAGTCCGACCGAGGGAGTCACTTCACCGGGCAGGTAATGCAGAATACCCTTATGCTGCTAGGCATCGAGGGGAAGTGGCACATTGCCCACAACCCACAGTCATCAGGGATTGTGGAGAGGATGAACAGGACCCTAAAGGAAAGGTTGAGGAAGGAGACGGTGGACTCGCCCCGTAAATGGGCTGAGGTCCTACCGTTGGTTCTGATGGGGATCCGGGCCAGCCAGTCAAAAAGCACGGGGTACTTACCATACGAGCTGGTGACTGGCAGGGTTATGCGGACCCCCACCCATGTACTAGCCTCGGTGCTCACGGAGGGTCAGCTCAGAGGTAAACTGGGACAGGTTCGCCCGAAACCTCTTCAAGAACCTTAAACAGGTCCACGAGCAGGCGGCTGGGAACATGGGAAAGCAGCATCGGAGTAACCAATTGCTGTTGGAACCCCGAAAGCACCACGAGTGGGAGGTAGATCAGGTCATGGTGAGGAACTATGCCCGAGTAGGGAGTCTGGAACCATTATACATGGGGCCCTACAGCATTGTAGACAAGGCAAGCCCCATGGTATATGCCGTTAAGATGCCTCGGCGCACCAAATGGTTCCATATTAATCAGTGCAAACTGTTTACACCTGAAAGGAGAAAACAGCCAGTTGGGGTAAGGTCTGAGGATAAAAATCCTCAGCCTGGAGCAGGAGGGAGTTCACAGACTGCACAGGCAGGCGCTGTGGCTTGTTTAAGGGGAGGGGCCATCCCGCCCACCGATTGGGACACTCCCCCACTCTTCTGGGCTCCAGATGAGGAGGGACCCGAGGGCGAAGACCCCGCCCCGAACCCAGGAGTAGAGGAGGAGGGACCCGAGGTCGAAAACCCCGCCCCAGACCCAGGTTTGGGACATGGGGGCGGAGACTCTCAGCCTGCAGCAACAGGCTGCGAAGAGTTACCTGCCCCTAGCCCAGGTTCGGGAGAGGTCAAGCCTGAGGGAGCCGCGGTCCGGGTTAAAGGCCCACCAGCCAAGAAATCCCCACCCGTTCAAGCCCCTGGAAGATCCCCACGGACGCCCCACCCGAGGAAACCATGGTCACCAGCTCCCCAGTTTAAAGGGACAGCCTCCCGAGTCAGGGGGAAGTCAAAGGGCAGAAGTCCCCAGCCAGCAGCCACGGAAGGCGAGGGACCAACAGTGCAGGATGATGCGGCCACGCCGGAGGAAGCGGTGTGCCGCAGTCCAACCAGGAATTAGCCTGGCCGCCCGGAGACGGGCGGCGGATGTATATAGTTTAGGTAATGTAAGTTTATATTTTAAGTTTAGGTATTTAGCTTGAGTTTGGGTGTTTAGCTTAAGTTAAGTAAGGTGATGGGTAGTTTTAATTAAGTAGTAATCTGCTAAGAGTGTGTGTATTTGAGTCGAGGTCGCGGGACCCGAATATGCTTCACCCAAGCCAGAGAATCTCTCGGGGACCTGGCTGCATGTTTTTTGTATCTGTTGCAGAAAGACTTTCAGGATGAAGGGGAGCGTAATCCTACTCGCCCTGATGGGACTGAGCCTTGGAAAGAGGGGCGACGTAGAGGACTCTCTCATCTATGGGTGCTCAGGGGATAGAGCGCCGATAGCAACCGACGGTAGCGGCGAACGGGATGCGGAGGAGACCGCCGTCTACGTCCACGAGGGAAGGTGGCTGGGGTCCAATTCATCTCAGTACTCCAGCCAGAACGGGTTCACGTACGGGGAGGCCTCCCAGGGTACGGGTCATTACCACAAGGGTCAGCGTCACCGTAGGTGGTGGTGGCTCAGAAAGCTGAGCAAAGATATGAGGATCCCTGCAGTCGAGTGGGAACGGTTGGGGAACAATACCCACCGGATGATTACAGGGACCCACGGGGGATTAAGTGTGTGTTGGGACAAGTGGTGGTAACCGGATCAAGGGATTTACATCTATGTGGGGGTCAGAGAGGGTCTGCCCCACAGGCATAACCATTATTTTCCACCGACAGTGGCAAGACACCGGGGAGGGGATGAAGTGGGATGCCAGCCTGAAGGCGTGCGCAGTCCCATTCTCCCTGATCCCAGTCAATGCCACTGAGCTTGTCACCCGCCCCCGAAAGCCCCTGCCCATGGCGCAGGTGGTGAGGTTACCCAGGGAAGGGTGCCCCACCACCACCAAGGGACCAGGGAATGGGTTGGTACTAGTGCCTACCGACCAGATGCTGTACCAGGGGGTACACTACGCGGTAGCCTCCGTGATTTTAAATCTCACCAAGGTACATTTGCCGGAGTGGTGTCCCAAAGAAACAGAGCAGCTATACCAGGCCCTATTAAAGGACATGTTCTAGAAGTTTTATGAGTTCGATTTCACCAATGTTGACAAAACCGAACTGTACATCACACACCGCGAGTTTTTGGGTAATGCGGGGAGACAAAGAAGGGGAGTATGGAATGATGTTTTTACTGCGTTTAATACTGGGTCCTCTGTCATCAACAGTTTAGATGACATAGAGCTGCAGACCCAGATAAACGGTTTAAAAACACAGTTAAGGAAGATATTAATGGACAAGAACAAGGTAGTGGGCTCGGAGTTACATGAAGACCAGGCAGAATTGGAGAAGCACGCAAAGATGGTAAATGCCCTCATAATGGAGGATAGAAATGCTTCTGACCAGGCTGCGCAGAACGAGATGTGCATGCCGTATGGGGCGTGGTTGCTGTGTGAGGGCCGCAGTAATCTGGAGGATTTAAAACCGGGTTTAGTCCCCTCCTGGATCAGCAACAAGCACCTCGCAGCCCTCCATCCATTTGAGAATGCATTAAGCCCATGCCAACTCCAGCTAGCTTCCGAGGCCTACCCAGTCCCAGTGGATTGTGGGCGGTCCAACCACATGATCATGGGAATAGTAGTTAGGATGCCGGTGATGGGTAGGACAGCCTGAACCGCACCGGTATACAGGGTTGAGAACATTGGAGTCATTCAAGCGGGTGCACACATTCGTTTCACAGCAATCCCACCTTACGTCATAAAGTGGGAGCACGCTATTGTAATGTATATACCTTTAAGGGGGGAACTACTTTTTACAGCTCATGTATACTGTAGTACCAGCAGTGACCACACCTGTATATAGCACTGAGTAGTAATCTGTACAGTTCAGTTCCAGAGTGAGCCACGTTGAGTAATCACCTGTTGTACCGTTCTCCTGCAGTCTGTGTCTTACTACTGACGGACACAACATTGGCGACAAGGCAAATTCGATCCTACCTGCAACTCTGCATCACCTCCCAGGGATTCGTTCCTGGAGACCAGTAGATTGGAGGTCAAGGCCAGAGACACGGGCGTCAACCACGGGCAACCGCCCAGTCATCCAGCAGAGACTCGAGAATTGCGGGGGAGGCTGTCGAGAGCCAGGCTTGGCTTTCCAGTCGCGGTGGTCCAGCGAAACAGGCTGGCAACAGCTAGTGCGCAGACCCTTCCTGGACAGCGGCGGGCTAGAGCCCGACCGAGCGGCACGGCAAAGGGCCGAGCAGCGTTGACGGGAGAGAGAGAGAGAGAGAGAGAGAGAGAGGGCAGAGCGCACAGGGCGCAGCCGGTGTTCAAGGGCCGAGCAGCATCAAGGAGAGGGGGGGAGAGAGACGCGCAGAAACCCGCGAGGCACCGCCATTGCCATGAGGACCGCCGAGAGCGGCGTTGGCAGCAGCGCAGGAGAAGTGCATGAAATTTACAGGGCACTGCCATTGCCACAAGGACTGCCGAGAGCGGCGTTGGCAGCAGCGCAGGAGAAGCGTGCGAAACCTACAGGGCGCCGCCATTGCCATGAGGACCGCCGAGAGCGGCGTTGGCAGCAGCGGTGGAGGAAGGAAAGCGCAGGAGATGCCATTTTAAACCACACCCAAAATGCCGAAGAGTGGCAGTATCACCGCATTTGACAATGAAGTCGAAGATTGGACGACATATGTCGAACGAATAGAAGTATACTGCAAGGCAAATGAGGTGTCAGATGACAAGAATGCGCCGGTATTGTTAAATTTAATGGGTGCAAAGACGTATAGCTTATTACGAAATCTAGTAACCCCAGCGAAGCCAGTGGAAGAGAGTTTTGGAGACAAAGTGATGATACTACAGGAACATTTAAACCTCACACCGCTGCTAATAGCAGAAAGATTCAAGTTTCACAAACTGAACCAGCATAAGGATGAAAGCAATGCTGAATATTTAACAGAACTGTGCAAACTATCGAAACACTGCCAGTTTGGAACGGGACTGGCAGATACCTTAAGGGATAAGTTTGTGTGTGGGCTTCAAAGTGAAGGAACCCAGAAACGGCTTTTATCTGAAAAGGACCTTACGCTGGACAAGGCTTTCAGCATTGTGGTATCATATGAAGCAGCAGCACGGGGCGCTGCAGAGATACAACAGAGACCGCAAGAATATGCACAAACGAAATGTCATACAGAACAGAGAAGTGCTATCGCTGCGGCAGAACAACACATGACCACAATGATTGCTGGTTCAAAGACAAAGTGTGCAGACAGTGTGGAAAAGTAGGACACATAGCATGACTCTGCAGGTCGGGAAAGAAAACCAGCAATAAGAAATCTCCAAAAGAAAAGTACAAGAAGGTACATAAGGTGACGGAGAATAGATCAGACGAACAAAAGAGTGATACCGACTCCGAAAGCAGGGAGCCGAGTTGTCTGAAACTACATAATGTGATCAAAACGGAGGATCACCGAACCATTTGGGTCACTCTCTCAAGATAGCAGGAGTCCAGGTAAAAATGGAATTGGACACAGGATCAGCCCTAACAGTCATAAACCGACGGGACTACGAGCGGCTATTCTCACACATACCCTTGAGAGACACAAAAATTATTTTGAAGATGTACACGGGGCAAAAAGTCTACCCCAAAGGAAAAATAAGGGTGGCCGTTATATATAACAGTAAGGAAACACCAAAACTAGACCTGTATGTATTGCAAGATGGAAGACCACCATTACTGGGACGTGAATGGATCCGGAAAATACAGCTGGATTGGCATTCCATACAAGCAATGACTGTGGCTGCCAAAAAGGATGACGACGTCACACCTGGGCGACTGTCAAAGATCCTAACCGACGCGCAAGAAGTATTCCAGCAAGGACTCGGAACACTAAAAGGCATGACGGCAACAATTAAAATTGAAGAAAACACAAGCCCAAAATTTTTTAAGGCCAGCCCGGTACCTTATGCGATCCGCCCAGCTGTCGAAGCAGAGCTGGAGAGTTTGGAACGTTCAGGAGTACTGTCCAAGGTAGACTGGAGCGAGTGGGCTACACCCATCGTCCCTGTGATGAAAAAGTCATTGAGCAGCACGCCTGGGGAACCAAGGAAGGTTCGCATCTGTGGGGACTTTAAGGTAACAGTGAACCCAGTCCTTCACACCGTGCAATATCCACTTCTGCGGATTGAAGATATTTTCGCCTCGCTATCTGGAGGGAAACGCTTCACTAAGATTGATCTGGCCCAGGCGTATCTGCAAATGGAGGTAGAAGAAGCATCAAAAAAATACCTCACAATCAACACCCATAAAGGTCTCTACCAATACAACGGGCTGGTATTCGGGGTAGCATCAGCTCCGGCTACTTGGCAAAGGGCAATGGAACAAGTCCTGCAAGGGATCCCAGGGACCCAGTGTTATTTGGTCGACATCCTGGTCACGGGTGAAAATGACTGTGATCGCCTCGTCAACCTGGAGCAGGTGCTCACTAGATTGAAGGAATATGGGCTCCGAGCTAACCGCCCCAAATGCGAGTTTTTTAAAAAACAGATCTCGTATTGTGGCCACGTTATCGATAAAGAGGGGGTTACATAAGTCCCCAGAGAAGATTGAGGCAGTAGTCAAGGCTCCAGCACAGGAAAATGTGTCACAACTGACCTCGTTCCTCGGGCTGGTAAACTACTACCATAAGTTCTTGCCAAATTTGTCTACAATACTACACCCACTGAACACCCTACTGCAAACTGGGGTGCCATGGAAGTGGAGTGACGAATGTAAACGAGCTTTCCAGAAGAACAAAACACTAATCACATCGAAAGAGGTATTGGCCCATTTCAACCCAGCACTATCAATTCGGTTGGTGTGTGATGCATCACCCTATGGCATTGGAGCGGTGCTGTCGCACAAATTCTCTGATGGCTCTGAGAGACCAATAGCCTTTGCGTCACGATCACTAAACTCAGCCGAGCGTAACTACGCCCAGATTGACAAGGAGGCCCTCAGCCTAGTGTGGGGAGTGAAAAAGTTCAATCACTATCTGCACGGGCAGAAATTCACCTTGCTGACTGACCACCAGCCTCTTGTCTCCGTTTTTAATCCGAAGAAGGGCGTTCCGGTGATGACTGCGCAACGACTACAAAGATGGTCATTCTTTCTAGGGGCGCACCACTATGAGATTGAATATAAGGGCACGAAACAGCATGGAAATGCTGATGGGCTATCACGCCTGCCACTGCCTACTGCGGAGGAAGCACCAGCAGTGGATACTGTCGAAATATTCCATTCGACTTTAGTTGAATACCTACCGGTAACTAACGCTCGTATAGAAAAGGAGACCCGAAATGACCCGACACTGTCTCGGGTATATGATTTGATGGTGAAGGGATGGCCAGCACATGGCGACTCACTGTTGCCAGCATTCTCGACAAGAAGGGAACCGGGGGACCTTGCTGTGTGGATCCCGAGTGGTAATTCCACCCAAGTTAAGGGATAGAGTGCTCAATGAGCTTCATGAGGGTCATCTGGGAGGGGTAAAAATGAAAAGCCTTGCCAGGGCTTGTGTGGTGGCCGGGAATCGATAAACAAATCGAGGACCTGACCAAGAGCTGCTCAGGATGCCAGAAAGTCCAAAATGCACCACCACAGGCCCCTCTACACCCATGGGAGTGGCCCTCATCTCCATGGCAACGAGTGCATATTGATTTTGCTGGTCCATTCATGGACTCAATGTTTTTAATAGCCGTGGATGCGCACTCGAAATGGCTTGAGGTCATCAAAATGTCCTCCACCACCACGGAGAAAACTATTGCAGTCCTACGGACCATTTTTGCCAGGAACGGCTTGCCGGAACAGATTTGCTCTGATAACGGACCACAGTTTGTGTCCGAAGAGTTCCGGAGGTTTATGAAGAAGAATGGGGTAAGGCATTACACATCCGCCCCGTATCATCCAGCCACAAATGGATTGGCCGAGAGGTTCGTACAAACCTTTAAGAAGGCAATAAAGGCTATGTACAATGACAACATTCCGCTGCAGCATAAGGTGGACAATTTCCTGTTCGCCTACCGGAATGCGACACATGCAGTCACCAACCAGGCCCCGGCCATGATGTTCTTTAACCGAAGGTTAAGATCTCGCCTGGATTTGCTCAGACCAAACGTACGAAGAGATGTTAAGAGTAAGCAATTCCAGCACATGCATGAGAAGCCAACAAGGAGCTTCAATGTAGGGCAACCAGTCTTCGCCTGCGACTACCGAACAGAAAAATGGCAGCCAGGAACGATATGCACACGGCAGGGCCCACTAATGTACAAAGTGGACGTTGGGGAGAACATCGTGAGATGCCATGCTGACCAGATCCGAGAGTCACAGGAACAAGTCAACCCCATGCCTCGCCCATACGTACCTGGTGAAGAACCCGACATACAGGTCGCATCTTCCCCAGAAACAGTAGCATCGGAAGCTGTTGACCCAACCGACGACAGGGTGCCAGAATCGCCTCCGCACCAAGAGCGAGACACTCGGGAAAGGCGCTATCCAGAAAGGATCAGAAAGCCTCCCCAAAGACTGAATATATAAATGGACTATTTTCAGCTAACGTTGTATGTTAAAAGTGTTAATTGTAATTAGTTTGATATTTAATTGTTATGGTACTGTTAATCTAAAAAGGGAGGAATTGTAATGTATATACCTTTAAGGGGAGAACTACTTTTTACAGCTCATGTATACTGTAGTACCAGCAGTGACCACACCTGTATATAGCACTGAGTAGTAATCTGTACAGTTCAGTTCCAGAGTGAGCCACGTTGAGTAAACACCTGTTGTACCGTTCTCCTGCAGTCTGTGTCTTACTACTGACGGACACAACAGCTGTGACAAGTACTGACCTCGCAGGGTGCCGGAGCCGGGGAGCACACACAATCCTGTGTCCCCAGCACTTCAATGCCTATTCAAAGCCGCAGTGCGGGTTCAGAGCTGCTGGCGCGAAACCTATAAATGTTACCATGGAGGCAATGGCACAAGGCCATATTCCCCCACAGGTAGCATATATAGGAGGTGGGACATATTGTGTCACCACAGGCGCGCCCCACTACCAGCATGGACAGCATAGCTGGTGTCCGGTAAGTGATAGCAGTTAATGCTTTAAACCCGAGGCAGAAGTTCAAGTGGCCCAGGAACGAATTGTCCCCATTCCTGGACCCTCCACTGTTCACCTCACTGTGAAGGAGAATTTAACCAACCTGCAGAAGTATGTAGCGCATTTCGGCTACGAAATTCCCCCTCTCCCGGAACACCTTACCAAGATACTCAAAGCCGTTCTAGTTTCACAAACATTTTTACACTCTAGAGCAGAAAACAGTAGAGATAGGGGCTAAGATATTGGACATTGTGATTCCACCCTGGTGGGACATTTTCAATAAAAGAGGTCCCTTCCTGGATCAGACTGGCTTCCCACATTCTCGTGGTTTGCCAATTAGGGATAGTGTTGTATCTAGTCTCCATTCAGTGCAAGGGAAAAGGTCAGATGCTAGAATTCCGAAACCGGAGGATCTGGAAGGAACATTATGTGAAGGTGGAGGGAGATACACCTGTGAGTTTTTTTGTATTTTTGATTAAAGATTGTTGTTTTTTTGTGTTTGTTGTTTTTAATAAAGATTTTGCGGTACGTTGTTAATAAAGATGTATGTGTACCAAGTGGTGCAGGGGTGCTGGACCCCCTCCATGCTTGGATGTGTGTAAACAACTGTAGATATTCTGTGTATGCTTATGTACACTACATTTTTGCGGAATGGGAAGTGCATGTGTCGTGGGTATACTAGATAGATAATTACAGGGGAAGATTGAGTGTGGAGGGTCGGAAATTTTTCTCACCCTGTAAGGATGATACTTCAAGCAAGTTTTAATATCACAGGGGGGAGTGTAAGGTTCTCAAAATTCCCCCATTCCCCCAAGGTTATTAATAAAAGGGACCCTGTATGGACAATTTTAAAAGGAATAACCAAAAAGATGGTGTCCGCACCTCGTGACCAAAAGTCTGTAAGATTTTAAAAGCTTGGACTCTGCAGCACAAACAGGCAGCTTTGGGAAATTGAAACTTAAAATGCATTTCTGTGAAAAGGACTTTGTGTTTGAAAAGCCAGACAGCTAGGCAAACGCTGACTATGCATTGCGTCAAATAGAAACAGATCAAGCCCAGTTAGGCCTAAACATAATGCCATTAGTTTGTCTGCATAAATAATCGAAAACAGCCCAAGGGAGCCACCAAGGCTGGACAGGCTGATTAAAATGCATCAATGACAATACAACCCAGACATCGGGGCCATCAGGTGCGATAAATGGTCATCTAAAGCCAGTTAACTTAGATTGGTATAATTATATTAAACGAGCCCGCCTAAATTGGACAATAGACTGACCTGATTTGACGCACAGATAAGGGCCTTCGGAAGGAGTATAATTGTAGGCCCATTGGTAACCACGCTCTCTTCTTCCTGAGCTTGCTACCTGGCCACTGCCCGTGTCTTCCCAAAATCCATCAGGGACGCCCGGTATCGCACCAGCCAAACATGGGCAGACCAGGCCAGACGAGATGACATGAAACGAATTGGAAGAAGATTGAAGAACGCTTTGAATAATCGGGCCTTCAATCCAGCTAAACCTACGACTATCTTCATGCAAAATTCAACTGCTGCCACCCGAAGAAGAAGAACCATCATCCCTGCGAGGTAAAGAACCCAAGCAAAGACTTTCATCTCAGGGTACTTTACCTGGATGACGCCCTTGCAGCGCCCTGAGACCATGTGACAATGGCAGGCCCCAGAGAGCACAAAGAGCAAACCCCAAACCCCACAACCATTTTAACTCCGCAGATTTTAACTTGGTGAGCATGAATTCCTGGCCCCTCTTAACTTAATCTAGTTAGGTATAGGGGTGGGATAAGGATAAGGGGATTGTTAATGTACTTGTTTTCCCTCGATGTGCTGTGTGTTCCCCTTTCCCATTTAGGTGTATTCTTTAGATAAGCTTGTGACTATATAGTGATTTCTCAGCATTTGTAATTTTATCATCGTTTTTTTAATAAAGTTTACGGTTTTCTAGTACCAAACCAATTGTCTACTCATTTTCCTGTATCGCCGCCTGCACCTAAATCCGGTGTCGAGAACCCAGGGGTGTGGGAGTGATTTGAACCTCTCACAGGCAGTCAGGGGCATAACTGACTGGCCACACGCCACCCCCTACATAGTCCAAACTCTCTATAAACCAGTCTCACAAAAGTACCCAATATTCCACACTCTCCGTACACCAGTCTCACACCACTACCGAATACTCCGCACTCTCCGTACACTAGTCTCACACTAGTACCCAATACTCCACACTCTCCGTACACCAGTCTCACACCATTGCCCAATACTCCACGCTCTCCGTACATCAGTCTCACACCAGCACCGAATGCTCCACACTCTCCATACACCAGTCTCACACCAGTACCCAATAATCCACACTCTCCGTACACCAGTCTCACCGTTGTACCCAATACTCCACACTCTACGTACACCAGTCTCACACCAGTTCACAATACTCCACACTCTCCATACACCAGTCTCACACCAGTACCCAATACTCCACACTCTCCTTACACCAGTCTGACACCAGTCCCCAATATTCCACACTCTCCGTACACCAGTCTGACAGCAGTACCCAATACTCCACACTCTCCAAACACCAGTCTGTCACCAGTCCCCAACATTCCACACACTCCGTACAGCAGTCTGACAGCAGTACCCAATACTCCACACTCTCCATACACCAGTCTGACACCAGTACCCAATACTCCATGCTCTCTGTACACCAGTCTCACACCAGTACCCAATACTCCACACTCTCCGTACACCAGTCTCACCATAGCACCCAATGATCCACACTCTACGTACACCAGTCTCTCACAATTACCCAATACTCCACACTCTCCGTACATCAGTCTCACACCAGTACCCAATACTCCACACTCTCCGTACACCAGACTCACCATAGCACCCAATAATCCACACTCTACATACACCAGTCTCACACAATTACCCAATACTCCACACTCTCCGTACACCAGTCTCACACACGTACCCAATAATCCACACTTTCAGTACACAAGTCTCACACCAGTACCCAATAATCCACATTCTGCGTAAACCAGTCGCTCCCTAGTACCCAATACTCCATGCTCTCTGTACACCAGTCTCACACCTGTACCCAATACTCCACACTCTCCGTACATCAGTCTCACACCAGTAATGAATTCCCCACACTCTCCATACACAAGTCTCAAACCTCTCCCCAACACTCCACACTCTCCGTACACCAGTCTCACACCAGAACCCAATTATCCACACTTTCCGTATACTAGTCACACACCAGCAGCCAATTCTCCATATTATCCCTACAACAGTCTCACACATTTCCCAAATAATCCACACTCTCTATACGCCAGTCTCACACCAGTGTCCAATGCTCCACACTCGTTGTACACCAGTCTCAGACCAGTTCCCAGTACTCCACACTCTCCATAAACCAGTCTCACACCAGTACTGAATACTCCACACTCTCCGTACACCAGTCTCACACCAGTTCCAAATGCTCCACACTCTCCATGAACCAGTCTCACACCAGTACCGAATACTCCACGCTCTCCGTACACCAGTCTCACACCAGCACCAAATGCTCCACACTCTCCGTACACCAGTCTCACACTAGTACCCAATACACCACACTATACGTACACCAGTCTCTCCGTTGTACTCGATACTCCACACTCTCTGTACACCAGTCTCACACAAGTACCGAATACTCCACAATCTCCGTACACCAGTCTCAAACCAGTACCCAATACTCCACACTCTCCTTACACCAGTCTCACACCAGATCCCAATACTCCACACTCTCCGTACACCAGTCTCATACCAGTAATCAATACTCCACACTCTCGATACACCAGACTCACACAAGTACCGAATACTCCACACTCTCTGTACACCAGTCTCATACCAGTACCCAATACTCCACGCTATCTATACACCAGTCTCACACCATTACCCAATACACCACGCTCTCCGTACACCAGACTCACACCAGTACCGAATGCTCCACACTCTCCATACACCAGTCTCACACCAGTACCCAATAATCCACACTCTCCGTACGCCAGTCTCACCGTAGTCCCCAATAATCCACACTCTCCGTACACCAGTCTCACCCTAGTACCCAATACTCCGCACTCTACCTACACCAGTCTCACAAAAGTACCCAATACTCCACACTCTCCGTACACCAGGCTCACCCTAGTACCCAATACTCCACACTCTACGCACACCAGTCTCACACAAGTACCCAATACTCCACACTCTCCGTACACCAGTCTCACAACAGTACCCAATAATCCACACTCTCTGTACACCAGTCTCAAACAAGTACTGAATACTCCACACTCTCCGTACAGCACTCTCACAAAAGTACCGAATACTCCACACTCTCCGTACACCAGTCTCACACCAGTCCCCAATACTCCACACTCTTCGTACACCACTCTCACACCAGTTCCCAATACTCCACACTCTCCATACACCAGTCTCACACCAGTACTCAATACTCCAAATTCTCCATACACCAGTCTCACACTAGTCCCCAATACTCCACACTCTCCATACACCAGTCTGACACCAGTCCCCAATATTCCACACTCTGCGTACACCAGTCTGACAGCAGTACCCAATACTCCACACTCTCCATACACCAGTCTGACACCAGTACCCAATACTCCACGCTCTCTGTACACCAGTCTCACACCAGTACCCAATACTCCACACTCTCCAGACACCAGTCTCACCATAGTACCCAATAATCCACATTCTAAGTAAACCAATCGCTCCCTAGTACCCAATACTCCATGCTCTCTGTACACCAGTCTCACACCAGTACCCAATAATCCACGCTCTCCGTACACCAGTCTCACCATAGCACCCAATAATCCACACTCTATGTACACCAGTCTCACACAAGTACCCAATACTCCACACTCTCCGTAAACCAGTCTCACACCAGTACCCAATAATCCACCTTCTCCGTAAACCAGTCCCTCCCTAGTGCCCAATACGCCATGCTCTCTGTACACCAGTCGCACACCAGTACCCAATACTCCACACTCTCCGTACACCAGTCTCACACCTGTACCCAATAATCCACTCTCCGTACATCAGTCTCACACCAGTACTGAATTCCCCACGCTCTCCATACACCAGTCTCACACCTGCCCCCAACACTCCACACTCTCCATACACCAGTCTCACACCAGAACCCAATTATCCACACTTTCCGTATACTAGTCTCACACCAGCACTCAATTCTCCATATTATCTCTACAACAGTCTCACACGTTTCCCAAATAATCCACACTATCTATACGCCAGTCTCACACCAGTGTCCAATGCTCCACACTCGTTGTACACCAGTCTCAGACCAGTTCCCAGTACTCCACACTCTCCATAAACCAGTCTCACACCAGTACTGAATACTCCACACTCTCCGTACACCAGTCTCATACCAGTAATCAATACTCCACACTCTCGATACACCAGTCTCACACCAGTACCGAATACTCCACACTTTCCGTACACCATTCTCACACCAGTACTGAATACTCCACACTCTCCATACACCAGTCTCAGACCAGTTCCCAGTATTCCACCCTCTCCATAAACCAGTCTCACACCCGTACCCAATACTCCACACGCTCCATACAACAGTCTCTCACCAGTACCCAATACTCCACACTTTACGTACACCAGTCTCACACCAGTTCCCAATAAACCACACTCTCCGTACACCAGGTTCACGCCAGTTCCCAATACTCCACAATCTCCATACACCAGTCTCACACCAGTTCCCAATACTCCACACTGTCCATACACCAGTCTCTCACCAGTTCCCAATACTCCACTCTCTCCGTACACCATTCTCACACCAGTACCCTATAATCCACGCTCTCCATACACCAGTCTCACACCAGTTCCCAATACTCCACTTGTTAAGTCTGTGCGTTCTAGTTGTAATTACTAACACAGACTACAAGATTAAAGTTCAACAGGTCTTTACTGGTTGGAGGTCCTCTTTTTATTTGAACCAAAATTTAAAACTTAAACCAGATCAACTGTAAATAAACAAAAGTTCAACTAAGCCTTAATAAATCAAATTAAAATTTGGTGTTCCAAATTGACGATGCACTCCAGCCCCCGCGGCGCCCAACGGTCGCGGAAATACTCAAGCGTACCAGCGGACACCGCATGCTCCATCTCCAGGGCCACCCGGGCGCGAACATGGCCGCGGAAGAGAGGCAGGCAATCCGGCTGGACGACACCCTCGATCGCCCGCTGCCTGGACCAATTGATTGCTCTTTTAGCCAGGCCCAGGAGCAGGCCCACAAGGAGGTCCTCCAGCCTACCCGCTCCCCTCCGCACCGAGTGACCGTAGATCAAGAGCGTGGGACTGAAGTGCAACCAAAAATCGAGGAGCAGCCCCTTTAAGTAGTGAAAGAGGGGCTGCAACCTCTCACACTCCATATAAACGTGGAAAACGGACTCCTCCAGGCCGCAAAAAACACAGGCGGCCTGGGAGTCCGTGAACCTACTTAAAACCTTATTGCACGGGACCGCTCCGTGCAACACCCTCCAGGCCAAGTCCCTGATGGAACAAGGGAGGACTCCTGCGTAGAGAGCCCTCCATTGGGGACCTCCGCCTCCGCCGGAAGGCAAGACGCCACGCCAAGGCGTGTCTGGACGGCAGACGAAGATGGCAAAGTGGAGAGTGTGCAGGAGCAGCCCGTACAGGAAACCCCTCCGCGCGGAATGAAAAGGCACGGAGGGTATTTCCTCGAGACGGCTCAAGTTGTGAGGCGCCGGCTCCCGAGGGGAGTTTCGGGGCCGGGCGCCAATAAGGAATTCCGTCTGGACGGGGGTAAGCTCGGATGGGATCGCCCCACGTGCTTGAGCCACCTCGATACACCTAGTGGAGTCGGGGCCCAGTGCCGCTTTCACCGATTCGATGGCTTCGGCCGCGAGCCGGACGTTGGCCCAGGACAGGCGCCACGCCAGCTCCTCCGGCGCCATCCAGCCCGCTCCTCCGACATCGAGCAGGTCCCTGACTCTGGTCACACCGCCAGCCACAGCCCCACCCTCCGCCAGCCGCCCGAACCCACATTCACGGAGGTGCGGATTCCTGAGCAGCGGCTCCCGAAGGAGAGCCGCCGCTCCTGACGGGGGAGAGCTCCGCCTGGAAGCGACATAGTTCCAAACCCATAGTAGTTCCTGGTAGAAGACAGGCAGCTCCTGCAGGCCGGCACGCCTGCAGCCCACTTTCACAAACAGGAGCTGCGTGTCGTAATTGAGGCCGTGCAGCTGACGGAAGAAAAACGTCGCCAGCGCACACCATCTCGGAGGATTCTCTACGTACAGGTATCTCTGCAGCGTCTGAAGACGGAAAGTCGCCGCCTGGGTGCGAAGGCACACCAGCGCCTGACCGCCCTCCCTAAGCGGGAGACACAGAACCGCAGCAGAGACCCAGTGCTTCCTTTTGTCCCAGAAGAAGTCGATGAGCTTCTTCTGTATCTTGGTGACAAACGCAGGGGGAGGGATCAAAGTGACCAACCGGTACCACAACATGGCAGCCACCAGCTGGTTTATGACCAGCGCTCGACCCCTGTAGGACAACACTCGGAGCAGTCCTGTCCAGCGTCCTAGGCGAGCGGTGACTTTGGCCTCCAGCTCCTGCCAGTTTGCCGGCCAGGCGTCCTCGGCAGGGCTAAGGTAGACTCCCAAATAGAGGAGGTGCGTGGTGCTCCAGGCGAAAGGCCTGAACTCCTCCGGCAGGGAGTCCACCCGCCACTGACCCACCAGGAGTCCGGAACATTTCTCCCAGTTGATCTTGGCGGAGGATGCGTCCGAGTAAATCTGCTGGCATTCCCGCATCCTCCGCAAGTCAGCGGGATCCGTGACCGTGAGGAGCACGTCATCGGCGTAAGCCGAGAGGACCACCTCCACGCCCGGCCCTTGCAGAGCCAGTCCCGTCAACCTCTTCCGCAAGAGGCGCAGGAATGGCTCCACGCAAATGGCGTATAACTGACCGGACATGGGGCATCCCTGACGCACCCCCCTCCCGAAGCGAAGGGGCGCCGCCAAGGACCCGTTAACTTTAATCAGACACTCTGCGGCGGCGTACAGAAGTCGGATCCGGGCGACGAAATGCGTCCCGAACCCGAATGCGCACAGAGTCCCGAAAAGATACTCGTGATCCACCCTGTCGAACGCCTTCTCCTGATCCAGGGAGAGGAAGGCGACCGACAGACCAGCCCTCTGGGAGTGGTGGACCAGGTCCCGGACCAGATGGATGTTGTCGTGGATGGTCCGGCCCGGGACCGTGTAGGACTGGTCGGGGTGGATCATGTGGGCCAGCACGGTGCCAAGGCGAGCAGACATAGCCCTGGCAAAGATTTTATAGTCCGTGCTAAGGAGGGAGACCGGGCGCCAGTTCTTGAGGAGGCGGAGATCGCCCCTCTTAGGCAGCAGGACAATGACCGCCCTGCGCCAAGAGAGGGGCATCTCCCCGGTCGCCAAACTTTCCCCCAGGACCCGCGCGTAGTCGCCCCCCAAGACGTCCCAGAACGCCCTGTGGAACTCCACGGTCAGCCCGTCCAGCCCCGGGGACTTTCCCCTAGAGAGCTGGCGGAGGGCACCGGTCAGCTCCGCCAGGCTTAGCGGAGCGTCCAATTTTTCGGCGCCCTCCGGACTGACCTTCGGCAGGTCCTCCCACAAAACTCTGCGCGCATCCTCGCTGGACGGATCCGGAGAGAACAGAGCCCCGTAGTAGGCGCAGGTCTCCGCGCTGATTCCCTCTGGATCCGAGACCAGAGATCCGTCGTCGGCCAGCAGCCCCAAGAGCTGCTTACGGACCCCTCGTCTTTTTTCCAGCGAGTAGAAGAAGGGGGAGCCGCGGTCCAGGTCCCGCAGGAGCTGGATCCGCGACCTCACGTACGCGCCTCGGGACCCGACGAGCGGCAGGTCCTTCAGCGCGCCCTTCTTCTCTTCGTACACCTTCCGCAGGGCCGAGTCCCCGACGACTTGACCGAGACGGGACTCCAGGTCGAGCACCTCCTTCTCCAACCGCCCGACCCGGGCCTCCCGCCTCTTGGTCGACCCCTTCGCATACTCCTGACAGAAGAGACGCACGTGAGCCTTGCCCACGTCCCACCACAGCCTCAAGGAGGGGAAGCCCCCCTGCTTCCTTCTCCAGTCGGCCCAGAACCGACGAAACGAATCCCGGAACCGCGCGTACTCCAGCAGCAGGTTGTTAAAGTGCCAGTACGCGGACCCTCCCCGAGCGCGCAGCGGGACGAGCTCCGCCCACACCAGGTGGTGGTCCGTGCACGGCACCGGCCGCATGGAAGCCGCCGGAACACAGGATACGTACGCCCGGGAAATGTAGAGGCGGTCGATTCTGGATCCTCCTCCTCCAGACCTCACGTAAGTGAAGGCGCTGGAGTCGGGATGAAGATTTCGCCAGACGTCCACCAAGTCGAAGGACCCGACCAGGTCCCTCAACTTCTCCATCGCCGGCGGGCATCGCGGGGGACCCGTACGGTCCCTCGCCTCGAGGGTACAGTTAAAATCCCCCCCGAGGATGACGCACTCGCCCACGTCGATGGAGCCCAGAAGAGCGGACACTTCTTCAAAGAAGCGCACTTGCTGCGCACCGGCCTGAGGGGCATACACGTTCACTAGATGGAGCGGCACGCCCCCCAGGCAAACAGTGACCTGGAGCAAGCGGCCCGGCACGTGCTCCTTGACCCCCAAGATCTCCGGCTGAAAATGCGGGGCCAGCAAGATAGCCACCCCGCTGGAATTATTGGAGAGGTGACTCATGCTGACCCCTCCTTGCCACTTCAGGAGCCACGTGGCTTCGTCTCCCGGAACGGTGTGGGTTTCTTGCAGGAAGCACACCGCATACTTCCCGTCCCGAAGGACCGAGAAGTTATTGAATCTGCGGCGCGCCTCCCCGCTGCCGTTGATGTTGAGGCTGGCTATGGTTATCTTCATGTCAGAAGCATAGTTACAGCTAACGGGGGGAGGAAGCGCGGCCGCTAGTCAGCCGCCACCTCCTCAGCAGCCCAGTGAGAAGTGTTCTGAGCCGACGCAGCTCAAGTGGGTTCACACCCTCGTCCGCGTCCATGGTCTTAACGGCGGCGCGGACGGAATCAATGAGCAGCGCCAGCTCCGACCACCTGTCGAGGGCCAGCCGGACCTTCCCGCTCCGACCCAGGCATGTGGCCATAAAATCCCGGAGTTCCCTTGCGGGAATGAGGGGAGACTTGGCAAGGGGCACGAGGTCGTCCACCGCCTCGTCGGCGCCGGAGTCCGACTCGTCCTCCGTGCCCATCACCGAGTCCCCATCCTCCTCCAGGGGGTCGTCACCAGCGGCCGACCCGCCCACCGCGCAGTGCGCAGCGGACGGCTCGGCCGCAACAGCCGGCCCCGCCTCCGCCCGGATCCCACCCCCAGGATCGGTGGCGGAGGAATTCACCCTGGGCTCCTCCGGGGGCGCCGGGCCAGAAGACGGCGGCGGCGGTTCGGAGCCCCCCTCCACCCCAGACGCCAGATCGAACGGAGAAATCGGGGAGAACACAAATCCGAACTCCCCCAGGACGTCCGGCGCCCGAGACACAGCCAGAGGGCCTTCCTCTTCCGCGCCACCGGCCTCTGACCCGGCAGATGGGACGTCTTTGGCTAAATCCTCGACCAGGTCGAGCAGCCCCTGGGAAATGACCGGGCCGCTTTGGGCGAGCTCACTTTCTTCGAACTCGCCCGACCCAGACCCCAGGCCGCCCGACCCGTCGAGGGGTAACGGCATCGATAAATAGTCTATTTCAGCCGCGGGTTGATTCGCAACCCCCCCCACGGGCAGGGTCTCGTCCTCATCCCCGGGAGGCACGTGCTGCACAGACACATCTGCCTCAGCCTCCCGAGGGACAGGCGACCCCTGCCGATCGCCGGTGATGGTGGCAGCGGTGGGGGGGGGCGCAGCACCCGCGGCGGGCGACGACTCCCCCTGTTCGGAGGGACCCTCCTCCTCCTCCCGGTCCTCCTCCTCATCCAGGGTGTCGCGCCTTCTTTTTAGCGCGGAGGGAGTGAGGGAGACCTCCATGTCTGCAAAGGCCTCCTCCTCAACTCCCTCCGGCGGAGCAGGTTTGTCGGGTTCCTCGGGCCCGAACCCAGCCGCAGGTAATGGCAATACCGCTGCGGCGGTTGCGGCCACAGGCTCGGGCACGAGGCCCCTCCCGCTCGCATCTGCCCCGGTCAACTCCGCGAGGAGCGCGGGTGTAAGGGGCTCAAGGGGCAATGGCTCGCCATCCATGGGGGGACCCGCCCTAAGGTGTTTTTTCTTTCCCCGCGCCTTTTTTCCGGCCGGACACGCTCCCTCCCCCCCGCCGGAGGCCTTGGTGGCATCGGCCCCCGACGTCAACCGCGCATCAGACGTACTTGACGCGCGGGCAGACCCGGGGGGAGGAGCAGCGGCAGCGCCCGCCTCAGCCGCACGAGATGATCCGGCGGCCTTGGAGGCAGGGCAGTTCCTCCTGATATGCCCCACCTCCTTGCAGGCGTGGCACCGCACACCATCCGACGTCCAAAAGACGCGATAGGCGGTCCCCTCGTGGAGGACGACGAACGCTCCGTCAGTGTCCTCCTCCCGCGCCAGCTGGATAAACAGCTGGTGCCGGAAGGAGAAGACGTGGCGAAGGCTGGCCTCCCGGAAGCCGAGCGGGATAGGCGTGATCCCCGACCTCACCTCCCCAAGCTGATGCAAATGGGGAAGGAGGAGCTCACCGGGAACATAGGGCGGGACGTTAGAGATGACAATCCTCTGCGCGGTGGCCTCAAGAGGATCCACCGGCAGGAAGGTCCCGCCCACGGTGAGCCCCTTGGTGACGGCCAGGGACACCGCCCGCTCCGACCCCAGGAAGAACACAGCCTTCCCGTACATTTTTGAGGCCGCAACGATGGCTGAGGGGCCGACAACCCCAGCCATGGCTTTGACGCAGGCCTCGATGGTCATAGTGGGGTGAGTGTAGCTCTTCACCCCAAGCTTTTTCGTTATCAGTTTAAATGGTGACGGGGCAGCAGAAGCAGCGGGAGCAGCTGTGGCTGTGGCTGCCGCTCCCGCATAAGTCTTGGCTTGCCCCGCCACCGGCGATGATGTAGTCGCCATTCTGGGGTGCTTTTTTAAGGGCTACACTCACCCCAAGTCACAGGCCTGAAGGTGTTAATGGCCTCAGGTAATATATATATTTTTTTGTCCTCTATTGAGCAGAGGGAGCTGATTAAAATGAGGACACACCTCTCCCCTTACTGAATGAAATTGGGGGAGGGGCCCTCTCCCCTCTGCTCAATAGGCAATTAATAAAAGGTGATGGGACTGAGGTGCCTTAGAAAGACAGGCAGAGAGAGATAGAGATAGAGAGAGAGAGGGGGGTAGGAAGGAGGGAGACCACAAGGGCAGTGTTGCCACTCAGGATGGTGGGTGGGTGTTGGCAGGGGGGCACTCTCTGATGTAGTTTAAAAGTCTTTGGTGATGGTCTTCTGGCAGGGGGAGAAGATGTCTTCACCTGGAAAAGCTGGAGAAGCCCAGGCTCAGTCCTGCAACAGGTCTTAATGATGTAATTAATGAAATTAGAGACTTCACCTGGTCAGCTCCAGCTCTCCCAGGACAGGCAATAGTAGGGGTGCTAATTAGTGGTGTGTGTGGCCTAGCTTTTAACAAGAGCCACACACACACACACTACACCCCTTGATGGTCCGGCCTTGCTTCTTCTTTTCTCCCCCCACCTAAAATACAAAGTCTTGGGAGAGTGCCCCAAATAATACCCACCTGTAGATGTTTCAACGAGATGAATCTTCCCTCCTTCCAAACAGTTGGTGGTTTTTTTTCCGATGTTTCTCTCCCCTCTCTCCTGAAGTGGAGGCCAATTTGGGGAGGCAGTGATAGAAAAGGCCTCTCCCCGGTTGATGTTGATATAGGCCTCCTTTCTCCTTCTCCTCCTCTGCCCAATCTCTCCAGGCACCTCAGTTGTTTGAAGATGTTGGAGGAGGTGGAGGTGGTGATCTATCTTTCTGCTACTCCTCTTCCTGGTCAGGAGACCACCACTCTCCACTCTCTTATTTTGGCAGCTCCTTCTCCTCTTGCTGCTTGAGACAGCCAGAAAAGCACACAGGTCTTTACTGGTTGGAGGTAGGGACTATACTAAATACAATATTACTACACAGTGCTTATATACCGGTGGTCACCACCAGTATTACGTATACAGCAGCCAGAGAAAGTAGTGCATCTCTTAAGGTGGAACAGGCTTAAGTTCTCTTAAGGTGGAACAGGTTACATACACCACAATCCTCCCTTTTTAGCTTAACAGTCATATCCCCATTTAACATAACATAATAACATATATAACTTCAGGTATAAACAGTTCAAAGGTTCAGTCTCTCAGGAGGCCTTCTGATTCGGTTTGGATAACGCCTTTCAGTGGTCTCTGATTCCTGTTGCTGAGGTGACTCCTCTAGTTGGTCTCCCATGCATTGGGTGTTATCATCATCAGGTACATTCCCTGCCGAGGTAGATGCTTCAGGTTCATTAACATCTTCCACAGTTGTCTCTGTCACAACCATGGGTTCGACCCTTGCTCTCGATTCTACCAGTTGATCCGCATGACGCCTTATCACATTGTTACCAATATCTACTGTGTACATCAGAGGTCCTTGTCTGGCCCGAATTGTTCCGGACTGCCATTTTTCGTTTCCATAGCCCTTTGCCAGCACTGGTTGTCCTACGTCGAAACTTCGAGTGGTCTTGTTATTAATATGCCGGAACTGTTTGTTTTCCACTTCCCTCCGCACATTTGGTTTTAACAAGTCCAACCTGGACCGCAACCTCCTGTTATAAAACTTCATGGCAGGACTTTGGTTAGTCACTGCATGAGCGGCGTTTCGATATGCCATTAGGAAATTGTCCACCTTGTGCTGTAGCGGAATCTGATCATCGTTCATGGCCTTTATTGCCTTTTTGAATGTTTGGACAAATCTCTCGGCCAACCCGTTTGTCGCCGGATGATATGGGGCAGAGGTATAATGTTTCACTCCATTCTTCTTCAAGAATTTTTGGAATTCTTCCGACATGAACTGTGGTCCATTGTCCGAACAGATCTGTTCTGGCAATCCGTTCCTTGCGAATATTGTTCTTAACACCGCAATTGTCTTTTCTGAAGTAGTGGTATTCATCTTGATCACTTCTGGCCATTTGGAATGTGCGTCCACCGCAATTAGGAACATGGAGTCCATGAATGGACCAGCAAAGTCAATATGTACGCGTTGCCATGGGGCTGAAGGCCATTCCCATGGGTGTAGTGGTGCGATCGGAGGTGCATTTTGCACTTTTTGGCACCCAGCGCAGCTTTTCGTCAACTCCTCTATCTGTTGGTCAATACCCGGCCACCATACATAAGCCCTAGCAAGACTTTTCATCTTAACTCCCCCCAGATGACCTTCATGCAGTTCTTTTAGAACTCTTTCCCTTAACTTGGGAGGAATAATCACTCTTGACCCGTACATCAAAGTACCATGGCAGACGGACAGCTGGTCTCGCCTTGCCGAGAATGCCGGTAACAGAGGATCACCACGTGTTGGCCATCCTTTCACTGTCACCTCGTAGACTCTGGACAGTGCCGGGTCGTTCCTGGTTTCTCTTTCAATACTTGCATTGGTGACTGGTAAACACTCGATGATGGTCGAATGAAATAACTCAACAGGGTCAACTTTCGTCGTTTCTTCTTCTTCAGGTAGTGGCAGGCGCGGCAGCCCATCAGCATTGCCATGCTGCTTCGTACCTTTGAATTCTATTTGATATTGATGTGCCCCTAGGAAAAGGGACCATCTCTGGAGACGCTGTGCTGTCATCACTGAAACACCCTTCTTAGGGTTAAAAATGGATACCAACGGCTGATGGTGTGTCAGAAGTGTGAATTTTTGGCCCTGCAGGTAATGATTAAACTTCTTCACTCCCCATACAAGGCTGAGAGCCTCCCTATCGATCTGCGCATAGTTGCGCTCAGCGGAGGTCAATGATCTGGATGCAAACGCGACTGGCCTTTCCGTGCCATTTGGCAACTTGTGTGAGAGTACTGCCCCAATACCATATGGAGAAGCATCACAAGCCAACCGAATAGGCAGTGTCGGGTTGAAGTGAGCCAACACTTCCTCTGAGGTGATCAATTCTTTGCTTTTGTGAAATGCCTTCTTACAGTTTTCGCTCCATTCCCATGGTACCCGCTTCTGTAAAAGAGCATTTAGCGGGTGCAGTACCGTGGATAGATTTGGCAGAAATTTATGGTAATAGTTAATCAATCCTAGAAACGACCTCAACTGAGAGACATTATCCGGAGCGGGAGCCTTTACAACTGCCTCTATCTTGTCAGGAGACTTATGAAGCCCCTCCCGGTCAATGACATGACCACAGTACGAGATCCGCTTCTGGAAGAACTCACATTTCTGCCGATTAACTCTAAGTCCATACTCTTTCAGTCTGTTGAGCACCAGTTCCAAGTTTGCGAGGTGTTCTTCATCACCATCACCTGTAATCAGAATATCGTCCAGGTAACATTGTGTGCCTGGAATTCCCTGTAATACCTGCTCCATGGCCCCCTGCCAAATTGCTGGAGCCAATGCCACTCCAAAAACCAGCCTATTGTACCGGTACAAACCTCGATGCGTGTTGATCGTGAGGTATTGGCGTGACTCTTCTTCAACCTCCATCTGCAAGTACGCCTGCGCCAGGCCTATCTTGGTGAAGTGTTTCCCGCCAGACAACGAAGCAAAAATATCCTCAATCCACGGAAGCGGATACTGCACCGTGTGAAGCACCGGATTAACGGTGATTTTGAAATCTCCACAGATGCGAACCTTCCCTGGTTCTCCTGGCTTGTTGCTCGAAGGACGTTTCATAACGGGAACAATGGGCGTAGCCCACTCACTCCAATCTACCTTAGACAGTACACCTGAACGTTCTAGCACTTCCAGTTCCGCTTCTACAGTAGGTCGTATTGCATAGGGTACCGGTCTGGCTTTAAAAAATTTTGGGTGTGCATGTTCATCAATCTTGATGTTTGCCGTAATTCCTCTCAGTGTTCCCATTCCCTGCTGGAACACCTCTTAGCATCATCCAATATTTTGGACAATCGTTTAGGTTTGACATCTGTTTCCCCGGAATCTACCGTTAGTGCCTTCAAGGAGTGCCAGTCCATATTCATTTTCCTAATCCACTCCCGTCCCAGTAGTGGTGGACCTCCTTCAGGTAGCACATGTAAGTCCATTACTTGGCTTTCTTCGCCCTTGTGGACCACTTTTACCTCTATCTTTCCGATGGGGTACACTCTTTGCCCCGTGTATGTTTTCAATATAATCTCCGTATCCCGTAGGGGAATATGTTGGAATAACCTTTTGTAATCTTTCTTATTCATGACCATCAATGCCGATCCAGTGTCCAATTCCATCTTTACTTGGACTCCTGCTATCTGAAGGGTGACCCAAATTGTCTGGAGATCTGCATCCTTACCAACGTTGTGTACTCTTAAGCTACCCAGTTCATTACTGCTAGCGTCTGAATCTGACTTCTGTTCGGTCGAACTGTTCTTTGTCACCTTGTGTACCTTTATGTATTTTCCTTGCAGTGACTTTTTGTTGCTGGTCTTCTTTCCTGACCGGCATACTTTAGCTATGTGGCCAAGCCTGCCACACGTTCTGCATTCTTGGTTTTTAAACCAACACTGGTTCTGATCGTGCGTTGTCTTTCCACAACGATAACATTTTACAGTACTCAAACCCAATTTATTTGTACTGAGTTCCGGTGACCGTAGCTGCATTACTGCCATGCCTCTCACTGCGGCTTCATGTGCTGCTGCCATAGTGACCGCTTTCTCAAGCGTCAGCTCATTCTCCTCGAGCAGTCGCTTTTGTGTATCTTCTTTTAATAAACCACACACAAATTTATCTCGTAGCGCCTCTGTCGGTCTCGTTCCAAACTGACAGTACTTTGCTAGCTTACGCAATTCCATTAAATATTCAGCATTGCTTTCATCCTTCAGCTGCCTTCTGCTGTAAAATTTAAATCGTTCCGCTAGCATCAGCGGCGTGGGGTTTAGATGATTTTTCAGGACAGTAACAATCTCCTCGAACGTCTTATCCGGCGGTTCATCTGGTGATAAAAGGTGTTTCAATTGCCCGTATGTCTTCGCACCCATTAAGTTTAATAATGTTAGTGCTTTCTCTTCATCTGGGATTTTATTTGCTTCACAATAATTTTGTATGCGTTCTACATACATGGCCCAATCTTCGATGTCGCTATCAAAGGTATTAATGTTCCCATGTTTAGGCATCGTTGCAATTTAATTTATTTTTATTTTTATCCAAGATGTTGGCTTCCCGCTCTTGTCTTCGTCCTCCGCCTACAAAATGGCGGTTTTCCCGCGCTTGGTGGTCTTCACCCGTCCCCCGACGCTGTCTCCGCTTCACCGCGGCTCTCGCGCCTTCAGTTGCCCCAGACGCTGCGCCTTTTTAGCCCGAATGCGGCCCGGCCCTTATCTCCAGTCGCGATCGATCTCACCGCCCTTATTCCTCCGTCTTCCCTCCCCGTCTGTACAGCCAACGCGGCCGACTTTCTGGTCACGTCGCTGCCCAGCTTACCCACCACCGAGGTAGAAAGAAGATAGCTGACAGCCGCTGATGGAGGCTTCGAGTTCAGGATGTCTTCTGCACTCTGGTTTCTCGATGTCTGCCGCGCGACGTCTCTTCCAGCAGGGTGATGAGGGTGGAAGCCTCTCTTCGACGTCCGTTCTCTGGATGAAGCCGCCGTGGATATAAACTGCCGCAGGGTAAGAATCGGACTCGTCGCCATTGTTAAGTCTGTGCATTCTAGTTGTAATTACTAACACAGACTACAAGATTAAAGTTCAACAGGTCTTTACTGGTTGGAGGTCAGGACTATACCAAATACAATATTACTACACAGTGCTTATATACCGGTGGTCACCACCGGTATTATGTATACAGCAGCCAGAGAAAGTAGTACATCTCTCAAGGTGGAACAGGCTTAAGTTCTCTTAAGGTGGAACAGGTTACATACACCACACCACTCTCTCCATACACCAGTCTCACACCAGTACCCAATACTCCACACTCTCCGTACACCAGTCTCACACCAGTTCCCAATACTTCACACTCTCCGTACACAAGTCTCATACCAGTACCCAATAATCGACACTCTCCGTAAACCAGTTTCAAAGAAGTACTGACTACTCCACACTCTCCGTACACCAGTCTCACACCAGTATCCAATACTCCACACTCTCAGTCCACCAGACTCAGACCAATACCCAATACTCCACACTCTACGCACACCAGTCTCACACAAGTACCCAAAACTCCACACTCTCCGTACACCAGTCTCATACCAGTAATCAATACTCCACACTCTCGATACACCAGAATCACACAAGTACCGAATACTCCACACTCTCCGTACACCAGTCTCACACCAGTTCCCAATGCTCCACACTCTCCGTACACCAGTCTCAAACCAGTAATCAATACTCCACACTCTCGATACACCAGACTCACGCAAGTACCGAATACGCCACACTCTCCGTACACCAGTCTCATACCAGTACCCAATACTCCACACTCTCGATACACCAGTCTCACACCAGTTCCCAATATTTCACACTCTCCGTACACAAGTCTCATACCAGTACCGAATACTCCACACGCTCCGTACACCAGTCTCACACCAGTTCCCAATACTCCACACTTTCCATACACCAGTCTCACACCAGTGCCCAATTCTTCACATTCTCCATACACCAGTCCCCAATACTCCACACGCTCCGTACACCAGTCTCACACCAGTTCCCAATACTCCACACTTTCCATACACCAGTCTCACACCAGTACCCAACACTCCACACTCTCCATACACCAGTCTCACACCAGTTCCCAATACTCCACAATTTCCATACACCAGTCTCACACCAGTACCCAATTCTCCACATTCTCCATACACCAGTCCCCAATACTCCACACTCTCCATACACCAGTCTCACACCAGTACCCAATACTCCACGCTCTCTGTTCACCAGTCTCACACCAGTACCCAATACTCCACACTATCCGTATACCAGTCTGACACCAGTACCCAATACTCTACGTTCGCTGTTCACCAGTCTCACACCAGTACCAATACTCCACACTCTCCGTACACCAGTCTCACACCAGTACCCAATACTCCACACTCTCCATACACCAGTCCCACACCAGCACCCAATACTCCACACTCTCCGTACACCAGTCTCACATCAGTACCCAAATAATCCACACTCTCCATACACCAGTCTGACACCATTCCCCAATATTCCACACTCTCCGTACACCAGTCTCACACCAGTACTGAATACTCCACACTCTCCGTACACCAGTCTAACACCAGCACCAAATGCTCCACACTCTCCGTACGCCAGTCTCATCGTAGTACCCAATAATCCACACTCCCCGTACACCAGTCTCACCCTAGTACCCAATACTCCACACTCTACGTACACCAGTCCCACCCTCGTACCCAATAATCCACACTCTACGCACACCAATCTCACACAAGTAACCAATACTCCACACTCTCCGTACACCAGTCTCACACCAGTACCCAATACACCACACTCTCCGTACACCAGTCTCACACAAGTACCCAAAACTCCACACTCTCCGTACACCCGTCTCATACCAGCAATGAATACTCCACACTCTCGATACACCAGACTCACACAAGTACCGAATACTCCACACTCTCCGTACACCAGTCTCACACCAGTACCCAATACTCCACACTCTCGATACACCAGTCTCACACCAGTTCTCAATACTTCACACTCTCCATACACAAGTCTCATACCAGTACCGAATACTCCACACGCTCCGTACACCAGTCTCACACCAGTTCCCAATACTCCACACTATCCATACACCAGTCTCACACCAGCACCCAATTCACCACACTCTCCACACACCAGTCCCCAATACTCCACACGCTCTGTACACCAGTCTCATACCAGTTCCCAATACTCCACACTTTCCATACACCAGTCGCACACCAGTACCCAATACTCCACAATCTCCATACACCAGTCTCACACCAGTTCCCAATACTCCACTCTCTCCATACACCAGTCTCACACCAGTACCCAATACTCCACACTCTCCGTACACCAGTCTCACACCAGTACCCAATACACCACACTCTCCATACACCAGTCTCACACCAGTACCCAATAATCCACACTCTCCGTAAACCAGTTTCAAACAAGTACCGAATACTCCACACTCTCCGTACACCAGTCTCACACCAGTACCCAATACTCCTCACTCTCCTTACACCAGTCTCACACCAGTTCCCTATACTCCACACTCTCCGTACATCAGTCTCAAACCAGTTATCAATACTCCACACTCTCGATACACCAGACTCACACAAGCACCGAATACTCCACACTCTCCATACACCAGTCTCACACCAGTTCCCAATATTCCACAATTTCCATACACCAGTCTCACACCAGTACCCAATACTCCACACTCTCCATACACCAGCCTCACACCAGTTCCCAATACTCCACAATTTCCATACACCAGTCTCACACCAGTACCCAATTCTCCACATTCTCCATACACCAGTCCCCAATACTCCAGGCGCTCCGTACACCAGTCTCACACCATTTCCCAATACTCCACACTCTCCATACACCAGTGTGACACCAGTCCCCAATATTCCACACTCTCCATACACCAGTCCGACACCAGTACGCAATACTCCACACTCTCCGTACACCAGTCTGACACCAGCACCCAATACTCCACGCTATCTGTTCACCAGTCTCACACCAGTAGCCAATACTCCACACTCTCCGTACATCAGTCTCACACCAGTACCCAATACTCCACACTCTCCATACACCAGTCCCACACCAGCACCCAATACTGCACACTCTCCGTACACCAGTCTCACATCACTACCCAAATAATCCACACTCTCCGTACACCAGTCTGACACCAGTCCCCAATATTCACACTCTCCATACACCAATCTCACACCAGTACACAATACTCCACACTCTCCGTACACCAGTCTCACACCAATACCCAATACTCCACACTCTCCGTACACCAGTCTCACACCATTACCCAATACTCCACGCCCTCCGTACACCAGTCTCACACCAGCATCAATTGCTCCACACTCTCCGTACACCAGTCTCACCGTAGTACCCAATAATCCACACTCTCCGTACACCAGTCTCACCCTAGTACCCAATAATCCACACTCTACGTACACCAGTCCCACCCTAGTACCCAATAATCCACACTCTATGTACACCAGTCTCACACAGGTACCCAATACTCCACACTCTCCGTAAACCAGTCTCACACCAGTACCCAATACACCACACTCTCCGTACACCAGTCTCAAACCAGTACCCAATAATCCACACTCTCCGTAAACCAGTTTCAAACAAGTACTGACTACTCCACACTCTCCGTACACCAGTCTCACACCAGTATCCAATACTCCACACTCTCAGTACACCAGGCTCAGACCAATACCCAATACTCCACACTCTCTGTACACCAGTCTCACACAAGTACCCAAATCTCCACACTCTCGATACACCAGACTCACACAAGTACCGAATACTCCACACTCTCCGTTCACCAATCTCATACCAGTACCCAGTACTCCACACTCTCGATACACCAGTCTCACACCAGTTCCCAATACTTCACACTCTCCGTACACAAGTCTCATACCAGTACCGAATACTCCACACGCTCCGTACACCAGTCTCACACCAGTTCCCAATACTCCACACTTTCCATACACCAGTCTCACACCAGTCCCCAATACTCCACACGCTCCGTACACGAGTCTCACACCAATTCCCAATACTCCACACTTTCCATACACCAGTCTCACACCAGTTCCCAATACTTCACACTCTCCGTACACAATTCTCATACCAATACCGAATACTCCACACGCTCCGTACACCAGTCTCACACCAGTTCCCAATACTCCACAATTCCCATACACCAGTCTCACACCAGTACCCAATTCTCCACATTCTCCATACACCGGTCCCCAATACTCCACACTCTCCATACACCAGTCTGACACCAGTACCCAATACTCCACACTCTCCGTAAACCAGTCTGACACCAGTACCCAATACCCCACGCTCTCTGTTCAGCAGTCTCACAACAGTACCCAATTAATCCACACTCTCCATACACCAGTCTGACACCAGTCCCCAATATTCCACACTCTCCATACACCAGTCTCACACCAGTACCGAATACTCCACACTCTCCGTACACCAGTCTCACACCAATACCCAATACTCCACACTCTCCGTACACCAGTCTCACACCAGTACCCAATACTCCACGCTCTCTGTACACCCGTCTCACACCAGTACCCAATACTCCACACTCTCCATACACCAGTCTCACACCAGTACCCAATACTTTACACTCTCCATACACCAGTCTCACACCATTACCCAATACTCCACGCTCTCCGTAGACCAGTCTCACACCAGCACCAAATGCTCCACACTCTCCGTACACCAGTCTCACCGTAGTACCCAATAATCCACACTCTCCGTACACCAGTCTCACCCTAGTACCCAATACGCCACACTTTACGTACACCAGTCTCAACCTAGTACCCAATGCTCCACACTCTACGCACACCAGTCTCACACAAGTACCCAATACTCCACACTCTATGTGCACCAGTCTCACACCAGTTCCCAATACTCCACACCTTCCATACACCAGTCTCACACCGGTACCCAATACTCCACACTCTCCATACACCAGTCTCACACCACTTCCCAATAATCCACAATTTCCATACACCAGTCTCACACCAGTACCCAATTCTCCACACTCTCCATACACCAGTCCCCAATACTCCACACGCTCCGTACACCAGTCTCACACCAGTTCCCAATACTCCACACTCTCCATACACCAGTCTCACACCAGTTCCCAATACTCCACAATTTTCTTACACCAGTCTCACACCAGTACCCAATTCTCCACATTCTCCATACACCAGTCCCCAATGCTCCACACGCTCCGTACACCAGTCTCACACCAGTACCCAATACTCCACGCTTTCTGTACACCAGTCTCACACCAGTACCCAATACTCCACACTCTCCATACACCAGTCTCACACCAGCACCAAATGCTCCACACTCTCCTTACACCAGTCTCACCGTAGTACCCAATAATCCACACTCTCCGTACACCAGTCTCACCTTAGTACCCAATACGCCACACTCTACGTACACCAGTCTAACCCTAGTACCCAATACTCCACACTCTACGCACACCAGTCTCACACAAGTACCCAATACTCCACACTCTACGTGCACCAGTCTCACACAAGTACCCAATACTCCACACTCTCCTTACACCAGTCTCACACCAGTACCCAATACTCCACATTCTCCGTACAACAGTCCCACACCCGTACCCAATACACCACACTCTCAGTACACCAGTCTCACACCAGTACCCAGATAATCCACACTCTCCATACACCAGTCTGAAACCAGTACCGAAACTCCAAACTCTCCGTACACCAGTCTCACACCAGTACCCAATGATCCACACTCTCCGTACACCAGACTCACACCAGTACCCAATACTCCACACTCTCCGTACACCAGTCTCACACCAGTACCGAATACTCCACACTCTCTGTACACCAGTCTCACAACAGTACCCAATACTCCACACACTCCGTACACCAGTCTCACACCAGTACCCAATACTCCACACTCTCTATACACCAGTCTCGCACCATTACCCAATACTCCACACTCTCCGTACACCAGACTCACACCAGTACCGAATGCTCCACACTCTCCATACACCAGTCTCACACCAGCACCCAATAATCCACACTCTCCGTACACCTGTCTCCCCATAGCACCCAATAATCCACACTCTACGTACACCACTCTCACACACGTACCCAATAATCCACACTTTCAGTGCACAAGTCTCACACCAGTACCCAATAACCCACATTCTCCGTAAACCAGTCGCTCCCTAGTACCCAATACTCCATGGTCTCTGTACACCAGTCTCACACCAGTACCCAATACTCCACACTCTCCGTACACCAGTCTCACACCTGTACCCAATACTCCACACTCTCCGTACATCAGTCTCACACCAGTACTGAATTCCCCACACTCTCCATACACCATTCTCACACCTGTCCCCAACACTCCACACTCTCCGTACACCAGTCACACACCAGAACCCAATTATCCACACTTTCCGTATACTAGTCTCACACCAGCACCCAATTCTCCATATTATCCCGACAACAGTCTCACACGTTTCCCAAATAATCCACACTCTCTATACACCAGTCTCACACCAGTATCCAATGCTCCACACTCGCTGTACACCAGTCTCAGACCAGTTCCCAGTACTCCACACTCTCCATAAACCAGTCTCACACCAGTACTGAATACTCCACACTTTCCGTACACCAGTCTCACACCAGTTCCAAATGCTCCACACTCTCCATGAACCAGTCTCACACCAGTACCGAATACGCCACACTTTCCGTACACCATTCTCACACGAGTACTGAATACTCCACAATCTCCGTACACCAGTCCCAGACCAGTTCCCAGTACTCCACACTCTCCATAAACCAGTCTCACACCCGTACCCAATACTCCACACGCTCCATACACCAGTCTCTCACCAGTACCCAATACTCCACACTCTCCATACACCAGTCTCACACCTGTTCCCAATACTCCACTCTCTCCGTACACCGTTCTCACACCAGTACCCAATACTCCACACTCTCCGTACACCAGTCTCACACCAGTACCGAATACTCCGCGCTCTCTGCACACCAGTCTCACAACAGTACCCAATACTCCACACTCTCCATTCACCAGTCTCACACCAGTTCCCAATACTCCACTCTCTCCATACACCAGTCTCACACCAGTACCCAATACTCCACACTCTCCGTACACCAGTCTCACACCAGTACCCAATACACCACACTCTCTGTTCACCAGTCTCACACCAGTACCCAATACTCCACACTCTCCGTACACCAGTCTGACACCAGTACCCAATACTCCATGATCTCTGTTCACCAGTCTCACACCAGTACCCAATACTCCACACTCTCCGTACACCAGTCTGACACCAGTACCCAATACTCCACGCTCTCTGTTCACCAGTCTCACACCAGTACCCAATACTCCACACTCTCCATTCACCAGTCTCACGCCAGTACCCAATACTCCAAACTCTCCATACACCAGTCCCACACGAGCACCCAATACTCCACACTCTCCGTACACCAGTCTGACACCAGTACCCAATACTCCACGCTCTCTGTTCACCAGTCTCACACCTGTACCCAATACTCCACACTCTCCGTACACCAGTCTCACACCAGTACCCAATACTCCACACTCTCCATACACCAGTCCCACACCAGCACCCAATAATCCACACTCTCCATACACCAGTCCCACACCAATACCCAATACTCCACACTCTCCGTACGCCAGTCTCACACCAGTACCCAATACTCCACGCTCTCTGTACACCAGTCTCACACCAGTACCCAATACTCCACACTCTCCGTACAGCAGTCTCACACCAGTACCCAATATTTTACACTCTCCATACACCAGTCTCACACCATTACCCAATACTCCACGCTTTCCGTACACCAGTCTAACACCAGCACCAAATGCTCCACACTCTCCGTACACCAGTCTCATCGTAGTACCCAATAATCCACACTCTCCGTACACCAGTCTCACCCTAGCACCCAATAACCACACTCTACGCACACCAGTCTCACACAAGTACCCAATACTACACACTCTCCGTACACCAGTCTCACACCAGTACCCAATTCTCCACATTCTCCATACACCAGTCCCCAATACTCCAGGCGCTCTGTACACCAGTCTCACACCATTTCCCAATACTCCACACTCTCCATACACCAGTGTGACACCAGTCCCCAATATTCCACACTCTCCATGCACCAGTCCGACACCAGTACGCAATACTCCACACTCTCCGTACACCAGTCTGACACCAGCACCCAATACTCCACGCTATCTGTTCACCAGTCTCACACCAGTAGCCAATACTCCACACTCTCCGTACATCAGTCTCACACCAGTACCCAATACTCCACACTCTCCATACACCAGTCCCACACCAGCACCCAATACTGCACACTCTCCGTACACCAGTCTCACATCACTACCCAAATAATCCACACTCTCCGTACACCAGTCTGACACCAGTCCCCAATATTCACACTCTCCATACACCAGTCTCACACCAGTACACAATACTCCACACTCTCCGTACACCAGTCTCACACCAATACCCAATACTCCACACTCTCCGTACACCAGTACCCAATACTCCACGCTCTCTGTACACCAGTCTCACACCAGTACCCAATACTCCACACTCTCCGTACACCAGTCTCACACCAGTACCCAATACTTTACACTCTCCATACACCAGTCTCACACCATTACCCAATACTCCACGTCCTCCGTACACCAGTCTCACACCAGCATCAATTGCTCCACACTCTCCGTACACCAGTCTCACCGTAGTACCCAATAATCCACACTCTACGTACACCAGTCCCACCCTAGTACCCAATAATCCACACTCTATGTACACCAGTCTCACACAGGTACCCAATACTCCACACTCTCCGTAAACCAGTCTCACACCAGTACCCAATACACCACACTCTCCGTACACCAGTCTCAAACCAGTACCCAATAATCCACACTCTCCGTAAACCAGTTTCAAACAAGTACTGACTACTCCACACTCTCCGTACACCAGTCTCACACCAGTATCCAATACTCCACACTCTCAGTACACCAGGCTCAGACCAATACCCAATACTCCACACTCTCTGTACACCAGTCTCACACAAGTACCCAAAACTCCACACTCTCGATACACCAGACTCACACAAGTACCGAATACTCCACACTCTCCGTTCACCAATCTCATACCAGTACCGAATACTCCACACGCTCCGTACACCAGTCTCACACCAGTTCCCAATACTCCACACTCTCTGTTCACCAGTCTCACACCAGTACCCAATACTCCACACTCTCTGTTCACCAGTCTCACACCAGTACCCAATACTCCACACTCTCCATTCACCAGTCTCACGCCAGTACCCAATACTCCAAACTCTCCATACACCAGTCCCACACGAGCACCCAATACTCCACACTCTCCGTACACCAGTCTGACACCAGTACCCAATACTCCACGCTCTCTGTTCACCAGTCTCACACCTGTACCCAATACTCCACACTCTCCGTACACCAGTCTCACACCAGTACCCAATACTCCACACTCTCCATACACCAGTCCCACACCAGCACCCAATAATCCACACTCTCCATACACCAGTCCCACACCAATACCCAATACTCCACACTCTCCGTACGCCAGTCTCACACCAGTACCCAATACTCCACGCTCTCTGTACACCAGTCTCACACCAGTACCCAATACTCCACACTCTCCGTACAGCAGTCTCACACCAGTACCCAATATTTTACACTCTCCATACACCAGTCTCACACCATTACCCAATACTCCACGCTTTCCGTACACCAGTCTAACACCAGCACCAAATGCTCCACACTCTCCGTACACCAGTCTCATCGTAGTACCCAATAATCCACACTCTCCGTACACCAGTCTCACCCTAGCACCCAATAACCACACTCTACGCACACCAGTCTCACACAAGTACCCAATACTACACACTCTCCGTACACCAGTCTCACACCAGTACCCAATTCTCCACATTCTCCATACACCAGTCCCCAATACTCCAGGCGCTCTGTACACCAGTCTCACACCATTTCCCAATACTCCACACTCTCCATTCACCAGTGTGACACCAGTCCCCAATATTCCACACTCTCCATGCACCAGTCCGACACCAGTACGCAATACTCCACACTCTCCGTACACCAGTCTGACACCAGCACCCAATACTCCACGCTATCTGTTCACCAGTCGCCAATACTCCACACTCTCCGTACATCAGTCTCACACCAGTACCCAATACTCCACACTCTCCATACACCAGTCCCACACCAGCACCCAATACTGCACACTCTCCGTACACCAGTCTCACATCACTACCCAAATAATCCACACTCTCCGTACACCAGTCTGACACCAGTCCCCAATATTCACACTCTCCATACACCAGTCTCACACCAGTGCACAATACTCCACACTCTCCGTACACCAGTCTCACACCAATACCCAATACTCCACACTCTCCGTACACCAGTACCCAATACTCCACGCTCTCTGTACACCAGTCTCACACCAGTACCCAATACTCCACACTCTCCGTACACCAGTCTCACACCAGTACCCAATACTTTACACTCTCCATACACCAGTCTCACACCATTACCCAATACTCCACATCCTCCGTACACCAGTCTCACACCAGCATCAATTGCTCCACACTCTCCGTACACCAGTCTCACCGTAGTACCCAATAATCCACACTCTACGTACACCAGTCCCACCCTAGTACCCAATAATCCACACTCTATGTACACCAGTCTCACACAGGTACCCAATACTCCACACTCTCCGTAAACCAGTCTCACACCAGTACCCAATACACCACACTCTCCGTACACCAGTCTCAAACCAGTACCCAATAATCCACACTCTCCGTAAACCAGTTTCAAACAAGTACTGACTACTCCACACTCTCCGTACACCAGTCTCACACCAGTATCCAATACTCCACACTCTCAGTACACCAGGCTCAGACCAATACCCAATACTCCACACTCTCTGTACACCAGTCTCACACAAGTACCCAAAACTCCACACTCTCGATACACCAGACTCACACAAGTACCGAATACTCCACACTCTCCGTTCACCAATCTCATACCAGTACCGAATACTCCACACGCTCCGTACACCAGTCTCACACCAGTTCCCAATACTCCACACTCTCTGTTCACCAGTCTCACACCAGTACCCAATACTCCACACTCTCCGTACACCAGTCTGACACCAGTACCCAATACTCCATGATCTCTGTTCACCAGTCTCACACCAGTCCCCAATACTCCACACGCTCCGTACACGAGTCTCACACCAATTCCCAATACTCCACACTTTCCATACACCAGTCTCACACCAGTTCCCAATACTTCACACTCTCCGTACACAATTCTCATACCAATACCGAATACTCCACACGCTCCGTACACCAGTCTCACACCAGTTCCCAATACTCCACAATTCCCATACACCAGTCTCACACCAGTACCCAATTCTCCACATTCTCCATACACCGGTCCCCAATACTCCACACTCTCCATACACCAGTCTGACACCAGTACCCAATACTCCACACTCTCCGTAAACCAGTCTGACACCAGTACCCAATACCCCACGCTCTCTGTTCAGCAGTCTCACAACAGTACCCAATTAATCCACACTCTCCATACACCAGTCTGACACCAGTCCCCAATATTCCACACTCTCCATACACCAGTCTCACACCAGTACCGAATACTCCACACTCTCCGTATACCAGTCTCACACCAATACCCAATACTCCACACTCTCCGTACACCAGTCTCACACCAGTACCCAATACTCCACGCTCTCTGTACACCCGTCTCACACCAGTACCCAATACTCCACACTCTCCATACACCAGTCTCACACCATTACCCAATACTCCACGCTCTCCGTAGACCAGTCTCACACCAGCACCAAATGCTCCACACTCTCCGTACACCAGTCTCACCGTAGTACCCAATAATCCACACTCTCCGTACACCAGTCTCACCCTAGTACCCAATACGCCACACTTTACGTACACCAGTCTCAACCTAGTACCCAATGCTCCACACTCTACGCACACCAGTCTCACACAAGTACCCAATACTCCACACTCTATGTGCACCAGTCTCACACCAGTTCCCAATACTCCACACCTTCCATACACCAGTCTCACACCGGTACCCAATACTCCACACTCTCCATACACCAGTCTCACACCACTTCCCAATAATCCACAATTTCCATACACCAGTCTCACACCAGTACCCAATTCTCCACACTCTCCATACACCAGTCCCCAATACTCCACACGCTCCGTACACCAGTCTCACACCAGTTCCCAATACTCCACACTCTCCATACACCAGTCTCACACCAGTTCCCAATACTCCACAATTTTCTTACACCAGTCTCACACCAGTACCCAATTCTCCACATTCTCCATACACCAGTCCCCAATGCTCCACACGCTCCGTACACCAGTCTCACACCAGTACCCAATACTCCACGCTTTCTGTACACCAGTCTCACACCAGTACCCAATACTCCACACTCTCCATACACCAGTCTCACACCAGCACCAAATGCTCCACACTCTCCTTACACCAGTCTCACCGTAGTACCCAATAATCCACACTCTCCGTACACCAGTCTCACCTTAGTACCCAATACGCCACACTCTACGTACACCAGTCTAACCCTAGTACCCAATACTCCACACTCTACGCACACCAGTCTCACACAAGTACCCAATACTCCACACTCTACGTGCACCAGTCTCACACAAGTACCCAATACTCCACACGCTCCGTACACCAGTCTCACACCAGTTCCCAATACTCCACACTCTCTGTTCACCAGTCTCACACCAGTACCCAATACTCCACACTCTCCGTACACCAGTCTGACACCAGTACCCAATACTCCATGATCTCTGTTCACCAGTCTCACACCAGTCCCCAATACTCCACACGCTCCGTACACGAGTCTCACACCAATTCCCAATACTCCACACTTTCCATACACCAGTCTCACACCAGTTCCCAATACTTCACACTCTCCGTACACAATTCTCATACCAATACCGAATACTCCACACGCTCCGTACACCAGTCTCACACCAGTTCCCAATACTCCACAATTCCCATACACCAGTCTCACACCAGTACCCAATTCTCCACATTCTCCATACACCGGTCCCCAATACTCCACACTCTCCATACACCAGTCTGACACCAGTACCCAATACTCCACACTCTCCGTAAACCAGTCTGACACCAGTACCCAATACCCCACGCTCTCTGTTCAGCAGTCTCACAACAGTACCCAATTAATCCACACTCTCCATACACCAGTCTGACACCAGTCCCCAATATTCCACACTCTCCATACACCAGTCTCACACCAGTACCGAATACTCCACACTCTCCGTATACCAGTCTCACACCAATACCCAATACTCCACACTCTCCGTACACCAGTCTCACACCAGTACCCAATACTCCACGCTCTCTGTACACCCGTCTCACACCAGTACCCAATACTCCACACTCTCCATACACCAGTCTCACACCATTACCCAATACTCCACGCTCTCCGTAGACCAGTCTCACACCAGCACCAAATGCTCCACACTCTCCGTACACCAGTCTCACCGTAGTACCCAATAATCCACACTCTCCGTACACCAGTCTCACCCTAGTACCCAATACGCCACACTTTACGTACACCAGTCTCAACCTAGTACCCAATGCTCCACACTCTACGCACACCAGTCTCACACAAGTACCCAATACTCCACACTCTATGTGCACCAGTCTCACACCAGTTCCCAATACTCCACACCTTCCATACACCAGTCTCACACCGGTACCCAATACTCCACACTCTCCATACACCAGTCTCACACCACTTCCCAATAATCCACAATTTCCATACACCAGTCTCACACCAGTACCCAATTCTCCACACTCTCCATACACCAGTCCCCAATACTCCACACGCTCCGTACACCAGTCTCACACCAGTTCCCAATACTCCACACTCTCCATACACCAGTCTCACACCAGTTCCCAATACTCCACAATTTTCTTACACCAGTCTCACACCAGTACCCAATTCTCCACACTCTCCATACACCAGTCCCCAATGCTCCACACGCTCCGTACACCAGTCTCACACCAGTACCCAATACTCCACGCTTTCTGTACACCAGTCTCACACCAGTACCCAATACTCCACACTCTCCATACACCAGTCTCACACCAGCACCAAATGCTCCACACTCTCCTTACACCAGTCTCACCGTAGTACCCAATAATCCACACTCTCCGTACACCAGTCTCACCTTAGTACCCAATACGCCACACTCTACGTACACCAGTCTAACCCTAGTACCCAATACTCCACACTCTACGCACACCAGTCTCACACAAGTACCCAATACTCCACACTCTACGTGCACCAGTCTCACACAAGTACCCAATACTCCACACTCTCCTTACACCAGTCTCACACCAGTACCCAATACTCCACATTCTCCGTACAACAGTCCCACACCCGTACCCAATACACCACACTCTCAGTACACCAGTCTCACACCAGTACCCAGATAATCCACACTCTCCATACACCAGTCTGAAACCAGTACCGAAAACTCCACACTCTCCGGACACCAGTCTCACACCAGTACCGAATACTCCACAGTGTCCGTACACCAATCTCACACCAGTGCGCAATACACCACACTCTCCATACACCAGTCTGAAACCAGTACCGAAACTCCAAACTCTCCGTACACCAGTCTCACACCAGTACCCAATGATCCACACTCTCCGTACACCAGACTCACACCAGTACCCAATACTCCACACTCTCCGTACACCAGTCTCACACCAGTACCGAATACTCCACACTCTCTGTACACCAGTCTCACAACAGTACCCAATACTCCACACACTCCGTACACCAGTCTCACACCAGTACCCAATACTCCACACTCTCTATACACCAGTCTCGCACCATTACCCAATACTCCACACTCTCCGTACACCAGACTCACACCAGTACCGAATGCTCCACACTCTCCATACACCAGTCTCACACCAGCACCCAATAATCCACACTCTCCGTACACCTGTCTCCCCATAGCACCCAATAATCCACACTCTACGTACACCACTCTCACACACGTACCCAATAATCCACACTTTCAGTGCACAAGTCTCACACCAGTACCCAATAACCCACATTCTCCGTAAACCAGTCGCTCCCTAGTACCCAATACTCCATGGTCTCTGTACACCAGTCTCACACCAGTACCCAATACTCCACACTCTCCGTACACCAGTCTCACACCTGTACCCAATACTCCACACTCTCCGTACATCAGTCTCACACCAGTACTGAATTCCCCACACTCTCCATACACCATTCTCACACCTGTCCCCAACACTCCACACTCTCCGTACACCAGTCACACACCAGAACCCAATTATCCACACTTTCCGTATACTAGTCTCACACCAGCACCCAATTCTCCATATTATCCCGACAACAGTCTCACACGTTTCCCAAATAATCCACACTCTCTATACACCAGTCTCACACCAGTATCCAATGCTCCACACTCGCTGTACACCAGTCTCAGACCAGTTCCCAGTACTCCACACTCTCCATAAACCAGTCTCACACCAGTACTGAATACTCCACACTTTCCGTACACCAGTCTCACACCAGTTCCAAATGCTCCACACTCTCCATGAACCAGTCTCACACCAGTACCGAATACGCCACACTTTCCGTACACCATTCTCACACGAGTACTGAATACTCCACAATCTCCGTACACCAGTCCCAGACCAGTTCCCAGTACTCCACACTCTCCATAAACCAGTCTCACACCCGTACCCAATACTCCACACGCTCCATACACCAGTCTCTCACCAGTACCCAATACTCCACACTCTCCATACACCAGTCTCACACCTGTTCCCAATACTCCACTCTCTCCGTACACCGTTCTCACACCAGTACCCAATACTCCACACTCTCCGTACACCAGTCTCGCACCAGTACCGAATACTCCACGCTCTCTGCACACCAGTCTCACAACAGTACCCAATACTCCACACTCTCCATTCACCAGTCTCACACCAGTTCCCAATACTCCACTCTCTCCATACACCAGTCTCACACCAGTACCCAATACTCCACACTCTCCGTACACCAGTCTCACACCAGTACCCAATACACCACACTCTCTGTTCACCAGTCTCACACCAGTACCCAATACTCCACACTCTCCGTACACCAGTCTGACACCAGTACCCAATACTCCATGATCTCTGTTCACCAGTCTCACACCAGTACCCAATACTCCACACTCTCCGTACACCAGTCTGACACCAGTACCCAATACTCCACGCTCTCTGTTCACCAGTCTCACACCTGTACCCAATACTCCACACTCTCCGTACACCAGTCTCACACCAGTACCCAATACTCCACACTCTCCATACACCAGTCCCACACCAGCACCCAATAATCCACACTCTCCATACACCAGTCCCACACCAATACCCAATACTCCACACTCTCCGTACGCCAGTCTCACACCAGTACCCAATACTCCACGCTCTCTGTACACCAGTCTCACACCAGTACCCAATACTCCACACTCTCCGTACAGCAGTCTCACACCAGTACCCAATATTTTACACTCTCCATACACCAGTCTCACACCATTACCCAATACTCCACGCTTTCCGTACACCAGTCTAACACCAGCACCAAATGCTCCACACTCTCCGTACACCAGTCTCATCGTAGTACCCAATAATCCACACTCTCCGTACACCAGTCTCACCCTAGCACCCAATAACCACACTCTACGCACACCAGTCTCACACAAGTACCCAATACTACACACTCTCCGTACACCAGTCTCACACCAGTACCCAATTCTCCACATTCTCCATACACCAGTCCCCAATACTCCAGGCGCTCTGTACACCAGTCTCACACCATTTCCCAATACTCCACACTCTCCATACACCAGTGTGACACCAGTCCCCAATATTCCACACTCTCCATGCACCAGTCCGACACCAGTACGCAATACTCCACACTCTCCGTACACCAGTCTGACACCAGCACCCAATACTCCACGCTATCTGTTCACCAGTCTCACACCAGTAGCCAATACTCCACACTCTCCGTACATCAGTCTCACACCAGTACCCAATACTCCACACTCTCCATACACCAGTCCCACACCAGCACCCAATACTGCACACTCTCCGTACACCAGTCTCACATCACTACCCAAATAATCCACACTCTCCGTACACCAGTCTGACACCAGTCCCCAATATTCACACTCTCCATACACCAGTCTCACACCAGTACACAATACTCCACACTCTCCGTACACCAGTCTCACACCAATACCCAATACTCCACACTCTCCGTACACCAGTACCCAATACTCCACGCTCTCTGTACACCAGTCTCACACCAGTACCCAATACTCCACACTCTCCGTACACCAGTCTCACACCAGTACCCAATACTTTACACTCTCCATACACCAGTCTCACACCATTACCCAATACTCCACGTCCTCCGTACACCAGTCTCACACCAGCATCAATTGCTCCACACTCTCCGTACACCAGTCTCACCGTAGTACCCAATAATCCACACTCTACGTACACCAGTCCCACCCTAGTACCCAATAATCCACACTCTATGTACACCAGTCTCACACAGGTACCCAATACTCCACACTCTCCGTAAACCAGTCTCACACCAGTACCCAATACACCACACTCTCCGTACACCAGTCTCAAACCAGTACCCAATAATCCACACTCTCCGTAAACCAGTTTCAAACAAGTACTGACTACTCCACACTCTCCGTACACCAGTCTCACACCAGTATCCAATACTCCACACTCTCAGTACACCAGGCTCAGACCAATACCCAATACTCCACACTCTCTGTACACCAGTCTCACACAAGTACCCAAAACTCCACACTCTCGATACACCAGACTCACACAAGTACCGAATACTCCACACTCTCCGTTCACCAATCTCATACCAGTACCGAATACTCCACACGCTCCGTACACCAGTCTCACACCAGTTCCCAATACTCCACACTCTCTGTTCACCAGTCTCACACCAGTACCCAATACTCCACACTCTCTGTTCACCAGTCTCACACCAGTACCCAATACTCCACACTCTCCATTCACCAGTCTCACGCCAGTACCCAATACTCCAAACTCTCCATACACCAGTCCCACACGAGCACCCAATACTCCACACTCTCCGTACACCAGTCTGACACCAGTACCCAATACTCCACGCTCTCTGTTCACCAGTCTCACACCTGTACCCAATACTCCACACTCTCCGTACACCAGTCTCACACCAGTACCCAATACTCCACACTCTCCATACACCAGTCCCACACCAGCACCCAATAATCCACACTCTCCATACACCAGTCCCACACCAATACCCAATACTCCACACTCTCCGTACGCCAGTCTCACACCAGTACCCAATACTCCACGCTCTCTGTACACCAGTCTCACACCAGTACCCAATACTCCACACTCTCCGTACAGCAGTCTCACACCAGTACCCAATATTTTACACTCTCCATACACCAGTCTCACACCATTACCCAATACTCCACGCTTTCCGTACACCAGTCTAACACCAGCACCAAATGCTCCACACTCTCCGTACACCAGTCTCATCGTAGTACCCAATAATCCACACTCTCCGTACACCAGTCTCACCCTAGCACCCAATAACCACACTCTACGCACACCAGTCTCACACAAGTACCCAATACTACACACTCTCCGTACACCAGTCTCACACCAGTACCCAATTCTCCACATTCTCCATACACCAGTCCCCAATACTCCAGGCGCTCTGTACACCAGTCTCACACCATTTCCCAATACTCCACACTCTCCATACACCAGTGTGACACCAGTCCCCAATATTCCACACTCTCCATGCACCAGTCCGACACCAGTACGCAATACTCCACACTCTCCGTACACCAGTCTGACACCAGCACCCAATACTCCACGCTATCTGTTCACCAGTCGCCAATACTCCACACTCTCCGTACATCAGTCTCACACCAGTACCCAATACTCCACACTCTCCATACACCAGTCCCACACCAGCACCCAATACTGCACACTCTCCGTACACCAGTCTCACATCACTACCCAAATAATCCACACTCTCCGTACACCAGTCTGACACCAGTCCCCAATATTCACACTCTCCATACACCAGTCTCACACCAGTACACAATACTCCACACTCTCCGTACACCAGTCTCACACCAATACCCAATACTCCACACTCTCCGTACACCAGTACCCAATACTCCACGCTCTCTGTACACCAGTCTCACACCAGTACCCAATACTCCACACTCTCCGTACACCAGTCTCACACCAGTACCCAATACTTTACACTCTCCATACACCAGTCTCACACCATTACCCAATACTCCACATCCTCCGTACACCAGTCTCACACCAGCATCAATTGCTCCACACTCTCCGTACACCAGTCTCACCGTAGTACCCAATAATCCACACTCTACGTACACCAGTCCCACCCTAGTACCCAATAATCCACACTCTATGTACACCAGTCTCACACAGGTACCCAATACTCCACACTCTCCGTAAACCAGTCTCACACCAGTACCCAATACACCACACTCTCCGTACACCAGTCTCAAACCAGTACCCAATAATCCACACTCTCCGTAAACCAGTTTCAAACAAGTACTGACTACTCCACACTCTCCGTACACCAGTCTCACACCAGTATCCAATACTCCACACTCTCAGTACACCAGGCTCAGACCAATACCCAATACTCCACACTCTCTGTACACCAGTCTCACACAAGTACCCAAAACTCCACACTCTCGATACACCAGACTCACACAAGTACCGAATACTCCACACTCTCCGTTCACCAATCTCATACCAGTACCGAATACTCCACACGCTCCGTACACCAGTCTCACACCAGTTCCCAATACTCCACACTCTCTGTTCACCAGTCTCACACCAGTACCCAATACTCCACACTCTCCATTCACCAGTCTCACGCCAGTACCCAATACTCCAAACTCTCCATACACCAGTCCCACACGAGCACCCAATACTCCACACTCTCCGTACACCAGTCTGACACCAGTACCCAATACTCCACGCTCTCTGTTCACCAGTCTCACACCTGTACCCAATACTCCACACTCTCCGTACACCAGTCTCACACCAGTACCCAATACTCCACACTCTCCATACACCAGTCCCACACCAGCACCCAATACTCCACACTCTCCGTACACCAGTCTGACACCAGTACCCAATACTCCACGCTCTCTGTTCACCAGTCTCACACCTGTACCCAATACTCCACACTCTCCGTACACCAGTCTCACACCAGTACCCAATACTCCACACTCTCCACACACCAGTCCCACACCAATACCCAATACTCCACACTCTCCGTACGCCAGTCTCACACCTGTACCCAATACTCCACGCTCTCTGTACACCAGTCTCACACCAGTACCCAATACTCCACACTCTCCGTACAGCAGTCTCACACCAGTACCCAATATTTTACACTCTCCATACACCAGTCTCACACCATTACCCAATACTCCATGCTTTCCGTACACCAGTCTAACACCAGCACCAAATGCTCCAAACTCTCCGTACACCAGTCTCATCGTAGCACCCAATAATCCACACTCTCCGTACACCAGTCTCATCCTAGCACCCAATAACCACACTCTACGCACACCAGTCTCACACAAGTACCCAATACTCCACACTCTCTGTACACCAGTCTCACACCAGTACCCAATACACCACACTCTCCGTACACCAGTCTCACACAAGTACCCAAAACTCCACACTCTCCGTACACCAGTCTCATACCAGCAATGAATACTCCACACTCTCGATACACCAGACTAACACAAGTACCGAATACTCCACACTCTCCGTACACCAGTCTCACACCAGTACCCAATACTCCACACTCTCGATACACCAGTCTCACACCAGTTCTCAATACTTCACACTCTCCGTACACAAGTCTCATACCAGTACCGAATACTCCACACGCTCCATACACCAGTCTCACACTAGTTCCCAATACTCCACACTTTCCATACACCAGTCTCACACCAGTACCCAATACTCCACACTCTCCATACACCAGCCTCACACCAGTACCCAATACTCCACACTCTCCGTACACCAGTCTCACACCAGTACCCAATAATCCACACTCTCCCCGTAAACCAGTTTCAAACAAGTACCGAATACTCCACACTCTCCGTACACCAGTCTCACACCAGTACAAAATACTCCACACTCTCCTTACACCAGTCTCACACCAGTTATCAATACTCCACACTTTCCATACACCAGTCTCACACCAGTACCCAATACTCCACACTCTCCATACACCAGTCTCACACCAGTTCCCAATACTCCACTCTCTCCATACACCAGTCTCACACCAGTACCCAATACTCCACACTCTCCGTACACCAGTCACACACCAGTACCCAATACACCACACTCTCCGTACACCAGTCTCACACCAGTACCCAATAACCCACACTCTCCCCGTAAACCAGTTTCAAACAAGTACCGAATACTCCACACTCTCCGTACACCAGTCTCACACCAGTACAAAATACTCCACACTCTCCTTACACCAGTCTCACACCAGTTATCAATACTCCACACTCTCGATACACCAGACTCACACAAGCACCGAATACTCCACACTCTCCGTACACCAGTCTCATACCAGTACCCAATATTCCACACTCTCGATACACCAGTCTCACACCAGTTCACAATACTTCACACTCTCCATACACAAGTCTCATACCAGTACCGAATACTCCACACGCTCCGTACACCAGTCTCACACCAGTTCCCAATACTTCAGACTTTCCATACACCAGTCTCACACCAGTAATCAACACTCCACACTCTCGATACACCAGTCTCACACCAGTTCCCAATACTTCACACTCTGCGTACACAAGAGTCATACCAGTACCGAATACTCCACACGCTCCGTACACCAGTCTCACACCAGTTCCCAATACTCCACACTTTCCATACACCAGTCTCACACCAGTACCCAATTCACCACACTCTCCATACACCAGTCCCCAATACTCCACACGCTCCGTACACCAGTCTCACACCAGTTCCCAATACTCCACACTTTCCATACACCAGTCTCACACCAGTTCCCAATACTTCACACTCTCCGTACACAAGTCTCATACCAATACCGAATACTCCACACGTTCCGTACACCAGTCTCACACCAGTTCCCAATACTCCACAATTCCCATACACCAGTCTCACACCAGTACCCAATTCTCCACATTCTCCATACACCGGTCCCCAATACTCCACACTCTCCATACACCAGTCTGACACCAGTACCCAATACTCCACACTCTCCGTACACCAGTCTGACACCAGTACCCAATACTTCACGCTCTCTGTTCAGCAGTCTCACAACAGTACCCAATTAATCCACACTCTCCATACACCAGTCTGACACCAGTCCCCAATATTCCACACTCTCCATACACCAGTCTCACACCAGTACCGAATACTCCACACTCTCCGTACACCAGTCTCACACCAATAACCAATACTCCACACTCTCCATACACCAGTCTCACACCAGTACCCAATACTCCACGCTCTCTGTACACCAGTCTCACACCAGTACCCAATACTCCACACTCTCCATACACCAGTCTCACACCAGTACCCAATACTTTACACTCTCCATACACCAGTCTCACACCATTACCCAATACTCCACGCTCTCCGTAGACCAGTCTCACACCAGCACCAAATGCTCCACACTCTCCGTACACCAGTCTCACCGTAGTACCCAATAATCCACTCTCTCCGTACACCTGTCTCACCCTAGTACCCAATACGCCACACTTTACGTACACCAGTCTCAACCTAGTACCCAATACTCCACACTCTACACACACCAGTCTCACACAAGTACCCAATACTCCACACTCTACGTGCACCAGTCTCACACCTGTTCCCAATACTCCACACATTCCATACACCAGTCTCACACCAGTACCCAATACTCCACACTCACCATACACCAGTCTCACACCAGTTCCCAATACTCCACAATTTCCATACACCAGTCTCACACCAGTACCCAATTCTCCACACTCTCCATACACCAGTCCCCAATACTCCACACGCTCCGTACACCAGTCTCACACCACTTCCCAATACACCACACTTTCCAAACACCAGTCTCACACCAGTACCCAATACTCCACACTCTCCATACACCAGTCTCACACCAGTTCCCAATATTCCACAATTTCCATACACCAGTCTCACACCAGTACCCAATTCTCCACATTCTCCATACACCAGTCGCCAATACTCCACACGCTCCGTACACCAGTCTCACACCAGTACCCAATACTCCACGCTTTCTGTACACCAGTCTCACACCAGTACCCAAAACTCCACACTCTCCATACACCAGTCTCACACCAGTACCCAATACTCCACACTCTCCGTACAGCAGTCTCACACCAGTACCCAATATTTTACACTCTCCATACACCAGTCTCACACCATTACCCAATACTCCACGCTTTCCGTACACCAGTCTAACACCAGCACCAAATGCTCCACACTCTCCGTACACCAGTCTCATCGTAGTACCCAATAATCCACACTCTCCGTACACCAGTCTCACCCTAGCACCCAATAACGACACTCTACGCACACCAGTCTCACACAAGTATCCAATACTCCACACTCTCCGTACACCAGTCTCACACCAGTACCCAATACACCACACTCTCCGTACACCAGTCTCACACAAGTACCCAAAACTCCACAATCTCCGTACACCAGTCTCATACCAGCAATGAATACTCCACACTCTCGATACACCAGACTCACACAAGTACCGAATACTCCACACTCTCCGTACACCAGTCTCACACCAGTACACAATACTCCACACACTCGATACACCAGTCTCACACCAGTTCTCAATACTTCACACTCTCCGTACACAAGTCTCATACCAGTACCGAATACTCCACACGCTCCGTACACCAGTCTCACACTAGTTCCCAATACTCCACACTTTCCATACACCAGTCTCACACCAGCACCCAATTCACCACACTCTCCATACACCAGTCCCCAATACTCCACACGCTCCGTACACCTGTCTCATACCAGTTCCCAATACTCCACACTTTCCATACACCAGTCTCACACCAGTACCCAATACTCCACACTCTCCATACACCAGTCTCACACCAGTTCCCAATACTCCACTCTCTCCATACACCAGTCTCACACCAGTACCCAATACTCCACACTCTCCGTACACCAGTCACACACCAGTACCCAATACACCACACTCTCCGTACACCAGTCTCACACCAGTACCCAATAATCCACACTCTCCGTAAACCAGTTTCAAACGAGTACCGAATACTCCACACTCTCCTTACACCAGTCTCACACCAGTTATCAATACTCCACACTCTCGATACACCAGACTCACACAAGCACCGAATACTCCACACTCTCCGTACACCAGTCTCATACCAGTACCCAATATTCCACACTCTCGATACACCAGTCTCACACCAGTTCACAATACTTCACACTCTCCGTACACAAGTCTCATACCAGTACCGAATACTCCACACGCTCTGTACACCAGTCTCACACCAGTTCCCAATACTCCAGACTTTCCATCCACCAATCTCACACCAGTACCCAATACTCCACACTCTCCATACACCAGTCTCACACCAGTTCCCAATACTCCACAGTTTCCATACACCAGTCTCACACCAGTACCCATTTCTCCACATTCTCCATACACCAGTCCCCAATACTCCACGCGCTCCGTACACCAGTCTCACACCAGTTCCCAATACTCCACACTCTCCGTACACCAGTCTCACACCAGCACCCAATACTCCACGCTCTCTGTTCACCAGTCTCACACCAGTACCCAATAATCCACACTCTCCGTACACCAGTCTCACACCAGTACCCAATACTCCACACTCTCCATACACCAGTCCCACACCAGCACCCAATACTCCACACTCTCCGTACACCAGTCTCACATCAGTACCCAAATAATCCACACTCTCCATACACCAGTCTGACACCAGTCCCCAATATTCACACTCTCCATACACCAGTCTCACATCAGTACCGAATACTCCACACTCTCCGTACACCAGTCTCACACCAATACCCAATACTCCACACTCTCCGTACACCAGTACCCAATACTCCACGCTCTCTGTACACCAGTCTCACACCAGTACCCAATACTCCACACTCTCCGTACACCAGTCTCACACCAGTACCCAATACGTTACACTCTCCATACACCAGTCTCACACCATTTCCCAATACGCCACGCTCTCCATACACCAGTCTCACACCAGCATCAAATGCTCCACACTCTCCGTACACCAGTCTCACCGTAGTACCCAATAATCCACACTCTCCGTACACCAGTCTCACCCTAGTACCCAATAATCCACACTCTACGTACACCAGTCCCACCCTAGTACCCAATAATCCACACTCTATGTACACCAGTCTCACACAGGTACCCAATACTCCACACTCTCCGTAAACCAGTCTCACACCAGTACCCAATACACCACACTCTCCGTACACAAGTCTCAAACCAGTATCCAATAATCCACACTCTCCGTAAACCAGTTTCAAACAAGTACTGACTACTCCACACTCTCCGTACACCAGTCTCACACCAGTATCCAATACTCCACAATCTCAGTACACCAGACTCAGACCAATACCCAATACTCCACACTCTCTGTACATCAGTCTCACACAAGTACCCAAAACTCCACACTCTCCGTACACCAGTCTCATACCAGTAATCAATACTCCACACTCTCGCTACACCAGACTCACACAAGTACCGAATACTCCACACTCCCGTACACCAGTCTCACGCCAGTACCCAATACTCCACACTCTCCTTACACCAGTCTCACACCAGTTCCCAATACTCCACACTCTCCATACACCAGTCTCATACCAGTAATCAACACTCCACACTCTCGATACACCAGTCTCACACCAGTTCCCAATACTTCACACTCTCCGTACACAAGACTCATACCAGTACCGAATACTCCACACGCTCCGTACACCAGTCTCACACCAGTTCCCAATACTCCACACTTTCATACACCAGTCTCACACCAGTACCCAATTCACCACACTCTCCATACACCAGTCCCCAATACTCCACACGCTCCGTACACCAGTCTCACACCAGTTCCCAATGCTCCACACTCTCCGTACACAAGTCTCATACCAATACCGAATACTCCACACGCTCCGTACACCAGTCTCACACCAGTTCCCAATACTCCACAATTCCCATACACCAGTCTCACACCAGTACCCAATTCTCCACATTCTCCATACACTGGTCCCCAATACTCCACACTCTCCATACACCAGTCTGACACCAGTACCCAATACTCCACACTCTCCGTACACCAGTCTGACACCAGTACCCAATACTCCGCGCTCTCTGTTCAGCAGTCTCACAACAGTACCCAATTAATCCACAGTCTCCATACACCAGTCTGACACCAGTCCGCAATATTCCACACTCTCCATACACCAGTCTCACACCAGTACCGAATACTCCACACTCTCCGTACACCAGTCTCACACCAATAACCAATACTCCACACTCTCCATACACCAGTCTCACACCAGTACCCAATACTCCACGCTCTCTGTACACCAGTCTCACCCCAGTACCCAATACTCCACACTCTCCATACACCAGTCTCACACCAATACCCAATACTTTACACTCTCCATACACCAGTCTCACACCATTACCCAATACTCCACGCTCTCCGTAGACCAGTCTCACACCAGCACCAAATGCTCCACACTCTCCGTACACCAGTCTCACCGTAGTACCCAATAATCCACTCTCTCCGTACACCTGTCTCACCCTAGTACCCAATAGTACACCAGTCTCAACCTAGTACCCAATACTCCGCACTCTACGCACACCAGTCTCACACAAGTACCCAATACTCCACACTCTACGTGCACCAGTCTCACACCTGTTCCCAATACACCACACATTCCATACACCAGTCTCACACCAGTACCCAATACTCCACACTCACCATACACCAGTCTCACACCAGTTCCCAATACTCCACAATTTCCATACACCAGTCTCACACCAGTACCCAATTCTCCACACTCTCCATACACCAGTCCCCAATACTCCACACGCTCCGTACACCAGTCTCACACCAGTTCCCAATACTCCACACTTTCCATACACCAGTCTCACACCAGTACCCAATACTCCACACTCTCCATACACCAGTCTCACACCAGTTCCCAATACTCCACAATTTCCATACACCAGTCTCACACCAGTACCCAATTCTCCACATTCTCCATACACCAGTCCCCAATACTCCACACGCTCCGTACACCAGTCTCACACCAGTACCCAATACTCCACGCTTTCTGTACACCAGTCTCACACCAGTACCCAATACTCCACACTCTCCATACACCAGTCTCACACCAGCACCAAATGCTCCACACTCTCCGTACACCAGTCTCACCGTAGTACCCAATAATCCACACTCTCCATACACCAGTCTCACCTTAGTACCCAATATGCCACACTCTACGTACACCAGTCGCACCCTAGTACCCAATACTCCACACTCTACGCACACCAGTCTCACACAAGTACCCAATACTCCACACTCTCCGTGCACCAGTCTCACACAAGTACCCAATACTCCACACTCTCCTTACACCAGTCTCACACCAGTACCCAATACTCCACATTCTCCGTACAACAGTCCCACACCAGTACCCAATACACCACACTCTCAGTACACCAGTCTCACACCAGTACCCAGATAATCCACACTCTCCATACACCAGTCTGACACCAGTACCGAAAACTCCACACTCTCCGGACACCAGTCTCACACCAGTACCGAATACTCCACAGTGTCCGTACACCAATCTCACACCAGTGCGCAATACACCACACTCTCCATACACCAGTCTGAAACCAGTACCGAATACTCCAAACTCTCCGTACACCAGTCTCACACCAGTACCCAATGACCAAACTCTCCGTACACCAGTCTCACACCTGTTCCCAATACTCCACACTCTCCGTACACCAGTCTCACACCAGTACCGAATACTCCACGCTCTCTGTACACCAGTCTCACAACAGTACCCAATACTCCACACACTCCATACACCAGTCTCACACCAGTACCCAATACTCCACACTCGCTATACGCCAGTCTCGCACCATTACCCAATACTCCACGCTCTCCGTACACCAGACTCACACCAGTACCGAATGCTCCACACTCTCCATACACCAGTCTCACACCAGTACCCAATAATCCACATTCTCCATAAACCAGTCGCTCCCTAGTACCCAATACTCCATGCTCTCTGTACACCAGTCTCACACCAGTACCCAATAATCCACACTCTCTGTACACCAGTCTCACCATAGCACCCAATAATCCACACTCTACGTCCACCACTCTCACACACGTACCCAATAATCCACACTCTCTATACACCAGTCTCACACCAGTATCCAATGCTCCACACTCGCTGTACACCAGTCTCAGACCAGTTCCAAGTACTCCACACTCTCCATGAACCAGTCTCACACCAGTACCGAATACGCCACACTTTCCGTACACCAGTCTCACACGAGTACTGAATACTCCACACTCTCCGTACACCAGTCTCAGACCAGTTCCCAGTACTCCACACTCTCCATAAACCAGTCTCACACCCGTACCCAATACTCCACACGCTCCATACACCAGTCTCTCACCAGTACCCAATACTCCACACTCTCCGTACACCAGTTTCACGCCAGTTCCCAATACTCCACACTCTCCATACACCAGTCTCACACCTGTTCCCAATACTCCACTCTCTCCATACACCATTCTCACACCAGTACCCAATACTCCACACTCTCCGTACACCAGTCTCACACCAGTACCGAATACTCCACGCTCTCTGTACACCAGTCTCACAACAGTACCCAATACTCCACACACTCCGTACACCAGTCTCACACCAGTACCCAATACTCCACACTCTCTATACACCAGTCTCACACCTTTACCCTATACTCCACGCTCTCCATGCAGCAGTCTCTCACCAGTACCCAATAATCCACACTCTCCGTACACCAGTCTCGCCGTAGTCCCCAATAATCCACACTCTCCGTACACCAGTCTCACCCTAGTACCCAATACTCCACACTCTACGTACACCAGTCTCACAAAAGTACCCAATACTCCTCACTCTCCGTACACCAGGCTCACCCTAGTACCCAATACGCCACACTCTACACACACCAGTCTCACACAAGTACCCAATACTCCACACTCTCCGTACACCAGTCTCACACCAGTACCCAATACTCCACACTCTCCGTACACCAGTCTCACACCAGTACCCAATACGCCACACTCTCCGTACACCAGTCTCACACCAGTACCCAATACGCCACACTCTCCGTACACCAGTCTCACACCAGTACCTAATATTCCACACTCTCCATACACCAGTCTCACACCAGTACCCAATAATCCACACTCTCCGTACACCAGTCTCAAACAAGTACTGAATACTCCACACGCTCCGTACACCACTCTCACACAAGTACCGAATATTCCACACTCTCCGTACACCAGTCTCATACCAGTACCCAATAATTCACACTCTCCGTATGATGTGCCTCAATGAATCCGAGACTCAACGTTAATGGAGCAAAGCAAGGCTTTTATTAACTCAGAAAGTAATACACAGTGGAGAAGTGTCTCTCATCCAGAGATCTGCTGTACTGCCTGTGAGACACGCTGGGGCCTGCTTAAGTAGGGGCCAGGTATGGGCGGAGCTCTACACACAATACAATACAGGTAAGGAAATGAAACTGAAACTAAACTCCCCTGCTTGCCACAGTCACAGGCACAATCAAACACAGAGACTACAGAGTGCCTGATGAATGGCATATTTCATCACATTCACCCCTTCTACAGATTTAGTCTGTTCGGGGGTTTGATAGTCCTCTGTGACCGACATAGCTGTTGTGGTGCCGCGGGTGTCGGCTGGGTGTTCCCGCTGGCCTCCTGGGTCTCTGCCGGGGGTTGTTGAAGGGGTAGTTGGTGGGGGCACCGTTGGTCGATGTTTTTCCAGGGGTGATGAAAGGATAGTGGGTGGGTAAGAGTTGCTGTGATCGTTGTTGCTGTTGTTGTCGTGGTTGTTGTCGTTACCGGCTGGGGCGATGTCTTTTATGGACACGGTGTCCTCCCTTCCATCGGCGTGCCGGACATACGCGTATTGGGGGTTGGCGTGGTGTAGGTGCACTGACTCCACGAGAGGGTCCGTCTTGTGGCCCCTCACATGCCTTCGTACAAGTACCGGACCTGGGGTGGAGAGCCATGACGGCATGGATACGCCTGAGGTGGATTTCCGGGGAAAGACAAACATCCGTTCATGAGGCGTGGCATTAGTGGCAGTACACAATAGCGACCGTATCGAATGGAGCACATCTGGGAGGACTTCCTGCCAGCAGGCAATAGGGAGGCCCTTGGTCCTTAGAGCTAGAGTGACTGCTTTCCATACTGTCCCGTTCTCTCGCTCCACCTGGCCGTTACCCTGGGGGTTGTAGCTGGTGGTACGGCTCGTGGCAATCCCCCTGGACAGCATGTATTGGCGTAGCTCTTCACACATGAAGGACGCCCCCCTATCCGTATGGATGTAGCTCGGCATACCGAACAGGCAGAACAGGCTGTTGAGGCATTTAATGACCGTGGCGCTGGTCATGTCTGGGCAGGGGAAGGCGAATGGGAAATGGGAGTATTCGTCCACAATGTTCAGGAAGTAAACATTGCGGTCGACTGACGGGAGGGGGCCCTTGAAATTTAAGCTGAGCCGCTCAAAGGGCTGTGTAGCTTTGATTAAGTGGGCTCTATCTGGGCGGTAGAACCGAGGCTTGCACTCAGCGCAAGTGCGGCAGTTCCTGGTCAGAGACCGAACTTCCTCAATCGAGTAGGGTAAGTTGCGGGACTTTATGAAGTGGAACAGCCGTGTGACCCCTGGGTGGCAGAGGTCGTTGTGGAGGGTCTGTAGCCGATCCCCGGTGGCGCTGGCACACATCCCTCATGAGAGGGCGTCGGGGGATTCGTTAAGGGCCCCTGGCCGGTAAATGATGTCATACTCGAAGGTGGAGAGCTCGATCCGCCACCTGAGAATTTTATCATTTTTAATCTTCCCCTTCTGTTTATTATTAAACATAAACGCCACCGACCGCTGGTCGGTAAGTAGGGTGAAGCGTTTGCCGGCTAGGTAGTGATGTCAGTGGCGCACTGCCTCCACAATGGCTTGGGCCTCCTTTTCCACGGAGGAGTGTCTGATCTCGGGCCCTTGGAGGGTCCTCGAGAAGAAAGCTACAGGCCGCCCCGCCTGGTTGAGGGTGGCCGCCAAGGCAAAGTCAGACGCATCACTTTCCACTTGAAAGGGAGTGTTCTCGTCCACTGCCTGTAGCGTGGCCTGTTCAATATCCCGCTTAATGCTTTTGAAGGCGGCGTGGGCCTCAGCAGAGAGCGGAAAAGAGGATGCTTTCAAGAGGGGGCGGGCTTTGTCGGAGTAGTTGGGGACCCATTGGGCATAATAAGAAAATAACCCCAGGCACCTTTTCAGGGCTTTGGGAGTGTTGGGCAGGGGGAGCTCCCATAGGGGGCGCAATCGGTCGGGGTCTGGTCCGATTTCCCCATTCTCCACCACGCTGCCTAGTATGCAGAGGCGCGTGGTGTTGAAAACGCACTTGTCCTCGTTGTAAGTGAGGTTGAGTTTTTGTGCGGTTTTCAGGAACCTCTCGAGGTTCGAGTCATGATCCTGCTGGTTGTGACCGCAGATGGTGACGTTGTCGAGGTAGGGGAAGGTTGCCTGCAAGTGGTGGTCATCGACCATGCGGTCCATCTCCCTCTGGAAGACCGAGACCCCATTCGTCACCCCAAAGGGGACTCTGAGGAATTGGTAGAGGCGTCCGTTCGCCTCGAAGGCGGTGTACGGGCGGTCCTCTGGTCTGATAGGGAGCTGGTGGTACGCTGACTTGAGGTCGATGGTGGAGAACACCCGGTATTGGGCAATTTGGTTCACCATTTCTGATATGCGGGGTAGCGGGTAGGCGTCTAGTTGGGTGTACATGTTGATCGTTTGGCTGTAGTCGATCACCATCCGTTTCTTCTCGCTACCCCTCACCACCACGACTTGGGCGCGCCACGGGCTGTTGCTGCATTCAATAACGCGCTCCCTCAGCAGCCTGTCCACCTCGGTCGCAATAAACCGCCTGTCCTCCCAGCTGTACCTCCTGCTTTTGGTCGCTATTGGCCGGCAGTTAGGGGTAAGGTTCACGAATAGCGAAGGCGGCTTTACCTTCAGGGTAGCCAGACTGCACACTGTGAGGGGCAGCTGGGACCCGCCGTAATTGAGCATGATGCTTTGGTGGTGGCACTGGAAATCCAGGCCCAAGATCACGCTCGCACATAGACTCTTCATGATTAGTAATTTAAAATTATCGTATACAGTTCCGTTAACGGACAATTGTACCGCGCAGTAACCCATAATGGTCGATGTCTGGGTTTTATCAGCCATAGAGATGGTGCCCCGAGCAGGGACCACCGTTAGAGAGAGTTGTTGTGCTAGTTCAGGGTGGATAAAACTCTCCGTGCTTCCACTGTCAATTAAACATTTAACCCCGCACCCGTTTACCTCGATGTCCACCATTGATTTGGATAGCAGGTGCGGTCTGGTCTGGTCCACTGTGACCGATGCCACTGTAGGGCCCTGATCGAGACAAGATGGCGTCCACTCTGTCTGCTCACAAGATGGCGGACCCCACGAGGTCGGGCAAGATGGCGTCCAAGATGGCCGCTCCCACGGCGCACACGCGGCGGTGGCGGGTTTTCCAGCGGGGTTCCCTCTGCACACCTTCCTGAAGTGCCCCTTCTTACCGCACTTAAAGCAGGTGGTGCCTTTCGCCGGGCACAGGTTTCTGGTGTGCTTCGGCTGCCCGCAGAAGTAGCAGTTGGGGCCCCGACGCGTCGCGGCTGTCGTAGGGCTTCTGGGGGGAGAGCGGGGCCCCGACGGTGTCGGGCTGCCGGGCGGGGAAGATGCCTTCCAAGATGGCGGCACCCTTGGTGCACACGTGGCGGCGTGGGCGGCGCGGGCTGAAGAGTAGGCGTCCGAGTTTCTCTGGGCCACATCCAGGGATCGCGCTGTGTCCACAGCCTGTTTCAGGTCCAATCCCGTTTTTTCCAGTAGTCTCTGCCGGATGTAAGTGGAGCTGAGGCCTGTGATAAAGGCATCATGAACAAGCTCGTCAGTGTACACTGCGGCTTTTACATCTTGGCACTTGCAGTCTTTGCCAAGCGTTTTCAGGGTGACTAGGAACTCATCCAGCGATTCCCCGGGTCGCTGTGTGCGAGTAGCGAGCAGATGCCTAGCGTACACCTCGTTTGTAGGCTGCTGGTAATGCGCCTTTAGGATGTCGCAGGTGGCCGGGTACGTGTCGGCGTCTTGGATGAGGGGGTAAGCCCGGTGGCTTACCCAATTCCGCAGGATTCCGAGTTTCATACTTTCAGCGTCCGTAGCGTCTGTGATGGCTGCGGAATTGTCCAGGAAGAATTCCATACACTGAAACCAGTGTCCGAATCGTGCCGATGCGTCCGAAGCGTGCGGGTCCAAATCCAAACGTTCGGGTTTCAAGAGTTGATCCATTGCGTTGAAAATTGAGTTAATAAAATTGATGTGCCTCAATGAATCCGAGACTCAATGCTAACGGAGCAAAGCAAGGCTTTTATTAACTCAGAAAGTAATACACAGTGGAGAAGTGTCTCTCATCCAGAGATCTGCTGTACTGCCTGTGAGACACGCTGGGGCCTGCTTAAGTAGGGGCCTGGTATGGGCGGAGCTCTACACACAATAAAATACAGGTAAGGAAATGAAACTGAAACTAAACTCCCCTGCTTGCCACAGTCACAGGCACAATCAAACACAGAGAATACAGAGTGCCTGATGAATGGCATATTTCATCACACCGTACACCAGTCTCACACCAGTACCTAATACTCCACACTCTCCGTACACAAGTCTCACACCAGTCCCCAATACTCCACACTCTCCATACACCAGTCTCAATCAAGTACTGAATACTCCACACTCTCCGTACACCACTCTCACACCAGTTCCCAATACTCCACACTCTCCATACACCAGTCTCACACCAGTACCCAATACACCACGCTCTCTGTACACCAGTCTCACACCAGTACCCAATACTCCACACTATCCGTACACCAGTCTCACCATAGTACCCAATAAACCACATTCTCCGTAAACCAGTCGCTCCCTAGTGCCCAATACTCCATGCTCTCTGTACACCAGTCTCACACAGTACCCAATAATCCACACTCTCCGTACACCAGTCTCACCATAGCACCCAATAATCCACACTCTACGTACACCACTCTCACACACGTACCCAATAATCCACACTTTCGGTACACAAGTCTCACACAAGTACCCAATAATCCACATTCTCCGTAAAACAGTCGCTCCCTAGTACCCAATACTCCATGCTCTCTGTACACCAGTCTCACACCAGTATCCAATACTCCACACTCTCCGTACACCAGTCCCCAATACTCCACACTCTCGGTACACCAGTCTCACACCAATACCCAATACTCCACACTCTCCGTACAACAGTCTCACTCCAGTACCCAATACTCCACACTCTCCGTAAACCAGACTCACACCAGTACCCAATACTCCACACTCTCCTTACACCAGTCTCACACCAGTACCCAATACTCCACACACTCCGTACACCACTCTCACACCAGTACCCAATACTCCACACTCTCCATACACCAGTCTCACACTATTACCCAATACTCCACACTCTCCATACACCAGTCTCACACCAGTACCCAATACTCCACACTCTCCGTACACCAGTCTCACACCAGTACCCAATAATCCACACTCTCCGTAAACCAGTTTCAAACAAGTACTGACTACTCCACACTCTCCGTACACCAGTCTCACACCAGTATCCAATACACCACACTCTCAGTTCACCAGACTCAGGCCAATACCCAATACTCCACACTCTCGGTACACCAGACTCACACAAGTACCGAATACTCCACACTCTCTGTGCACCAGTCTCACACCAGTACCCAATTCTCCACTTTCTCCATACACCAGTCCCCAATACTCCACACGCTCCGTACACCAGTCTGACACCAGTACCGAATGCTCCACACGCTCCATACACCAGTCTCACACCAGTACCCAATACTCCACACTCTCCGTACACCAGTCTCACACCAGTACCCAATACTCCACACTCTCCATACACCAGACCCACACCAGCACCCAATACTCCACACTCTCGGTACACCAGTCTCACACCAGTACCCAATACTCCACACTCTCCGTACACCAGTCCCCAATACTCCACACTCTCCGTACACCAGTCTCACACCAATACCCAATACTCCACACTCTCCGTACACCAGACTCACACCAGTACCTAATACTCCACACTCTCCTTACACCAGTCTCACACCAGTACCCAATACTCCACACACTCCGTACACCAGTCTCACTCTAGTACCCAATACTCCACACTCTACGTACACCAGTCTCACACAAGTACCCAACACACCACACTCTCCGTACACCAGTCTCACCCTAGTACCCAATACTCCACACTCTACGCACACCAGTTTCACACAAGTACCCAATAATCCACACTTTCGGTACACAAGTCTCACACAATTACCCAATAATCCACACTCTCCGTACACCAGTCGCACCCTAGTACCCAATAATCCACACTCTACGTACACCAGTCTCACACATGTACGCAGTACTCCACACTCTCCATACATCAGTCTCACACCAGAACCCAATTATCCACAGTTTCCGTACACCAGTCGCACCCTAGTACCCAAAAGTCCACACTCTGCGTGCACCAGTCTCACCCTAGCACCCAATACTCCACACTCTCCTTACACCAGTCTCACACCAGTACTCAATACTCCACACTCTCCATACACCAGTCTCACACCAGTCCCCAATATTCCACACTCTCCGTACACCAGTCTGACACCAGTACCCAATACTCCGCACTCTCCGTACACCAGCCTCACACCAGTACCCAATACTCCTCACTCTACGCACACCAGTCTCACATAAGGACCCAATAATCCACACTTTCGGTACACAAGTCTCACACCAGTACCCAATAATCCACACTCTCCATACACCTGTCTCACCGTAGTACCCAATAATCCACACTCTCCATACACCAGTCTCACACAAGTACGCAATACTCCACACTCTACGCACACCAGTCTCACACAAGTATCCAATACTCCACACTCTACGCACACCAATCTCACCCTAGTACCCAATACTCCACACTCTCCGTACACCAGTCTCACCATAGTACCCAATAATCCACACTCTCCGTACACCAGTCCCACACCAGTTCCCAATCAACCACACTCTCCATACACCAGTCTCACACCTTTACCAAACACTCCACACTCGCCGTACACCATTCTCACACCAGAACCCAATTATCCACAGTTTCCGTACACCAGTCTCACACCAGAACCCAAGTATCCACACTCTCCATACACCAGTCTCACCCTAGTACCCAATACTCCACACTCTATGCACACCAGTCTCACACAAGTATCCAATACTCCACACTCTACGCACACCAATCTCACCCTAGTACCCAATACTCCACACTCTCCGTACACCAGTCTCACCATAGTACCCAATAATCCACACTCTCCGTACACCAGTCCCACACCAGTTCCCAATCAACCACACTCTCCATACACCAGTCTCACACCTTTACCAAACACTCCACACTCGCCGTACACCATTCTCACACCAGAACCCAATTATCCACAGTTTCCGTACACCAGTCTCACCCTAGTACCCAATACTCCACAGTTTCCGTACACCAGTCTCACACCTGTACCAAACACTCCACACTCTCCGTACACCAGTCTCACACCAGAACCCAATAATCCACACTCTCCGTACACCAGTCTCACCCAAGTACCCAATAATCCACACTCTCCATATACCAGTCTCACCCTAGTACCCAATACTCCACAGTCTCCGTACACCAGTCTCACACCAGTACTCAATACTCCACACTCTCCATACACCAGTCTCACACCAGTCCCCAATATTCCACACTCTCCATACACCAGTCTGAAACCAATACCGAATGCTCCACACGCTCCATACACCAGTGTCACACCAGTACCCAATACTCCACACTCTCCATACACCAGATCCACACCAGCACCCAATACTCCACACTCTCGGTACACCAGTCTCACACCAGTACCCAATACACCTCACTCTACGCACACCAGTCTCACACCAGTACCAAATACTCCACACTCTCTGTACACCAGTCCCCAATACTCCACACTCTCCGTACACCAGTCTCACACCAATACCCAATACTCCACACTCTCCGTACAACAGTCTCACTCCAGTACCCAATACTCCACACTCTCCGTACACCAGTCTCACACCAGTACCCAATACTCCACACTCTACGTACACCAGTCTCACACAAGTACCCAACACTCCACACTCTCCATACATCAGTCTCACACCAGAACCCAATTATCCACAGTTTCCGTACACCAGTCGCACCCTAGTACCCAAAAGTCCACACTCTGCGTGCACCAGTCTCACCATAGTACCCAATAATCCACACTCTCCGTACACCAGTCTCACCCTAGCACCCAATACTCCACACTCTCCTTACACCAGTCTCACACCAGTACTCAATACTCCACACTCTCCATGCACCAGTCTCACACCAGTCCCCAATATTCCACACTCTCCGTACACCAGTCTGACACCAGTACCCAATACTCCGCACTCTCCATACACCAGTCTCACACCAGTACCCAATACTCCTCACTCTACGCACACCAGTCTCACACAAGTACCCAATAATCCGCACTTTCGGTACACAAGTCTCACACCAGTACCCAATAATCCACACTCTCCATACACCTGTCTCACCGTAGCACCCAATAATCCACACTCTCCATACACCAGTCTCACACAAGTACGCAATACTCCACACTCTCCATACACCAGTCTCACACCAGAACCCAATTATCCACACTTTCCATACACCAGTCTCACCCTAGTACCCAATACTCCACACTCTACGCACACCAGTCTCACACAAGTACCCAATACTCCACACTCTACGCACACCAGTCTCACTCTAGTACCCAATACTCCACACTCTCCGTACACCAGTCTCACCATAGTACCCAATAATCCACACTCTCCGTACACCAGTCTCACACCAGTTCCCAATCATCCACACTCTCCATAGACCAGTCTCACACCTGTACCAAACACTCCACACTCTCCGTACACCATTCTCACACCAGAACCCAATTATCCACACTTTCCGTACACCAGTCTCACCCTAGTACCCAATACTCCACAGTCTCCGTACACCAGTCTCACACCTGTAACAAACACTCCACACTCTCCGTACACCAGTCTTACACCAGAACCCAATTATCCACACTTTCCGTAAACCAGTCTCACCCTAGTACCCAATAATCCACACTCTCCGTACACCAGTCTCACCCTAGTACCCAATAATCCACACTCTCCGTACACCAGTCTCACCCTAGTACCCAATACTCCACAGTCTCCGTACACCAGTCTCACACAAGTACCCAATACTCCACACTCTCCATACACCAGTCTCATACCAGTACCCAATAATCCACACTCTCCTTACACCAGTCTCACCATAGTACCCAATAATCCACACGCTCCATACACCAGTCTCACACCAGTACCCAATAATCCACACTCTCCGTACACCAGTCTCACCATCGTACCCAATAATCCACACTCTCCATATAACAGTCGCACCCCAGTAGCCAATACTCCACACTCGACGTACACCAGTCTCACACAAGTACCCAATACTCCACACTCTCCGTACACCAGTCTCACACCAGTTCCCAATACTCCACACTCTCCATACACCAGTCTCATAACAGTACCCAATACTCCACACTCTCCGTATACCAGTTTCACACCAGTACCCACTACTCCACACTCTGCGTACACCAGTCTCACACCAGTACCCAATACTCCACACTCTCCGCACACCAGGCTGACACCAGTACACAATACTCCACACTCTCCATACACCAGTCTCACTCTATTACCCAATACTCCACACTGTCCATACACCAGTATCCAATATTCCACACTCTCCATACACCAGTCTCACACCAGTACCCAATAATCCACACTCTCCGTACACCAGTCTCATACCAGTACCCAATACTCCACACTCTCCATACACCAGTCTCACACCATTACCCAATACTCCACGCTCTCCGTACACCAGTCTCACACCAGTACCGAATGCTCCACACTCTCCATACACCAGTCTCACACCATTACCCAATAATCCACACTCTCTGTACACCAGTCTCACCGTATAACCCAATAATCCACACTCTTCGTACACCAGTCTCACACAAGTCCCCAATACTCCACACTCTCAGTACACCAGTCTCACCCTAGTACCCAGTACTCCACACTCTACGCACACCAGTCTCACACAAGTACCCAATACTCAACACTCTACGTACACCAGTCTCACACAAGTACCCAATACACCACACTTTCGGTACACCAGTCTCACACCAGTACCCAATAATCCACACTCTGCGTACACCAGTCACACCCTTGTACCCAATACTCCACACTCTACGTACACCAGTCTCACACAAGTACCCAATACTCCACAAGTTCCGTACACCAGTCTCACACCAGTCCCCAATACTCCACACGCTCCGTACACCAGTCTCACACCAGTTCCCAATAATCCACACTTTCCATACACCAGTCTCACACCAGTACTCAATACTCCACACTCTCCATACACCAGTCTGACACCAGTCCCCAATATTCCACACTCTCCTTACACCAGTCTGACACCAGTACCGAATGCTCCACACTCTCCGTACACCAGTCTCACACCAGTACCCAATACTCCACACTCTCCGTACACCAGTCTCACACCAGTACCCAATACTCCACACTCTCCTTACACCAGTCTCACACCAGTACCCAATACTCCACACTCTCCGTACACCAGTCTCACACCAGTACCCAATACTCCACACTCTCCATACACCAGTCCCACACCAGCACCCAATACTCCACACTCTCGGTACACCAGTCTCACACCAGTCCCCAATACTTCACACTCTCCGTACACCAGTCTCACACCAGTACCCAATACTCCACACTCTCCGTACAACAGTCTCACTCAATTCAATTCAATTCAAATCGCTTTATTGGCATGACAAGTTACATCTTATGTTGCCAAAGCATCGGAAAACATTCATGTTTGTTCACAAAAATACAGATCTATCCATACAGTGTATAAACAGATATATCCCTGAGTGTATAAATATACATTCAAATAATTTATATATACTCTTATCTTATCTTTAGTGGTTGTCCCTCTGTTTATGGCAAGCTGTAACATAGTGTGCCGCTAGTGTTATGCAACTTCTCTCTTCCCCTAGTAGGTATGGGAGTTTTTGGTCGTCAGTCAATTTTCTGAATTCCGGGCATATTTTTGTAAATTTTGGGTAGAAATTCTCCCTTATGCCCTGATATTTTCTACAGGCTGTGAGGAAGTGCATCTCTGTCTCCACCATTCCCTGACTGCAGTGAGAGCATATCCTGTCCTCTCTTGGTAGCCGGGTCTGCCTGTGTCTACCTTTTTCGATCGCCAGGCTATGTTCACTAAGTCTGTACATTGTCAGGATTTTTCTCAGTTTGCTGTCCTTTACCATGGTCAGGTAATCAGCTATGGTACTCAATACCCCACACTCTCCATACACCAGTCTCACACCAGTCCCCAAGATTCCACACTCTCCGTACACCAGTCTGACACCAGTACCCAATACCCCACACTCTCCATACACCAGTCTCACACCAGTACCGAATACTCCACAGTGTCCGTACACCAGTCTTACACCAGCGCCAAACACTCCTCACTCTATGCACACCAGTCTCACACCAGTACCCAATAATCCACACTTTCGGTACACAAGTCTCACACCAGTACACAATAATCCACACTCTCCGTACACCTGTCTCACTGTAGTACCCAATAATCCACACTTTCCATACACCAGTCTCACCCTAGTACCCAATACTCCACACTCTACGCACACCAGTCTCACACAAGTACCCAATACTCCACACTCTACGCACACCAGTCTCACCCTAGTACCCAATACTCCACACTCTCCGTACACCAGTCTCACCATAGTACCCAATAATCCACACTCTCCGTACACCAGAGTCACACCAGTTCCCAATCATCCACACTCTCCATACACCAATCTCACACCTGTACCAAACACTCCACACTCTCCGTACACCAGTCTCACACCAGAACCCAATTATCCACACTTTCCGTACACCAGTCTCACCCTAGTACCCAATACTCCACAGTCTCCGTACACCAGTCTCACACCTGTGCCAAACACTCCACACTCTCCGTACACCAGTCTCACACCAGAACCCAATTATCCACACTTTCCGTACTCCAGTCTCACCCTAGTAACCAATAATCCACACTCTCCGTACACCACTCTCAACCTAGTACCCAATAATCCACACTCTCCGTACACCAGTCTCACCCTAGTACCCAATACTCCACAGTCTCCGTACACCAGTCTCACACAAGTACCCAATACTCCACACTCTCCATACACCAGTCTCATACCAGTACCCAATAATCCACACTCTCCGTACACCAGTCTCACCGTAGTACCCAATAATCCACACTCTCCATACACCAGTCTCACACCAGTACCCAATAATCCACACTCTCCGTACACCAGTCTCACCATAGTACCCAATAATTCACACTCTCCGTATACCAGTCGCACCCCAGTACCCAATACTCCACACTCTACGTACACCAGTCTCACACAAGTACCCAATACTCCACACTCTCCGTACACCAGTCTCACACCAGTTCCCAATACTCCACACTCTCCATACACCAGTCTCATACCAGTACCCAATAATCCACACTCTCTGTACACCAGTCTCACACCAGTACCTAATACTCCACACTCTCCGTACACCAGTCTCATACCAGTACCCAATAATCCACACTCTCTGTACACCAGTCTCACACCAGTACCTAATACTCCACACTCTCTGTACACCAGTCTCACACCAGTACCCAATACACCACACTCTCCGGACACCAGTCTCACACCAGTACCGAATACTCCACAGTGTCCGTGCACCATTCTCACACCAGTGCCCAATACTCCTCACTCTCCATATACCAGACTCACACCAGTACCCACTACTCCACACTCTCCGTACACCAGTCTCACACCAGTACCCAATACTCCACACTCTCCGCACACCAGTCTGACACCAGTACACAATACTTCACACTCTCCATACACCAGTCTCACTCTATTACCCAATACTCCACACTGTCCATACACCAGTCTCACACCAGTACCCAATACTCCACACTCTCCATACACCAGTCTCACACCAGTACCCAATAATCCACACTCTCCGTACACCAGTCTCACACCAGTACCCAGTACACCACACTCTCCATACACCAGTCTCACACCATTACCCAACACTCCACGCTCTCCGTACACCAGTCTCACACCAGTACCGAATGCTCCACACTCTCCATACACCAGTCTCACACCAGTACACAATAATCCACACTCTCCGTACACCAGTCTCACCGTATAACACAATAATCCACACTCTTCGTACAACAGTCTCACAAAAGTCCCCAATACTCCACACTCTCCGTACACCAGTCTCACCCTAGTACCCAGTACTCCACACTCTACGTACACCAGTCTCACACAAGTACCCAATACTCCACACTCTCCGTACACCAGTCTCACACCAGTCCCCAATACTCCACACTCTCCATACACCAGTCTCATACCAGTACCAATAATCCACACTCTCAGTACACCAGTCTCACACCAGTACCTAATACTCCACACTCTTCATACACAAGTCTCACACCCGTACCCAATACTCCACACTCTCCATGCACCAGTCTCACACCAGTACCCAATACTCCACACTCTCCATACACCAGTCTCACACCAGTACCCAATACTCCACACTCTCCATGCACCAGTCTCACACCAGTACCCAATACTCCACACTCTCCATACACCAGTCTCACACCAGTACCCAATACACCACACTCTCAGTACACCAGTCTGACACGAGTCCCCAATACTCCACACTCTCCATACACCAGTCTGACACCAGTCCCGAATATTCCAAACTCTCCGTACACCAGTCTCACACCAGTACCCAGTACTCCACACTCTCCGTACACCAGTCTGACACCAGCACCCAATACTCCACGCTCTCTGTACAGCAGTCTCACACCAGTACTCAATACGCCACACTATCCATACATCAGTCTCACACCAGTACACAATACTCCACACTCTCCATACACCAGTCTCACACCAGTACTGAATGCTCCACACTCTCCATATACCAGTCTCACACCAGTACCCAATAATCCACACTCTCTTTTCACCAGTCTCACCCAATACCCAATACTCCACACTCTACATACACCAGTCTCACACAAGTACCCAATACTCCACACTCTCCGCACACCAGTCTCATCCTAGCACCCAGTACTCCACGCTCTACGCACACCAGTCTCACACAAGTACCCAATACTCAACACTCTACGTACACCAGTCTCACACAAGTACCCAATACTCCATACTTTCGGTGCACCAGTCTCACACCAGTACCCAATAATCCACACTCTCCGTACACCAGTCGCACCCTAGTACCCAATACTCCACACTCTACGTACACCAGTCTCACACAAGTACCCAATACTCCACACTCTCCGTACACCAGTCTCACAGAACTTCCCAAAACTCCACACTCTCCATACACCAGTCTCACACCTGTAACCAATACTCCACACTCTCCGTACATCAGTCTCACACCAGTACTGAATTCCCCATACTCTCCATACACCAGTCTCACACCAATACCGAATACTCCACACTCTCCGTACACCAGTCTCACACCAGTACCAAATGCTCCATACTCTCCGTACACCAGTCTCACACCAATACCCAATACTCCACACTCTCCGTACACCAGTCTCACACCAGTACTGAATTCTCCACACTCTCCGTACACAAGTCTCACACCAGTTCCCAATGCTCCACACTCTCCATGAACCAATCTCACACCAGTACCGAATACTCCACATTCTCCGTACACCAGTCTCACACCAGTACTGAATACTTTACACTCTCCGTACACCTGTCTCATACCAGTACCCAATACTCCATGCTCTCAGTACACCATTCTCACACCAGTACCCAATACTCCACACTCACCATGCACCAGTCTCACACCAGTACCCAATACTCCATGCTCTCCGTACTTCAGTCTCACACCAGTACTGAATACTTTACACTCTCCGTACACCTGTCTCATACCAGTACCCAATACTCCACACTCTCAGTACACCAGTCTCACACCAGTACCCAATACTCCACACTCTCCATACACCAGTCTCACACCAGTTCCCAATACTCCACACTATCCATACACCAGTCTCACACCTGTACACAATACTCCATGCTCTCCGTACACTAGTCACACACCAGTACCCAATATTCCACACTATCCATACACCAGTCTCACACCTGTACACAATACTCCATGCTCTCCGTACACCAGTCTCACACCAGTACACAATAATCCACACTCTCCGTACACCATCATCACACCAGTACCCAATACTCCACACTCTCCATACACCAGTCGTACATCAGCACCCAATGCTCCACACTCTCCGTACACCATTCTCACACCATTACCCAATACTCCACACACTCCGTACACCAGTATCACACCAGTTCCCAATACTCCACACACTCTGTAAACCAGTCTCACACCAGTACTGAATGCTCCACACTCTCCGTACACCAGTCTTAGACCAGTACCCAATTCTCCACACTCTACATACACCCATCTCAAACCAATACCGAATACTCCACACTCTCCGTACACCAGTCTCACACCAGTACCGAATGCTCCACACTCTCCGTACAGCAGTCTCAGGCCAGTACCCAATTCGCCACACTCTCCATACACCAGTGTCACACCAGTACCCAATACTCCACACTCTCCATACACCAGTGTCACACCAGTACCCAATACTCCACACTCTCCATACACCAGTCTCACACCAGTACCCAATACTCCACACTCTCCATACACCAGTCTCACACCAGTACCCAATACTCCACACTCTCCATACCCCAGTCTCACACCAATACCCAATACTCCCCAGTCTCCATACCCCAGTCTCACACCAATACCCAATACTCCACACTCTCCATACACCAGTCTCACACCAGTACCCAATACTCCACACTCTCCATACACCAGTCTCACACCAGTACCCAATACTCCACACTCTCCATACACCAGTCTCACACCAGTACCCAATACTCCACACTCTCCATACACCAGTCTCACACCAGTACCCAATACTCCACACTCTCCATACCCCAGTCTCACACCAATACCCAATACTCCCCAGTCTCCATACACCAGTGTCACACCAGTACCCAATACTCCACACTCTCCATACACCAGTCTCACACCAGTGCCCAATACTCCACACTCTCCGTACACCAGTCTCACACCAGTGCCCAATACTCCACACTCTCCATACACCAGTCTCACACCAGTGCCCAATACTCCACACTCTCCGTACACCAGTCTCACACCAGTGCCCAATACTCCACACTCTCCATACACCAGTGTCACACCAGTACCCAATACTCCACACTCTCCATACACCAGTCTCACACCAGTACCCAATACTCCACACTCTCCATACACCAGTCTCACACCAGTGCCCAATACTCCACACTCTCCGTACACCAGTCTCACACCAGTACCCAATACTCCACACTCTCCATACCACAGTCTCACACCAATACCCAATACTCCACACTCTCCGTACACCAGTCTCACACCAGTTCCCAATACTCCACACTCTCCATACACCAGTGTCACACCAGTACCCAATACTCCACACTCTCCATACACCAGTCTCACACCAGTACCCAATACTCCACACTCTCCATACCCCAGTCTCACACCAATACCCAATACTCCCCAGTCTCCATACACCAGTCTCACACCAGTACCCAATACTCCACACGCTCCGTACACCAGTCTCACACCAGTACCCAATACTCCACACTCTCCATACCCCAGTCTCACACCAATACCCAATACTCCCCAGTCTCCACACACCAGTCTCACACCAATACCCAATACTCCCCAGTCTCCATACACCAGTCTCACACCAATACCCAATTCTCCACACTCTCCGTACACCAGTCTCACACCAGTACCGTGGTGTAATGACGGCTTTAGTTGTACCAGGACTGGAAGATCTATGGCTTTTCTCAGATGCAGACCGAGTCCTGCTGATCCCTGGTGCTTATCTGAGGAGCTAGCAGTGATTCAACTATTTCAAGCGTTTCTGATGGACAGAACAAGTTCGAAGCCTGTCTACAAATGGTACAGAATGAAATATTACAGAAAATAAAAACACATTGAAAAATAACAGGTTGAGTGAGTACGGTTCTGAGATAAATGGGAATGTAAACAAACAGAAGGCACCAAAATGGGTGTGATAGATATATGTAATTAGATAGATTAGTATGTGATAGCCAGAGATAGATAAGCGGCGATAGACAACAGAAAGACTTACAGACAGGTACAGATGGTGTATCAATTAAAGATGCTTAACGTAGTAGTGACTATTTGACTGCACATATCGACAGCTCAGGGAATATTTACCAAAACTGGAAACAAATGTTGTGCAAGCCAAAAAGAACAGCGTTAATGAATTTAATGGAGTCAATAGGCAAATCTGGACTCGTTACAACGTGTTGCCTAAGAATACAACGATCTTTTAATTTGAGTTTAAAAGACATTTTGTACCGCCTCGCTCGTTGTGTTATAGAAATATGTGCAAAGCGAATGAGTGAGGAGAGCTATACACCCGTGTTCGCGAAAGCGGGGCCTGTTTAATAGAGCAGGAACTGTAAAGTGGAGAGCTTGAATCAGCAGTGACAAGACAATGAGATCGCTGAGCATGGCACATTTCTGGGTGACTAAAGAGGGTGTCTGCCTCCCGGAGCAGTGACTCTCTGACCGCCCAGCACTAGCTTTCTAACATCTGCTATTTTCCAATGAAAGAATTCCGGGTGGAGACTTACTAAGTACCTGCGCAATAATCATCACAAATTCTAGGAACTTTAGGCTAATTGCATAAACTTGGCAATGGCCTTTTGTCCATTCACAATGATTTTTACACGAAATGATGTAATTAATCGAGTTCTACAATGGGTGAATCCATTTAGAAATTATGTTTACCCTAGTGCTTTGCAAAGTCAAATCCAACAAAAGAATTAGATGAGGCACCAGACAGTTGATAAAGACCCCATGGATTCGGGGTCTTTTCTATTGTGTGTACTGTGTATGTATGTGTAGTGTAAAAGAGACATTGCTCGCCTAACCAGTTAAGGAGGATGCGATTTGGATTTTAAATCCTTTCAGCAGTCACAGAGACATATTCCTGTGTAATAAGGAATGTGTTTGCGTTGATTTATATCTTATAATAATACAAAAGGCGATAAATCCACAAATTGTATATCACGTACTGAAAATGACTGATGGAATTAGACGCATAAAACAGACATAAGATGGATAGGTGTATCATAAAATGTACATTGTACGTCTTTATACTTTCGTGTTCGTACTTATTCGACTTAACTTTTTTTCTCTTTATTCCACTCTCATTTTTTGTCAAACCTAAAATGCATGACTTTCGCAGTGCTGTAAATAATTAAATCTCCACGGCGATCGCCTCACTGTTAAATAGCAGGAAAAACATGACGAAACGAACAGCCGCAGTTGTGTTTAGTAAACTTCGGGTGATATCGCCCCAGGTCCAGTAGTTGTAGATTATCATTAAAGGAGTCCCCGGCCCCTTTGAGTCGGATCAGACTGACCCCATCGCTGGCGGCTGCTGCAGGCGCTGCTCAACGTGGCCAGATTACGGCCAGCAGAGGGCGCAAGAGTCCGGCAGAGACTGAGGTGCCCAGCGAGGGCATCGCAAAGCGCAAAGCGCAGCGCTGTGAAGTCGTGGCACTCGAGTCTTTTCCATACTCGATTGCACATCAGGGGTTCTTTTTAAATTACACGAGGGACCTTTAAAAAAAATGGAATGGATATTTGAGCAGTAATCGTCCGACTCCAATAATGAAGAAGTGCACATTACTGTAACTATTCTGTATATTATAAAAAGGGTAAATGATGTGGTGACTAAGGCCTAGAAATTCATTATAGCCACTTTTGGGGCAGTAAAGTCGGGCGGCCGCTAAAGTTTGCGCCCGGCGCAAATTCGAGGCCACTTCGCCGATATTCATTAGCTTCGCCCTAAGAGTTTGCTCAAGCGCTAAAACTGGCGATGCACGGCTCTCTTTAGGCGCTAAGCCGGCGGTGCTGAGCGATACCGCCGAGGCCAGGCGCAGCGCAGGTGCGGTCATTTCTTGATTGACAGCAGACACCCTGGCGCCGGCCAGCTCTTAAGGGGGAAGGGTCGAGTTGGTCTGCTGCCACGCCCTGGACACTGCAGCCCTCCAGCTAGGCCTGAACACTGCTGCTGGACCCAAATAGCGCCTGAAAGGATGGAGAAGGCCCGTGAACGAGCGCAGTGCTTCTCAGAGCATGATCTGAGGGTGCTGGTTGGCGCTGTGGAGAAGAGACGCCATATTTTGTTTCCGGACAATGGGAAGAAGCCGGCGGCCCGCGTCTACCGGAAAGCCTGGAGGCATGTCGCCACCAGGGTGACATCCAACAGTGAGGTCCCCAGGAGCGGTGTACAATGCCGCAAAAAGCTAAATGACCTTGCCAGGATTGTCAGGGTGAGTACCCTTTCCAGTGTCCTCCTCATCCTTGCATGTGCACCTCACATTATGGGCAAAGGGACCTGAAAGCCCTAATGGCCAGCCCTCATGCAGCAGCTATGGGACAGTCATGAACATCAATTGCACATTGTGCACTTAACACACTGGCCAGGCTATTTGACCATGGGAGGCAGTGCACACAAGATCAGGGCTACACACTGGCCAGGCTATTCCACCATGGGAGGCAGTGCACACAAGATCAGGGCTACACACTGTACTTAGAGGCCGTCCTTTCTCTTGCAGGCCAAGCTGGCCAATAATAAGAGGAGCTGGACTGAGACCGGGGGAGGCGGACCCCAGATCCAGCAGCTCACCGAGCTGCAACAGCGCGTGGAGCGCATCATGGGTGCCCGGGTGATTGGCCCCGTTGCATCTGGAGATGCCGACCCTGTTCTGGGCACCAATGGTAAGGACATCACCTTTTGGACCTCTCTCGTCCCACTTGCGCATCAGATCTACATCCTTTGCCACTGTCCGACCAATGCGCTGAATGCCACCACTCATGCATCCCTCGCTGATGCCCTCTCCTCACTGTAAAGCTACTCTTGTGCCTTCCTGCTTTCAGATGGTGAGGAGGAGGTCCCTGAAGTTGCCAGTGACAGCCCCTCAGAAGAGGAGGAGGAGGAGGAGGAAGAGGAAGGCGGCCCATCAGGGGAACCCTCAGCCGCGGCAAGCCATGCCAATGTAGGGGACACGTCTTCCCTGGAGGGGAGCCTGGGGGAAGTGTCAGAGGGGAGTGTAGCTCCTGGGACCAGCGGCCTGCAGAAACGCGGGAGGGGGGTGGAAGCTCAGCGGCCTTCTCCCCAGAGGGGGGAAGGGTCAGAGGGGAGTCCAATTGCTGGGCCCAGCGGCGTCCAGCAATGCAGGAAGGGTCGGGCAGCTCGGCGGCCTTCTCCCCAGAGGGAGAGTCCGGCCTCCAGTCCGGAGACGGTCAACGCCGAGGAGCTGCGCCTCCTCGAGGACATGTCTGCGGACTCGGAGCGCCGGCACACGGAGCTCATGGGGGCAGTGGCACGGATGCCTGAGGCCATCGAGTCCCTGTCTCGGAGTGTGACTGAATTCGGGGCCTCACAGGCCACCAGTTTGGTGGAATTCGGGGCAGATCAGGCAGCGAGTCGGGCGGAATTCGGGGCAGCTCAGGCAGCGACTGGCCAGGTGATCAGTGGTGCCGTGCAGTCACTGGCTGCTCTGATGCGGTCACAGAACAGGGCAACATGGGCACTCACTGCTGCCACACTCGCTGTGTCAGCCAGGCATCGCCAGGGCACCCGCCGCGCTGCAGCAGCACAGCGGTCTGTCCCTCGGCAGATTGGTGCGCATGCTGCAGTGCTGGCCCGGGCGAGTGCCAGTGTCTCAGGCGACCAGCGAGCGCCTGCCATCCACCAGCTTGCCCCCATTCCTCCAGCCGCCACTGCCACTCCCCCAGTGGAGCTGCCACGAGCTGCTGCAGCGACTGATGCTGCCCAGCCACAGCTGCAGCATTCACCAGCTGGCCCCTCGAGGGCCAGACCTCATCTAGGCCAACCCCCAAGGGCATCTGCCGTCACGACATGTGCCCCTCAGGAGCCTTCCCCCAGCCTTGCAGCAGCCACTGGCCTCACTTTGAGGAGGAGCAGCAGGGCGTGCAGGGGCCGCCAAAGTTTGCAGAAGGCATCGCCCTCGCGGGCCAATAAGTAGAGGGTGTGTCCAAATGTTTTGTTTTTTGGAATGTGTGTTTTGTGAAGGCCGAGGATGAAGGCCATTTTTGTTTACATCTTTTGTTAATCCTCCCCAGGTTGTGGGAGTGAGTCATGTGTGTGAGTGTTTTTTGGGGGTTTCGTGTGTTTTTGGTTTTCATGTGGGAAGGGCCCTGAGTTTGTACAATAAACCATTTTATTTATTCACATTGTCCATGTTTGATCTTTGAAGTGTTTGTTGCCTTAACCGGCTGAGGGCTTGCGGAGCGGCTGCAATCATGTTCTTTCATTGGCACAAGCCATTCCCTGACAGGGGGCCTAGAAGTGACGTTCAATAAGCCGCCGACGGGCGGCCCTTGGACCTTCTGCCTCCCTCCTGGGCTGGTACTCCTCCTCCTCCTCCTCCTCATGCTCCTCCTGCTCCTCCTCCTGAGGTGGTGGTCCAATGTGAGGCGGCAGTGCCTGAGTCCTGCGGATAGCCAGGTTGTGCAGCATGCAGCAAACGACGACGAATTGGGAGACTCGCTCCTGCGAATACTGGAGGGCTCCCCCGGAGCGATCCAGACAGCGGAACCGTTGCTTCAGGACGCCGATTGTTTGTTCGATGAGGTTCCTGGTCGCTTGATGGCTCTCGTTGTATGCCTCTTCAGCAGGGGTCCTGGGCACGCGGAGCGGGGTCATGAGCCAGGTACACAAAGGATAGCCTTTGTCCCTGATAAGCCATCCTCTTGGGTGAGGCTGCGCCTGGAACATGTCAGCCACAGTTGTCTGTCGCAGGATAAAGGCATCGTGGCTGCTGCCTGGAAAGCGGGCATTGACAGCTAGGATGCGCTGCCTGTGGTCACACACCAGCTGTACGTTGAGGGAATGGTAGCCCTTCCGGTTGCGGTAATCCTCGGCATGCTCCAGAGGTGCCCGCAAAGCCATATGCGTGCAGTCAATGGCGCCCTGCACCATGGGGAAGCCCGCTATTCTTGCAAATCCCACTGCACGCTGCTGCTGCTTGTCCAGGGTCATGGGGAAGGAGATGAATTGACGTCTCCTTCTGAAAAGGGCATTGGTCAACTGGCGGATGCAGCAATGCACGGCGAACTGGGAGATGTTAGCGATGTCCCCAGCAGCGGATTGGAAGGAGCCGGTGGCATAGAAGTTGAGAGCCACCGTCACCTTCACTGCCACCGACAGAGGCGTCCTGCGCCTCAGCTGTGGACGCAGATCTCTGTGAAGCAGCTGGCAGATCTCTGCAACCACCTCCCTTCTGAATCGCAGCCTCCTAACACACTGCGCGGCAGACATGTTGAGATAGGAGAACTGCTGGCGGAATACCCTGGGTGGGTAAGGCCTCCCTTGGCGACGCCTGTTGCCCCCTCTGCATCTAGCCAGGGCTGCCACTCTCTCACGGCGTCTGTAAGCCCTTCCGACATAATGCTGAAACTCAGCGTTGGCACCCAATGCAGCCCCCATAATATGCTGGCAAACACTGAGATCTCAATGAAGGCAAAGAGAATTGCAAAGCTCTGGCCTGAAGCCAAAAATACCTGTCCTAGTGTTGGGCCAAAGCAGTAAGCTCTCTTCCTTGGTCTCTCTCCAAAAATCCGTTGCACAAGAGTGAATGCTGCAAAATGGCTGCCCTTTATAGTGCAGGGTAAGTGCCCTTTAATTTGTGCTCCCCGCGGCCCGCCTCGGCTGTGTACCATTCCACTCAACAGTCATTAGGGCCGCCCGGCGCACAATGGGGCGGCGCGAGTGAAGTTCCGGTTCCGGGCGCACAAAGGGCGTTGCACGATGAAATGATGTCATGATCTGCGCGCGCAGATGAGCGCGCGCAAAGACTTTGCGCCGGCGCTAAATGTCTACTGAAGTTGGGGCGAGGCGCAGATCGCGCTGCGCCCGGGCGCTAAGCGCCTAGCGCTCGAGATCTGCTCCTCCTAAGGCGCTAACGGCTGGCGCAGCCAACTGAATTTCTAGGCCTAAATATTTAACAGTGGTTTATAATCAAATGTGTTGCCCTGTAATTTGTTTAATCCATATTTTCAGATTACACAGATTAAAGAAGTGCTTAATGTTTTACATGGCTCTTTAAACTGCATAAACTTGTTCATCATTCGGCACACGAACGCAAACAGGAATATCTTTCCCTCTTCTATGTTTATTGCATTATATTCACAGTTGTTAGCCACGGTGTTTGTGCGACACTTTACAGCACAGAAGGAGGCCATATAACTAGGGCTGTAGAGAGGGCTTTAAACTAACTAGTGGGGGGGAGGTTCCTAGAGAGCAAATAATAAAAATGACAACAGAGAAGGTAATAGACTTAGGTAGCAGTGGGGAAATTAAAAACCAGAGCGTGTCAGGAAGGGGCAGAAGGTATGGAGTAAAAGGTAAAGTAATAAAAAGGGCAAAAGCAGGAACATCTTTGAAAGTTCTCTATCTGAATGCACGTAGCATTCGTAACAAAATAGATGAGTTAATGGCACAAATAACTACATATGGGTATGATCTTGTGGCCATTACAGAAACATGGCTGCAGGGTGACAATGCCTGGGAATTAAACATACCAGGTTATTTAACGATCAGGAAGGACAGGCAGGAAGGAAGGGGAGGTGGGGTGGCTATGTTAATAAAGGAAGGAATCACTGTAATACAGAGAAATGATATTGGGTCAAAAGATCAGGATAATGAAACAGTTTGGGTGGAGGTAAGGAATAATAAGGGGAAAAAAACACTAGTGGGCGTAGTCTATAGGCCTCCGAACAGTGGCAACTCTGTTGGACGGAGTATCAATCAGGAAATAGTTGAGGCTTGTAATAGGGAACATCTATAATTATGGGGGATTTTAACTATCATATTAATTGGACAAATCAAATTGGGCAGAGCAGCCTTGAGGATGAGTTCATTGAGTGTATTAGGGATGGGTTTCTTGAGCAGTATGTAACTGAACCGACCAGGGGGCAAGCAACCTTAGATCTGGTCCTGTGTAACGAGACGGGATTAATTAAAAATGTCCTAGTAAAGGATCCCCTTGGAATGAGTGACCATAACATGGTTGAATTCCATATTCAATTAGAGGGTGAGAAGGTTGGATCTCAAACAAGCGTGCTAAACTTGAATAAAGGAGACTATGAAGGTATGAGAGCGGAATTGAGTAGAGTGGATTGGGGAAATAGATTAAAGGGTAAGACGATACATGATCAGTGGTGTACATTCAAGGAGTTATTTTACAACTTCCAAAAAAAATATATTCCACTGAGAAGAAAAGGGTGTAAAAGAAAAGACAGCCATCCATGGCTAAGTAAAGAAATTAAGGATAGTATTCAACTAAAAACAAGGGCATATAAGGTAGCCAAATCTAGTGGGAGGATAGAGGATTGGGAAAACTTTAAAAGAGAGCAAAAAATAACAAAAAGATTGATTAAGAAAGGGAAGATAGATTATGAAAGTAAATTAGCAAAAAATATAAAAACAGATAGTAAGAGTTTTTATAGTTATATAAAAAGAAAAAGGGTGGCTAAAGTAAATGTTGGTCCCTTAGAGGATGAGACCGGGAAATTAATGGTGGGAAATATGGAGATGGCAAAAACACTGAATGAATATTTTACATCAGTCTTTACAGTAGAAGACACTAAGAATATCCCAACACTGGACAAACAGGGGGCTAAAGGGGGGGAGGAGCTAAACACGATCAAAATCACTAAGGAAGTGGTACTCGGTAAAATAATGGGACTCAAGGCGAATAAATCACCTGGACCTGATGGCTTACATCCGAGGGTCTTGAGGGAAGTGGCGGTAGGGATTGTGGATGCATTGGTAATAATTTTCCAAAACTCCCTGGACTCGGCAAAGGTCCCGGCAGACTGGAAAACTGCTAATGTAACACCCTTATTTAAAAAGGGCAGTAGACAGAAGGCTGGAAACTATAGACCGGTGAGCCTAACATCTGTGGTAGGTAAAATTTTGGAGTCCATTATTAAGGAGACAGTAACAGGACATTTGGATAATCATAATTTAATAGGACAAAGTCAGCATGGTTTTATGAAGGGGAAGTCATGTTTGACAAATTTGCTGGAGTTCTTTGAGGAAGTAACGTATAGGGTGGATAAAGGAGAACCAGTGGACGTAGTGTATTTAGACTTCCAAAAGGCATTTGACAAGGTGCCACACAAAAGATTATTGCTTAAGATAAAAAATCACGGGATTGGTGGTAATATTCTGGCATGGATAGAGGATTGGCTATCTAACAGAAGGCAGAGAGTTGGGATAAATGGTTCATTCTCAGACTGGCAATCAGTAACTAGTGGTGTTCCGCAGGGGTCAGTGCTGGGTCCCCAACTCTTTACAATCTATATTAACGATTTGGAGGAGGGGACCGAGTGTAACATATCAAAGTTTGCAGATGATACTAAGATGGGAGGGAAAGTAGTGAGTGAGGAGGACATAAAAAACCTGCAAGGGGACATCGACAGGCTAAGTAAGTGGGCAGAGATTTGGCAGATGGAATACAATACTGGAAAGTGTGAGGTTATGCACTTTGGCAGGAAAAATCGTAGAGCAAGTTATTATCTTAATGGCAAGAAACTGGAAAGTACTGAAGTACAAAGGGATCTGGGGGTCCTGGTGCACGAAACTCAAAAGGTTAGTATGCAGGTGCAGCAAGTGATTACGAAGGCCAATGGAATGTTGGCTTTCATTGCTAAGGGGATAGAATATAAAAATAGGGAGGTATTGCTTCAGTTGTACAAGGTATTGGTGAGGCCGCACCTGGAATACTGCGTACAGTTTTGGTGTCCATACTTAAGAAAGGACATACTTGTTCTCGAGTCAGTACAAAGAAGGTTCACTCGGTTAATCCCGGGGATGAGGGGATGGACATATGAGGAGAGGTTGAGTAGATTGGGACTCTACTCATTGGAGTTCAGAAGAATGAGAGGCGATCTTATTGAAACATATAAGATTGTGAAGGGGTCGGATCGGGTGGATGCGGGGAAGATGTTCCCGATGATGGGTGAAACTAGAACTAGGGGGCATAGTCTTAGAATAAGGGGCTGCTCTTTCAAAACTGAGATGAGGAGGAACTACTTCACTCAGAGGGTGGTAGGTCCATGGAATATGCTGCCCCAAAAAGCTGTAGAAGCTACATCATTACATAAATTTAAAACAGAAATAGACAGTTTCCTAGAAGTAAAGGGAATTAAGGGTTACGGGGAGCGGGCAGGAATTTGGACATGAGTCTAGGTTCGGATCGGTCATGGCCCTGTGGGTAGCGGAGCGGGCCCAGGGGCCGTGTAGCCTGATCCTGCTCCTATTTCGTGTGTCTAATTCTGTTAGATTCAGGAGATGGTTCTATGATAGTGGATTGGCGGTTAGGATCAGATCAGCCATGATCTTATTGAATGGCGTAGCAGGCTCGAGGGGCCGATTGGCCTACTCCTGCTCCTATTTCTTATGTTCTTATGTTATGTTCATTTAGCACATCTTGTCCGTGCTCGACGACAAAGAGCTATCCACCCTAATCCCACTTTGTAGCACTTGGTCGCACTTCAAGTGCATATCCAAGTACTTTTTAAAATGTGATGAGGGTCTCTGCCTCTACCATCCTTTCAGGCAGTGCGTTCCAGACCCTCACCAACCTCTGGATGAAAAAAAATCTCCTCAAATCCCCTCTAAACCTCCGACCAATTGCTTAAAATCTGTGCCCCCTGGTTATTGACCCTTCTGCTAAGGGAAATAGGTCCTTCCTATCCACTCTATCTAGGCCCCTCATAATTTTATACACCTCAATTAGGTCTCCCCTCAGCCCCCTCTGTTCCAAAGAAAACAACCCCAGCCGATCCAGTCTTTCCTCATAGCTAAAATTCTCCAGTCCTGGCAACATCCTTGTAAATCTCCTCTGCACCCCCTCTAGTGCAATCACATCCTTTCTGTAATGTGATGACCAGAACTGTACACAGTACTCTAGCTGCGGCCTAACTAGTGTTTTATACAGTTCAAGCATAACCTCCCTGCTCTTACATTCTATGCCTCGGCTAATAAAGGCAAGTATCCCGTATGCCTTCGTAACCACCTTATCTACCTGTCCTGTTACCTGCACTCCAAGGTCCCTCTGATCTTCTGCACTTCTCAGTGTCCTACCATTTATAGTGTATTTCCTTGCCTTGTTAGCCCTCCCCAAATGCATTACCTCGCACTTCTCCAGATTGAATTCCATTTACCACTGTTCTGCCCACTTGCCCAGTCCATTGATGTCTTCCTGCAGTCATAGAGCCATAGAGTCATAATGACACAGAAGGAGGCCATTCGGCCGATCGAGTCCGTGCCGGCTCTCTGTAGAGCAATCCAGTCAGTCCCATCCCCCGCTCTATCCCCGTAGCCCCAGTCTGCAGTTTTCTTCTTCATTATCAACCACATGGCCAATTTTTGTATCATCTGCAAACTTCTTAATCATACTTCCTACATTCAAGCCCAAATCATTGATATATACCACAAAAAGCAAAGGACCTAGTACTGAGCCCTGCAGAACCCCACTGGAAACAGCCTTCCAGTCACACAAACACCCTTCAACCAACACCCTTTGTTTCCTGCCTCTGAGCCAATTTTGGATCCAACTTACCACTTTGCCTTAGATCCCATGGGATTTTACTTTCATTACCAGTCTGCCATACGGGACCTTATCAAAAGCCTTGCTAAAATCCATATAGACTACATCAAACACACTACCCTCATTGACCCTCCTTGTTACCTCCTCAAAAAATTCAATCAAGTTAGTCAGACATGACCTTCCCTTAACAAATCCATGCTGACTGTCCCTGATCAATCCATGCCTTTCTAAATGAAGATTTATCCTGTCCCTCAGAATTTTTTCCAATAATGTTCCCACCACCGAGGTTAGGCTGACTGGCCTGCAATTACTCGGTCTATCCCTTTCTCCCTTTTTAAACAACGGTACCACGTTCGCAGTCCTCCAGTCCTCCAGCACCACACCTGTAGCCAGAGAGGATTGGAAAATGATGGTCAGAGCCTCTGCTATTTCCTCTCTTACTTCTCTTAACAGTCTGGGATACATTTCATCTGGGCCTAGGGATTTATCCACTTTCAAAGATACTAAACCCCTTAATACTTCCTCTTTCACTATGTTTATTTCATCTAATATTTCACACTCCTCCTCCCCGATTGCAATTTCTGCATCATTCCTCTCTTTTGTGAAAACAGATGCAAGGTATTCATTAAGAACCATACCCATGTCTTCCGCCTTCACACACAGGTTACCTTTATGGTCCCTAATAGGCCCTACTCTTACTTTAGTTATCCTGTTGCTCTTAATGTATTTATAAAACATCTTTGGGTTTTCCTTGATTTTACTTGCCAATATTTTTTCATGCCCTCTCTTTGCTTTCCTAATTTCCTTTTTAATTTGACCCCTGCACTTTCTATACTCCTCTAGAGTTTCTGCAGTATTGAGTCCTCGGTATCTGTCATAAACTTCCCTTTTTTCTTTATCCGACCCTGTACACCCCTTGACATCCAGGGAGCTCTAGATTTGTTAGTCTCACCCTTTTTCTTTCAGGGAACATACTTGCTCTGAACCCTCACTACCTCCTCCTTGAATGCCTCCCACTGCCCTGACACTGATTTACCTTCAAGTTTCTGTCTCCAGTCTACATTGGCTAAATCACCTCTCAACTCAGTAAAATTAGCTTTTCCCCAATTGAGAACTTTTATTCCTGGTTTATCCTTGTCCTTTTCCATAACTACCCTAAATCTAACTGAATTATGATCACTGCCACCAATATGCTCTCCCACTGATACCCTTTCCACCTGTCCAGCTTCATTCCCTAAAACTAGGTCCAGAACCGCCTCCTCTCTTGTTGGGCTTGCTACGTACTGGCTAAAAAGGTTCTCCTGAATGCATTTTAAGAATTCTGCTCCCTCTATGCCGTTCACACTAATTTTATCCCAGTTAATTTTAGGGAAGTTGAAATCCCCTACTGTTACTGCCCTATTTTTGCACATCTCAGAAATTTGCCTACATATTTGCTCTTCTATCTCCCTCTGACTGTACGGAGATTTATAATACACTCCCAGCAGTGTGATTGTCCCTTTATTGTTTTTCAGTTCAACCTATATGGCCTTATTTGATGATCCTTCTAAGATATCCACCCCCTCACAGCTGTAATTGCTTCTTTAATCAATATTGCGACCCCCCCTCCTTTTTTATCCCCTTTTCTATATCGTCTGAAAACCCTGTAACCATGAATGTTGAGCTGTCATTCCTGCCCTTCTTTCAGCCATGTCTCAGTATAATAGCTATAATATCATACTCCCACGTATCTGTCTGTGCCCTCAGCTCATCTGCTTTATTCCCTAGACTCCTTGGGTTGAAGTATATACTATTTAGCACTGCCAAACTCCCTTGTTGTCTATTTTCTAGCCCTTGTTTCCTCTGCCTTCCAAACTTGCTTACTAATTTTCTGCCTTCCATTTCCAGCTTTGCTTCTCTCCCTTCTGAATCCACTCTCAGGTTCCCATCCCCCTGCCAAGCTAGTTTAAACCCTCCCCAACAGCACTCGAAAACCCCACCGCGAGGATATTGGTCCCGATCCTGTTGAGGTGCAACCCGTTCGGCTTGTACAGGTCCCACCTCTCCCAGAAATGGTCCCAATGCCTCAGGAATCTAAAGCCCCCCCTCCTGCACCATATCTCCAGCCACGCATTCATCTGCTCTATCCTTCTGTTCCTGTACTCACTAGCGCGTGGCACCGGGAGTAATCCGGAGATTACTGCCTTTGAGGTCCTGCTTTTAATTTCTTTCTGTGCTCCCTGAAATCTGCCTGCAGGACCTCATCCCTCCTTCTACCTATGTCGTTGGTACTGATATAGACCATGACCTCTGGCTGTTCACCCTCCCCCCTCAGAATGTCCTGCAGCTGTTCAGTGACATCATTGACCCTGGCACCAGGGAGGCAACATACCATCATGGAGTCACGTCTGCGGCCGCAGAAATGCCTGTCTATTCCCCTAACTATCGAATCCCCTAGCACTATTGCTCTTCCACTCTTCCTCTCCACCTGTGCAGCTGAGCCACCCAGAGGAACCATCGCCCTCACCAGTATCCAGAACTGAATACTGGTTAGCGAACGAGATGCACTCAGGGGACTCCTGCACTACCTGCCTGGCCCTCCTTTTCTGTCTGGCGGTCACCCATTCCCTCTCTGCCTGCACGCTCTTAAGCTGTGGGGTGATCAGCTCCAGAAACGTGCTAACCATGTAACTCTCAGCCTCGCGGATGCACTGCAGTGACTCCAGCCGCTGCTCAAGCTCCGAAACCCAGAGCTGTAGCTGGCGACACTTCCCACACACGCGGCCGTCCAGGCCACGAGAAGCGTCCAGGATTTCCCACATAGCACAGGATGTGCAATTCACAGGACTGATCCCTGGGATGGCAGCAATGACGTATGAGGAGAGATTGGGTTGATTGGGCTTATACTCGCTGGAGTTTAGAAGAATGAGGGGATCTCATCGAAACTTATAAAATTCTGACAGGTCTAGACAAACTAGATGCAGGTAGAATGTTCCCGATGGTCAGAGAGTCCAGAACCAGGGGTCACAGTCTAAGGATAAGGGGTAAGCCATTTAGGACAGAGATGAGGAGGAATTTCTTCACCCAGAGAGTGGTGAACCTGTGGAATTCTCTACCACAGAAGGCAGTGGAGGCCAAGTCTTTAAATATATTCAAGAAGGAGTTAGATATATTTCTTAGAGCTAAAGGTATCAAGGGATATGGGGAGAAGGCAGGTACGGGGTACTGAGTTTGGGTGATCAGCCATGATCTCATCGAATGGCGGAGCAGGCTCGAGGGGCCGAATGGCCTACTCCTGCTCCTATCTTCTTTGTTTCTATGTTTCTATGAGCTACCCTGCCATGCCTCTATATAATATACTAAGGACTACTTTGACAGAAATAAACTTAAAAACTTAACAAAAAACACTCAGCAGCTACTCACCAATCAGCTCTCTCCCTCTGTTAACAGGCTATGAACTACTTAGCAGAAATACACTAAAAACTTAACAAAAAACTTAACAGAAAATATCCACCAGCTACTCACCAATCAGCTCCCTTGTGCCGACGTCACTTCTGAATTCTAACGTCACACCTGTGTTGAGTTCCTCTCGTCGACTTTGTGCCTCTCGCAGGTCCGCCGTTCAGCTCCGGTGTCAAACATATATTGTTGTCTACTTATTTTAAATTAATTCTTGGGATGTGGGTATTGCTGACAAGGCCAGCATTTATTGCCCATCCCTCATTGCCCTTGAGAAGGTGGTGGTGGGCCTTCCCCTTGAACCGCTACAGTCCAGGAATCTACTGGTGGATCTCGTGGCCTTGCTCACAGTTAGTTGGAGAAAATACTGATGCTGACTTTCTGTGAGGGTTGCTCTTGATCTCTTGCCAGAACTTCAGTGGGATATTGGCGGAATCCCTGGAGAAACAGCCTTAACAGCCATTTCCAGGGGCTCCTTATGAACGTTTACAGTTATGAGAGGTTCAAGACCAGTATGTCATTCAGCTGTGTTTGATCTAACAGGCTGAGACTGAGAATTTAGATGGTTAGAGATCAAGCAAGAGTAACCGCACTGTGGGAGTACCTTCACCACACGGACTGCAGCGGTTCAAGAAGGCGGCTCACCACCATCTCCCCAAGGACAATTAGGGATGGGCAATAAATGCTGGCCTTGCCATCGACGCCCACATCCCATGAGTGAATTTTTAAAATGGATTCTCAGAGGTATTAGTGCTATCTCTGGAAGAAGTAAAAATAGCAGGCATTACCATTACAGTATAAACCATTGATTTCATTGTACCAAATGTCACAATCGTGACAAACTAAGGAAATTTCAAGGATATTAATATATTATAACTAGTCGATCTCCAGTGGTGTTGCACATGGGGAGTCAAGAATAAGTGCAGTCTTCAGGTCAACTGGGTTTAGATGGCAACGGGGTAAACGGACAAGGGCAAAAGGAGGACTGCAATGGTGGAGGTCACAGGGGGAAGTAGAATGGTTTGGGGATGAGGCGGGGGGATGGCAAGATGAACAAATTAAAGTGTCAGAAGAAAGCAGCAGTAGGCCCAGAGGAAGTGGGCTAAAGCCGGTAACCGCCACAGGGGGTGTTGGAAGTCGGCCAATCAGAAAGAGGGGGGTGCCTCGAGGAGAAAGAATCACAGTGATGGAAGATGCCTGTTTCCTCTTGTGCGAGTGGGCAAGCAATGGACAAAGACCATCATTCTAGCTCCAGGCAACCATCTCCTCAGATATAGGGGAGCAGAGCAGCTAGGAGGTCAACAAGGACTAAGGGAGTCAGCAAAAAAGTCAGGATGATTGGGTCTGGTTGGCTATGGCCATTCAACAGTACAGTCAGTCAGCAAACAATCACAGGCAAAGTTATTGCAAACACACTATCAAATTTAAAATAAAGCCTAACAAGCGCTTAAGTACACTGCAATCAAACATCCATATGTAAATTGGTAGATCAACCTTTGTATTGACCCAAGTTTATGCTGGAGCTGCAAGCTCTATAATGCCACTACTGGCTGGAGGGTGCGAATGCATAGTGACAAAAATAAATATGGACACAGGAATTTAAAATGGAAATTGACACAAAAGTGTGACTAAAAAATGTTGACATCAGAAAGTAAGGTTTATAAGCAGAAAATGCATGCAGATGTAAGATTTTTTTATACATATAATAATTAGATAGATATGTCTATTCTTTAAAGCAGAGATTTTGTCAGTTAAGATTTCCAGCAATGAACATGAAAAACACCTTTAATATCACTACTTTATGAAAATGACAGGAAATGTGATTCACAGAGATTTACATGGCAGATGGTGAAAATGACAGAATGGCTTCTCCAACAGTCTCCACCATCATATGTGCCTATGTCCAGCCAATTCAGTTCACTCCATGCAGCATTAAGAAGCGCTGAGTGCACTGGCCACAGCAAAGACAATGGGCCCTGACAACATCCTGGCTGTTAAACTAGACCAGCCACATAAATACTGTGGCAACAAGAGCAGGTCAGAGGCTGGGTATTCTGCAGCGAGTGCCTCACCTCCTGACTCCCCAAAGCCTTTTCACCATCTACAAGGAGTGTGATGGAATACTCTCCACTTGCCTGGATGAGTACAACTCCAACAACACTCAAGAAGCTTGACACCATCCAGGACAAAGCAGCCCACTTGATTGGCTCCTCGTTGACCACCTTAATCATTCACTCCCTCCACCACCGGCGTACCGTGGCTGCAGTGTGTACCATCTACAAGATGCACTGCAGCAACTTACCAAGGCTTCCTTGGCAGCACCTCCCAAACCCACGATCTCTACCACCTAGAAGGCAAGGGCAGCAGGCGTATGGGAACACCACCACCTCCAAGTTCCCCTCCAAGTCACACACCATCCTGACTTAGAAATATATTGCCATTCCTTCATCGTCACTGGGTCAAAATCCTGGAATTCCCTCCCTAATAGCACTGTGGGAGTACCATCACCACACGGACTGCAGCGGCTCACCACCACCTTCTCAAGGGCAATTAGCGACGCCCACATCCCATAAACAATTTTTTTTAAATAGTGCTGAAGACCTGTGCAGCAGAACTAGCTGCTCCCCTAGCAAAGGTGTTCTAGTGCAGCTACAACACTGGCATCCACCCAACAATGTGAGAAATTAGCTATATGTGTCCTTTCCACAAAAAAGCAGGGTGGTAATTGGCCAGCTTTGATTTATTCTAGCAACCTCTTCCCAATCATCAGTAAAGTGACAGCAAGAGTCATCAGTAGCAACATCAACCAAGACGTTCTCAGCAATAACCTGGCCACCGATGTTCAGTTTGGTTTCTTCCAGAACAATTTGGTTCGAACCTCATCAGAACCTTGATCCAGATGTGGATGTAAGGCCTGAATCCCAGAGGAGTGGTGAGAGGAACTGCCCTCAAAATCAAGGCTCTGTATGACATCAAAGAGGGGATCAAGAGCAAAACCCTCCAATGGCTGGAGTCATATCTGACACAAAAATAGTTGTGGTTACCAGAGGCTAATCATCACAGCTCCAGGACATCACTGCTGGAGTTCCTCAGGAAAGCATCCAAGGCCCAACTATCTTCAGCTGCTTTATCAATGAACTTCCCTCCATCATAAGAAGGAGTGGTGCTGTTCACAGACAATTTTGCAGTGTTCAGCTTCATTCACAACTCCTCCAATAAAGAAGCAGCCCATTCCAGCCTACAGCAGGATATGAATAAGCTCCAGGCTTGGGCTGACAAGCGACAGGTAACATTTGTGCCACATAAATGGCTGGTAATAACCATCTCAAACAGGAGAAAGCTCAACTACCCCCACCCCACTCACATCTTCAATGGCACCACCATTGGCGAGTTCCCCACTATCAACACCTTGGGGCAGGGCAGGGTGGACTGACCAGTCGCTTAACTGGACCAATCATATACCCGGCATAGAAGTGCCGGGCATAGGCTGGGCACTCTGTACTGAGTGGCTCATCTCTTGACTCCAGTAATCTTTTCTACCATCTACAAGGCACAAATATGGAGTGTGATGGAATAATCACCACTCATTTGGATGGGTGCAGCTGCACTAACACTCAGGAAGCTCACCACTAAACAGCGCAGTAGTTCACTTGACTGGAGATCCTATCACTGGACTCGACATCCACCCCGTCCATTACTGTAAAATTTACAGGATGCACTGCTGCAACTCCCCAAGGTTACTTTGACAGCACCTCCCTCCCCTGCAACCTCTAACACTGAGAAGCAGTGATGTCATGGGAATGCTATCATCTCCAAGTTGCCCTCCAAATCACACACCATCCTTACTTGGACATATATCATGGCTCCTTTGTTGTCACTGGGTCAATATCCAGGAATTCCCTAACTAACACGATCGTGGGAGCATCATTACCACAAGGACTGTAGCAGTTTAATGAGAAGGCCCATCAGCACCTTCTCAGGGCAACTATGGACGGACAATAAATGTGTCACATGCTAATAATACAAAAAGCAATAATTTCTGGGACTTAATCATAAACAATTAATTCTGTGTTTCTACAGATCTAATAAGAAACTTACAAAACAATACTGCCAGTCCACAAAACCATCCCATGCTGTCAGACCCTTCTCCTGCCCCTCCCAGCTCCCACTGCTAATAGACCCCAGGACACCACCATTGAGCTAAACTCCACATCCCACTCCTTAGTTGCCAGAGCCACCCACATCCCATCAATAAATTTCAAATAAGAGAAAGCCCAGATTAAAGATGAAGCTTTGAAGTGCTATTTACCTCAGTAATGGAGAGAAACTGGCACGGTTTTAGGGAGGGAAGCCAGCCACCAATATGCAAGGAAGGTAGCAGCAGTTATATATTTTTGGCAGAGTGTATTTTGTCTTAATAACTCTGAGCATTTGGCTGCAGGTCCAAAAGAAGTTGTATGGCTTCTGTTATATTCACACTACAAGTTTTACTTCAGTGTGAAGTGGGTTTGCTGTATTTACATTATAATTGAAGTGCCAGTGTGACGGAAACCTGCTTTGTAATGATGCCCGGTGGTAGTGTGAATGAGTCCTTAACGGCAAATGTATGACAAAGGCAATCTGATAGCTGATCCAGGCAATTCTGCAGTACTCCAAGGTACTGTTGTTAAATACTCAGCCTGTCTGATTCCAGGGATCTGGAGGGGTAAAATTCTATGATTCTATGATCCTATGATTGTATTCTACAGGGGGCAAACAAAAATTCGACCTTTGTCAATTTCTCAGTAGCTTGATTTAGAGACTCTTAAGAATAGTAGTGACAGGCATCAAACTCTGGACCTACGACTGTGTGCTCTTATGCCCAGCCTCCGGGTAGCACCATCCAGCAGCTGTCGTGCCAAGGGACGTGTTTCAGGCACATGCCGTGGATGCCTATGGAAGAGCCCTAACCAATATGGTTGGCAGTGCACTTCCAGCACGGAATGTCCATGCACATGCCGCCTGCCATATTGGACCCTTCAGTGTCTGTTTTACACCTGCAAAACAACCGCAGCACAATCCAATTTCTAGGTCCTTATGTCAACACACACTTCCTGTCAATTATTCTCATTATAAATCCTTTCTGGGGAAGTCAGTCTGCCCCTGCTCCTACGTTCCAACTAACTTTACTCCTCTACTTCCTAAATTAATGTAACTTGTGAGATTTAGCTATAAATGGTCATATAAAATCAAAGTATTATACAAAATAAGGACAGAATGTATAACTTTAAAATGGGGAGTGAATTACATCAATGGAGCCTGGTCTAATTATCCTCTGTCCTCGAAGCCCGCTTTACCTGAAACCAACCTTGGTCTTGACTCAGTGGGCTCGAATTTCCAAGCCCCGTGGAGGCGGGTTTGGAGGCGGGATTGGTGGGAAAATTGCAGAATCGGGGTGCACGAACCCATCCCACCCCCAACCCGCCTCCGTGCCAATGTCCCAGGAGGCGGGTACCCGACCTGTGTTGGGAGCGGCCTCCCCGAGGCGGGAAGGGGATTAGTGCCAATTAATTGCCTGTTAACAGGTAGTTAACAGGCAGTTTTTTGCCAATCCCTATTTTTAGCCCTGAAGTGTGGGCTACCCGACGGCTCCGAACCACGCCAAGTTAGCGAAGCAGACCGTCGGTCTGAAGGGGTTGGAGGGGTCGAGATGTCCGTTGTGCAGGTGAGTGATGAGTGCATGTGTGCAGAGGTAAGTGTGTGAGGTAAGTGTAAAGAGTTTTAATAAGTTTTACTTACCTTTACTTTCTCCTGCAGGTTTCCTTCCTTCAGTTCTCGGGAGTCCCTCAGTTCACCGGCACAGAAAGCAGAATGGCCGCTGAAATGTCAAAAGCTGCAGCATTCTGCTTTCTGGTCTGGAGAGATCTCTAACTGAGTCTGAGTAGAAGGACTCAAGTTAGAAGACAGATTGTCAGTGTTTGACAGATTCACAGAGCTATCAAATGCTGATTGTTCATCTGTCAAAAGCTCTTGACAGATGAAATGTCAATCACTGATGTCACCAGTAACCAAGTGTCCCTTAATTGGCCGTCTAAGCCCGCTGGGTGGGCTTAACAAGGTCAATCAAGGGAAAATCACGTGGGTTGGCCACAAGTCGATGGAGGCGGGACTACAACCCAAAAAGTGGGAGTCCCGCCTCCATCACGTCCCCATTTACAAAATCCAGCCCAATGTGTGCAAAGACAGGAGAAATTATATATAAAATAAAGGTCACACATTTATGCTTTTCACAGAATAATGGATAGAGTCAAGGAGGTAGACTTTGACTGTGCAATAGTACAAAATGGGTGAGAGCGAATCAACAGCCCGTTTTACGTCTCTCCCAATTGACTTCAGTGGAAATAAAAATTGGAAGCGATGTAAAATGGGCTGTCGATTCTTTAATACCATTTTACACTATTGCACAAAGTCAGAATCTACCCAATGGAATTTAACCTCTAAAGCCCCAACAAAAATCCCAGCATAACATTTAAGACAAATGGAAGTGGCTTCTTCAATCATTGCGACACACCTGATGTTATGCCCTATATGGCATAAACCCCTAAATTGTTATAAAACAGTACATCCTCAAACTTAACATGAGCAAAGGAAATCTATTGGTATGTAAGGAAAGATATATAGGGGCCAAATTTCCAGTGGTTTGAGCCCGAAGAATGCTTACTCCATGGGTGCGATCCATAGGAATTAGAGGGGTAACCCATGATACCTACTGTTTTCCAGGAGCAGCCAAAAGGCCCAGAGGCCATTAGATAGACCCACACAACAGACAGCTCAACCTACCAACTGTACCTGTATTCCAGCCACCGTTTACAGGCTCCAGACCTCATTACAGACTTGGTCCAAACATGGACAAAAAAGCTGAATTCCAAAGGTGAGGTGAGAGTGACTGCCCTTGCCATCAAGGCAGCAGTTAACCGAGTGTGGCATCAAGGAGCCCTAGTAAAATTGAAGTCAATGGGAATCAGAGGGAAAACTCTCCACTGGCTGGAGTCTGACTTCATTATAGCCTTGGTCCAAACATGGATAAAAGAGCTGAATTCCAGAGGTGAGGTGAGAGTGACTGCCCTTGCCATCAAGGCAGCACAAAGGAAGATGGTTGTGGTTGTTGTCAGCCACAGGACATCGCTGCAGGAGTTCCTCAGGGCAGTGTTCTAGGCCCAACCATCTTCAGCTGCTTCATCAATGACCTTCCCTCCATCATAAGGTCAGAAGTCTGCCGGCACGAACTCGATAGGCTGAATGGCCTCCTCCTGTGCCGTTATGACTCTATGGCCTAGAAATTCGGTTGGTTGTGCCAGCGATTAGCGCCTAATGAGCCCGAGATTTGGGGCGTTACCCAATTTTCGGCTGGGCACAGTGATCCCAGCGCTTCCTGCCATATTGAGTAGCCTTTTAGCGCCAATGCTAACTTTTTGCGCCCGCTCACGGGCGCAGCCAGATCATGACGTCATTTCATTGTGCAACGCCTTTTTGGCGCCCCGGACCAGATACTCAGTGGCGCCCCCCTCCGTTCCACCTGGCGCTATTAGTGACAGTTGGATGGAACATTACCAGGTCCTTCTCGGACTCGGGGGGCGCTCTTTAAAGAGGGCAGCACTAGTATAAAAGCGGCAGCCATTTGGCCTGGCCATCCTGCTCGCTGCTGGAGAGAGTTGCAGACATTCAGTTGCAGAGAGTTCTTCTCATTGAGCCAGAGGAGCCTTGGGACCTTCAGCCCTGTCCAGAACAGTTTGATCCTGAGAGATTACTGCGTCTTACTCGTCTGACAGAATAATGGGAGCTGCTTTGGAGGGGAACGTCATCCTGGCTGAACAATTGGCAAGGGCACAGAGACGGAGGGAGAAAGGGCCGGGATTGGCCAGAAGGAGGAGGGCCAATGGACGTCGCCAAATCCGACCATACGCTGCCAGGGTTTTCAGGCAGCAGGTCTCATATCTTACCATGTCGAAGGTGTAGTGATCAATAGCATGTCATTCTATAGTGGACACTAGGTGGAGCCATAGAGCTGTATATAGCTGTATGTATATAAGACTACACTACCCAGCTGTATAGATATTAAGACTACATTACCCATGAGGCACTAGGCTACCCACAAGGCAACAGTCAAGATGGCAGCCTGCACACAGGAGCACACATGCTAGATCTCTACAGATACTGTACCTAGAGAACGTGTACTGAATAAATGACTAACTAGGAGCTAGCTGTGTTCATAATAAGAATGTATAGTTATTAATGAACATAACATGGTACCAGGGTGGTGAAGATCTGCTGAATATTGTGAAAAGCGACATGGAGAATTTGAAGCCACCAGAGCGTTTGAATCTCGAGAGAAATGTCGACTACAATTAACGGATTTTTAAACAACAATTCGAACTCTACATTGCAGCCATTGGATTCGGTACGAAGCCAGGTGCAAGGAAGATAGCATTGCTGCTTACGGTTGCAGGCCCACAGGCAATAGAGGTATTTAATACATTTGTATTTAACCCAGCGGAGAACAGAAAAAAATTAGAAGATGTGCTAAAAAAAATTTGATGCACTTTGCTCTCCCAAAAAGAATGAGACGTATGAAAGATACATCTTCCGTTCTCAGACACAGCAGCAAAATTAGACTTTTGATAGCTTTATAACTGATCTGAAACTGAAAGCACAGACATGTAATTTCTCTGAGCTCAAAGCATCCATGATTCATGACCAGATTGTGTTTGGTATTCATGATAAAAAAGTCAGGGAACGTCTGTTGAGAGAAACCGAACTAAATTTGGAAAATGCAGTGAAAATACGCCAAGCCAGTGAGCTAGCTCGAAAGCACGCGAAGACTTTCAGTGAAATCAATAATGATGCAATTGTAATGAGTGATAATGCTGCTGTCGGTGCTGTGTCCTACAAGGGGAAGAAACGTGGGCAGAACAGAAATGAAAAGCAATCGGAGGATGACATTTTTAATTGTAAACGCTGTGGTTACAAACACCAGTTAAGACAATGCCCAGCGTTTGGAAAAATGTGCACAAAGTGTAATGGAAAGAATCACTTTGCCAAACAATGCTTTTCAAAAGTACAAACTAAGAAAGGGCAACGAGTTAATGTAATTGAGGACACTGATTTAAGTGAGACATTTTTTGTCGGAATGGTGTCATGTGATGATATCAAAAAAGATACAGAAAATGTGCAGCCCTCAGAAATGGACAATGCTGAACATAAAGTCAATGCAGTAAAAGTGGACAAATGGATGATCCCACTGCAGGTAAATGGAGCATTAGTTACCTTGAAACTAGACACTGGGGCAAAAGCAAACTTAATCAGTATGAGTGACATTAACAATATGAAAGAAAAGCCCAAAATACAGAAAAAGTCAGTACTACTGAAGAACTATAATGGACAGAAAATAGATAGCTTAGGTGTATGCAGACTTAAAGTGACAGTCAAAGACAAAGTGCATCATCTCATGTTTTCTGTTGTGGCTGAAAGACTTGATTCGATACTAGGTGACAAAGCTTGTGAAGACTTAGAACTGGTCAAGAGAGTCTACCGTATAAGCTGTGCCATAAGCAGACCAGATGACTCAGGTGATGAAGCAGAGAGCCCATCAAGGATGAAAAGGCCAAAGGGTATCCATGTCTTCAAAAAGCCTAGTTTCTCCAAGAAGAAAGAAAAAGACTTTAAGGTCAAAGAGAAGCCAAAGGAAGAAAAGCACAAAGAGGAAAAACACAAGGAGAAAAAGTCCAAAGATATAACCGCAGCAGATGTTGTTAAGCAGTGGAAAGAGAAAAAGAAAAAGAAGAAGCCTGCACCAGAGCAGGAAGCAGTTCCGGTGGATACTCCTTCTTCCCTCAGGCCAATCTTTGGTGTTCCATTAGCCGAGGCTGCTGAGAGGACTATGCTGTATGATGGGATCCAGCTGCCAGCAGTTTTTCGAGATTGCATTGACTACATTGAGAGTTATGGCATGAAGAGTGAAGGAAACACTGAAACCCTCTCCAAGCAAAGATCGCAAGGAGACCTCGATCTATACAAGAGCAGATTGATGACAATGCCGCAACTGCATCTTGTCATTCACCGCCAGAACAATCTCATGAAGACACATCAGACTTACCCATGTTGAGAAGATCCACACGTGAAGTAAAAAAGCCTGATAGACTTAATCTTTGAGTACAATGTAAAGCTTTGAAAATGTGTTGACTGTTTTGAAAATGTTTATGTTTATAGAGCACTAACAAAAGTGTTACTGATATTATCTTTATTGTTTTCTTGAAAGTTGATGGATATTGGTTTTGTTAAACCTCAAAGAAAGGGGGATGTAGTGATCAATAGCATGTCATTCTATAGTGGACACTAGATGGAGCCGTAGAGCTGTATATAGCTGTATGTATATAAGACTACACTACCCAGCTGTATAGATATTAAGACTACATTACCCATGAGGCACTAGGCTACCCACAAGGCAACAGTCAAGATGGCAGCTTGCACACAGGAGCACACATGCTAGATCTCTACACATACTGTACCTAGAGAACGTGTACTGAATAAATGACTAGCTAGAAGCTAGCTGTGTTCATAATAAGAATGTATAGTTATTAATGAACATAACAGGAGGAGCAGTGTCTGCGAAGGCTCAGATTCGGTAAGGATGTTGTGACTGAGCTGTGCCACCTGCTTGCTGAGGATCTGCAGTCGCGGCTACGGTGCAGGACCTCTCTGTCGGTGGACGTGAAAGTCACTGTTGCCCTCAACTTTCACGCCAGCGGCTCGTTTCAGGCAGCAACTGGGGACATCTCAAATATCTCACAATTTGCGGTGCATTGCTGCATCCGGCAAATGACAGCTGCCCTCTATAGAAGGAGGCGCGAATTAATCACCTTCCCTGTGACCCGGGAGAAGCAGGGGGAGCGCGCGCAGGGCTTCGCGGCTATTGCGGACTTCCCCATGGTGCAGGGGGCCATTGATTGCACACACGTGGCTTTGCGGGCACCATTACAGAATCCTGAGGAGTTCCGCAACCGCAAGGGGTTCCACTCCCTTAATGTCCAGCTGGTCTGTGATCACCGGCAGATGATCATGGCGGTCAACGCACAATTCCCTGGCAGCAGCCATGATCCGTTCACCCTGCGGCAGACCTCAGTGGCTGACCTTTTTGAGGCCCCGGCTCCCCCACGAGGCTGGCTTCTTGGCGACAAGGGCTATCCTCTCTGCCCATGGCTCATGACCCCGCTCCGTTTGCCCAGCACCCCGGCAGAAGAGCATTACAACAACAGCCATCAGGCGACCAGGAACATTGTGGAGCACACAATTGGTGTGCTGAAGCAGCGTTCCGTTGTCTGGACCATTCGGGGGGAGCCCTACAGTGCTCGCCGGAGCATGTGGCGCGCATCGTCGTTGTCTGCTGCATGCTCCACAACCTGGCCATCCGACGCACCCAGCCAATGCCAGCCACCCCTCAAGGTCCAGCAGAGCAGGCGGATGAGGAGGAGGAGGAGGAGGAGGAGCATGCGGACGAGGAGGATCAGGAGGAGGAGGAGGAGGAGGAAGATGGGAGGGCTCCAGAAACTGGAAGGGCCGTTCGTCAGAGGCTCATAAGGACTCGGTTCTAGGCCCCTTGGACGGAATGCTGGCTGTGATTGGAACAGCGCCCTTCGGTTCGCAGTAAGCCTATGAAGGCCACCATGATTGTAAATAGTCTACAGTTCCATTGTAAATAAAACATTTTCTTTATTTTCAAACAAGTGCTTCCTTCCAGCATGACAACGTAATGGTAACAGAAATCATAACTAACAAACTAACAGATAACTGTCTGGCAACCCGGCGAGACTAACCAAAACATAACAAACAAACACAACAGGTGTGGACGGTCTTAAATTCGAAAAAAGACACGTCTTAGCACTTCCCTCTACTGTTGACCCCTTGATGGAGACCGACTCCTCCTACAAGGTCGGCCCCTTCCCTCCCTGCAGCTCCTCCGTAATTGGACCCCAGTGGCTGCGTCAAGGCTGGGGGACGCCTGCTGAGTGTCTGGAAGTGCTGAAGCCCCTGAGGGACGGCCTGGACGACCTCTGGGCTTGGAGGGCCCGCAAGCTGGCTGCTCCAACTGGGCATGTCTAGAAGCAGTCTGCCGTGCAGGTGGTGGCAGCTGCTCTGCTGACGTTCCAGCGGTGGCATCAGGAATGCTCACATGCAGAGAGAGGACACCTGCACCGTGGTCGGCTGACACACTGGCACTCTGACGGGGCCGCACCGGATCATCCGCCACAATCGACTGCTCCACAGATTCATGGCCTGCTGTGGTGCTGCAAGGGCCTGGGGTGATCCTGCCTGATGCAGCTAGGGTGGCAGCAGTGAGTGTTCGCGTGGCCTCAATTTGCGTGTGGACGAGGCCAGCAAGTGACTGCATGGCAGCAGTGAGGACCTGTGTGGCAGGTTCCAGTGCTTCGGAGAAGCCATGGACAGTCCTATCCACTGCTTCGGACAAGGCCGGAAAAGTCCTTTCTGTAATGTAAGCAGGAATCTTTTACAGCTCATGTATACTGCAGTACCAGCAGTGACCACACCTGTATATAGCCCTGAGTAGTAATCTGTACAGATCAGTTGCAGTGTGAGCCACGTTGAGTAAACACCTGTTGTACCGTTCTCCGCAGTCTGTGTCTTTTTATACACGGACGCAACATTGACGACGAGGCAAGTTCAAACCTACCTGCAACTCTGCATCACCTCCTGGGGATTCGTTCCTGGAGATCAGTGGATTGGAGGTCAAGGCCAGAGACTCGGGCGTCGACCATGGGCAACCGCCCAGTCATCCAGCAGAGACTCGAGAATTGCGGGGGAGGCTGTCGAGAGCCAGGCTTGGCTTTCCAGTCGAGGTGGTCCAGCGAAATGGGCTGGCAACAGGTAGCGCGCAGATTCTTCCCGGACAGCGGCGGGCTAGAGCCCGACTGAGCAGCACAGCAAAGGGCCGAGCAGCGTCGACGGGGGAGAGAGAGAGAGGGCAGAGCGCACAGGGCGCAGCCGGTGTTCAGGGGCTGAGCAGCGTCGGAGAGAGAGATGTGCAGAAACCCGCGAAACGCCGCCATTGCCACGAGGTCCGCCGACAGCGACGTTGGCAGCAGCGGGGGAGGAAGGAAAGCGCGGGAGACGCCATTTTAAGCCATTGGGAGACGCCATTTTAAACCACACCCAAAATGCCGAAGAGTGGCAGTATCACCACATTTGACAATGAAGTCGAAGATTTGACTACATATGTCGAATGAATAGAGGTGTACTGCAAGGCAAATGAGGTGTCAGATGACAAGAAAGCGTCGGTATTGTTAAATTTAATGGGTGCAAAGACGTATGGCTTATTACAAAATCTAGTAACCCCAATGAAGCCAATGGAAAAGAGTTTTGAAGACATAGTAACGATACTAAAGGAACATTTAAACCCCACACCGCTGCTGATAGCAGAAAGATTCAAGTTTCACAAACAGAACCAGCATAAGGATGAAAGCAATACTGATTATTTAACAGAACTGCGCAAACTATCGAAACACTGCCAGTTTGGAGCGGGACTGGCAGATACCTTAAGGGACAAGTTTGTGTGTGGGCTTCAAAGTGAAGGAAACCAGAAACGGCTTTTATCTGAAAAGGACCTTATCCTGGAAAAGGCTTTCAGCATTGCGGTATCATATGAAGCAACAGCATGGGGCGCTGCAGAGATACAACAGAGACCGCAAGAATATGGCACAAATGAAATGTCATATGGAACAGAGAAGTGCTATCGCTGCGGCAGAACAACACACGACCACAATGACTGCTGGTTCAAAGACAAAGTGTGCAGACAGTGTGGAAAAGTAGGACACATAGCACGAGTCTGCAGGTCGGGAAAGAAAACCAACAATAAGAAACCTATCAAAGAAAAGTACAAGAAGGTACATAAGATGATGGAGAATAGTTCAGACGAAGAAAAGAGTGATAACGACTCCGAAAGCAGGGAACTGAGTTGTCTGAAACTACATAATGTGATCACAACGGAGGATCACCGACCTATTTGGGTCACTCTCAAGATAGCAGGAGTCTAGGTAAAGATGGAATTGGACACAGGATTAGCCCTAACAGTCATTAACCGACGGGTCTATGAGCGGCTATTCTCACTCATACCTTTGAGAGACACAAAAATTATTTTGAAGACGTACACGGGGCAAAAAGTCTACCCCAAAGGAAAAATAAGGGTGACCGTTATATATAACGGTAAGGAAACACCAAAACTAGACCTCTATGTATTGCAAGATGGAGGACCACCATTACTGGGACGTGAATGGATCCGGAAAATACAACTGGATTGGCATTCCATACAGGCACTGACTGTGGCTGACAAAAAGGTTGACGACGTCACACCTGGGCGACTGTCAAAGATCCTAACTGACGCGAAAGAAGTGTTCCAGCAAGGACTCGGAACACTAAAAGGCATGACAGTGACAATTAAAATTGAAGAAAACGCAAGCCCAAAATTTTTTAAGGCCAGACCGGTACCTTATGCCATCCGCCCAGCCGTCGAAGCAGAGCTGGAGAGTCTGGAATGTTCAGGTGTACTGTCCAAGGTAGACTGGAGCGAGTGGGCTACTTCCATCGTCCCTGTGATGAAAAAGTCGTTGAGCAGCACGGCTGGGGAACCAAGGAAGGTTCGCATCTGTGGGGACTTTAAGGTAACAGTGAACCCGGTCCTTCACACCATACAATATCCACTTCCGCGGATTGAAGATATTTTCGCCTCGCTATCTGGAGGGAAACGCTTCACTAAGATTGATCTGGCCCAGGCGTATCTGCAAATGGAGGTAGAAGATGCATCAATAAAATACCTCACAATCAACACCCATAAAGGTCTCTACCAATACAACCGGCTGGTATTCGGGGTAGCATCAGCTCCGGCTATTTGGCAGAGGGCAATGGAACAAGTCCTGCAACGGATCCCAGGGACCCAGTGCTATTTGGACGACATCCTGGTCACGGGCAAAAATGACAGTGATCACCTTGCCAACCTGAAGCAGGTGCTCACTAGATTGCAGGAATATGGGCTCAGAGCTAACCGCCCCAAATGCGAGTTTTTTAGAAAACAGATCTCGTATTGTGGCCACGTTATCGATAAAGAGGGGTTACATAAGCCCCCAGTGAAGATTGAGGCAGTAGTCAAGGCTCCAGCACCGGAAAATGTGTCACAACTGAGCTCGTTCCTCGGGCTGGTAAACTACTACCATAAGTTCTTGCCAAATTTGTCTACAATACTACACCCACTGAACACCCTACTGCAAACTGGGGTGCCATGGAAGTGGAGTGGAAGTTTCCAGAAGAGCAAAACACTAATCACATCGAAAGAGGTATTGGCACATTACAACCCAGCATTACCAATTCGGTTGGCATGTGATGCGTCACCCTACGGCATCGGAGCGGAGCTGTCGCACAAATTCTCGGATGGCTCAGAGAGGCCAATAGCCTTTGCGTCACGATCACTAACCTCAGCCGAGCGTAACTACGCCCAGATTGACAGGGAGGCCCTCAGCCTAGTGTGGGGAGTGAAAAAGTTCAATCACTATCTGCACGGGCAGAAATTCACCTTGCTGACTGATCACCAGCCTCTTGTCTCCATTTTTAATCCAAAGAAGGGCGTTCCGGTGATGACTGCGCAACGACTACAAAGATGGTCACTTTTTCTAGGGGCGCACCACTATGAGATTGAATATAAGGGCACGAAACAGCATGGAAATGCTGATGGGCTATCACGCCTGCCACTGCCTGCTGCGGAGGAAGCACCAGCAGTGGATCCTGTCGAAATATTCCATTCAACTATAGTTGAATACCTACCGGTAACTAACGCTTGTATCGAAAAGGAAACCCGAAATGACCCGACACTGTCTCGGGTATATGATTTGACGGTGAAGGGATGGCCAGCACATGGCGACTCACTGTTGCCAGCATTCTCGACAAGGAGTGAACAGCTGTCAGTGTGCCGGGGGACCTTGATGTGTGGATCCCGAGTGGTAATTCCACCCAAGTTAAGAGATAGAGACCTAGAAATTCAGTATAGCCACTTTTGGGGCGGTAAATTCGGGCGGGCGCTAAAGTTAGCGCCCGCCGGAAAGTGGAGGCCACTTCGCCGATATTCAGCAGCTTTGGCCAAGGAGTTTGGGCGAGCGCTGAAACTGGCATTGCACCCCTATCTTTAGGCGCTAAGCCGGCAGTGCAGAGTGATAACGCCGAGGCCGGGCGCAGCGCAGGTGCGGTCATGTTTTGATTGACAGCAGACACCCTGACGCCGGCCAGCTCTTAAAGGGGGAAGGGTCGACTTGGTCTGCTGCCACGCCCTGGATACTGCAGCCCTCCAGCTAGGCCTGAACACTGCTGCTGGACCCAAATAGCGCCTGAAGCCATGCAGAAGGCCCGTGAACGAGCGCAGCGCTTCTCAGAGCATGCTTTGAGGGTGCTGCTTAGGGGTTTGGAGAAGAGAAGAGATATCTTGTGCCCGGACAGTGGCAAGAAGGCTCCCAAGAGGCTGTACAGGAGAGCCTGGAGGGAAATCGCCCAGAGGGTCACAGCCAACAGCGATGTCCCCAGGACTGGTGACCAATGCCGCAAGAAGTTCAACGACCTCACTCGGTTGGTCAGGGTGAGTACCCTTTCCAGTGTCCTCCTCATCCTTGCATGTGCACCTCACATTATGGGAAAAGGGACCTCAAAGGCCTAATGGCCTGCCCTCCTCCAGCAGCTATGGCACTGGCATGATCATCAGTAGCACTTTCTGCACTTGACACACTGGCCAAGCTATTCGACCATGGGAGGCAGTGCACACAACAACAGGGCACCACACTGTACTTAGAGGCCGTCCTTTCTCTTGCAGGCCAAGCTGGCGCAGAATCTGAAGAGCCGGACTGTCACCGGGGGAGGCCGTGCCCAGTTCCAGGAGCTCAGTGACCTGGAGGAGCGCGTGGCTCGACTCATGCGTGCCCGGGTGATTGGCCCCGTTGCTATTGGAGATGCCGACCCTCTGCTGGGCCCCAATGGTAAGGACATGACCGTTTGGACCTCTCTCGTTCCCCTTGCGCTTCAGATCTACATCCTTTGCCACTGTCCCACCAATGCGCATAATGCCACCACTCATGCCTCCCTCGCTGACGCCCTGTCCTCACTCTAAAGCTACTCTTGCGCCTTCCTGCTTTCAGCTGGTGAGGAGGAGGTCCCTGAAGCCGCGAGTGTCAGTCCCTCGGAAGAGGAGGACGACGAGGACCAAGAGGAAGGCGGCACATCGGGGGAACCCTCATCCGCGCCAGGGGATGGCAATGGAGGGGACACGCCTTGCCTGGAGGAGAGCCAGGGGGAAGTGTTGCAGGGGGGTGTAGCTCCTGTGCCCAGTGGCGTGCAGCCACGCGGGAAGGGTCGGGCAGCACGGCTGCCTTCTCCCCTGAGGGGGGAAGTGTTGCAGGGGAGGGCAGTTGCTGGGCCCAGTGGCGTCCAGCCACACGGGAAGGGTCGGCCAGCTCAGCGGCCTTCTCCCCAGAGGGAGAGTCCGGCCTCCAGTCCGGAGACGGTCCTCGCCCAGGAGGTGCGCCTCCTTGATCAAATGTCCGCGGATTCGGAGCGGCGCCACACCGAGTTCATGCGGGTTGTGGGACAGTTGCCTCAGGCCATTGAGTTCCTGGCTCATAGTGTGGCCGATTTCGGGGACTCACAGGCCAGGGGTGTCGAACAACTCGCGGCAGCACAGGACGCGAGTCGAGAGTTCATGAGTGGTGCCGTGCAGACACTGGCTGGTCTGATGCGGGCACAGACCAGGGCAGTACGGGCACTCACTTCTGCCACACTCGCTGTGTCACGGACGCATCGCCAGGGCACCCACCGCGCTGCAGCAGCACAGCGGTCTGGCCTTCACCAGATTGCTGCGCTTGCTGCAGTGCCAGCCCGTCCGAGTGCCAGTGTCTCTGGCGACCAGCGAGCGCCTGGCATCAGCCAGCTTGCCCCCATTGCTGCAGCCGCCACTGCCACTCCCCCAGCGAAGCTGCCACGAGCTGCTGGAGAGACTGATGCTGCCCAGCCACAGCTGCAGCAGTCAGCAGCCGGCCCCTCGAGGGCCGGACCTCGTCTAGGCCGACCCCCAAGGGCATCTGCCGTCACGCTTTGTGCCCCTCAGGAGCCTTCCCCCAGCCTTGCAACACCCACAGGGCCCAGGTTGAGGCGGAGCAGTAGGTCGGGCAGGGGCCGGAGAAGCCTGCACAAGGACTCGCCCTCTCGGCACACCAAGTAGAGTGTGTTGCCAAATGTTTTTTTAGATGGGGGTGTTTGTGTTCTGTATGGGGGGGGTTTATTTTGGTAAGGCCGAAGATGATGGCAAATGTTTTTTTAGATGGGGGTGTTTGTGTTCTGTATGGGGGGGTTTGTCTTGGTAAGGCCGAGGATGAAGGCCAATTGGATGGACAAGTTTTGTTATTCCTCCCCAGGTTGTGGGAGTGAGACATGTTTTTGACTGTTTTTTGGGGGTGTTGTCTGTTTTTGTGTTTCATGTGGGAAGGGCCCTGAGTTTGTTAAATAAAGCTTTTTATTTATTCAGCTTGTCCATGTGTCATGTTTCAAGTGGTTGTTGCGTTAACCGGCTGAGGGCTTGCGGAGCGGTTGCATTCAGTTGCGTTCATTGCCACAAGCCATTCCCTGAGAGGGGACCTAGAAGTGTCGTTCAATAAGCCGCCGGCGGACGGCCCTTGGACCTTATGGCTCCCTCCTGGGCTGGTACTCCTCCTCCTCCTCCTCCTCCTCCTCCTCATGGTCCTCCTGCTCGTCCTCCTGAGGTGGTGGTCCAACGTGAGGTGGCAGTGCCTGAGTCCTGCGGATAGCCAGGTTGTGCAGCATGCAGCAAACGACGATGAACTGGGAGACTCTATCCGGCGAATACTGTAGAGATCCGCTGGAACGATCCAGGCAGCGGAACCGTTGCTTGAGGACGCCAATCGTTTGCTCTATGATGTTCCTTGTGGCTTGATGGCTTTCGTTGTATGCCTCCTCAGCAGGGGTCCTGGGCGCGCGGAGCGGGGTCATGAGCCATGTACACAAAGGGTAGCCCTTGTCCCCGATAAGCCATCCCCTTGGGGGAGGCTGTGCCTGGAACATGTCAGCCACAGTAGTCTGGCGCAGGATAAATGCATCGTGGCTGCTTCCTGGAAAGCGGGCATTGACAGCTAGGATGTGCTGCCTGTGGTCACACACCAGCTGTACATTGAGGGAATGGTAGCCCTTCCGGTTGCGGTAATCCTCGGGATTGTCGATAGGTGCCCGCATAGCCACATGCGTGCAGTCAATGGTGCCCTGCACCATGGGGAAGTCGGCGATCCTGGCAAATCCGACTGCACGCTGCTCCTGCCTCTCTAGGGTCATGGGGAAGGAGATGAATTGGTGTCTCCTTGCGAAAAGGGCATCGGTGACCTGCCGGATGCAGCGATGCACGGCGAACTGGGAGATGTTCGCTATGTCCCCAGCAGCGGCTTGGAAGGAGCCGCTTGCATAAAAGTTCAGAGCCACCGTGACCTTCACTTCCACCGACAGAGACGTCCTGCACATCAGCTGTGGACGCAGATCTCTGTGAAGCAGCTGGCAGATCTCTGCAACCACCTCCCTTCTGAAGCGCAGCCTCTTCACACAATGCGCGGCAGTCATGGTGAGATAGGACACCTGCTGCCGTTATTCCCTGAGTGGGTAAGGCCTACGTTGCCGACGCCTGATGGCCCCTCTGCGTCTAGGCATGGCTGCCCCTCTCACACAGCGTCTGCGAGCCCTTCGCACATAATGCTGGAACTGAGGGTTGGAACACCATGCAGCCCCCATAATATACTTGCAAACAGTGAAATCACAATGAGTCAAATTTCCAAGCTCTGGCCAGAAGCCAAAAATACCTCTCCTATGTTGTCCCAAATCAGTAAGGTCTGTTCCTTGGTCTCTGTCCAGAAATCCAAAGCACTAAAGTCATTGCAGCAAAATGGCTGGCCTTTATAGTCCAGTCTGAGTGCCCTTTAATTAGCGCTCCCCGAGGCCCGCAGGGCCTCTGCTGCGTTCCACTTCACAGTTCTTAACAGTGCCACGCCCACATTGGGCGGGCGCCACTGAAGTTCCGGTTTGGGGCGCACAAACAGCGTTGCACGACGAAATTACGTCATAAGCTGCGCGCGCAGCTGAGCGGGCGCAAACACTTTGCGCCGGCGCTAAATGTCAACTGAAGTTGGGCGTTGGCGCAGATCGGCCTGCGCCCGGGCGCTAAGTGCCTAGCGCTCGAAATCTACTCCTCTTATGGCGCTAATGGCTGGCAAACGCAACTGAATTTCTAGGCCACAGTGCTCAATGAGCTTCATGAGGGTCATCTGGGAGGGGTAAAAATGAAAAACCTAGCCAGGGCTTATGTGTGGTGGCCGGGAATCGATAAACAAATCGAAAGTCCAAAATGCACCATCACAGGCCCCTCTACACCCATGGGAGTGGCCCTCATCTCCATGGCAACGGGTGCATATTGATTTTGCTGGTCCATTCATGGACTCAATGTTCTTAATAGCCGTGGATGCGCACTCGAAATGACCTGAGGTCATCAAAATGTCCCCCACCACCACGGAGAAAACTATTGCAGTCCTACGGACCATTTTTGCCAGAAATGGCTTGCCAGAACAGATTTGCTCCGACAACGGACCACAGTTTGTGTCCGACAACATTCCGCTGCAGCACAAGGTGGACAATTTCCTGTTTGCCTACCGGAATGCGACACATACAGTCACCAACCAGGCCCCAGCCATGATGTTCTTTAACCGAAGGTTAAGATCTCGCCTGGATTTGCTCAGACCAAACGTACGAAGAGATGTTGAGAGTAAGCAATTCCAGCACATCCATGAGAAGCCAACAAGGAGCTTCAATGTAGGGCAGCCAGTCTTGGCCCGCGACTACCGAACAGAAAAATGGCAGCCAGGAACGATATGCACACGGCAGGGCCCACTAATGTACACAGTGGACGTTGGGGAGAGCATCGTGAGACACCATGCTGACCAGATCCTAGAGTCACAGGAACAAGTCAACCCCATGCCTCGCCCATACGTACCTAGTGATGAACCCGACGTACAGGTCGCATCTACCCCAGAAACAGTAGCATCAGAAGCTGATGAACCAACCAACGACAGGGGGCCAGAATCGCCTCCGCACCAAGAGCAAGACACTCGGGAAAGGCACTATCCAGAAAGGATCAGGAAACCTCCCCAAAGACTGAATATATAAATAGACTATTTTCAGCTAATGTTGCATGTTATAAGTGTTAATTTTAATTAGTTTGATGTTTAATTTTTAAATGAGTGTTATGGTACTGTTAATCTAAAAGGGGAGGAATTGTAATGTATATACCTTTAAGTGGGGAACTATCTTTTACAGCTCATGTATACTGCAGTACCAGCAGTGACCACACCTGTATATAGCCCTGAGTAGTAATCTGTGCAGATCAGTTGCAGTGTGAGCCACGTTGAGTAAACACCTGTTGTACCATTCTCCGCAGTCTGTGTCTTATTATACATGGACGCAACACTTTCCACTGCCTCGGACAAGGCCGGAACAGTCCTTTCCACTCCCTCGGACAAGCCCTGGACAGACCTTTCCATTGCTGCCCCGAAGCCCTGGACAGACCTTTCCTTTGCTGCCCCGAAGCCCTGGACATTCCCTTCCATTGCTGCCCCAAAGTCCAGCACACTCTTTGCCAGTGTGTCGATCGACTCAGGCATCCTCCCCACTGCAGCCATGAACTCAGTGTTCCTGAGCCGGGCCTGGGCGCTCATTTCGGCAAGGCTACGCACCGCCTCTGCAATCTGTGCAGCAGTCATGGTGGCCTGCCTCGCCCTCCGGGGAGACGGCCCCCGAGCGTCCCTACCCCCCTCGCGTTGCTGCAGGCCGCTGGTTCCTGCAAGTGGCTCCTCATCAGAGCGCCCCCCCTCCCCTCCAGGGAACTCCTATCCCCAGTCTCCAGATGCGGTGGCTCCCCTGAGGCTGGCACGAATGGTCCGGCTTCCTCCTGCTCGTCGCCTCCAGAGGCACTGGCACTGGCAGCTTGATGGGCCGGCTCCCGAGCTGGTGATGCAGCATCTGAAAGCAGGGAGGTTGAAGAATGGCTTTAGCAAAAGGACAGTTTGGCAGCAAGGGATGCAAGAGTGCGGCATTGCTATGACATGGGTCCACAGTGAGAAAGCATGCTGGCAGGGGAAACAAGTGGAAGGAGACAGCTGTAATAGTTGTGAACCTCACCTTCGCTGTGGACAATGGGGTTGTCAGCTGCAGTGGTGACAGGACCACTCAGACATCCTCCCACAATCTGGTGGACTCTCTCCTCGAGATCCGTCAGAGGCTGCAGTTGAGGACAACCTCCTCCGGTGCGAAGCTGGTCCTTGCGGTTTCTCGCCAGCTTGGCCTGCAGGGGAAAGGATGGGAAGTGCTGTTACCTGATGCCCTGAGTTATGATTTCATGCCCCCCATGGTGGAACAGCCCTTACATGATGCCCTGAGTTATCATCTCATGCCCCCCATGGTGGAACAGCCCTTACATGATGCCCTGAGTTATCATCTCATGCCCCCCATGGTGGAACAGCCCTCACATGATGCCCTGAGTTATCATCTCATGCCCCCCATGGTGGAACAGCCCTCACATGATGCCCTGAGTCAAATGTGCATGTGTGTGACCAGAAAGGGCCATGGGTGCTTGCTGACAGATGGCCATTGGGGCATAGCGCACCCTGTAGCCATAAAGTCAGGTGCTAATCGAGGGATGCATAAGTTTACATAAACACCACTCACCCTCATGACCCGAGTGAGGTCGTTGAATTTCTTCCTGCACTGCACAGGGCTCCTGGTCGCCATGCGGCTGGAGTTGACCCTCTGAGAAACATCCCTCCAAGCTCATCGGTAGTCCTTATGATTAGGCCTCCTGCCATTGTCGGGGTAGAAGACATCTCGCCGGTGCTCCACTGCGGCCACCAATTCCTCCAGAGACTCATTGGTGAAGCGCTCTGCCTCACCCTCTTCATCTGCTCCAACTTTTTTGCTCCAGAGAAGGGACTGCGCCGATTTGCAGGCCTACAAGGCGCAGAGTGTGGATGCTGGAGCTGCCTGACCCACCCCTTTAAGAGCTGGCCGGCGCCTGGAAGTCTCGTGGTCATCGGTAATTGAGAGCACTTGCGCTGCGGCCGCCCGCCCCGATATTGGGTTGCACCAGCATGTTAGCGCCTTAGGAGCCCCGTGTAACTCCTGAACTCACAGCTCAATCAACTTTGGGGCGCTGCAACCCAATATCGCGCGAGGTGGCGATAAGTTGCGTCTGCCTCTAAAATTTGCGCTGCGCCAATTCTAACGCCCCAAGCGGGGCTATACCCAATTTCTAGGCCTATGACTTATGACTCTAAGTAGGGATGTTCGCTGATGATTGCATGGTGTTCATCTCCATTTGCAAGATAATGAAGCAGTCCATGCCTGCATACATAGAAACATAGAAGATAGGAGCAGGAGTACGCCATTCGGCCCCTCGAGCCTGTTCTGCCACTTAATGAGATCATGGCTGACCATCCAAATTCAGTACCCTGTCTCTGCTTTCTCCCCATATCCCTTGATCCCCTTAGCCTTAAGAAATATGTCTAACTCCTTCTTGAATATATTTAATGAATTGGCCTCCACTGCCTTGTGTGGTAGAGAATTCCACAGGTTCACCGCTCTCTGGGTGAAGAAATTCCTCCTCATCTCAGTCCTAAATGGCTCACCCCTTATCCTTAGACTGTGACCCCTGGTTCTGGACTCCCCCACCATCGGGAACAGCCTTCCTGCATCTAGTCTGTCTAGTCCTGTTAGAATTTTATAAGTTTCAATGAGATCCCCTCTCATTCTTTTAAACTCCAGCGAATATAAGCCTAATCGACCAATCTCTCCTCATGCGTCATTCCTGCCATCCCAGGTATCAGTCTGGTGAATCTTCGCTGCACTCTCTCCATGGCAAGAACATCCTTCCTCAGATAAGGCGACCAAAACTGCACACAATACTCAAGGTGTGGTCTCACCAAGGCCCTGTACAACTGCAGCAAGCCATCCTTGCTCCTGTACTCGAATCCTCTCGCTATGAAGGCCAACATACCATTCGCCTTCTTTACCGCCTGCTGCACCTGCATGCTTACCTTCAGCGACTGGTGCACAAGGATACCCAGGTCTCGTTGCACTTCCCCTTTTCCCAATCTATTGCCGTTCAGATAATAATCTGCCTTCCTGTTTTTGCCACCAAAGTGGATAACCTCGCATTTATCCACATTATACTGCATTTGCCATGCATCTGCCCAATCACCCAACCTGTCCAAATCATACAACAGAAGCTGGACAACATTCAGGCTTGAACTGGTAAGTGGCTAGTAACAATCGCGCCACACAAATGCCAGGCAATAACCATCTCCAACAACTCCACCATCAACATCCTGGGGGTCACCATTGACCAGAAACTTAACTGGGCCATAAATACTGTGTCTACAACAGCAGGTCAGAGGCTTGGTATTCTGTGGCGAGTGACTCACCTCCTGACCGCATTCCAGCTAAGCTGTGTCACCACAGCAGTCTGGAGGTCCCACGTAGGCCACTAACCAGTTTTATATGGGAGAAACTGTGCATGCGCGAAAATTTGAATGGGCCACGCACTTAAAGGGACCGTGCATCAAAAAAAGAAGAGGGAACATTGCTCCTTACTCCCCAAAGCCATTCCACCATCTACAAGTCAGGAGTGTAATGGAATACTCTCCACTTGCCTGGACAAGCACAGTTCCAACAACACTCAAGAAGCTCAACGCCATCCAAGACAAAGCAGCCTGCTTGATTGGCACCCCATCCACCATCTTAAACATTCACTCCCTGCACCACCGGCACACCATGGCTGCAGTGTGTACCATCTACAAGATTCAATGCAGCAACTCATCAAGGCGTCTGTGACAATATCTCTCAAACCCGCGACCTCTACCACCTAGAAGGGCAAGGGCAGCATAATGTAGGCAAATACAGCAGCCAAGTTGCACACAGCAAGGTCCCACAAACAACGTGTTGGCTAAGGGATAAAAGACAGTCAGAACACTGAGAGGCTACCCTGCTGTTCTTCAAATAGCTCCATGGGATATTTATGTCCACCTGAGCAGGCAGACAGGCAACAGTTTCAAATCTCGGGGTAATTTTAACCTAACTTGCTCGGTTGGAAACTGACGGGACTGGATCAGCCGTCAGGTTTTACTTTTATTAACTGGGTGGATTTGGTTAGAATAACCCGCTCATCTTAAAGGTAGCAGCTCTCACAGTGCAGCACTTCTTCAGTAAGGCACTGTAATGTCAGCCTAGATTATGTGCTCAAGTCTCTGTCCTTTTGAGTAGGGGCAAGAGGTGTACCACCGATCCAAGGCTGACACTTAATTTTGTCCTTTATAAATGAATGAAGGGTGTGTGATTGTTCCCTCCATGTAAAAAGATAATGTATAATAATCTGTAGTAAATTAATGGTATACAATATACAGGAGCAGCGGCAGCAGCGAGAGCGGCGGACCAGTAAGGGAGCAGCAGCTGGGGGAGAAAATAAAGGTCGGTGATTTTCAGGCCCAGTCGAGCAGCGGCAGCAGCGGGAGCGGCGGCAGAATTCGAGAGTGACATCAATACAGAAAGTGACACCGGAGCAGGGGAAGAAGCTGATTGGTGAGTAGTGGGTGAGTGCTTTTTTTCTTCTTCAATTTTAAGTTTATTTCTTTTAAGGTAGTTCATAGTTAAGGTAGCTCGGGAGAGCGAGAATCAGCGAGTTTATATTTGAGGTAAGAGTTTTTTAATTAAAGGTATGGCAGGGGACCTCATCCTGACTGCAAGAAGCTTCTTGCAGTCAGGATGACCACTTGTGCAGTAAATGTCAATGGTTTGGCCAACTTGAGATCTGGTTTTTGGAGCTCGAGCGTCAGCTGGAGGCACTGCGGTGAACCGCGAGGCTGAGAGCTACGTGGATAGCACGTTTTTAGACATGGACACCCCACAGCTTAAGAAAGTGCAGTCAGAGAGGGAATGGGTGACCACTAGTCAGAAGAAGGGGGGCAGGCAGGTAGTCAGGAAAGCCCCAGAGTGCATCTCACTCAACAACCATTTTTTGTGTTGGAAAACAGTGAAAGTGACGGTTCCTCTGGGGTGTAGGGTTCTCAAAATTCCCACATTCCCCAAAAGTTATGGATAAAGGGACCCTGTATGGACAAGTTATTAAAAAAGGGTACCCAAAATGGCTTCTGAAACCTCGTGACCAAGGCCTGCAGGATTTTAAAAAGCAAGGCCCAGCCGAAGGCAGGCCCATTCAAATCCTGAAACGAAACCTAACATGCATGGATCTGTGAAAGACTTTGTCCTTTTCTAAAGCCAGACAGCTAGGTAAACACAGAATATGCATTCTTCAGCTTGGAAACAGATCAACTCAGGATAGGCCTAATCTTGAGGCCATTAACTTTTTGCATAAATAATCGGTAACAGCTCAAAGTAGCTACCAAGCCAGGAAAAGACGATTAAACTTCATAAACAACAATCAGCCAGGATATTGAAGCCATTAAACAAGGAGACAACTGCCCCAAAAGCCGTTAAAGTGGATGACTATAATCACTTTAGAAGAGCCCGCCAAAATTAAACAAAGAACTGACCTGATTTGGCGCGCAGATAAGGGGTGAAGAACCGGGTATAATTGTATGCCCACCGGTAGCCAAGGTCTCTCTCTTGCCTCTTGCTCCTGCCTCTCTCTCGACACCGGGGATGCCCATTACAACACCGGGGGCCAAACGCAGGGGGAGAACGGAACCCGATCCGAACACGCACAAGGCACACGGGCTGCAAACAGATGAGACGAGACGAACGGCAAAACCGATAGGCAGAGAAGGGCAGCGAAAAGAAGTGTTGGGGATGAGCGGGCATACACCCTGGCCTATTTATAAGCTATGGTGTGGAGATGCCGGTGTTGGACTGGGGTGGACAAATGTAAGAAATCACACAACACCAGGTTATAGTCCAACAGCTTTATTTGAAATCACAAGCTTTCGGAGCGCTGCTCCTTCATCAGGTGAAGTGGAGAGATGCATAAAAACACAGCTTATATAGTCAGAGAATAATGTCAGATGTTTACAGGTAATCTTTCTAACTGCCATTTATCACACCTCGGCAGAGAGATAATCACAGCAATCAAAGGTGTAAATGGTGTCCAAACAGGTCAGTCAGGAAAACATTACATCAAAGAACAATGAGGTGGGGTCACAAGGGGTCAAATGTTGCAGATGCTGGGGTCTGTATGAAAAACAAAAAAACAGACAAAAAACATTTTTTTTGCTGGAAATCACAGCAGGTCCGGCCGCATCTGTGTGGAGAGAACAAGCCAACAACGACTTGAGTCTGGATGACCCTACGTCAGGTGGGGTTACATGTAGTGTGATACGTACCCAAGATCCCGGTTGAGGCCGTCCTCATGGGTGCGGAACTTGGCTATCACTGAAAAGACTACACGATAACATCAACAAGTTCCATCCCACCATCAAACTCACCATGGACTACTCCTCAGAATCGGTTTCATTCTTGGACACACGAATCTCCATCAAAGATGGACACCTCAGCACTTCACTCTACCGCAAGCCCACAGACAACCTCACGATGCTCCACTTCTCCCGCTTCCACCCTAACCATGTTAAAGAAGCCATCCCCTATGGACAAGCCCTGAAAATACACAGGATCTGCTCAGACGAGGAGGAACGCGATGGACACCTACAGACACTGAAAGACGCCCTCGTAAGAACGGGATATGATGCTCGACTCGTTGATCGACAGTTCCGACGGGCCACAGCGGAAAATCGCATAGACCTCCTCAGAAGACAAACATGGGACACAACGAACAGAGTACCCTTCGTCGTCCAGTACTTCCCCGGAGCGGAGAAACTACGCCATGTTCTTCGCAGCCTTCAACATGTCATCGATGATGATGAACACCTCACTAAGGCCATCCCCACGCCTCCACTACTCGCCTTCAAACAGCTGCCTAACCTCAAACAGACCATCTTTCACAGCAAATTACCCAGCTTTCAGGAGAACAGCGACCACGACACCACACAACCCTGCCACAGCAACCTCTGCAAGACATGCCAGATCATCAACATAGATACCATCATCACACGTGAGGACACCACCCACCAGGTACATTGTACATACTCATGTGACTCGGCCAACGTTGTCTACCTCATACGTTGCAGGAAAGGATGCCCTGGAGCATGGTACATTGTCAAGACCATGCAGACACTGCGACAACGGATGAACGGACACCGCGCAACAATCGCCAGGCAGGAGTGTTCCCTCCGAGTCGGGGAACACTTCAGCAGTCAAGGACATTCAGCCTCCGATCTTCGGGTAAGCATTCTCCAAGGCGGCCTTTGAGACACATGACAACGCAAAATCGTCGAGCAGAAACTGATAACCAAGTTCCGCACCCATGAGGACGGCCTCAACCGGGATCTTGGGTACGTATCACACTACATGTAACCCCACCTGACATAGGGTCATCCAGACTCGAGTCGTTGTTGACTTGTTCTCTCCACACAGATGCAGCCGGACCTGCTGTGATTCCCAGCAAAAAAAATGTTTTTTGTCTGTTTTTTTGTTTTTCATACAGACCCCAGCATCTGCAACATTTGACCCCTTGTGACCCCACCTCATTGTTCTTTGATGTAATGTTTTCCTGACTGACCTGTTTGGACACCATTTACACCTTTGATTGCTGTGATTATCTCTCTGCCGAGGTGTGATAAATGGCAGTTAGAAAGATTACCTGTAAACATCTGCCATTATTCTCTGACTATATAAGTTGTGTTTTTATGCATCTCTCCACTTCACCTGATGAAGGAGCAGTGCTCCGAAAGCTTGTGATTTCAAATAAAGCTGTTGGACTATAACCTGGTGTTGCGTGATTTCTTATAGTTATAAGCTGGCATTTGAAGCATGGGTAGAAAAATCAAAATGACAATATAAACCGGCAACCGAGCCCCAACCGCAACAAAACCGTTGGCCACCAAACCACCACCAGAAGAACAACCATTCCTGCAAGGTGAAGTACCCAACAAAAGACTTTACTCCCTATTTTTCTAACGAAGGAAAAAGGTGGGTACTTCACACAGATGACGCCACCGCCGCGCCCTGTGACCACGTGACGACAGCAGGCCCCAAGGACAACAAGAGCGAACCCCAAAACCACAACCGGCTTAATCAACAGGTTTCGAACTGTCAAGGAAACCCCATTGGTGAGCATGAATTCCGGGCCGCTCGTAGCTTAATCTTGTTAGGTATTGGGGGTGGGATAAGGGTAAGGGGATTTTTAATGTGTTTGTTCCCTTGATCTGCCGTGTGTTCCCCATTCCCAAATAAGTGTAATTTTATATGCCTGTAATTATTCTAGTAATTCTCAGTGTTGTGATTTTATTGTGCCTTTAATAAAAATTGCAGTTTTCTTGCACCAAACCAATTGTCTACTCTATTTTCTGTATCGCCGCCTGTACCTAAGTCCAGTGTCTAGAACCCAGGGGTGTGGGAGTGATTCAAACCGCTCAGAGACAGTCAGGGGCAGAGCTGACTGGGCACACGCCACACCCTACAGAAATGGCAACCGCGGCAGGACACGAGCAACAGGGGTGCGATACAGTAGACTATGGTTCGGAAGAGCAAACAATGATGGAGGAAAGGATTTCTGATTATGTGTTCAGCAAGGTGAATATCACAAAGAAGTGGATCACCAACCTGATAAAGGCTGGGCATCCGGTAGATGCCGCAGCTAAGTGGACAGAAGGGAAGGAGCACAAGATATCCCTAGAGAAGGCAGTCTGGCTGATGGGCTTCAAGAAGCAGATCCAGCTTTTGGACAGGCTGGTTGCAGCACAGGTCCAGGACAAGGCTCTAGCAGGGGACAAGTTACTGGTAGCATTGCAGGCCCTGAATCAGGAAAGGGTACAATTAATGGGAGAACATAAGGCCAGGTTAGAATACCTACAGTGCCAGGTCACCGAAGGTGGGACCTATGCAAGTCGGACGGGTTGCACTTGAACCAGAACGGGACCAACATCCTTGCGGGGAGGTTTGCTAGTGCTGTTGGGGGGGGTTTAAACTAACTTGGCAGGGGGATAAGATACAGAGTGGAGCTATAGTAGGGGGTGATGCACAGCCAAATATAGAATAAAAAAACAAGCCAGTCTGGAAGGCAGAACAAATATGTAATGGCACAAGGGAGTATGGCAAGGCTGGATGGCATTTATTTTAATGCAAGGAGTCTTACGAGTAAGGCAGATGAATTAAAGGTGTTGATGAACACATGGGAGTATGATATTGTTGCTATCATAGAGAAATGGTTGAGGGAGGGGCAGGACTGGCAGCTCAATATTCCGGGGTATAGAATCTTCAGGCGAGACAGAGGGGTGTGTAAAAGAGGAGGGGGTGTCGCAATCAAAGAGTTAATTACTGCAGTAAGGAGCGATGATATCTTAGCAGGTTCCTCTAATGAGGCCATATGGGTAGAACTTAAAAACAAAAAGGGGCAAGCACTTTGCTGGGAGTGTGCTATAGGCCCCCAAACAGTCAGGGGGAGATAGAAGAACAGATATGTCGGCAAATCTCAGAGAAGGGTAGAAATAATAGGGCAATAATAGTAGGGGATTTCAACTTCCCCAATATTAACTGGGATAGTCAGAGTGTGAAAAGTTTAGAGGCTGCGGAATTCTTAAAGTGCATCCAGGAGAGTTTTTTGAGCCAGCATGTAGAAAGTCCTACAAGAGAGGGGGCGGTACTGGACCTAATTCTAGGGAATGTAGCCGGGCAAGTGGTAGAAGTGTCAGTAGGAGAGCATTTAGGTGACAGTGACCATAATTCGGTGAGATTTAAGCTAGTCATGGAAAAGGACAAAGATGGACCGGAAATAAAGGTTCTAAATTGGGGGAAGGCCGATTTTAATATGATGCTTGACTAATCTACTGGAATTTGTTGAGGATGTAACTGGTAGAATAGATAAGGGAGAACCAGTGGATGTGGTGTATTTGGACTTTCAGAAGGCTTTTGATAAGGTCCCGCATAAGAGACTAGCGTGTAATGTTAAAGCACATGGGATTGGGGGCAAGGTACTGACTTGGATAGAAAACTGGTTGTCAGACAGGAAGCAAAGAGTTGGAATAAACGGGTCTTTTTCCGAGTGGAAGGCAGTGACTAGTGGAGTACCGCAGGGATCGGTTCTAGGACCCCAGTTATTCACAATATATATTAATGATCTAGACGAGGGAACTAGATGTAATATCGCCAAGTTTGCAGCTGACACAAAGCTGGGTGGGCGTGTGTGCTGTGAGGAGGATGCTGAGAAACTCCAGTACGATTTGGACAGGTTGGGCGATTGGGCAGATGCATGGCAGATGCAATATAATGTGGTTAAATGTGAGGTTATCCATTTTGGTGGCAAAAACAGGAAAGCAGATTATTATCTGAATGGCAACAGATTGGGAAAAGGGGAAGTGCAATGAGAGCTGGGTGTCTTTGTGCACCAGTCGCTGAAGGTAAGCATGCAGGTGCCGCAAGCGGTTAAGAAGGCAAACGGTATGTTGGCCTTCATAGCGAGAGGATTCGAGTACAAGAGCAAGGATGTCTTGCTGCAGTTGTACAGGGCCTTGGTGAGACCTTGGTGAGACCACACTATTGTGTGCAGTTTTGGTCGCCTTATCTGAGGAAGGATGTTCTTGCCATGGAGGGAGTGCCGTGAAGATTCACCAGACTGATAGCTGGGAGGGCAGGAATGACGTATGAAGAGAGATTGGGTCGATAAGGCTTATATTCGCTAGAGTTTAGAAGAAGGAGAGGGAATCTCATTGAAACTTATAAAATTCTAACAGGACTAGACAGACTAGATGCAGGAAGGCTGTCCCCGATGGCAGGGGAGTCCAGAACCAGGGGTCACAGTCTAAGGATAAGGGGTAAGCCATTTAGGACTGAGATGGGAGGAATTTCTTCACCCAAAGAGTGGTGAACCTGTGGAATTCTCTACCACAGAAGGCAGTTGAGGCCAATTCATTAAATATATTCAAGAAGGAGTTAGCTATGTTTCTTAAGGCTAAGGGGATCAAAGGGATATGGGGAGAAAGCAGGGACAGGGTACTGAATTTGGATGATCAGCCATGACCGCATTGAATGGCGGAGCAGGCTCGAGGGGCTGAATGGCCTACTTCTGCTCCTATCTTCTATGTTTCTATAAGGCAGGATCTGACTAAAGTGGCCTGGGATCAGCTACTTGTAGGAAAATCCACACCAGTGCAGTGGGAGTCATTCAGAAAGGAAATAGAGAGAGTACAGCACCAACATGTTTCCGTAAAGGTCAAGGGTGGTGTAGTGTATGTACCTTTAAGAGCCCCTGTGTACTGTAATACCGGTAGTGACCACTCGGGTATATAAGCCTGTATAGCGTCTTGTATCTTTTAGTTCTGTAGTGGCGCTTCGTAATTTGCAAACATGCAGCCACTGAGCTTTGAGGCTTTTAAGAACGAGTAGACGCGTGTCGAAATAAAACGTTCCAAAACGTAACTTTGTCTTTAAACTGTTTACTGTAACACCTTACAAACAGAATTACAAAGCAAAACATGTTTAAACGAACACAGTCAAAAACTGTATTGCTCCAGCCCTCAAAGCCTTTACCTTCTCTCTAGCCTCGTGGAGCTTGAGCTGTAAAATGGCTGGATACCATGTGACAAGCTTAAGGACTGTACCATTGTAGAAAGAATAAAGGGGGTATCTCAGACTATACTACTGGAACAAGAAAATAGGGGGTTTCTCAATACAATAAGTCAGTCGAGTAAATTAACTGTATTATACTATTTAACCAATATTTTAAAGTATTTTCTTTCTTAAACTTTCATGACTCTTACATTCCGGCCCCTAATTGACTAGGCACATGAAGCATATCAATTACTCAAACATTCTTAAGAGTCATAAACTAATGAGTTCAACATATTTACAATATAAATGTCCACTTTTTTTGTTCAGGAACCTTTCACGCTGCTTCTTGTAGCAGGCAGAGCTTTGTGATTGGTCTTTCCAGGGTCATGTAACCGTCTGCAAACAATGCATTCAGAGAGTATTTTTCTTATTACAGAATTAGCTCCTGGAATCCAGTATCTTTGTCTTAGCTTCGCAAACACGTGGTTCCTCCCACTGTGTCCAATACTCTGGTGTATATGCTGAAGAATGAGAGTAGCAACCCGGAGGGCCTTAGAAAGGATCGCAGGATGCTTGGCCTCCTCTGGCATAGCAGATTTGTTTAGTCGCCCTCCCACCCTCAGTACTCCATCTTGCAGTGTAGGGTCCAGCTTGTAGATATGACTACCTTTCTTGATTGGAGTATTTCGCTGTAAAGCTTCGATTTCTTCTGGATATCTTTGTCTTTGACTGAAGCAAACTATCTCCATCTCAGCCTTGGCCAAATCCTCCACGGTCAATGAATTCTTACCCAATGTGGTCTTGTGCTGGTGCAGATATTGCTGTAGAAGCATTCTCTGCTTATCAGGGTTACTTTCAGACTGATGGATAGTGGCTCGATACTCTTTTCTCTTACCGCTCAGGTGTAGCAGCAACTCTTTCAACCTTAGAAACCATGCAACTGCTTTCCTCAACTGGTGCCATCCTGAGAAATGGTTAACAAACTTGTTCACTGTGTCGAAGTTCTCTTTCGTAGTTATGAGATTTGCTGTGACTGATCTCTTGACTTCGACGTCGTCTTCCGCAATCTGACTTGGCATATCTGGTCTTTCTGGCCATGATCTCTCTGTTTCCAGCAGATAACTTGGGCCTTGTATCCAAGTTTCACTCCTCATGAAGTTTTCAGCCTTCAATCCCCGTGAGGCTTGATCTGCTGGGTTTAATGAGGTGTTTACATACCTCCATTGAGATGGTTGTGTAGCTTCTCTAATGGATGAGATTCTGTTTGCTACGAAGGTCTTGAAGCGTATCTTCTCATTCTCTATATACTTCAGCACCGTCGTGCTATCCGTCCAGAAGACAGATTCTTCTAATGGGAGCTGTAACTCTTTCCGCATCACCTGGTCAACTTTAACTGCAACAACCGCTGCCGTCAACTCCAGTCTCGGGATGGTGACCTGCTTCAGCGGAGCCACCCTGGATTTCCCCATGAGGAAGGCACAATGTTTCTGGCCCTGTTGATTTGTCAGCAAGAGGTAAGTAGCCGTGCCATAGCCGTCCTCGCTGGCGTCCGAGAAATGATGTAGTTGAGCCGTCTTTGTAACTCCAAAACTCAAAGGCTTGACCCATCTACTGACGTTGAAGCTAGAAAGTTGTTGCAAATCTGTCAACCATCTGAGCCATCTCTGAGCTTGACCTTCTGGGATATCTTCATCCCATCCTCTCTTGTCTCTACACAGCTCTCGTAGGATCAGCTTCACCGGCAGAATGAGTGGTGCCAGGAATCCAAGAGGGTCGTAGATGGAACTGACCACGGAGAGAATCCCTCGTCTTGTGGATGGTCTTTCGTTCACCATTATTCTGAAGTTGAACGTGTCTGGCTCAATGCACCATTGTACACCAAGAGCTCTCTCGATAGGAAGGACATCGTGGCTCAGGTCCAGACCTTTGACTTCAGTGGCTCTTTCCTTTTCTGGGATAGAAGCTAGAACTGCTCTGCTGTTGCTTATCCACTTAGTCAGATGGAATCCTCCATTCGAACACAGAGTTCTAAGGTCTCTTGACAGTGCAATGGCATCGTCTTCTGTTGACACGGACTTCAGACAGTCATCGACATAAAAGTTTCTGAAGATTGTCTCCACAGCCTCTGATGGTGCTTTGCCTTTGCTATCTTCTGCAGTTTTTCTGAGAGCGTAGCTTGCACAGCTGGGAGATGATGTGGCTCCGAACAAGTGTACAGCCATTCTACATTCCACCATAGCTTGACTAATGTCGCCATCTGGCCACCAAAGGAAATGCAGAAGATCAGCATCTTCATCAGGGATTCTGACTTGGTAGAACATTGATTCTATGTCTGCCATCATGGCAACGAGCTCTTGTCTAAACCTAGTCAAGACGCCAATGAGGGTATTAGTAAGATCAGGACCTTGAAGCAGCTGGTCATTCAGTGAAGTTCCTCTGAATGAGGTGGCGCAGTCAAATACTACACGGATCTTTTTCTTCTTTGGGTGATACACACCGTGATGAGGAATGTACCAGACCCTTCCATCGTCTCTGTTCAACTGTTCCTCGGGCACTTTTACAGCATAGCCTTTCACTATGATGTTTCTCATGAAGCCTTTGTAGTCTTCGTGAAAGTCGGGGTTCTTGTTCAGCTTTCTCTTTAGACTGATGGCGCGCTTCTCTGCTATGCAGCGATTGTTCGGCATCTTCGCGGTCCATCTTCTCAGTGGCAAACCAATGTGATAGTGGCCATCAATGAACTGTGTAGACCTTGTCATCAAATCCATGAACTGATGGTCTTCTTGTGACATCTCTGTCTTTTCCTCACAGCTGCGTTCTGAAAAGTCTGCGTTGAACTGCTGGATCAACAGCTCTTCAATGCTTGCGATAGAGATACGATTAACTGTTACATTTTGTCGTTGCTCCTTGTTCGAGTTGTTGCCATCATCTCTCCTTACCGGTCCATTGACTACCCATCCAAGGGCTGTCCTGACTGCGTAGGGTCCGTCATCCTTGCTGTTTATCACCTGCCATGGCTCCATAGTTTTGTAGGCATTGGTTCCAATTAATAGGCCAATTTCTGCTTCAATATATGGGAGACACACCTTTTCCAGGTAAGGCCATCTCTCCACATCCTTCTGCAGGGCTAAGTTCCCTATTCTAACAGGAATCTCCCTCTGTGTGAAAACATTAGGCAGTTCTATGAAGTCCTTCTCTTCAAGTCCACACACTTCTAAGTCTGACAGGATATAACTTTGCATTGACTTCTCATGACCCATGGTGCGTAATAGGATTTCTGTTCTTCTGCCTCTAACGTTCAGCTGTCGCATGAGTGATTCTGTGCAGAACGTTGCTAAACTACCTGGATCCATGAAGGCGTAAGTCTCCACAAACTTCTCACTCCTCTTAGATTTGATCTTTACAGGTACGATGGCAAGAATACAATCACTGTCACTGGCCCCAGTGAATCCACAAGTCTCTGGTTCTAGCGACACCAGAGCACTTGAAACAACCTTCTCGTCGGTATTGTTTTCTTCACTCTTCTTAGAGACTTGTTCTTCTTTGTGGATATGCAGCAGACTGGGATGTTTCCGAGTGCACTCTCTGCATGTTGTTCTTTGCTTACGGTTTCTACTCAGGCGCCCCTGAGAGAGACATCCAAAACATAGGCCATTGTACTTCAGAAATTCGATTCTGTCTTTAGGTGGCTGTGCTTTGATATCACTGCAGAAATCCAATGTATGATTCTTCTGGCAGAATAAACATGGCTTCTGAAAGGCATTAGCAGGCGTCACTGTGCTGCTCTTTTTGGGAGATGAGTTCTGAGACCTTTCTTCCCCAGCCTGAGTGACGATAGTTGCAAAGCTGCTTCCCCTGGAACCACCTTCCCCGAGAGTCTTTGATTCAGCAGGCTTGGCTTTCACTCTTCCATCAGTAGTCGGGCTGACATCCTGGATGTTTCCAAACAATGGGTCCCTAGCAATTTTAGCCTGTTTGTCTATGAAATTCACTAAGTCTGCAAACCTGGCTCTACTTTTCCGTCTCTCCATTATCTCAAAGGCTGTTCTTCTCCATTGTTCTCTCATCCTGTAAGGAAGCTTAGAGATGATGATTTTCATAGTCGTAGGTGATGCGCTATCAATCCTAATAAAAGGCTGAGCAGAGTTCAGAACGACAGGCTTTTATTAACTACTGAATTGCACTTCAAACAGATCAGGACTATGCCCGAGGGTGCCAGATCTCTAATGGAGACTGTATCCTCCCGCCCGTCCGAGTGTGCCACGTAGGCGTACTGAGGGTTGGCATGGAGGAGGTGAACCTTCTCTACCAGGGAAGCCGCTTTGTGGGACCTTACATGCTTCCTCAGCAGGACGGGCCCTGGGGACGTCAGCCAGTGTGGTAGTGAGGTACCGGATGTGGACCCCCGGGGAAAAACGAACATTCGCTCATGGGGGGTGGCGTTGGTGGCAGTACACAGCAGTGACCGGATGGAGTGGAGCACATCAGGTAGGACATCCTGCCAACGGGAGGTCGGAAGGCCCCTAGATTTTAAGGCTAGGAGGGCCGCCTTCCAGACCGCCGCGTTCTCTCTTTCAACCTGTCCGTTCCCTCGGGGGTTGTAGCTGGTGGTCCGGCTTGAGGCAATACCTCTCATGAGCAGGTACTGACGGAGTTCGTCGCTCATGAAGGACGAGCCCCGGTCGCTATGAATATAGCTGGGAAAACCGAACAGAGCAAAGAGGTTGTGCAGGCATTTAATGACCGTAGCGGTGGTCATGTCCGGGCAGGGGATGGCGAAAGGGAAACGGGAGTACTCATCAACTATGTTGAGGAAGTACACATTACGGTCAGAGGAGGGGAGGGGCCCTTTAAAGTCGACACTCAGGCGCTCAAAAGGGCGGGTGGCCTTGATCAGGTTAGCTCTGTCAGGCATATAGAAGCACGGCTTGCACTCTGCACAGACTGGACAGCTCCTGGTCATGGTCCTGACCTCCTCGATGGAGTAAGGCAGGTTGCAGCCCTTAATGAAATGGAAGAACCTGGTGACCCCCGGGTGGCAGAGGTCGTTGTGGAGGCCCCGTAGTCTATCGATCTGCGCGGTGGCGCATGTGCCTCGCGATAGAGCATCTGAGGGTTCGTTGAGTTTCCCGGGCCGGTACAAGATGTCGTAATTGTAGGTGGAAAGTTCAATTCTCCACCTCAAAATCTTGTCATTTTTGATTTTGCCCCTCTGCTTGTTGTTGAACATGAAAGCGACTGAACGTTGGTCAGTAAGCAGGGTAAATCATTTTCCAGCCAGGTAGTGCCGCCAGTGGCGCACCGCCTCCACAATGGCCTGGGCCTCTTTTTCCACAGAGGAGTGTCTGAGTTCGGAGCCCTGGAGGGTTCGTGAAAAAAAGGCCACGGGTCTTCCCGCCTGGTTAAGGGTAGCGGCCAGGGCAAAGTCGGATGCATCGCTCTCCACCTGGAAGGGGATGGACTCGTCTACCGAGTGAATGGTGGCCTTGGCAATGTCATCTTTTATACGGTGAAAGGCTGAGTGGGCCTCCGCCATCAGGGGGAAGGAAGTGGACTTGATAAGTGGATGGGCTTTGTCCGCATAATGAGGGACCCACTGGGCGTAATAGGAAAAGAAGCCCAGGCACCTTTTGAGGGCCTTGAGACAGTGGGGCAGGGGAAGTTCCATCAATGGGCGCATCCGGTCAGGGTCAGGACCGATGACTCCGTGTTCCACCACGCAACCAAGGATAGCGAGGCGGGCTATGCGGAATATGCACTTTTCCTTGTTGTACGTGAGGTTTAGGAGTTGGGCCGTGCGAAGGAACTTATCAAGATTGGCGTCATGGTCCTGCAGGTCATGGCCGCAGATGGTCACGTTGTCCAGGTAGGGAAACGTGGCCTGTAACGCATTCTCGTCGAACATCCGGTCCATCTCCCTCTGGAAGACGGAGACACCGTTGGTGACGCCAAAAGGAACCCTGAGGAAGTGAAATAGACGGCCGTTTGCCTCGAAAGCTGTGTACTGGCGGTCCTCAGGGCGGATAGGGATTTGGTGGTATGCTGCCTTGAGGTCAATGGTCGAGAAAACGTGATATTGCGCTATCTTATTAACCAAGTCGGCTATGCGGAGGAGAGGGTATGCGTCCAACTGGGTGTACTTGTTGATAGTCTGGCTGTAGTCGATGACCAGGCGCTGCTTGTTGCCGGTCTTAATGACTACCACCTGAGCTCGCCAGGGGCTGGTACTATCCTCAATAATCCCCTCTTTCAGGAGCCGCGTCACCTCAGATCTTATGAAGGATCTGTCCCCTGTGCTGTATCGCCTGCTCTTTGTGGCGATAGGCTTGCAGTCGCGGGTGAGGTTAGCGAACGGGGGGGGGGTGATTTTGAGGGTGGAGAGACTACAGGTGGGGCGCGGCGGGCAATTTAAAAACTGCTGGTTGCAGACAGTGAGCGGGGGAAGAGGTCCACCGTATGTCAAGGTGACACTCTTAAAGTGACAATGAAAGTCCAACCCCAGCAGAACGGCAGCGCAGAGATGTGGCAGGACGAATAGCTTTACATTTTTATAAACGGAGCCCTTCACCGAGAGGGTCACTACGCAGTAGCCGCCGACGTCTGCTGAGTGAGATTTTGAGGCCATGGAGATCCGATGGCGCGTTGGCCGGACCGAGAGGGAATAATGCCGTACCGTATCAAGGTGTATGAAGCTCTCCGTGCTCCCGGAATCAAAAAGGCAAGTTGTGGCGCGGCCATTTACCTGGATGTCCATCATGGACCTGGCTAGCTGATGGGGTCTGGATTGGTCCAGCGTAATGGAGGCCGCTGTGGAGTTGGGAGCATCGCTGTAGAACCCCGGTGAGGCGGTGGGTGAGTCGGGGGCCCGTTGGCAAAATGGCGGACAAAATGGCGGCGGCGGAGAAGAAGGACAAAATGGCGTTGCCCATGACGATCCCGATCCCCACGAGGCTGGAGGAAGGCAAGATGGCCGCTCCCACGAATCGCACGCGGCGCTGCTGGAGGTAGGGGTCTTCTGGCTTCTGCAGACGCCAGCGTAGTGTCCCTTCTTACCGCAGGCAGAGCAGACCGCATTTTTCGCCGGGCAGCGCGCCCTGGGGTGTTTGGTTTGGCCACAGAAATAACATTTCTGGCTCGGGCGGGACATCACTGCAGCAGTTGGGGCCGGGGCCTGGGGCGGCGCTGCGTCCCAAGATGGCGGCGGCTGCGATATCCACGAGGCAGCCGCGCGGTCCGGGGAGTAGGCCTCCATGTTCCGATGGGCTACGTCCAACGAAAGGGTGAGTGAAATCGCTTTCTTCAGGTTGAGCTCGCTACTTTCCAGCAGTCGCTGCCGTGTGTGAGTGGACCTGAGGCCCGCAACGAGGGCGTCCCGGATGAGCTCCTCCGTATGTTCCGTGGCTGATACTTGCTTGCATTCGCAGGCTCGGCCGAGTTCCTTCAGCGCCCGTATGTATGCTTCTGTGGGTTCCCCGGGCTGTTGTTTGCGGGACCCCAGGAGATGTCTTGCGTAAACATAGTTGACCGGGCGTGCATATTGCTCCTTCAAAATGTTGATAGCCCCCTGGTAGCTCGTAGCGTCCCGGATAAGGGCAAAAGCTCGGTGGTTTACTTTAGAATTCAGCACCCTGAGCTTGGCGGCGTCGGTGGCGACGGTCTCGCCGGATGCAGCCAGAAAGGACTCAAAACAGTTCAGCCAGTGCGAGAACTTAGCAGTCGAGTCTGGTTCTTGTGGGTCGAGTTCCAGGCACTTGATCTTAAGTATCTGCAGCATCGTTATTATTTTTTTTTTTGTCAGTAGTTAATAAAATTGATGCGCTATCAATCCTAATAAAAGGCTGAGCAGAGTTCAGAACGACAGGCTTTTATTAACAACTGAATTGCACTTCAAACAGATCAGGACTATGCCTCTAGTGGACGACCGAATGCCAGAGAGCTGCCATGCGGCCGTCCTTATACCAGGTAGCCAGGGGCGGAGTCAGCTGAGGCATAGTCAGGCATAACAGTGAAACAAGAGTGAACGACAACAACAACAACAACAACAATAGTGAACACAGTGAACGACAGTGGTTTACCACAGTAGGATTGTCCATCTCTTCCATGAATTCAACATCCTCCATGGTGTTGCGACATCCTATGAGAAAAAGAACATATGTGTTCAGTGCCTCCCCGTCCTCCGATCTGATCTGTGGCCACTTGGTAGCCTTTTCAATATATGCAGTGGCTATCTTCAGCTCATTACCATAGTGCTCCTGCAGCAACTTCCTGGCTTCTATGTATCCCCGGTCCGCTCTCATGTGTTCACAGCTTCTGACCAGGTCTTGTGGTTTACCACTGGTGTACTGTCCCAGGTAGTACAACTTATCACTGCTGCTCTCTGTTTTGGAGTCAATGGCTTGTTCGAAGGATCTGATGAAGGGCTTATACTTGAGTGGGTCACCTTGGAACACTGGTATGTCTCTTTGAGGGAGTCGAAACAGATTCTGTTGTTTTACAAGCATCTCTGTAATTTCGTTCTGATGTTGCATCACTCGGTATAGGCTTCTCCCTGTGTCTTCAGGCCTCTGGTGGTCATCAGCAGGGTCTAGTCTAGACCGTCTGACGTCTGGGGTAGCATCACGTGCTCCTGTTAGTGGAGAGGCCTCTCTTCCACGCTGTAATGCCAGGAGATGGCCTTCAGACTCTCTTTTAACTCTTGAAGGTGCCCTGGATCCAACTCTGTATGACAACATTGACTGGCAGTATTCGTTCATGCCATCCTGTGAGCCTTCATAATCTTCATACACACTCAACTTGGCATCTGAGACCACAATAGCTGTTTTTAGCTCCAGCTGTTCTTTCTTTGCCTGCACTTGGGCCTGTTGGGCCTGCAGTTGGGCCTGTTGGGCCTGTTGGGCCTGCAGTTGGGCCTGCAGTTGGGCCTGCAGTTGGGCCTCTTGGGCCTGTTGGGCCTGCAGTTGGGCCTCTTCCCGCTCAAAAGCTTGCTTCTCCACTAAAGATGCTGCGCGCGCCATCAACGCTGCCCGTTCAACCTCCTCTCTCATGCGTCGCGACGAGTACGTGGTAGAAGCGACTGACCTGTGTACAGAAACAGAGCTACCTTCTTTTCGATTTTTGCTCAGTCTGGCTGAAGTCTCTGAAATGCTATCATCTGGTCCCACTTCATCGTCATCTTTATCTTTCTCTGCTGTATCAGCATCTTGACGAATCTTTAACATCCACTGTTCTGTGGCCTTGACATAGTCCTTAATGCTGGATGATTTAAGATCAAACCAGTTGTGCTGATCAGCGTTTCCCTCTTCTTCAGACAGAAGTTCTAATACATCTTCATTGAGTACATTAAATTCTTCATGCAACTTGGAGAAATCATAATGCATTATGTCTTCAGCTTTCTTAATGTTAGCATTATCTTCCATGAGACAATCAATTATCTTCATTTTTCCAGTTATCTGAGCTAATTTAGCCCTCCTTGCACCTATGCTTCTATGTAACTTCTCTTCCATTGCCTTTGGGGTGAGCTTTACTTCCCTCTTTTGGCCAACAATCCTTCTGGCTGGGGGAAGCTCCTCACGGCTCCATAAGGCATCAGCCATTTTACCCGCAGCTCTTATTTAGCTTCTCAATAGAATGAACAAGGCAAGTAACAGTCACTGTACCTTTGCTTTCTTATACTGTCGTCTGGCTCCGTGACCATTCATGTATACGTTCGCCGACAATTCCGTCCTTTCTTTCTTAGGGAGCTAGTTTTTGACTAATGTAGTGGCGCTTCGTAATTTCCAAACATGCAGCCACTGAGCTTTGAGGCTTTTAACAACGAGTAGATGCGTGTCGAAATAAAACATTCCAAAACGTAACTTTCTCTTTAAACTGTTTACTGTAACACCTTACAAACAGAATTACAAAGCAAAACACGTTTAAACGAACACGGTCAAAAACTGTATTGCTCCAGCCCTCAAAGCCTTTACCTTCTCTCTAGCCTCGTGGAGCTTGAGCTGTAAAATGGCTGGATACCATGTGACTGTACCATTGTAGCAAGAATAAAGGGGGTATCTCAGACTATACTACTGGAACAAGAAAATAGGGGGTTTCTCAATACAATAAGTCAGTCGGGTAAATTAACTGTATTATACTATTTAACCAATATTTTAAAGTATTTTCTTTCTTAAACTTTCATGGCTCTTACAAGTTCACCTCCAGACTTTGTTCAGTAAACAACTGTTAAACCAACTCTTGCATTCCGGGTCTCCATTAACACACGGATACAACAGTGGCGACGAATTGGAAACGGACTTACCTGCAATTCGGCAGCACCTCAAGGAGATCGATTCCTCAGACGAAGGTCGAAGAAGAAAAAAAAACAAAAAAAAACTGTGGTTTCACCAGCTAGCCGGGCTGGTGGCAGGTACTGCACTAATCCTTCCTGGGCGGCGGGCTGGGGCTCGATCGGGTGGCTCTGCAGCGGGGCCGAGCAGCGAGTCAGAAGGCAGTGGCAAACAGAGACGGAGGGTGGAGCACTCGGGAGACGGCCGGCGCTGCAAAGCAGGTCGGCGTTCGGACCAAGCAGAGGGAGGGGAAAGTCCCAGAGAGTCCGGCGGGAACGAGTCTCCAACTATTAAAAATATCTGTGTAAATAAAAACCGTGGAGAACAGCGTTGTCAGCAGCGGCAGCGGCGGGAAAGCACGGGAGGCGCCATTTTTTCTCGGCAGGGAAGAAAGGAAAGCGTGGGAGGCACCATTTTTGATTTTCAGGATGCCTAAGACTGGCAATATTACTGCTTTCGATAGTAATATAGAGGATTGGACCACATATGTGGAAAGAGTGGAGGTATATTGCACGGCGAATGAAGTAGAGGATGATAAAAAGGCATCGGTACTTCTAAATCTGATGGGCGCAAGGACATACGGGCTGTTACGAAACTTAATCACTCCAGCCAAACCGATGGACAAGAATTTTAAGGAGCACTTAAACCCAACACCGCTGCTGATAGCGGAACGATTCAAATTCTTCAGGAGGAATCAGCACAAGAATGAAAGTAACGCTGATTACCTCACCGAATTAAGAAAGCTGTCAAAGCACTGCCAATTCGGGGCAGGACTGGCAGATTCTCTACGAGACAAATTCGTCTGCGGTCTCCTAAGTGAAGGAACACAGAAAAGGCTACTTTCTGAGAAAGATTTGACACTGGACAAGGCTTTCAGTGTGGCTGTATCATACGAAGCAGCAGCAAGAGGAGCTGCAGAGATACAGCAAAAGCCACAGGACTTCGGCACCCATGAAATGACACAGGGTTTCGAGAGATGTTATCGCTGCGGCAGATCCACCCATGACCAGAGGGACTGCTGGTTCAAGGACAAAGCATGCAGGCAATGCGGAAAGATGGGACACATTGCATGTGTATGCCGATCTGGAAACAAAAAATCCACTGACAGAAAAAAAATCAATAAGGAAAAGTACAGAAAGGTACAAATGATGACTGACAGTAGCTCCGAAGACCAGAAGAGCGATAGCGACTCCGGAAACAAGAGACTAAGCTGTCTCAAATTACATAATGTAATTGCCAAAGAAGATTACCAGACCATTTGGGTTACCCTCACAATAGCGGGGTCCCCAGTTAAAATGGAGCTAGATACAGGATCAGTTCTGACCGTCATAAGTCGACGGGATTACGAACGGTTATTTCCACATATACCTTTGAAAGACACATCCATTATCTTGAAGACATATACGGAGCAGAAAGTATACCCCAGAGGGAAAATAAGGGTGCCTGTTGTATACAACGGCAAGGAAATACAGAAGTTGTATTTATACGTTCTGCAAGATGGTGGTCCACCACTGTTGGGACGTGAATGGATCAGGAAGATACGTTTAGACTGGCACTCCATTCAGGCACTGACGGTGACCAGTAAGAAAAAAAATGATGACGTCATACCTGAACGATTAAAAGACATCTTGGCCAACGCCAAAGAAGTGTTTCAACAGGAACTAGGAACCTTGAAAGGCGTCACCGCCTCAATAAAAGTGGAAGGTGCGGCAATTCCCAAGTTTTTTAAGGCAAGGCCGGTGCCATACGCAATTCATCCAGCAGTCGAGGCAGAGCTGGAGAATTTTGAAACGGCAGGCGTGTTATCCAAGGTAGATTGGAGTGAGTGGGCAACACCCATCATCCCGGTCATGAAGAAAACGTTGAATAAAGATAAATCTGAAGAACAGAGAAAAATTCGCATCTGTGGGGACTTCAAGGTGACTGTAAACCCGGTCCTTCACACGGTACAGTATCCTCTTCCGAGGATAGAAGATATTTTCGCCTCACTATCCGGAGGGAAGCGTTTCACCAAAATTGACTTGGCACAGGCATATCTACAGATGGAGGTTGAGGAGGCCTCTAAAAGATATCTTACGATAAACACACAGAAAGGCCTGTACCAGTACAATCGACTGGTTTTCGGAGTAGCATCAGCTCCAGCTATCTGGCAAAGAGCTATGGAGCAAGTCCTGCAAGGGATTCCGGGGACTCAATGCTACCTAGACGCCATCCTTGTAATAGGAGAAAATGACAACGAGCACCTTGCCAATCTGGAGCAGGTGCTCACTAGGCTGAGAGAACGGGGCCTACGAGCAAATCGCCCCAAGTGCGAATTTTTCCAGAAACAAATATCATATTGTGGCCATATAACTAACGAAGAAGGGTTGCATAGGTCACCTGAAAAAATTGAAGCGGTCATAAAAGCCCCAGTACCTGAAAATGTCTCACAATTAAGGTCGTTCCTGGGATTGATAAATTACTATCATAAATTTTTACCGAACTTGTCAACTGTTCTGCACCCTCTTAACGCACTGCTACAAACGGGAGTAATTTGGAAATGGAGCGAAGACTGTAAACGTGCCTTCCATAAATGCAAAGGCTTGATCATGTCCAAGGGAGTGTTGGCTCATTACAACCCATCACTGCCAATCAGACTGGCGTGCGATGCATCCCCTTACGGCGTAGGAGCGGTATTATTGCATAGATTCCCTGATGGCTCGGAGCGGCCAATAGCTTTTGCGTCACGCTCATTGAACTCAGCTGAGCGTAACTATGCCCAGATCGACAGGGAAGCACTCAGCCTGGTGTGGGGAGTGAAGAAATTCAACCATTACCTACACGGACAAAAATTTACCTTGTTGACTGACCATCAACCCCTCGTCTCCATATTCAACCCTAAAAAGGGCGTTCCCATTATGACAGCGCAAAGGCTACAGAGGTGGTCCCTTTTCCTAGGGGCACACCAATATGACAAAGGATCAAAACAGCATGGGAATGCTGACGGTTTATCGCGCCTACCGTTGCCAACGGTAGAAGGGGCACCTACAGTGGACCCAGTGGAGATGTTCCACTCAACCATAGTGGAATGTCTACCAGTAACAAATTCTACCATTGAAAAGGAAACGAGAAATGACCCGACTCTCTCACGAGTCTACGATTTAACGGTGAAGGGATGGCCAGCACATGGCGAACCACTGTTGCCAGCCTTCTCGCAAAGAAGAGAACAGCTGTCAGTGTGCCGAGGAACCTTGATGTGTGGATCCAGAGTGGTGATTCCACCCAAACTCCAGGATAAAGTGCTAAAGGAGCTTCACGAGGGGCATCTGGGTGGAGTGAAAATGAAGAACCTAGCCAGAGCGTTTGTGTGGTGGCCAGGAATCGATGGAGACATCGAAGAAATGACCAAGAGCTGTCTAGGATGCCAGAAGGTCCAAAACGCCCCACCACAAGCCCCTCTACATCCATGGGAGTGGCCCTCATCTCCATGGCAAAGGGTACATATCAACTTTGCTGGTCCATTTATGGACTCAATGTTCTTAATCGCGGTTGATGCACACTCCAAGTGGCCGGAGGTAATAAAGATGTCCTCCACCACCACGGAAAAAACCATCACAGTATTAAGGACCATATTTGCCAGGAATGGGCTGCCTGAACAGATCTGTTCTGATAATGGACCGCAATTTGTGTCCGAAGAGTTCAGGAAGTTCTTAAAAAACAATGGGGTTAAGCACTACACGTCCGCCCCATACCATCCCGCTACCAATGGATCAGCTGAAAGGTTTGTCCAGCCCTTCAAGAAGGCCATAAAGGCCATGGGTAATGAAGACATAAAACTACAACATAAGGTAGATAACTTCTTATTTGCGTACAGGAATGCAACACATGTGGTTACAAACCAAACTCCCGCCATGATGTTTTTCAATAGAAGACTAAGATGCCGGCTGGATTTGATCAAGCCAAACATCAGAAGGGACGTAGAGAACCGGCAATTTCAAGGCATGAATGAAAGGCCAACTAGAACCTTCCAGATAGGTCAACAAGTTTTGGCCCGGAACTAACGTACGGAGAAATGGCAGCCTGGAACTATTTGCACACGACTAGGACCGCTGATGTATACCGTGGACATTGGAGAAAGCATAATAAGGCACCATGCTGACCAGATCATAGAATCATCCGAAAAGGGACAACCTACACCACAACTCTATACGCCTAATGATGAAGCAGAGATACCCATAGTATCTACCTCCGATCCGGTGATACTGGAACCAGATGAACCCGACACTGGCATTCAAGCCGAATCGACCTTGCCAAAAGAACCTACTACACCACCGAGGCGTTATCCGGACCGAGTCAGGAAGCCTCCAGAGAGACTGACTTATAATTGATTAACTGCAGCAAATGTGTAGATTATTGTTCTTGTAAACATGTTAATTAATGGTTACTTAAAATGTTATGTACTAATTATCTAAAAGGGGAGGAATTGTAGTGTATGTACCTTTAAGAGCCCCTGTGTACTGTAATACCGGTAGTGACCACTCGGGTATATAAGCCTGTATAGCGTCTTCTATCTTTTAGTTCACCTCCAGACTTTGTTCAGTAAACACCTGTTAAACCAACTCCTGCATTCCGTGTCTCCATTAACACACGGATACAACAGGTGGGACCAACAGGGAAACCTGGATGTCAAGAATGGATTAGGAAAAAAAGGGAGGCTTTTGGCAGATACAAAAGACTGAAAACAGAGGAGGCTCTGGAGGAGTATAGAAAGTGCAGGGGAGTGCTTAAAAAAGAAATTAGGAGAACGAAGAGGGGGCATGAAAAATCACTAGCGGGCAAAATAAAGGAAAATCCCAAGGTGTTTTATAAGTATATTAAGGGCAAGAGGATAACCAGTGAAAGAGTAGGGCCCATTAGGGACCAAAGTGGCAATCTGTGTGTAGAGCTGGAGGATGCAGGTGAGGTTTTAAATTAATATTTTGCATCTGTGTTCACTATGGAGAAGGATGATGTAGGCATAGAAATCAGGCAGGGGGATTGTGATATACTTGAACAAATTAGCATTGAGAGGGAGGAGGTACTAGCGGTTTTAGCGGGCTTAAAAGTGGATAAATCCCCAGGCCCAGACGAGATATATCCCAGGCTGCTGTGTGAGGCAAGGGAGGAGATTGCAGGGGCTCTGATACAAATTTTCAGAACCTCTCTAACCACAGGGGAGGTGCCAGAAGACTGGAGGACAGCTAACGTAGTACCATTATTCAAGAAGGGTAGTGGGTATAAACCAGGGAATTACAGGCCAGTGAGCCTAACATCAGTGGTAAGGAAATTATTGGAAAAACTTCTGAGGGACAGAATTAGTCTCCACTTGGAGACGCAAGGATTAATCAAGGATATTCAGCATGGCTTTGTCAGGGGGAGATCATGTCTAACCAATTTGATTGAATTTTTTGAGGGGGTGACTAGGTGTGTGGATGAGGGTAGTGCAGTTGATGTAGTCTACATGGACTTCAGTAAGACTTTTGACAAAGTCCCGCATGGGAGACTGGTCAAGCAGGTAAGAGCCCATGGGATCCAGGGCAATTTGGCACATTGGATCCAAAATTGGCTTAGTGGCAGGAGGCAGAAGGTTGTTTTTGTGACTGGAAGCCTGTGTCCAGTGGTGTACCACAGGAATCGGTGCTGGGTCCCTTGCTGTTTGTGGTCTACATTAATGATTTAGATATGAATGTAGGAGGTATGATCAGTAAGTTCGCAGATGACACGAAAATTGCTGGAGTAGTAAATAGCGAGGAGGGAAGCCTCAGTCTACAGGACGATATAGACGGGTTGGTCAGATGGGCAGAACAGTGGCAAATGGAAATTAACCCTGAAAAGTGTGAGGTGATGCATTTTGGGAGGACTAACAAGGCAAGGGAATACACAATGAATTGTAGGACCCTAGGAAGGACAGAGTATCAGAGGGACCTTGGTGTGCATGTACATAGATCCTTGAAGGCAGCAGGACAGGTAGATAAGGTGGTTAAGAAGGCATTTGGGATACTTGCCTTCATTAGCCGAGGCATAGAATATAAGAGCAGGGAGGTTATAATGGAGCTGTACAAAACGCTAGTTAGGCCACAGCTGGAATACTGTGTGCAGTTCTGGTCGCCACACTATAGGAAGGATGTGATTGCATTTGAGAGGGTGCAGAGGAGATTCACCAGGATGTTACCTGGGCTAGAGCATTTCAGCTATGAAGAGAGACTGGACAGGCTGGGGTTGTTTTCCTTAGAGCAGAGAAGGCTGAGTGGGGACCTGATTGAGGTGTACACAATTATGAGGGGCATAGATAGGGTATATAGAAAGGAACTTCTCCCCTTTGTAGAGAGATCAAGAACCATGGGGCATATTTTCAAGGTAAGGGGCAGAAGGTTTAGAGGGGATTTGAGGAAAAACTTTTTCACCCAGAGGGTGGTTGGAATCTGGAACTCACTACCTGAAAGGGTGGTAGAGGCAGGAACCCTCACAACATTCAAGAAGCATTTGGATGAGCACTTGAAATGCCATAGCATACAAGGCTACGGACCAAGTGCTGGAAAATGGGATTAGAATAGACAGGGCTTGATGGCCAGCGCAGGTACGATGGGCCAAAGAGCCTCTTTCTGTGCTGTATAACTATGACTTTATGACTATGAGCTGCTTCTGATATGTGAACCACATGCAATTATCCCTTATATGTGGATGAAGGGTGTACAATACAATTGCAACATGTGACGTGACAAATGAAACTTTCAACAATGCCAAATTTCAAAGTGGAATCTATCACCAGGAATCTCTTGAGGAGTTGTTTCCTTCGGCTGCCATAACTTTGGTGGAAGTACATTGTGTAAATGTAACTAGGCTATCATTTGTTTTGCATGACAGGCCAAGACATATTTAGACCTCAAAGTCTTTAACTTTTTCTGAATTCAACGTGAAAGCAAAAATGAAGCATCCATAAATTAGTTGATCTCTCATAAACCAGTCAGCAAGTACAAAACGGCAATCAAACACGGATACAGTCAAGGAGAAAACCATTTCTCATATGCGTAATAGCAATTTCTAGAATGACCATTATTCAAGTTTGGAGGGTAATTCTGAATAAAAGTCCTGATTTAAGCATTATGTTTAAATGAAACATTTTGGTAACACTGAATACGGTTGCAGAAATATGTGATAAAGAAGGAAAGATTCAAGTAGCTTAATCTTTTCTTATGATTTATATATTTCTTCATGTGCACTATAAAAACTCACTACCAAAACTGACAGTAAAAGGAAAGTTGCTCCACCTATTACTTGCAAAGATTTATTTATTTATGTAGCTGTTGTATTAATTTATCTTTTTACAGTGGATAAGGAAAACACTGTGGGACTGTAAATCCATGGGCCATGAATCCAGCACTAACCCTACTGTTGCCCTCCAGTGATGACCCCACCAGAGTACGCAGGTCAGTGGCAGAGTACCTCAGTTGGATGGGGCCAGCAGGTGGACCTTAAATGCTCACCAGCCCCATGCTGCTGGAATCTCCGGAATCTGGCTACCATCTGGAGGACTGCCTGTGCACCTCTCCCTTACTCCCTCCCACCCACCCCCCCAACACCACCCCAACCCCCAGCAAGAGAAATCTCAGCTGCTCCTCCTTCGGTCCCCCGGGGGCAGATTAAAAAAAAAATTGTACTCTTCTTCAGGGGTCCAGCCTGATTCGCTGCCTTGGATCCAATTCCAGTGACTCCACTTGTATCCTTATGGAGGCTGATACAGCTCATCACATTGACCAGAACAACAACAACATGCATTTAAATAGCACCTTTAACATAGTAAAACATCCAAGGCACTTCGCAGGAGCTTATCAAAGAATAATTGACACCGAGCCACATAAGGAGATATTAGGATGGGTGACCAAAAGCTTGGTCAAAGAGGTAAGTTTTAAGGAGCATCTTAAAGGAGGAGAGAGAGGCGGAGAGGTTTAGGGAGGGAATTCCAGCGCTAAGGGCCTAGGCAGCTGAAGGCACGGCAGCCAATGGTGGAGCAATTAAAATTGGGGATGCGCAGGAGACCAGAATTAGAGGAGCATAAAGATCTCGGAGGGGTGGCGAAGGTTACAGAGATTGGGAGGGGGGAGGCCATGGGGGGATTTGAATACAAAGATGAGGAATTTTAAATGTAGGCATTGCCAGACCAGGAACCAATGTAGGTCAGCAAGCAAAGGGGTGATGGATGAACGGGACTTGGTGCACGGTAGGATACGGGCAGCAGAATTTTGGATGAGCACAAGTTTACGTTGGGTGGAAGATGGGAGGCTAGCCGGGAAAGCATTGGAATAGTCGAGTCTCGAGGTAACAAAGGCACGGAGGAGTGATTCAGCAGCAGATGAGCTGAGGCAGGGGCGGAGTTGGGCACTGTTAGGGGGCTGGAAGTAGGCGGTCTTGGTGATGGAGCGGAGATGTGGTCAGAAGCTCATCTTGGGGTCAAATACGATACCAGGATTGTGAACAGTCTGGTTCAGCCTCAGACAGTTGCCTTGGAGAAGGGTGTCATCAGTATACATGTGGAACCTGACGTTGTATTTTTGGATGATGTTGCTGAGGGGCAGCATGTAGATGAGAAATAGGAGGGGGCCAAGGATAGATCCTTGGGGGACTCCAGAGGTAAAGGCGCGTGAGCAGTAAGAGAAGCTATTGCTGGTGATTCTCTGGCTACAACAGGATAGCTACGAATGGTACCAGGTGAGGGCAGTCCCACCCAGCTGGATGATGAAGGAGAGAATTTGGAGGAGGATGGTCTGGTCAACCATGTCAAAGCTGAGGCAGGGGCTCAGGCTACAGTTAGGGCGAGAAGGATGAGGAGGGATAGTTTACCACAGTCATGATCATGGTCATCAGCCTCCAGACATAAAACAGGTCACTTCTGGGCTTCAAATGTAGGAACACCCAGAGTGGGGAGTCTCCTCCCCGGCGTGGTCCTCCACCCTCTCCATGTCAGTAGTTTGGTTAGGAGTAGGCAGACGCTCCATCCCTTATAAGGACAAGTGGAAATTCCCAGATGAGGTCAGGACCTGGTCTATCTGGGTCCCAGCTTAGTTCCAAACCATTCTGCCAGACTCGTGCCAGCGTTATGGTGGGAGTGTGCTGGAGGGCCAAGAAGATTTGGTCCCTTATAGGAATAATGTTTCATCTTTTTACCCCAACATCCTTGCCCACTAAAAGCACACATTGGAAATTCAGGCACAAGCTGTGCATGATTTTCCAACCATTTAAATGAATGATTTGAAAATCATGCACATCACAAGGTCAAATTTCTGATATACACTTTGCTGGGTAAAGCTGTCCATCAGAAGTGCAAAGCCAGCAAATGAACCCTGATGTATTTTCCTAGAAACCAATCCAAGATTGCTCACTGCAGCTTACCTAGGCAGATCGCTCACAAACTTCTTTCCAAATCCTTTCAGTAGAGATATACACCCCCTCCCACTTCCGCATTCCAGCAACCCCCTCCCTCCAGCCCATTATAATATAACCTCCATGTCACCATAAGAAATGCCATGCAAGATATGCTAGCACTTCAAATAAGCACTGCAAAGACATGCCACTGAAATATTTTACAGGTAAAACTGTGATCCAATTTGTTTACACAAATATTAGTGACTAATATTCCTCCACTGAACTTCCAAGTGACTTTCAGTTTCATGGATTAATAATGTCTTTATAAAATCACTTTAAATGCACACTTTCTTTTCATACCCTACATTTACATTGTTAGGAAATTATGTGTTGACTGTTTGTACTTGTATTGACTGGGGAAAGTGTTGTTGCTGCATGCATTCAAAGAGTGTGCTCCTGGAACATAAGGAAATGTCCCTGTTCAACAGTCTCAAGTGTTAGCAAACCTATCAGTACAAGTGTACTTTGAAACCTCAGTCCTTCTTAATATGGCGATCAAATCAAATCATTCATCTCCTTCTAGGTGCTTTGGTGTGTGTTGCTGTGCGTTGCTATGCGAAACAGAATATTTAACATCTATCTTTAGCTGCACACTGTTGGCTTTTCTGTTTACACAAGATACAAGGGCAAAAGTCAGCCTTGTTCTGCAACTTTTATTTGGCAGCGCCTTCAGTAACTGGACAAGTCAGCACTGAGATACAAGTGGGTATTGTATTTTAAACATGGTAAACCCTAAATGAAAAAACACAAGGGGTTTATCTTGTTTCATAAACGTATCTCTGACTTACATGTAAAACATTATCTTTTAACTAAGTTGTCAATAATTATTTAATAAAGTTGTTAGAAATATCCTGTTTAACTAATCCCACCCTTAGTGACAAAGTGAGGTCAAAACTCTATCTTACTCTATCTATAAGTTTTTGTGAAGGAAAATATAATCTTGAGTATTGCAACATACAAGGGACATGTAACCCACTTATATTCTAGTTTTTGCCTCGATGCTGCACATCTTTCATGTGTCATCAAAGTACTGTATAACTTTGGTTTAATATCACTAATCCAATTCAAATTCTGGAAAGGGGTATGAGAGCACCTCAAGAAGGTAATCTCATTATTCACATTATGGAACCACTTCTAATGAACCCATACAGTTAGCAGGCAAAGGAGACTTCTATTCTGTCAATCTGGACTGGATTTAAATCTAAGGCCCAGAAGTGAACAGCTATTGTCCCAGCCAATACCCTGTTAAGACTAAAATGCAGTAATCACTTTTATATCTTAATATTAATAAAGAACTGGCAGGACTCCATCAGCATTAAAAAATGTTACCAGTAGTCAGATACTAGTGACTGGACCTCTATACATTTGTTTAAGTCCTCATGGGCAGAGGGCTACTTGGCTCAAATGGCACAAGTACAGTAGTATAGCTTGTTGCTGCTAGGTCACATTACTCTAAGTACAAATACTGGTGTCATTAGTGCAATTTAAAAGCATCAATAAGGAATGTTGAATGGAGGTGACAGTCTTCCAATACAATGATGACATTAGAGGGGAAATTTGTGAAATTGCACTCCAAGAAGAGAGCCCCGCACATCAGACGCACATATCAGAAATTCAGGCATGGATTACCCAGGAGTATCCATCCATTAGAACTCTTGATATGTGTTTCCAATGCATGAGACCCCCCACTGGGACAGCAATATTGTATAAAAAGAGGTATAGGTTCTGGTAACTATAGCCAGTGAAGCAAGTGTACTTTTGTTTTATATGGGATGAGGATCGGTGATGTTTTATGTTGATTATTTTGTTAAGGAATAGATGAGACCAGAACCCCCTCACAATGTATAGGTAATAACTACACCAGATGGCATGTTACTAAGCCATACAAACCAGGAATATCCCAGGTTGATTCACAGGTCTGTGCTAAGTTGGCTGATTTCAGTGAAAATCCCTCAAGTAAACATAGAAACATAGAAGATAGGAGCAGGAGTCGGCCATTCGGCCCCTCGAGCCAGCTCCACCATTTAATGAGATCATGGCTAATCCCATAGACTCTATGGGCAGGGTGTATGGTCACATATATGTTTTAAAACTTGATATCGCACATGCCCAAGTACGGTTAGACTCAGTCTCAAGGGCAAAGTTGGCTGAGATTCTCAATCCTGATGCCAATCTATTGATGATTCCTGCAAGTGTGTATGTGTAGGTGCTAGGGTAGCACAGGATTGGTTGGAACATGATGACCTCATGGTGGAATACCCCACCCACCAGGTTCACATGTAAAGGATGGCCAATTGGATCTGCAAGAGTCACCATTTTCTAGAGAGGAAGAGTGAAGTGAAAATATGAGGGAGGGGTAAGATGGAATCCAAACATGCCTATGTGGAAAATGTCTTGTAGCCTGGAATTATAAAGTGATCCCATAGACTCTATGGGCAGGGTGTATTGTCACATATATGTTTTAAAACTTGATATCGTACATGCCCAAATATTACAGAATGTCGAGTCAAGGCTTTGTAGATTTGAAAGTGGGTATAAATATTTAGTTTTCAGTTATGATGGAAAGAGGTCATTGAAAAAATAACAGGAGTGATGGTTATTTGTGGGGGGGGGGGAGGAGTTAAGTTGTTTATATCCTGTAGTTTCCAGTTACCTTACAGATATATCGAAGTGACTAACTGCTTAACTGATTCCCTTTAAAGAAAATTCAAGCCTGGAAGGAAATATGAATAACATTTAAACTTTTCTGCTCCCCACTCTCCGCCCCCCGGTGTCTCAGCAAGTTTAGTGAATAGCTGAGCGACGCCGATCATGGAGCTCCCAGATCCCTGGTCTGTGCTGAATCAGCAGGTTTCAACCAGGATGGAGGTAGGCCTAATCCCACCCCCTCCTGGTAACTATCCAACTGCTCCTGCTAGAAGCGCGGGGAGCACAGGACAGGTTGGACTGTACTCTTGTCGAGGTTTTCACGTGCCCAGTGCCCGTGAGACTGTGCAACAAGCAAGTTGAAAGTTTTCAGGCAAGGAGGGAGACAAGTAAACTGGCCAGAGGGGCGTTCCTTTCACCGAGGTTCCTTGATGTTAAAACCACCCCCAACAGTTGCTGTAAATCCAAGCCAGCGAAAACAAGTCAAGAGAAATGTTTAATAATCTCCAGAGGTCCTCAGCCACACTTCCACGAGGGGTGAAAATGCTATTGATCCATTTCCTCGCAGACATATCAGTCCAATTAATAACTGCAAGAGTAACAGATTGCAACCTGGGTATCTGAAGTCCTAAAGGTTAGTTTCGATGGGCAGTCTGTATCGGGGATACAGTGGCACGATTATCTGCTCTGTGATCACCACTTGACACGAAATCCCTGTTTTCAGTGACACACTATCGTTAAAGTATTAAGTGAGATTAAATGAAACCTTAACCGTCACTTCTATGTCTCAGGAGAGGGCCATTCTTCAGACTCTAGGGATTGTTTCTTGCCGAATTGAGTTCAGTATTCCAGGCTATTTATTTTTATATCTAATTACTTCCGTGGTTACAGTCCGCTCCCCTTGAAGTGACGGTTTCAAATGCTGGCCTAGATATAGTGGTTGAAGTGCTTCACCTATTCCACATCCACCTCGTTGTGTAACCCATTAGCGTGAAATTATTTACGTGATACGAAATAAATCAGATCAGAAAATTAGACTTATTTATTGCTGGATTAGGACAGCCACCAATTTGTCCCTTTCACTGAGTTCCTTCAGTAGTGAAACTGGACGCTTCCAAGTCCCAGCCCTGTGCACCAGATATTTAGTCACCTTTACACTAACGAAAATGTTGCAGTCCATAGGCAGTGATTATTGTATAAACTCTCAATGGAAATAAGCCATCATGCTCTTCCAGTCACTGTGTGTAGTTCTCTGATCCGCTTGTTGACCTGACCAATGTCTCCCCAGCCTCTCCCACTCTCAGTAACAGTGCTTAAGCGTCCATTCAAAAGTGAAGAAATGTTGTGGGTATTTTAAAGAAACTTCCAGATTTTGTTTATCCCCATTTCACGTTAGTGGCAGTAACTTGCGTCGTGCACCAACATCAAGTACTCAAACCATCAGTATCCATCATTGATATTACTCACGCGATTAACATAAAGCCTGTTTAACTATGATTATTCATCGTACATATTCTATTAGTACAGATGTTAAGATGTTCTTTGCATTACACAATGTGGAATGTCGAGATCAATGATTACTATTGATACTGTTTATCCTTTGTCCTTATGTCGCATTGTATTGCTTTGACATTTTCAATGAATTGATATGCAAAACTCACGAAATATGAATTGGTACCAATAATGCAATGAGGCTCAAAGGTGTAATTGTTTTACAAATGTAATTACTTCTTTACATAAAGTATGTTTTGTGAATTGTTTATGTACTGGAATCTAGACATGACTTGGTTAAATTCCTATTTTTTTATCGTTTAATAGATTGAAAGGGAATACGGCCTTTAGCGGCGCCACGTCATAGGGAAATTGAATCTGATCCGATTCCCATTCCGTCAATACTGATGGGTATCTTCACATTGTAAACCTCCGAAACTTGGTCTGCAACGTGGGATCAGTTCTCTCCCGGGTCGTTCCCCGTTCTTAAAAGGCAGACCACCCCTTGTATTCAATAGATAATTGTACATTGCGTCGATTGATCGTGTGAGCGTGTTGCATTTTGTGCTCTCCGCTGTTTCAAATGAAATGCGTCATGAATTGTAGTATCTTTGTTACTATTACTATCAATAGTAAAAATATATATAATTTATAAGGAATGCGACTGTGAATAAAATCGTGTGGTACAGCGAACGCCTGGCCTGTGATTATGAACATTTCGTCAATAGTTTTACTAGAGGCCCGCGCGTACTGCTCTTTCTCTGCATCCGACCATTCCCCAGCATGTCATTATATTATAGACTCCAGTCAAGACAATTAGACAAACATTTTTTCCCATTATTTTTGTTGCTAAGTGATCCCTACTCGGCTGTTGTCTGCTGAGTGCAGGGACGTTTCATTTCAACGACCAATTGTTGAATTTGGAGGGTCCATGGGAGAGAGTTCGTACTGTAACCCAATTCTGGTCGCCCTTGTATTTCATTTTGCAAAAGCAATGTGAGTATTCCATCTGGGCTCTCTTATAGGTTTAGTAGATGTATACAATCAGGAATAAATTGTTAATAATTCCTGGATCTTTAATTTTCTTTTCTTTGAGTTATGTTAACTCAAAGAAAAGAAAATTAAAGATCCAGGAATTATCAACAATTTATTCCTGATTGTATACATCTACTAATATTGCTTCTGATGCCTGGGTTAAAAGATTCTCCGTATAACTGGCAGTGCCAATGATTGAATAGGCAGAAGTATTCTCTACTGCCAGATATTAAATAAACCGCATACTGTAGTCAATCAAATATTTTGCGTTTATTTTTTTACAATATATTAAATATTTAAAATGGAAATGTGTGTGATCTTGTTCCATAGATTGTAAAACGTGCTATAACATTTACCAGCGTGGAATATCAATAATCGACATATTTCTAAGGGAACATGTAAGCTTTCATTCTACGAGATTAATAGATGTCCAATATCGGTGTTGATTCCAGTCACAGAAAAATCAACGTCTGTCTTTTTGAAGAAAGCCCCTGAGTGACTCCCTGCCAACTCTTCTCCCGGACACTTTTCGCGCAGCGCCGCTTTTGGTTTGCTTGAATTAGTCTTGGTTTGTCTTTTGGCTTCTTCCTTCTTCCATTTCATCCTTCTGTTTTGGAACCAGATTTTGATGTGTCTTTCCGTGAGGTTCAGCATTGCTGCTAGTTCAATGCGCCGGGGTCTGGAGATATACTTGTTAAAATGAAACTCCTTCTCCAGCTCCAGCAGCTGACCTCTGGTATAGGCCGTCCGGGTCCTTTTATTTTCATCGGCGTCCATCGGAAAGTTGTTTCCTGCAAGAAAACCAGTTCGGTGATCTTTACTTGTTATTATTCAGAAATAACACACAATCTAATGACACGAACTGATAGAGGAATTTGAGGTTTCAGTCCCCTAGGCCATGATCTGAGGGCCTTTTAGAAATGTGAAATCTGAACAAACTGCACTTTTGAAAGATTTAATTCATTTTATATCGATCGCCCCTCCTTAAAATGTTCTTGAATGTTATAGTAACATTTAAGCAATGTGTTTCTGGACAGCAGTGTGGGAATCTGGTCCGAGTTCAGTTGGAAATAAATTCCAAATCATTAGAAAACGACAGGCTAAAAACAGACGTGAAATATGACAAATACTTCTGTTTTTTTTAAAGTAAATATACTAAGTACCCGAGATGGTTTAGTCCTCTCCCCGGACCTTTCCTATACGCAATGGTGGTGTTTTCCGAAGGCCTAAAATAAAACTGCTGAGCAAGATCTCTCCCTTTCTGTTGCGGTCAATTTCTAGCGAAGATTGTATCGGTTTCTGAGGGACTTTTGCGCACAAATGGTTTTGAAATTCTCTGAAACTTTGAGGTACCATGAACTCCTTAAAGCAAGTGCGCCTTTTCCTGACTCCTTGTGCAGCAGGTGTTATCTGTGTTATTAAACGCGCGCGAAATACCACAGCTAACAGTTTATAACAGTAAACCTAATAGCAGAATTACAATTAACAATCGTATTTACAGAGACAAAAGGTAACAATCTCCCGGTGGCTGGAGTGTGCATGTCCCGGTACCCTTCAGCATAAATACTTGCTTTAAAAATTCTTCAGGTGCATAATAAAATTCTGAAAGTTATACAGTATTTTAACTGAGTCTAAAACAGATCGAAGATTTAACTAAATGTTTTATGTACCATTAACCTCTCTGTACTTAAATATTAACGACCACGTTTTTTGCATTGAAAAGCTTCTTTCATTAGAAATAGTCACACTCTCTCCTCGGTCAGATATCGAGTAAAATCATTTCCTCTCAATGCGAGTTATCAAGATAAATATTTTAGGACGTGTGAATCTTGCATTCCATAAATGTATTTGTTGGCGCCTTATAATTAAGATTACACATTTTCACAAAATCAATGTCTGTGCGAACTTTTGTCTGTGACAGTGTTGAAAGCTACTGGGGTTATCCGAACACAGATTAAGGGATATTATTTTTCCCATCTGTATTTCTTACATTTGATACTGGCCTTACTTTGTGGAACATAGCTGACTAGTTGCCCTCGTGTATATTACAAAATACTCAATCAGACACTACGAGTAATAGTATAATAGAACTGGTGACAATTCATTCCCAAACTTAAATAGCTCAATTTTTTGAGGAATCTGAATATTCTCTATAATAGAATTCCTTGATTCCCTCATTTATAAAAACAAAACACATGAGGTAAGATTTAAGTTTGAAAGTTAATTTGTAGAAATAATGTTACAATATTCACTATGGATACGGTATATCATAAATTAAATCTAGTAAAAGGATGTTACCACAAACCTTTTTCCAATCGTCTTTGAGTCAGGAAAATGTATATGGACAAACACAGATACAGTCTTTTCCAACCGAATGCGTGCCTGTTAAATGTGGATGTATACCTATATAATATTGCTAGTTTTAACCAAAAGTACTCAATTTTTCTATTGATACACAAACCTACTGCGTTAACTTTCTATGAATTACTTTGCAACCCGTACACCTACATTCCACACTTCCACAACCGGTCTAAGGCCTTTTCTCATCCTTATTTTCTGATATGTCATCGTTCGTGCTTCATTATTCACTAAATATTAGCGTCTGGCCGGAACCGAACCCCTTAAAATGGCATAAACCGCAGTATTATCAAATATAACTCGGAACCTTTCAAAAATGTGCGGCAGCAGAACTTTTTTAGAGACAGAAATGCTCAGCAGACGTGGCAAATCGGTTTTATTCTTACAATTTATATATAACGAGCATTTCTGCAGCTGCCCCGGAGAACTGTACACCCGTAGAAATACGTGTTAGAAACGCACCAATTAGCACATTTGGTGCTAAAATAATCAGCAAAAATAACTATAAGAAATTATGGAAGAGAAGTGGCCTTCGGGCCTATCCCGCCGCCCTTCCGCAGACCGTGTATAATTCACAATATTGTGAATTCTATCCACTCGAATCGGGGGAGAGGTGAACAACAGCAGGCAAAACATTCAAAGAAAGTAGAACTGTGACATTACTCCTGAATTAGTCAATCCCGATTGATTATTTTCCACCTGTCGTATCCCCTGAGCCTTAGTCCCACCTGCACAACAACCATCAAACTCAACAGGGTAAGAAAATCACATACCTGACATATACACAGCGGATTTGCTTGGTTGGAGTAAATCGAGTGGCCTATGCATGTGATGTGGTGCATGTGGTGTGATGTCCAATTATTTGTATCGAGGATTAATTTTAGTATTAATAATAAGAGTAAATAAAAGAAAGCGTTTCTTTGCTTAATTTGTAATTGTCATAACTTTTGAATTGGTTTTCGTGAAATGTATATGGAAGTATTTACGTGCATATATTTATATGTGTATATACGTGTACTTGTACCTATGTATCAGGGATCCATGTCCACACACAAACACACATCGCACACACCCGATGTGTGTTTATGTAGGTATGAATGCTGTTACTTAGTAAATATCGTATTATATATGAAAATATGTGGGCAATATGCTGGCTACGGACTATTAGCAGTATGTTCATTCCACTTCCAAGGTATCATTAGACTCAAGCAATCGCTAAACTTAATTATCTTGTAACCGGTACCTGCCCAATGGTTTCTCCAAGTATCAGGATGTGATTTTGTGTTCTTCATCCAAGAGAACGGGTAGCGCCCCTCAGGCCGTAGGTTATCCCCATACCCCATGTTGAAGTAGTTAGGCTGGGGAAGGTGGCCAGAGTTCGGATCTGTAGGACCCTCGTAGCGAGTGAAATCCGACACATTCTGCTCGTTCCAATCAGCGAAGCACGATCTAAGGAGAGAGGGCTGCGGAGTCCTATCGTAGACACAGGCAGGTGGATTCTGAGCGTATTCTGGGCTCTGGTATTGACAAGCACTCTGAAAATAGTCCACGTCGCCATCCATAACTGAAATGGTATCTAACATTTACGGAGATCTTCTGGCAAAGTTTCCACAAACCTTGCAATCCCCAGCCTCACAGCGAATGAACAGCAACACCTGATCTGAGACGCTTTACCTGTTGCTTTGTCATGTGATTACTTTTGAGTCGCTGATTGGTAGATGTGGCGCAAACACGCGTTTTACTTTAAAAGTTTCTTCTAAGGTATCATACTGTGAGCCATTATAAAGGATTGCTACAGTATGCAGTGTGAGAAATGTCGTCTTAAAGAATTCAAGTATAGCCTAGCACCTCGATTATAGGAAAATAAACCAAGTGATCACAGGCTGAAGTGCAAAAGTGAAGGGTTTGGAAAAGTAATTACACTATTTCTATGAACTATAGACTAACTTATTGATTATTTTATTACTAAAATCAAGTAAGAAGCAATGTAAATGTAAATATATTTTGGTAAAATGACTGATCATATAGAAGTTTGTGGACGTGTCCATGTATATATCAAATATGTCGAAATATGCGCTGAAATCAGCTACTAAAGATTTTCCATAAGAAATACAACGTACTTATCCACACACACACATTCGTACATCTACCACAAAAATCAAAATTAGTTTTCTAATATATGCACGTTACTGCAGACATAATCTTTACAACCAAAATAAGACTATCAGGAATGTTAGCAAAACGCATGTGCATAACCTTTATCCTGAGCAGACCTGGTCGTAAATCACTCAATATTCAGTCCACAAGTCCACATTTAGTTGGAATGATAAATTGCTTTTTCGAACCTTTCCACAAACTTGGCATCATATCAGGTCGGATTAAATTTGTTTTTTGTACGTTCTTGCCTGAGCTCACCCGGCGCATCCTTAGTCGTTTCTTGTTTTCAGAACAGAAAAATTACGGTACATGTTTCACATAGGTTTCAAACTTAAGTGTTACAATTGAGGACTCACATTTCTTCGGTAAAATAAATATGAAGAAGCTTTCAAATAAAACAATGTCTTAAAAACTTGTTGTAAAGTGAAAGGGTAAAGAGAATGAAAGAAAAACTCTTCCCATATGTTAATAGTTTTCCATGTTTTGGATTGATTTCAAAGACAGTTGCTGCCAAGCCGGTAAGTGGGTTTAGCTGCTGCCTCGGCACAGTAGCAAATAACAAGAAAGCCAACAATGGACTTGAAACAGTTTTACCGCAGTAGTCTTGTGCCAGTTGTTGATTTACAGCAGGATGTACTGATTAAAAGAGCAATATTTCTGCTGGTGACGTCTGTTCAACACAGTAGATAGTCCCCCCCCCCCCCCCCCCCCGCCCCATAAGATTTTGAGTAAGGATCTTGTTGAAGTAAAGCTGGGTCTAAGGCATTCTGCCTTCGTGGTGAGGATATTGATTTTTCGCTTGTTTATTCTGTAGCCTACGTACACAGTAGAAATCAATGACCTTTAACCTGCTATCAGGGACCAAAATACAGGTTGACTTGGAGACCAGAGTATGGGAAGGTGGTCTTGAACAAAGATCACAAAGCAAGGCGATGATCAGTCCTTTTGTTTTTATATCGACTCTCCCCATTTATCTCTGAATGTTGTCTAATCTTCCTTGCGCCTTGTCTCATCTTTTATAAAGCCTGTAAAACAAAAATGCCGTTTCAAGAATGTGTGGCTGTGAATATGTTGGAACTCCAAAACGTGGTATCACACCAAGGAATATATAACACAATAGGAAATAATTTGCAATAGACGAGTGACCGTTTAATTGATTTGATTTATACTAAAATGTCTTTACATTAAAAGAGCTCGAAAAGTGCATTATCACTTCAAAGATTGATGGATTGTACCACAACAACTTTATTTTCATACAAGTGGATCTCCTCTGGTATTGGTCATGATGAATGAAAAGAATCAGAGGAAATGGTTTTCCTGTGGAACTTTACATTCTAAAGGTTTACAATGTATGGTCCAGCTTTTTTAGAAATCATATGAAAAAGCAAACTAATAATTACTATTATAACCCGAGGAAAGACACACTCAGAGTTCTTGAACTGATATAAGTACATCTTTGTGTAAACAATCCCTGTTTTTGAATTCTAAGCATAAACAAAATAAAGCAGTGGGTGTTTACATCAGCCAGCTTTCTCAATAGGGTTTCTGAAATAAAAAAAGACAATTGAAAATAGTTTCTCTGTGAAATCTTACCTCTAAATAGGTCTAAAATGTGTGCTCCAACCTGTTACGAGATCATTCGGAAAATCAATCAAACTCATCAGTGCTGTGTCAGCCCGAGGAGACACAACCCCAGTGGTTGCACTGAGAGTAGCACATTGAGGCACGCTGGGAGATTCCCTGCACTGCGCATGCTCAGACACAGGTGTGGTCGTTGACAGATTGACAACTCTGGGAAGAATATGGACTCCAAGCCCAGGCTTTTGAGAGAGGATGAGTGAAAATATTAACGAAGGTAATCAAGATTGGGAGAAGGGGAAGTGCAACGAGACCTGGGTGTCCTTGTGCACCAGTCGCTGAAGGTAAGCATGCAGGTGCAGCAGGTGGTTAAGAAGGCAAATGGTATGTTGGCCTTCGTAGCAAGAGGGTTCGAGTACAGGAACAAGGATGTCTTGCTGCAGGTGAGACCACACCTTGAGTATTTTGTGCAGTTTTGGTCGCCTTATCTGAGGAAGGATGTTTTTGCTATGGAGGGAGTGCAGCGAAGATTCACCAGACTGATACCTGGGATTGCAGGAATGACGTATGAGGAGAGAGTGGGTCGATTGGGCTTATGCTCGCTGGAGTTTAGAAGAATGAGAGGGGATCTCATTGAAACTTATAAAATTCTAACAGGACTAGACATAGATGCAGGAAGGATGTTCCCGATGGCGGGGGAGTCCAGAACCAGGGGTCACAGTCTAAGGATAAGGGGTAAGCCATTTAGGACAGAGATGAGGAGGAATTTCTTCACCCAGAGAGTGGTGAACCTGTGGAATTCTCTACCACAGAAGGCAGTTGAGGCCAATTCATTAAATATATTCAAGAAGGAGTTAGATATATTTCTTAAGGCTAAAGGGATCAAGGGATATGGGGAGAAGGCAGGGACAGGGTACTGAATTTGGATGATCAGCCATGATCTCATTGAAAGGCGGAGCAGGCTCGAGGGGCCAAATGGCCTACGCCTGCTCCTATCTTCTATGTTTCTATGTTTCTAAGACACAGTGGGCAATTATATAGATAAATTTAATGATGTTATTGGGAATGATGTATTTTTCTATTTCTGCTTTTTTGTTGCTTGGTAGATTTTTCCCAGTGCTTACAATTGCAGAGTTTTGGTTTATTGTGCTTTTAATTTCAACCAGTCAAAAAGTATGCCACTGAAATGTGATGTCTAAAGTACAACATGTTTTTTAAATATATTATTTTTTTATTAGTTTATGGGATGTGGACGTCGCTGGCAAGGCCAGCATTTATTGCCCATCCCTAATTGCCCTTGAGAAGGTGGTGGTGAGCCATCTTCTTGAACCGCTGCAGTCCGTGTGGTGAAGGTACTCCCACAGTGCTGTTAGGGAGGGAGTTCCAGGATTTTGACCCAGATTTATAGATATAAATAGATGGAAACAAAGCCTAAGTATACTGAAAGTCAAGTAAGAATGAACATAAATCATTATTAAAGTCAATTGTATGTCAAGTACCAACAATGCTTAAAACGTTAAAGATGAGAATGTTCTCTATCTAAGAAGCCATTCATTTCTAATGCATTGGTCTCAGTGTCCTTTGTTAGGGAGGCGAAAGTTAGCTCGTGCCCCTACTCCTGATCTTTATTGAACAACTCCTGCTGGAAGTGTGTTTGTAGGCACCAGGTGAGGAAAAGACTGTTTTTTCAAAACTGAAGGAAGATTTGATAGGGAGTGCATTATGTATTAAGTCTCCGCAACAGGAATGGTATAAGCAATACTATTTTTATCATGATATGCTGGTGATTAGCATGGAACTTGCATTCAACAGAAGAAATTTCCTATAAAATTCTGGTTTTCTGGTATTTTTTGAACCAAGGGTTCTTCCTTATACACCAGTTTCCTTTGGATAGGAAAGAACTTTATGAATCAGTATATGAATGGTAAGCACATACTTCTAGATATGTCCTAGACACTTTCATTTAAAACAAATAATTTTTGTTCTTATTTTTTTATTTTCTCCCTTCCTTTTTTTATTTTCTCCCTTCCTCTCCTTAAAACAGTGATGTGTTGGGATACACTTCTATGGTCCTTGCACCCATCTTCTACCTCCCTAAAGTGCTGACTCCTCGAATTGCCAGAAAATGATATGCCAGTATATATTGAGTAGAGAAACCATGAATTATTGTAAAACTGCAATCTTATTGAGTGTTTCAGATGCACAAGTAATTTCTAACCATCGTTTAAATATTAGATCACAATCTTATGATCACTACAGTCTAGCATTTTTTATTAATGTATGCTATGGAATTAATGATGTTGTCTTTATTCTGTTGTGTATACCCTTTTGGCAATGGCGGGCTTCATGGTAGTACACATGTGGAAAGCAGTGATATCATGATGTCAAGTCTTGATGTCAAAATGAAGATAATGGAAACGTTTGTACATAATGGCATCATGACACAGCATCAATGAATGTCATGATATCACCCACAAAATATGCTGCTGCTGCAGTAGAAATTTGACTAGCCCAGTAAGCCTGGCAGCAGCTGAGAAGATTCAATGAAAAATGGGTACTTCTCACTGCTGTCTAAAATCCAGCACATTTACATTGATGTGACCACTGGGCTGAGAATGCAGTGCTATGAGAGCTGGTGGCCAAACTAAAACCAGTTCATATGTACTCCCACAAACCACTGGCTAATTTCATAACATATTTGTCCTTATTGCATTTGTCTCCAGTTGCAGCTGTTTTTATGCCACGTAACATGAAAAGAAAACAGTGTTAGCTGCATTATATTTTACTCATCCATTTTGTAGTGGGATTGACATGAAAGGAGATCTTATGCCTTTGGCCTAAATTTGGTCATGTACGTATGTGACTGTACAGCATAATGATAATGATGTTTAAAACAAACTTCTAACAAAATTATTAAATTTGTACACACAAAACCACTTAACCGACTCTTGGTACTTACAGGATTCCATTCTAATGAAATTGTGCAAACCTTTTCATAGTGTATTCAGCATTAAGGTATATATAGGTCAAATTCCATTTAAGAAGTGGCATATTTCAATGAATTTCAAAATGACACAACCATAATCATGTAAATAATCATAAAAATCTGGGACAAATGATCTATATAACAACTTGCATTTATATAGTACCTTTAACATCGAAATAACATCCCAATGTGCTTCATAGAGGCATAAGGAAAATTAAACTCTGATCTAAAGAAAGAGATATTAGGAGTAACCAGAAGATTGTTTGAAGTGGTGGGTTTTAAGGGGGGATCTTAAAAGTGGAGAGGAAAGTAAAGAGGTAGAGGAGTTTAGGGACAAAAATTTCAGAGCATGGGGCCTAGACAGCTGAAGGCATTTCTGCCAATGATGAGGTGAAGGGAGGGGGGAATGCACAAGAGGCCAGAGTCAGAGGAATGGCGAGTTTGGGGTTGGGTGTTGTAGGACTGGCAAGGGTCTAGAGATAGGGAGATAGGTGAAGCTTTGAAGCTATTTAAACACGAGTATGAGAATTGTAAGGCATTGGCAAACTAGGAGCCAATGTAAGTCAGCGAGGACAGGGGCGATGGGTGCGCGTGACTTGGTATGGTATAGAATATGGACAGCAGAGTTTTGGATGAGCCGAAGTTTGCAAAAGGTGGAGAATGGGAGCATGGTCAGAAGACCATTGGAATAGTTGAGTACTGGAGGTGACAAAGGCATGGATGAGAGTTTAAGCAGCAGATGAGCTGAGGCAGGGACAGAGGTGGGTGATGTTATGGTGATGGAAGTCGGCGGTCTTTGTGATGGAGAGTATTTGGATTTGGAAGCTCAGCTCAGGATTGAATAGAATGCTGAGGTTGTGAACATACTGGTTCCTTGACACCATTTTAAAAATCAAATACAAAAATATGGTTAGCTTTGCATTGCTGTGTCCATGCAGTCATTTTTAAAGATTTTTTGTTCAGTGAATGCTGATAATTTTGTCAAAAGTATTCAATTGGAATAATTCCTTAAACTCAAAATGGGACAGAACAAAATTAACTTATAAAGTTAATGCTGAATCATCCCTAGAATTTTGACTGTGCATAAATGCATACAGTGAAGTTTTTTCACAGTTCAGTATAATTCATAAGCACAAAGTATTGAGCATTGACAAGGCAAGGGTTTCAATAGTGAATGTTTAAAAGGTTGCGAATGTTAAGGTTACCTCTTTAAGGTATAGACAGACACATACCAATCTTTTGTTAGCTTTTTTAAATGTTCCAGAAGATTACATTAACAACACTAGTTAATCTTTAAATCTTTTGCAAATTTAATTTAGTGTTATGCTGCCACTTTCACGTCAATGCCCATCAACCTGGCAATATAACTCAGGATTTGAGTACTGAACTGACTGCTCAGCACATTAACATTAAAAGTGCCCAGGTAGCTCTTACACATGCTGGGCACCTTATAATTTTTCAACGTTTTCAATGTTATGAGGAAAAAAAGAAGCTCTTGCTGGCTTTCCCCTAATGGTAGGATAGCTCCAATGGCAGTCATAGTTATAGGATAACTCCAATGTACAGATACCAGTTTGGGGTTGGTACCTGCAGGATAAATGCAGATTTAATAACAACTGGCACCCTTTTGGGTCATCACTTTTGGTTATGAATGAAGTTTGTTGTCGCAGCTCGCTATAAGATATGCAAATTCTAAAATGAATAAAGTCGTTTATTGGAAGACATTTCCTATGCACAGCGACCAATGTAATCATAATTTAAATCTTCAAACCGTTTCCTGTACATAATGTTGTACCGGAGTTATATTGTTGACTAGCAATGACCTCATTAGCCTCTTACCAATTCACCCGGATTTCAAAGCTAATGGTATTACTTTTATATGTGTAATAATACGTTTGACGTAAAACTACGCAGGAAAAAAACTAAATTAAGCTTAAACGTATAACATGATTGATTTTTTTAAATTTAATATGCATGATATTTTCTACACACAGTTTTGATATTAATGTTGAAAATGTGAGTTGTTTTAGTCGCTAATTGTTATGTCGAAATAACATGCACCTAAAACGTCATTGACAAACTTGAGATAAATTAAATCACATTGTCGTCAATTGCTTGGAATTTGATTTGGGGCAGGGTGTTTGTGACGGACCAATATAAAGCGACAGATAACTCGAGTATCTGCAACATCAGTAGTTGTTATATTTTCAGTCTCACCGCATATATAATGTGAATAAATGAAAGCACGTGTTTGATTTGCTGTAACCCCATTGCACTAAGGCATGGATGTTTAGTCTTCAATAACAAAAATGGGTAACGACATAAGTGTGCAGAAGGACGTACAACCTGCCGCTGGGATTGAAGGTCAATTCAAGACACGCAGAGCTGCTAACGATTCCTCTTGGGTAGCACAAGTCTTGTTTGAGCATCTGAATCCACTTCGTGTAATGCTGTGTGTAAGGAGCATCTATACTGTACACACTTTGACAGCTCATTTCTAAAAAGATTGTATTGTATGTTTTGTTTCATCTGTGAATACTTTAGCGATGCGAAGTTTCTGGTTAAGTGCTCTATTCCAATGTTTGCAATTCGATTTGGCACCAAGTAATATGAACACAGTAAGTTTAAAAGTTCTAGGCGGAGCAAAATCCATTATAAATAAAATAAATGAGCTCCGTAACGCTTGAGATGATCGCTCAATGCCACACTGAACAAGCATACAGAGGTGACTCAGATTTTGCTGCTATTACCGTTTGACATACTTTCTGTAGGCCGCTCATGTATCTTAACCAGCATTCGGGTTTTAGTTACAGAAATATTTTCATTTATTTCAAAGTAATTGGTTTCATTTTGAAGAGTGATGAAAGAACAACATGTCTCCTCAGCTGTTTGTTTGCGACTGTTTTGGATTATGTTAAACTCGATCTTTTGGATTAAAAATACAATCAAAGAGACAGGAAATAAAAATTGCATGGGTGACTGTGAGAATTAAATGATTATATAACCGAACAATTATGCTGGGTTTGGGCTTCGTGGTATACCGTGAAATATTTCACTTACCCAGCAGACTTTTTATTGCGCTTCTCTCAGCGTAGGAGGAAACCAATGAATTTGCTCAGATATAGGTATCTATAATTATTCCGACCCCAGTCGTACAAAATACCTGCGGAGCAGTCCTCTGAACTCCCCACACCCTAACCAGCCGAGATCCTCGAGAATTCCCTTTGCCATACGGGATTCAATAAATTAAAGAGATGTTCAATCATTCCCGCTGGTTGCTATTTTACGATGTGTGCTGCCAAGCTAGAATGATGATGACTGACTGCTGCCATGCAGAATGAAATGGTGATTAGCAATGGCTGTGGGTCAGCTATTTAACTCAAAAATACCAGCTGTCTGATGGGCTCCGAGTGTTTTGGCGAAAACATGTTGCTCAGGATAATACAATAGCAAAATACTGCGGATGCTGGAAATCCGAAATAACAACAGAAAACGCTGGAAAAACTAAGCAGGCCAGTCAGCATCCGTGGAGAGAGAAACAGAGTTAACGTTTCAGGTTGAAGACCGTTGTCAGAACTGGAAAAAAGCAGGAAATGGAATAGATTTTAAAGCAAGTTTAGGGACTGGGAAAAGGGGGAGGGGATGAAAGAACAAAAGGGAAGGTCAGTGATAGGATAGAAAGCAGGAGAGATTAAGAGACATTGAGAGACATTAAGAGATATTCAAGGCAAGAGGAGGTGGTAATGGAATAGGTTAAGAAACAAAGGATGGCTCTCGATGAAGTGTGAATTGCGCTGGCAGAATGAAGGACAGCTGCCACGTGGGAGGGAAGAATAAAAGGCCAAACAAAAAGTGTGGATAAATATACATATATATATATATGTGATAGGGGCCCAGGTTATGATCTGAAATTGTTGAACTCTATGTTGAGTCCAGGGGGCTGTAAAGTGCCTAATCGAAAGACGAGGTGCTGTTCCTCGAGCTTATGCTGAGCTTCCGTGGAACAATGCAAGAGGCCGAGGAAGGTGAGGTCTGAGTGGGAATGGAGTGGTGAATTAAAGTGACAGGCCACCGGGAGCTCAGGTACCCCCTTACAGACTGAATGGAGGTGTTCCGCAAAGCTGTCACCCAATCTGCGTTTGGTCTCCCCAATGTAGAGGAGACCACATCATGAGCAGCGAATACAGTATACTAAATTGCAAGAAGTACAAGTAAATCGCTGTTTCACCTGGAAAGGGTGTTTGGGGCCCTGGACAGTGGGAAGGGGGGAGGTATAAGGGCAGGTGTTGCATCTCCTGCACTTGCACGGGAAGATGCCGGGCGAAGGGGAAGGCATATTGGGGGTGGTAGAGGAGTGGACTCAGGATGATCCTGAGGGTACGGTTCCTGTTACGTCCGTGAATAATTGAGACACGGACAGCAGGAGTGAACAAAGTAAGTCTTTACTGGTGGAAGTCAATAGTGAAACTAAAAACACAGAGGCTCAATAGCACCTTTAATACAGGGGTGGTCACTGCCGGTACTGCAGTCTGAGACCAGTTATTCTCTTAACGGTACATACACAACAATTCCTCCCCTTTTAGATAAACAGTATATAACATTCATTTAACAACTAAATGATAACTAGTTACAATCACAATTACTGTTGCTAGATACATTGGTTAAGTTTAAGCAATTATAAGTTCAGTCTTTGAGGAGGCTTCCTGATTCTGTCTGGATAACGCCTCTTTGGGGTATCAGGTTCGTCTGGCAATGTTGAGTCGGGATCAATGTCGTTGTTTGGTTCATCTGCTTCCAATATTACCGGTTCTGCGGTAGCTGCAATTGGAACGTCGATTTCATTACCAGGTGTATCAGATCGTGGTGTGGAGTTGACGTTTTCCCGTGACACTAGAATCTGGTCGGCATGGCGTCTTACAATGCTCTCCCCAACATCCACGGTATACATAAGAGGTCCTTGTCGTGTACAAATCGTTCCTGGCTGCCATTTCTCAGTGCGGTAGTCCCGGGCCAAAACTGGTTGACCTATCTTAAAACTCCTGGTCGGCCTTTCATTCATATTCTGAAACTGCCTGTTCTCCACATCTCTTCGGACATTTGGCTTAACCAAATCCAAGCGGCATCGTAGTCTTCGATTGAAGAACATCATGGCTGGAGTTTGGTTGGTAACCGCATGTGTCGCATTCTGGTAGGCAAACAAGAAGTTGTCCACCTTGTGTTGTAGGGGTATATCTTCATTACACATTGCCTTGATAGCCTTCTTGAATGTTTGGACAAACCTCTCGGCCAATCCATTAGTGGCTGGATGATATGGGGCAGATGTATAATGCTTAACACCATTGTTCTTTAAGAGCCTCCGGAACTCTTCAGACACAAACTGTGGTCCATTGTCAGAGCAAATCTGTTCAGGCAGCCCATTCCTGGCGAATATGGTTCGTAAAACTGTGATAGTTTTTTCCGTGGTGTTTGAGGACATTTTTATTACCTCTGGCAACTTTGAATGTGCATCCACCACAATTAAAAGCATCGAGTCCATGAAGGGACCAGCAAAATCAATGTGCACCCTTTGCCATGGAGATGAGGGCCACTCCCATGGATGCAGAGGAGCTTGTGGTGGGGCGTTTTGGACCTTCTGGCATCCTGCACAGCTCTTGGTCATCTCTTCGATTTCTCTATTGATTCCCGGCCACCACACAAACGCTCTGGCTAAGCTCTTCATTTTTACCCCACCCAGATGACCCTCATGAAGCTCATTGAGCACTCTATCCATCAACTTAGGTGGAATTACTACTCTGGATCCACACATCAAGGTTCCTCTGCACACTGACAGCTGTTCTCTTCTCGGCGAGAATGCTGGCAGCAGTGGTTCGCCATGTGCTGGCCATCCCTTCACCGTTAAATCATAGACCCGTGATAGTGTCGGGTCAGTCCGTGTTTCCTTTTCTATGTTTGCATTCGTCACAGGGAGACATTCGACTATGGTCGAGTGGAATAACTCCATTGGATCCACTGCAAGGTCTTCTTCTTCCACTGTCGGCAACGGTAGACGTGACAATCCATCAGCATTTCCATGCTGTTTAGTTCCTTTGTACTCGATGTCATATTGGTGTGCCCCTAGGAAAAGGGACCATCTCTGCAGCCGTTGTGCTGTCATTATCGGTACGCCCTTCTGAGGGTTGAAAATGGAGACAAGAGGTTGATGATCGGTTAGTAGAGTAAATTTTTGACCATGCAGGTAGTGATTGAACTTCTTCACCCCCCACACTAGGCTGAGGGCCTCTCTGTCAATCTGGGCGTAGTTACGCTCGGCAGATGTTAACGAGCGTGACGCAAAAGCTATCGGCCTCTCTAAACCATCAAGGAATTTATGTGACAGTACCGCCCCAATGCCGTAGGGAGACGCATCACACGCCAGCCTGATTGGCAGTGCTGGGTTGTAGTGAGCCAATACTTCCCTTGACGTGATTAAGTCCTTACTCTTCTGAAAAGCACGCTTACAATCATCGCTCCATTTCCATGCTACCCCCGTTCGTAGCAGGGCGTTCAGTGGGTGCAGAATTGTCGACAAATTCGGCAATAACTTATTATAGTAATTCACCAATCCGAGGAATGACCTCAGTTGCGACACATTTTCAGGCGCTGGGGCCTTAACAACCGCTTCAATTTTGTCAGGGGACTTATGTAACCCCTCTTCATCAATCACGTGGCCACAATACGATATCTGTTTCTTAAAAAATTCGCACTTGGGGCGGTTGGCTCGCAGCCCATGTTCCCGTAGTCTAGTGAGCACCTGTTCTAGGTTGTTAAGGTGTTCACTGTCATCTTCACCTGTTACAAGGATGTCGTCCAAGTAACACTGAGTCCCCGGAATCCCTTGCAAGACTTGTTCCATCGCTCTTTGCCATATCGCCAGAGCCGATGCTACTCCGAATACCAATCGATGATACTGGGAAAGACCTTTGTGAGTGTTTATCATGAGATACTTCCTAGAGGACTCCTCAACCTCCATCTGCAAATATGCTTGTGCTAGGTCAATTTTTGTAAAACGCTTCCCTCCAGACAGTGAGGCGAATATGTCTTCTATCCTTGGAATAGGATATTGTACTGTGTGAAGGACCGGGTTCACCGTCACCTTGAAATCCCCACAGATGCGAATCTTCCTTGGCTCCCCGGACTTATTGCTTAATGTTTTCTTCATGACAGGAACGATGGGTGTCGCCCACTCGCTCCAGTCGACCTTAGACAACACGTCCGCCTTCTCCAGGTTCTCCAGCTCTGCCTCGACGGCTGGGCGAATTGCATATGGTACCGGTCTTGCTTTGAAAAACTTGGGAACTGCATTCTCTTCTATTTTTATCGAGGCGGTTACGCCTTTAAGCGTGCCCAGTTCTTGTTGAAATACCTCTTTGGCGTTAGCTAAGATTGTTGACAATCGTCCAGGAGTGACGTCTTCATCTTTTTTACCGTCCACCATCATTGCATGAATGGAGTGCCAATCTAAGTTTATCTTCCTGATCCATTCCCATCCCAATAACGGTGGTCCACCATTTGGCAGTATGTAGAGATACAATTTCCGTATTTTCTTGCTGTTGTATTCGACAGGCACCCTTATTTTTCCTCTGGGGTATACGTTTTGCCCCGTATACGTCGTCAAGATGATGGATGTCTCTCTCAAGGGTATGTGTGAAAATAGCCGCTCGTAGTCTCGTCGATTCATGACGGTTAGCGCTGATCCTGTATCCAATTCCATTTTAACTTGGGACCCTGCTATCGTGAGGGTGACCCAAATGGTTTGGTGATCCTCTTTTGCGATTACATTGTGAAGTTTGAGACAGCTTAGTCTCCTGTTCCCGGATTCACTATCGCTCATCTGGTCTTCGGAACTACTGTCCGTCATCTTTTGTACTTTCTTGTACGGTTCCTTAGTAGCCTTTTTGTTGTCGCTGGTCTTCTTCCCAGACCTGCAAACTCGTGCAATGTGTCCCATCTTCCCGCATTGCCTGCATATTTTGTCTTTGGACCAGCAGTCCTTCTGGTCATGGTTAGTTCTGCCGCAGCGATAACATTTTGCAAATCCCCGTGTCATTTCGTGGGTGCCGTATTCCTGTGGTTTTTGTTGAATTTCTGCAGCCCCCCTGGCTGCTGCTTCATATGATACTGCCACGCTGAAAGCCTTATCTAGCGTCAGCTCTTTCTCTGAGAGTAACTTCTTCTGTGTTCCTTCACTCAGGAGTCCACAGACAAATTTGTCCCGTATGGTATCTGCCAGTCCTGCTCCGAACTGGCAGTGCTTTGATAGCTTGCGTAGTTCCGTAAGATACTCAGCATTGCTCTCATCTTTGTGCTGAGTTCTCCTGTGGAATTTAAATCTTTCTGCTATCAACAGCGGTGCAGGGTTTAAGTGTTCCTGTAGGACAGCAACAATTTCATTAAAACTCTTCGCCTTCGGTTTGGCTGGAGTAATCAGGTCCCGCAATAGGCCGTACGTTCTAGCGCCCATTAAGTTTAGCAATATCGATGCCTTTTTCCCCTCCGCTATTTCGTTTGCCTCGCAATATACCTCGACTCTTTCCACATACGTGGTCCAGTCCTCTATTGTATTATCAAAAGCAAAGATACAGCCAGTCTTCGGCATCTTGCAAATCTAAAATGGCACCTCCCGCGCTTTGCCTTCTTCCCCGATTTAACAAAATGGCACCTCCCGCGCTTTGCCTTCTTCCCCGCTGTTGTTAGCGCTGCTTTCCACGGTTTCTTGCGTGTTTAATATTGATTTTTTTTTCTTTTATTATTTTCCCATCGTGGAGCAGACCCTCTGGGACACTTCCCTCCCTCTTCTTAGGTCCGAACGCTGCCCGGCTCTGAAGCACCGGCCGCGCCCTGTGTGCTCCACCCTCTCTCTCTCTTTGCTTCCCGACTCGCCACCCGATCGAGCTTCAGCCCGCCGCAGCCCAGGAAGGATCAGTGCACTACCTGCCACCAGCCCGATTAGCTGGGAACCCACAGACCGAGGAACCAAGACTGGCTCTGGACAGTCTCTCCTGCAAGTTTCCAATCCGACGATTTGGAGGGCGGTTGCCCACGGTCGACGCCCGTTTCTCGAGTTTCTTTAGATTTTTTTTTTTTTTTTTTCTTTCTTCTGGCTTCGACCTTCAATAACGTCGTCTGAGGTGCTGCCGAGTTGCAGGTAAGTTAGTTTCTTACTTGTCGCCAGTGTTACGTCCGTGAATAATTGAGACACGGACAGCAGGAGTGAACAAAGTAAGTCTTTACTGGTGGAAGTCAATAGTGAAACTAAAAACACAGAGGCTCAATAGCACCTTTTATACGGGGTGGTCACTGCCGGTACTGCAGTCTGAGACCAGTTATTCTCTTAAAGGTACATACACAACAATTCCGATTTTCTCCAATGGCAAGTGCAGACACATATAACACTTTGCACGTGTCACATTACTTTCTGTTTTGGTTTATTACAAAATGGAAATTAATAAAGAGAAATGTAATATTGCTGCTTTTTTTATTTCTGGTATCAAAGTGACGAAAACAGAATAATTTACGAAGTCCCCACAAATACAGACCATTGCCTTTCAAATGTTGCACTAGATGCTTTGCATCCTCCACTTACAAAATTATTACAGTAATAATAATTTAATCGCACTTAAAGCTGGTTCAATGCCGCAGGTTGCCTAAGCAATTATTAACCTCACCTAACCTGAAACATTCTTAGCGTATTTGGGTGTTTGGTAGTTTTAACAACTTGTTCACGCAACAGTAGGCTTTTGGCGGTGGGGCGATTCACAGCCTTTTGGGATGTGAGTTTGGAATTGGAATGAGGCATTGCACCCACTCCTGGCTACTTTTCAAGGGGTGTGAATAAAAGCATGAAGTGACCTCTTCGAATGGGCTCAGGAAGGACTGAATCTATGGACTTAGTGGAAAACATACTCGCTGTTTGCCGTTTCTGGCCATGTTATCAGGTAACTGATAACTTTGCAGAAAAACCAAATAAACGAAGAGTAGGTATGTGGTGAGAACAAGGTTGCTGCACACTATGCTCATCCCTGTGAGCACCTTGCCTCCTGAGTAATAGCACCATGAATAAGTTGCAGCAGTTTTGTTTCTAATAAATGTATGTATTTGCAGAGGAACATTATCGATAAACAGTCACTGCAGATTCCAGACCCTATTTTCCTCCAACACTGATAAACAGTGAATTGCCTCACGAACTCAACCCTGGCAGCTTCTGTTTTGAATTAAAATGAATTATTAAAGCAATTTCCAAAATTAAAGTAAACCCTATGTGGGGAATTGTAAAGCCCCCACATGACGAGAGGGGGAGGGGCGCGGGTAGGTTAAAATTTCAAAAATCAGAAACCCCACCCCAACGCGTCCACTTCCGGTTTTAATGAAGGCGGGTTAATGGGTGTGCAAGTAATCCCCTCTGGAGAGGGGGGTTACTGATTATAATGCTTAAATAAGGCAGTTTTAGAGAGTTTTGAATTTAACGGCTCCAGCACGGGTTTCCCGGGGTTTGGGAAAGGCGCCATTAAGACAGAGACGCGGTTGAGTGACACTTCATGGGGTTTGTTAAGGTCAGGAGTCCCCCATTAATAAAGGCTGCGTTCTTAGTCCCTCTGGGAAATGGTTTGGTGTCAGTACTTGTGAGAGACTTATTTGTACAATTTGAAGGTTTTCACACACATAGCAGGATGGGTGGCGTCATTGCTGCTTTTGATTGTCTTCCTCGTCCGAAATCCAATCAGCTGCAGCAGCAGCAACGGCGTGCTGAGAGCTGCAGGTGGACAACAGAGAGGGGAACAACAAAGGGACTACCCATGTAACAGGGTACACAGGCAGAGACTCAGTTTCCTTGACCTCTCGGAAGAGCAGTGCTTCCAGAGACTGAGATTGTCATGTCACGTGGTTGCAGATATCTACAGCCTCTTAGAAGAAGACCTACTCCCTGCTGGACCTGGTTGCTGTGCATTAACAATGGCTATGAAAGTGATAACTGCCCTCAACATTTTTGCCTCTGCTTCCTTCCAGGGCAATACCAGAGACATATCGAGGGTCTCCCAGTCATCTGCACATAGATGCATAAGGCAGGTGATGGATGATTTGTTTGCCAGGGCTGGCAGTTATGTAACCGCCCCCTGTCAGAATGAGCGGGCACTCAGGCTCGCATCTCTGACTGGCTTACCACAGGTACAGGATGCCATCCATTGCACACACATAGCAATCTGAGCATCTCCAGATCAATCAGGAGTATTTGTCAACCGCAAGGGATTTCATTCCATCAATGTTCAGCTGGTCTGCAACCAGAAGGAAAGGTTCATGCAGGTCTGCGCTAGATTCTCTGGAAGTTGCCATGATGCTTTCATACTCTATCAGTCCAACATCCCTGACCTGTTCATACCTGGAAGTGCCCTTAAGAGATGGCTACTAGGCGACAAAGGACACCTCTTTCAAAACTTGCTGATGATATCTCTGAAGAACCTCACCAATGAACCCCAAAAGCATTACAATAATAGCCATATGACAACCAGCCATTGGCATGCTCAAGATGTGCTTCAGGTGCCTAGACAGGTCTGAAGGTGTCCTTCAGTACTCACCAGCAAGGGTCTCTAGGATAATCATTGTGTGCTGTGTTCTGCACAATATAGCGCAGCAGTAAGGACTAGAGGTAGAGGAGGAACAAGCCACTCATCACTCATCATCTGTTGAGGATTCCAATGGAGAGGAGGAGGACAAGGAGGATGTGGAAGAGGAAGAGGAGGAAGCTGAAAATGGGGCACCCAATGCTAGACCACCCGCTCAGATTGCCAGGGATTTCATAATAGCTGGGAGATTCAGTTAGTCACTCACACTGGAGCAAAGTAACTATCACGTCCCCAGACCATCCCCCTCCCTCCCACCCGCCCGCCCACCACCCCCCGGACCCCCACTGGCACAAAACAATCCTGTGACCAACCATCCGCCCATTCCACATCCACCAATTGGTACCTGTTAATTCATCAACAAGCAACTGAAGAGATGTCAGGGAACATAGGGTCTAATGAGAGGGAGGAACTGAATGAAATCAGTATTTGTAGGGAAATGGTGTTAGGGAAATTGACGGGATTGAAGGCCGATAAATCCCCAGAGACTGATAATCTACATCCTAGGGTACTTAAGGAAGTGGCCCTAGAAATAATAGATGCATTGCTGGTCATCTTCCAAAATTCTATAGACTCTGGAACAGTTCCCATGGATTGGAGGGTAGCTAATGTTACCCCACTATTGAAAAAAGGTGGTAGAGAGAAAATGGGGAATTATAGACCGGTAAGCCTGACATTGGTAATGGGGAAAATGCTAGAGTCCATTATAAAAGATGTAATACCAGAGCACTTGGAAAACAGTGACAGGATCGGACAAAGTCAACATGGATTTACAAAAGGTAAATCGCGCTTGACTAATCTACTGGAATTTTTTGAGGATGTAACTGGTAGAATAGATAAGGGAGAACCAGTGAATGTGGTGTATTTGGACTTTCAGAAGGCTTTCAATAAGGTCCCGCATAAGAGATTAGCATGTAAAGTTAAGGCACATGGGATTGAGGGCAAGGTATTGACTTGGATAGAGAACTGGTTGGCAGACAGAAAGCAAAGAGTTGGAATAAACGGCTCTTTTTCCGAGTGGCAGACAGTAACTAGTGGGGTACCGCAGGGATCGGTGCTAGGACCCCAGCTATTCACACTATATATTAATGATCTAGACAAGGGAACTAGATGTAATATCTCCAAGTTTGCAGACGACACAAAGCTGGGTGGGCGTGTGTGCTGTGAGGAGGATGCCGAGAAACTCCAGTATGATTTGGACAGGTTGGGTGATTGGGCAGATGCATGGCAGATGCAGTATAATGTGGATAAATGCGAGGTTATCCACTTTGGTGGGAAAAACAGGAAGGCAGATTATTATCTGAATGGCAATAGATTGGGAGAAGCAGAAGTGCAATGAGACCTGGGTGCCCTTGTGCACCAGTCGCTGAAGGTAAGCATGCAGGTGCAGCAGGCGGTTAAGAAGGCAAATGGTATGTTGGCCTTCGTAGCAAGAGGATTCGAGTACAGGAACAAGGGTGTCTTGCTGCAGTTGTACAGGGCCTTGGTGAGACCACACCTTGAATATTGTGTGCAGTTTTGGTCACCTTATCTGAGGAAGGATGTTCTTGCCATGGAGAGAGTGCAGCAAAGATTCACCAGACCGATACCTGGGATGGCAGGAATGACGTATGAGGAGAGATTGTGTCAATTGGGCTTATACTCGCTGGAGTTTAGAAGAATGAGAGGGGATCTCATTGAAACTTATAAAATTCTAACAGGACTAGACAGACTAGATGCAAGAAGGATGTTCCCGATGGCCGGGGAGTCCAGAACCAGGGGTCACAGTCTAAAGATAAGGGGTAAGCCATTTAGGACTGAGATGAGGAGGAATTTCTTCACCCAGAGAGTGGTGAACCTGTGGAATTCTCTACCACAGAAGGCAGTTGAGGCCATTTCATTAAATATATTCAAGAAGGAGTTAGATATATTTCTTAAGGCTAAAGGGATCAAGGGATATGGGGAGAAGGCAGGGACAGGGTACTGAATTTGGATGATCAGCCATGATCGCATTGAATGGTGGAGCAGGCTCGAGAGGCTGAATGGCCTACTCCTGCTCCTATCTTCTATGTTTCTATGAGTTGACACCAAGAATGAGCAACAGGAGGGAGTGGTGCAAATAAATACATTTTTTGTGATTTGATTAAAAAAGGAAACTTAATAACATCAAATTTTCACAAACGCCCATGTGCATACCCTTAGTGAACTTTTCTCTTCCTTTACCTACTGCTTCTATATGGTGCAACCCCTGTGACATCAGTAGAGATAGAGGCAGGCTGCTCAGATCCTTGCTCTGCCTGTTGAGATGCTCATGCCCGATGACTTGTGGGTGTGGGAGCCCATGGGGACCCTGCCAAAAACTGCTCCACCTGCACCTGTGCAGAGGCAGACTTGGCCACTGGGAGAAGAAGCAGCAGTACTGACTGGAGGTGAGGCTGGGGGCGTGTGGGGGGGGGGGGGGGGGAGGGGGCGGGGTGCAGCATGTGAGAAGTGGGAGTGCATTGAGTAGAGTTCCCACTTCTATGTCCCCTTTCATCATCCCTTTCCTGGAACAGCAGCACATCACTCCTACCTCTCGGCGGGGAGCAGCTTGGTGTAGATCAGTGACACATTGTAAGGCCATGGCTAAGTGCCTAAGGTATCTGTCATCCTGTTTGAGGCACCAGACATGTTGGCATCCAAAGTCTGCACAGCTGTGGTCATGACCTGTTTGGACTCAATTGATCGCCACTATTGAAGTTCCACAGAAGAGGCCAGTCTATCCATGGAAGAAGACATCCTCGCAATGGCCTGTGACATCAATCCACTAATGCTTGAGCTGGACTCCTCCATCTTCTCTGCTATTGTGGACAGCATGCGTGGCAGAACTGTTAGTACCTCACAGATTTGCTGCTGTCTGTCTATGATTATCCTTTTTATTGATGACCCCTGTGATTCAGCATCTGTGTCCAGTTGAGCAGAGCTTGGAGAGGATTGCTCCCTTTAACGCCAACTCCCCACTGCTGTCCCTACCACCACTCTCTGTTCATGCTCACTTGTGAACTGAGAATCACCAGCTGAAAACTCAACTAACTGTGTAACAGGACTCACCAAAGTGTGAGTTTATGTGCTGGTGCCTGGTAAGCATATTTCCTGTGGAAGGAATTAACTCTTCTGAGGAATGATCATCCGGAAAGTTCACGGACTACTGTTCTACTGGAGGAGAGAAGAGATGGATGTGAATTAGTACTGGCAATGTAAAAATGTTGCTACTTAGCATAATTCACTCATTGCTGAAATCAAGTCAACATGACTGAGTCTTGTACGAGATGTGGGTCGGAGATATTTAATTCTCTTACAAGGCAGCTGTGAAGTCCCATTTTCTCCATCTGTGATGGTCAGGGATGCAGATATGCCACTGATCTCCATGGCCCCTTCCTCTGATGATGTCAGCAGCACCATCTGTGGTGGGCCACCTCCGGTCACCTCCCTCTCCCTGGTGTTTTGTGATCTTTTCTCTTGCAACAGGGGAACGACAGAGTGTCTGTAAGGCATGTCTTCACCCGATGGATGCAGTGCATTCGGTGAGGGTGACTATCAGGCAGATGCATCACATTGCATAAGGATTAGGGTGAGTGCCAGGAGTGGATGGATAAATGGGGAGGTGAAGAAGTGCATAGAAAGTGAATGAAGGGTGCTATTCAAATTTAAGTGGGTGTGAGGAGTGATGAGTGGAGGGTTGGGAGGGGGGTAGTATGCACTACAGGATGTAGGTGAATCTGCAGCTGTACTCACCTGTCCTGACTTGGTTAGGTCATTAAACCGCTTCCCTCACTGGATCCAGGTACAGAGCACAATACTCCTGCTGCTGACCTCCTCAGCCACCTTTAACTTTTTGGTGACAGCAGTAGGTTTCTTCTTCCATTGCTGGAGAAGATGATCTCCTTCCTGCTCCTTACTGCACCCAGCAGCACCACAACTGAGATGTTGTTAAAACAGGGCACAGCCTGTGAACATCCTGAGACCATCTTGTACATTTGCCATCTCTTTCAAAAACCTCCCATTGCCTCCAAGTTCCATCTTTGAATTGGTCCTTTAACTAGTCGAGTTGAGATCACATCATGCAGGTGCCCATCATGCCCATTGACGGCTGTGAAGGCGCAAAACCCGGAAGTAAAATTATAATGTGCCAAAACTTCTTCCGGGTTTCGCACCAGCTAGCGCCCTCCACCCCCTCCCCACTCAGAACCTGCCTCTGCATTGAAAGAAAATGCAACACCCGTGAAGAGAGCCAATATTTGCCGGCTAAGGTTTCATTTGAATTGGGATTTTGTTTTAATACAGTACGAAGCAAATGCCTCTGTTTCAATGTGAAACTACAATCCCTCCCCTTCCCAGAGCACCAACAATCCCTCCTTCCATCTGACCCAGTTCTTGCACCCACCTTGCCCTCAAACAGTACTTCATGGGTGTTCCTGTTTCATCGCTAAGATTATGAAGACCAACAGTAATCCAATAAAAACAGTTTACTTCACTACTCCAAAATACTCCAGTCTTGATTTGAACAATGGTTACATTGATCTTGGACAACTACAAATCACCCTTGTGCAAACCCTTGGTGCCTGTCTTGTGTGCTCGGTTACCTATTGTAGTGCTCCTACAAGGTGGCTCCGCAGTGGCTATAGCTTGGAAGGTGGAAAGCTACCGAACTTCTGCTGAGGGTACTTGAGATGGTCATGGTGGACAACCTCATAGAGTTCTGGCTGTTGAGTGTCCGCCTGCAGACTGCTGGGACTTGACTTCAGCTGGGCCAGCCTGGCACAGATAGCTGTCTGACAGCAACAAGGGCACTGGTTGAGGGGCTGCAGGAAGCAGGTGCTCTATGAGAGAACAGAGGGCAGGCACACTGGGAAGCTCTCTAAGCCCCTAATTCACGCTGTCCTTCAGACTTTGTAAGCCAGAAGAGATGCTGGACCCCAGAACCAAGATGGCAGCAGTCTGAGCTCCCATTGAAGCAGTCAGAGCTGTCACCATCATGGTGTGGCCCCCTGCAATGCTCATCGAACTGACCTCTCACTCCATGCTTGACTGCATGGTCTCAATGCTGTGCATGAATAAAGCACACAAGCTGGTGCTGGGCTCTTCCATGCTCTCTGATACTGTGTGCAAACTCACTGGCAGACAGGCCAGTGTAATTAGTGGATCCAAGTGGATCTCCATCAGTCTTGTTATATAAAGTGGACCCACAATATCTTCATCTGCGTCCTCTGCAGCAGGTCTTGGATGTGAACTCTCCCTCTGGCAAGCTATTGCCTTGGATCCTATCCCCCTGCCCTTGTTCCTGTGCACTAGTGCTGGCTGCATCTCCCTGTACAGACCAATCTAGACTACCATCTGAACTACATGGGTGCCAGTCTCTGAGCTGGTGTCTGCAAGTGTAAGGTTGGGTGACGCTTCCTGTTCTGCAGTGGGGTCCATTTCTTCCTCTGCTCTGCTCATACCTTTAATGAGATATATGAGGTAATAGGCTTAACTTAACTAGCCTTGAGAGATCATTGAACATTTTTCAGCATTGCAGCCAATACCTGGGGGTGATGCTTCTGGCAGTCGCACGCTCAGCCACCTCTGCCCATTTGTGCCAGACAGCTTGCCTGGTTATCTTCCTGCTACTTGGTGGAAAGAAGATATCCCTCCTCCTGCCAACTTCCTCCAACAAAACCTCCAATGGAACATCAGAAAATGGGAATCTTGGCTGCTTTTGCTCTGCCTGCTATTGCGAGAAACTGTCAGTCACAGTCACCTGCAACCAAAGTGCACCTCCCCTTTAAGGGAAGAAGCATTATTTGTGTAGGTCCCTCCATTTAAAGTAAGGCTGTAAGGAAACAGGGTTGTAAAAGTGGAGCTGACCGATCTGGAGTCCAATGCTTCAGTATTGATTTGTTGGGGATGATTGACTCAAAAATGTGCAAGCCCTTCTGACACATGGGTCACTCAGAAGCAGAGCTTTTCTTTGTCTCTGGTAGAAGTAGCAGTTTTGCTTAGTCTTTCTGTGTTAATCAGAAGAAGACTTTTATTTCTTCTATTCTTCTGTAAGAACTTTTACCTAGCAGGTGCAATGAGTATCCTTACAAGTACAATGTACCTTTAAGGGCACAGTGTCAAGGGGAAAACTCTCCATTGGTTGGAATCATACCTAGCACAAAGGAAGTTGGCTGTGGTTGTTGGAGGTCATTCATCTCAATCACATGACATCACTGCAGGAGTTCCTCAGGGCAGTGTCCTAGGCCCAACCATCTTCAGCTGTTTCATCAATGACCTTCCCTCCATCATAAGGTCAGAAGTGGGGATGTTTGCTGATGATTGCACACTGTTCAGCACCATTCGAGACTCGTCAGATACTGACGCAGTCCGTGTCCATATGCAGCAAGACCTGGGCAACATTCAGACTTGGGCTGACAAGTGGCAAGTAACATTCACACCACACAAGTGCCAGGCAATGACTATCTCCAACAAGCGAGACTCTAACCATCTCCCCTTGACATTCAATGGCATTACCATCGCTGAATCCCCCACTATCAACATCCTGGGGGTTACCATTGATCAGAAACTGAACTGGACCAGCCATATAAATACTGTGGCTACAAGAGCAGGCCAGAGGCTGGGAATTCTGCGGCGAGTGTCTCACCTCCTGACTCACCAAAGCCTTTCCACCATCTACAAGGCACAAGTCAGGAGTGTGATGGAATACTCTCCACTTGCCTGGATGAGTGCAGCTCCAACAACACTCAAGAAGCTCAACACCATTCAGGATAAAGCAGCCCGCTTGATTGGCACTCCATCCACCACCTTCAACATTCACTCCCTCCACCACCGGCGCACTGTGGCTGCAGTGTGTACCATCTACAAGATTCACTGCAGCAACTCGCCAAAGCTCCATCAACAGCACCTTCCAAACCCGCGACCTCTAGCACTTAGAAGGACAAGGGCAGCAGACGCATGGGAACATCACCACCTACAAGTTCCCCTCCAAGCCACACACCATCCTGACTTGGACCTGTATCGCCGTTCCTTCACTGTCGCTGGGCCAAAATCCTGGAACTCCCTTCCTAACAGCATTGTGGGTGTACCTACACCATATGGACTGCAGCGGTTCAAGAAGGCGGCTCACCACCATCTTCTCAATGGCAATTAGGGATGGGCACTAAATGCAGGCCTAGCCAGCGACGCCCACATCCCATCAATGAATAAATTTTTTTTTTTTATAAAGTTGAAAGATAAATTGTGCCCAATAAAGTCAGGCTGAAGGGTCGATAATCAGAGGCCACATATTTAAGGTGATTGGCAAAAGAACCAGAGGTGACATGAGGAAAACTTTTTATGCGACGAGTGGTTAGGATTTGGAATGCACTGCCTGATCGGGTGGTGAATACAGATTCAATAGTAGCCTTCAAAAGGGAATTGGATAAATACTTAAATATTTCCAAGTCATGGTGCTGTGTGACATGCAGGGGAACTTGGAGTTCCCATGCGCATGTCCTTCTTGGTGGTAGAGGTCAAGGGTTTGGGAGGCGCTGTCGAAGAAGCCTTGGCGAGTTACTGCAGTGCATCTTGTAGATGGTACAGACTGCAGCCACGGTGCGCCGGTGGTGGAGGGAGTGACTGTTTAAGGTGGTGGATGGGCTGCCAATCAAGCAGGCTGCTTTCTCCTGGATGGTGTCGAGCTTCTTGAGTATTATTTGAGCTACACTCATCCAGGCAAGTGAAGAGTATTCCATCACACTCCTGACTTGTGCCTTGTAAATGATGGAAAGGCTTTGAAGAGTCAGGAGGCGAGGCACTCGCCGTAGAATATCCAGCCTCTGACCTGTTCTTGTTGCCACAGTATTTATGTGGCTGGTCCAGTTAAACTTCCTGCCAATGGTGACCCCCAGGATGTTGATGATGGGGGATTCGGCGATGGTAATGTCATTGAATATCAAGGGGCAGTGGTTAGACCCTCACTTGTTGGAGATAGTCATTGTCCGGCACTTCTGTGGCGCGAATGTTACCTGACACTTATCAGCCCAAGCCGGAATGTGGTCCAGGTCTTGCTGCATGCGGGCATGGACTGCTTCATTATCTGAGGAGTTGTGAATGGCGCTGAACACTGTGCAGTCGTCAGCGAACATCCCCATGTCTGACCTTATGATGGAGGGAAGATCATTGATGAAGCAGCTGAAGATGGTTGGGTCTAGGACACTGCCCTGAGAACTCCTGCAGCAATGTCCTGGGGCTGTGATGATTGGCCTTCAACAACCACAACCATCTTCATTTGTGCTAGGTATGATGCCAGCCAGTGGGGAGTTTTCCCCCTGATTCTCATTGACTTCAATTTTGCTAGGGGTCCTTGATGCCACACTCAGTCAAATGCTGCCTTGATGTCAAAGGCAGTCACTCTCACCTCACCTCTGGAATTAAGCTCTATTGTCCATGTTTGGACCAAGGCTGTAATGAGGTCTGGAGCCGAGTGGTCCTGGCAGAAACCAAACTGAGTATCGGTGAGCAAGTTGTTGGTGAGTAAGTGGTGCTTGATAGCACTGTCAACCTTCCATCACTTTGCTGATGATTGATTGGATTTGTCCTGCTTTTTATGGACAGGACATACCTGGGAGTTTTCCACATTGGTAGACACCAGTGTTGTGGCTGTACAGGAAAAGATTTCCTAGAGGCGCGGCTAGTTGTGGAGCACAAGTCTTCAGAACGACAGCTGGGATGCTGTCGGGGCCCACAGCCTTTGCTGTATCCAGTGCACTCAGCCGTTTCTTGATATCACGTGGAGTGAATCGAATTGGCTGAAGAATGGCTTCTGTGATGATGGGGACCTCAGGAGGAGGTCGATATGGATCATCCACTCGGTACTTCTGGCTGAAGATGGTTGCAAATGCTTCAGCCTTGTCTTTTGTACTGGGCTTCTCCATCATTGAGGATGGGGATATTCATGGAGCCTCCTCCTCCCGTTAGTTGTTTAATTGTCCACCACCATTCACGACTGGATGTGGCAGGACTGCAGAACTTTGATCTGATCCGTTGGTTGTGGAATCGCTTAGCTCTGTCTATAGCATGCTGCTTCTGCTGTTTAGCATGCATGTAGTCCTGTGTTGCATCATCCCCAGATTGGCACCTCATTTTTAGGTATGCCTGGTGCTGCTCCTGGCATGCTCTTCTACACTCTTTATTGAACCAGGGTTGATCTGCTGGCTTGATGGTAATGGTAGAGTGAGGGATATGCTGCGCCATGAGGTTATAGATTGTGGTGGAATACAATGCTACTGCTGCTGCTCATGGCCCACAGAGCCTCATGGATGTCCAGTTTTGAGCTGCTAGATCTGTTCTGAATCTATCCCATTTAGCACGGTGGTAATGCCACACAACACGATGGAGGGTGTCCTCAGTGTGAAGAAGGGACTTGTCTCCACAAGGACTGTGCTGTGGTCACCACTACCAATGCTGTCATGGACAGATGCATCTGCGACAGGTAGATTGGTGTGGACGAGGTCAAGTAGGTTTTTCCCTTGTGTTGGTTCTCTCCCTTGTGCTGGTCGCTGCCCAGTCTGCTCCGTCTGCCCTCTGAGGTGGACGTAAAAGATCCCATGGCACTATTTTGAAGAAGAGTAGGGGAGTTATCCCCAGTATCCTGGCCAATATTTATCCCTCAATCAACATAACTAAAACAGATTATCTGGCCATTATCACATTGCTGCTTGTGGGAGCTTGCAGAGCGCAAATTGGCTGCCGCATTTCCTACATTACAACAGTGAATGCACTTCAAAAAAAAAAGTAGTTCATTGACTGTAAAGTGTTTTAGGACGTCCGGTGATCATGAAAGGTGCTATATAAATGCAGGTCTTTCTTTCTTTCTTTAATGACTTCAGAAAAGGAGGGAGAAAATTAAGGTAATACGCAAAAAAAACCAGTGGGGAAATAAGGAGGGTTTTTTTACACAGCAAGTTATTATGATCTTGAATGCACTGCCTTAAAGAGTGGTGGAACCAGATTCAATCATAACTTTCAAATGGGAATTGGATAACTACCAAAAAGGAAAAATTTACTGAGCTATGAGGAAGGAGCAGGGGAGTGGGACTAATTGGATAGCTCTTTCAAAGTGCCGGCACAGACATGATGGGCCAAACAGCCTCCTTCTGTGCTGTAAGATTGTATGTATGTATGTGTGATGTTGGCAACCCCTCCACCCATCTTGTCCCTTTCCTTGACATTATGTGCATTCTTGTCCTTCAGAAAGAGAGGATGAGAGTTAGTGAAAATGCAAGATGGAATGAGGATGGGGTGATGAATGTAAATCATATGAATCATAGATTCATAGAATCATAGAATTGTACAGCACAGAAGGAGGCCATTCGGTCCATCGTTTCTGGCCGGACAATAAAGAGCTATCCAGCCTAATCCCACTTTCCAGTTCTTCATCTGTAGCCTTGTAGGTTATGGCACTTCAAATGCATATTCAAGAACTTTTTTAATGCGATGAGGGTTTCTGCAACTACCACCCATTCAGGCAGTGAGTTCCAGACCCCCACCACCCTCTGGGTGAAAATGTTTCTCCTCATTCCTCTCTAATCCTTCTACCAATTACTTTAAATCTATGCCCCCTGGTTATTGACCTCTCTGTTAAGGGAAATAGGTCCACTGTTCCAAAGATGTGGTGTGAAGAGAGGAAAGGGGTAATTGTGGAATGATAGAGAGGTGTTGCATTGTGGCCTTGTGAATGTATGCTGAAGGATGTGATGGAGTGAAGGGAATTGTTAAGTGTGGCAGGGGAGGGTAGTGACAGGTGTGTTGTGAGGGGGTGTTGAGAGTGATGAAGAGCTGTACTCACCTTTGTTGGTCTTGTCAAGTCATTAAACCTCATTCTACATTGAACCGAGGTCCTAGGTGGTCTCATTGAAATGTTCTTAGGGGGCTTGACAGGGTAGATGCTGAGAGATTGTTGCCCCTGGCTGGAGAGTCTATAACTAGGGGTCACAGTCTCAGGATAAGGAGTCAGCCATTTAGGACTGAGATGAGGAGAAATTTCTTCACTCAGAGGATTGTGAATCTTTGGAATTCTCTACCCCAGAGGGCTGTCGATGCTGAGTTGCTGAATATATTCACGACTGAGATCGATAGATTTTTGGGCACTAAGGGAATCAAGGGATTTGGAAAGTGAAGTTGATGTAGAAGATCAGCCATAATTTTATTGAATGGTGGAGCAGGCTTGAGGGGCCTGCTCCTATTTCTTAAGTTCTTATGTGGATGATGCTAATGTCATTGACCTTATCAGCCACCTCTATCCAGGCGAGTTTCATTGTGGCCTTGGAGTACTCTTGCAGGCTCTGGGAAACAATTGCTCTCTCTCTGGCCTCACTTCCTCCACTAGGACCTGCAGGCAAGTATCAGAAAAGCTGGGAGCAGCCCTTCTACTTATCTCTGCAGGCAAAATGTGTTCAAGAGTTGTCCAATGAAAAATACAAGCAGGGGCTGAATCTCGCTTTAGCTCAAGGCTTTCAGGACATAATTAAGACTATTCAGTCTGCTCTCATGCGGACCAATTTCCCAACTGAGCCCATGCTCAGCAGAAATGGACGGTAAGGAATGAGTGTAGATGTCGCTGCTTCTCATGGCAGTGACAATGCACCTGCATCAATGCAGCCTGGGCCCAGGAAGCACTGTAAGAGCAAGCAATAGGATACCAGAAGCAAGTCCTGCAAGGGCACTAACATCACTGAGACAAGTGCCACAAGGGCTCCATTGGTACAGTCCAGCCACAAACCTCACAGCCAACTAACAATGCAGTAGCACCATGGAGGAGTAAGAGGTTAAGAGCACACGTGAATAGAGTTTTAAGCACAAAGAGAAGTCACTGTGGCACAAAGTAGCAGTAGCAGTAGAGCACAACGAAGGGACAAGATGATAGTAAACACGCACATTTCTGGCAATTTGATCTGTTGTGCATTTCTTCCAGGGAGGCCTCCTATTGTCCTTATATGGTGATAAAGGTTTGTAACTGCCTCTCCTAGAGAGGATATTAGATTGACTAAATGGTTATCTGAGAGCAAGACTTGGAATTATGAGGGTTTTTTTGTGTCATGCAGATGAAGGGCACCCTCTTTACTGGAAGAAGTTGGTGATGATCTCCTGCCTGATGGCACGTGCAGCTATCACCAGGGTTTCTGGGCCAACCTTGTTATCCTCCTAGGTGTCTTCATCATGAGCATTTTCAGCACTTTGTCCTCTTCAGCTTCTGTGCTTGAAAGGATCAATTCCTTTGTAATGGCAAAATTATTACAATGTGGAACCCTTGCTGGAGTATACTGTAAGGATAACTCTGACCTGTCCTGTCACCAGAAATGCAACTTGAGAATTTCAATGGTCTGTTCCACCATGATCTGGTAGTAGCCAAGGCCTCATTGAGCCTATTTTAGTCTCTGTCCTCAGATGCCAGAAAGATGTTATCAGCCAAGGCTGAAGTGAATACCAAGGTCTCCTTGCCTGAGCAGTGCAGGTGTCCTGGATTGCCTGATAAAAATAAATTGTGGGTACACCCTGGGTAACATGCATTGGCATTTTTAATGAGATGGCTACCATCACTCACTATCTGGACATTCAAGGAATTAAGGGAGTGAAACTGGTCTTCACCGAAAGTACCCTTCGTCTTCGACCTGAAACGTTAACTCTGTTTCTCTCTCCACAGATGTTGCCTGGCCTGCTGAGTTTTTCCAGCGTTTTCTGTTGTTATTTCTTGATAATCCTTGTTTAGGTTATTCCCTTGATTCATTATTCTATACATAACCACCTGAACCACAAAGATTGCAATGTGGCCATACAGCTATTTGTAAACAAGGGTAAGGACTTTGAAATCAATGCATTTTGGGATGGGGTGTTTGCGGAAGTTAGAGATGGGGAGTCTATAGAAATTGACAAGAATGGAATGATAGATGAGTGGGACTCAGTACAGAATAGAATATGATAGAATTCTACATAAGCTGGATAAGCTTTTTAAATTCATTCAAGGGAGGTGGGCATCGCTGACAAGGCCAGCATTTATTGCCCATCCCTAATTGCCATTGAGAAGGTGGTGATGAGCTGCCTTCTTGAACTATTGTAGTCTATGTGATGAAGGTACTCCCACAGTCCTGTTAGGGAGAGAGTTCCAGGATTTTGACCCAGCGCCGATGAAGGAATGGTGATATATTTCCAAGTCAGGATGGTGTGTGACTTGGAGGGGATCTTGGAGGTGGTGGTGTTCCCATGCACCTACTGTCCTTGTCCTTCTAGGTGGCAGAGGTTGAGGGTTTGGGAGGTGCTGTCAAAGAAGCTTTGATGAGTTGCTGCAGTGCATCTTGTAGATGGTACAAACTGCAGCTGTGGTACGCCACTGGTGGAGGGAGTGAATGTCTAAGGTGATGGGTGGGTGCAAATAAAGCGGGTTTCTTTGTCCTGGATGGTGTCGAGCTTCTTGAGTATTCTTGAGTATGAGCTGCACTCATCCAGGCAAGTATTCCATTACACTCCTGACTTGTGCTTTGTAGATGGTGAAAAGGCTTTGGGGAGTCAGGAGAATACCCAGTTTCTGGCCTACTCTTGTAGCCACATTATTAATGTGGCTGGTCCAGTTAAGTTTCTGGTCAATGGTGACCCCCAGGATGTTGATGGCGGGGGATTCAATAATGTCAAGGGGAGCTGGTTAGAATCTTTCTGTAGATAGTCATTGCCTGGCATGAATGTTACTTGCCACTTATCAGCCCAAGCCTCAGTGTTGTCCAGGTCTTGCTGCATGCGGGCACTGACTGCTTCATTGTCTGAGAAGTTGGGAATGGAACTGAACGCTGTGCAATCATCAGCGAACATCTCCACTTCTGACCCTATGATGGAGAGAAGGTCATTGATGAAACAGCTGAAGATGGTTGGGCCAAGGACACTGCCCTGAGGAACTCCTGCAGCTGAGATGATTAGCCTCCAACAAGCACACCCATCTTCCTTTGTGCTAGGTATGACTCCAGCCAGTGGAGAGTTTTCCCCCTGATTCCCATTGACTTCAATTTTACTGGGGCTTCTTGATGCCACACTCGGTCAAATGCTGCCTTGATGTCAAGGACAGCCACTCTCACCTCACCTCTGGAATTCAGCTCTTTTGTCCATGTTTGGACCAGGGCTGTAATGAGGTCTGGAGCCAAGTGATCCTGGCAGAACCCAAACTGAGCTTCGGTGAGCAGGCATTGGTGAGTAATTGCCGTTTGATAGCACTGCCAACGACACTTTCCATCACTTTGCTGATAGGGCACTAATTGGCCGGATTGGATTTGTCCTGCTTTTTGTGGACAGGACATACGTGGGCAATTTTCCACTTTGTGGAAGATATGCCAGTGTTGTAGCTTTATGGAACAGCTTGGCTAGAGGCGCAGCACAAGTCTTCAGCACTACATCCGGGATGTTGTCAGGCCCCTAGCCTTTGCTATATCCAGTGTGCTCAGCGGTTTCTTGATATCATGTGGAGTGAATCAAATTAGCTGAAGACTGGCTTCTGTGTTGGTGGGGACCTCAAGAGTAGGCCAAGATGGATCATCCACAGAAGTACCCAGGGATGGTGATGGAGGAGTCTGGGACATTGGCTGAAAGTTATGATTCTGAGTATGACTATATCAGGCTTGACTAGTCTGTGGGACAGTTCTCCCAATTTTGGCACAAATCCCCAGAGGAGGACTTTGCAGGGTCCAAATCCGATGTCTGAGTCGATGCCAAGAGGTCCGTCGGGTTTTATTCTTATTATACTTTGCCGTAGTGGTTTGGTACAACTGAGTGGCCAGGTAAGGATAGCATTCGTGATCCAGCTGGGTTTTTACAACAATCCAGCAGTTACATTCTATTACTAATGCCAGCTTTTTATTCCAGATTTATTTAATTAACTGAACTTAAGTTCCCCAGCCACCATAATATGATTTGAACTCATGTCTCTGGATCATTAGGCCAGGCCTCTGGATTACTAGTCCAGTAACATAACCACTTTGCTACCATTCCTGTTAGTTGAGCTCAGAGGCCAGCAAGGACAGCATTTGAGAAGTCATGCCTGGAGATGACAGGAAAAAGTAAATATGCATTTGAAGCAGAGAAATATACAGTACAGGGCTTTACATAAGAACATAAGAACATAAGAAATGGGAGCAGGAGTAGGCCAATCGGCCCCTCGAGCCTGCTCCGCCATTCAATAAGATCATGGCTGATCTGATCCTAACCGCCAATCCACTATCACAGAACCATCTCCTGAATCTAACAGAATTAGAAACACGAAATAGGAGCAGGATCAGGCTACACGACCCCTGGGCCCACTCCGCTACCCACAGGGCCATGACTGATCCGAACCTAGACTCATGTCCAAATTCCTGCCCGCTCCCCGTAACCCTTAATTCCCTTTACTTCTAGGAAACTGTCTATTTATGTTTTAAATTTATGTAATGATGTAGCTTCTACAGCTTTTTGGGGCAGCATATTCCATGGACCTACCACCCTCTGAGTGAAGTAGTTCCTCCTCATCTCAGTTTTGAAAGAGCAGCCCCTTATTCTAAGACTATGCCCCCTAGTTCTAGTTTCACCCATCATCGGGAACATCCTCCCCGCATCCACCCAATCCAACCCCTTCACAATCTTATATGTTTCAATAAGATCGCCTCTCATTCTTCTGAACTCCACTGAGTAGAGTCCCAATCTACTCAACCTCTCCTCATATGTCCATCCCCTCATCCCCGGGATTAACCGAGTGAACTTTCTTTGTACTGACTCGAGAGCAAGTATGTCTTTTCTAAAGTATGGACACCAAAACTGTATGCAGTATTCCAGGTGCGGTCTCACCAATACCTTGTACAACTGAAGCAATACCTCCCTATTTTTATATTCTATCCCCCTAGCAATGAAAGCCAACATTCCATTGGCCTTCTTAATCACTTGCTGCATCTGTATACTAACCTTTTGAGTTTCGTGCACCAGGACCCCCAGATCCCTTTGTACTTCAGTACTTTCCAGTTTCTTGCCATTAAGATAATAACTTGCTCTACGATTTTTCCTGCCAAAGTGCATAACCTCACACTTTCCAGTATTGTATTCCATCTGCCAAATCTCTGCCCACTTACTTAGCCTGTCTATGTCCCCTTGCAGGTTTTTTATGTCCGCCTCACTCACTACTTTCCCCTCCATCTTAGTATCATCTGCAAACTTTGATATGTTAAACTCGGTCCCCTCCTCCAAATCATTAATATAGATTGTAAAGAGTTGGGGACCCAGCACTGACCCCTGTGGAACACCACTAGTTACTGATTGCCAGTCTGAGAAGGAACCATGTATCCCAACTCTCTGCCTTCTGTTAGATAGCCAATCCTCTATCCATGCCAGAATATTACCCCCAATCCCGTGATTTTTTATCTTAAGCAATAATATTTTGTGTGGCACCTTGTCAAATGCCTTTTGGAACTATAAATACACTACGTCCACTGGTTCCCCTTTATCCACCCTATATGTTACTTCCTCAAAGAACTCCAGCAAATTTGTCAAACATGACTTTCCCTTCATAAAACCATGCTGACTTTGTCCTATTAAATTATGATTATCCAAATGTCCTGTTACTGTCTCCTTAATAATGGACTCCAAAATTTTACCTACCACAGATGTTAGGCTAACCGGTCTATAGTTTCCAGCCTTCTGTCTACTGCCCTTTTTAAATAAGGGCGTTACATTAGCAGTTTTCCAGTCTGCCGGGACCTTTGCCGAGTCCAGGGAGTTTTGGAAAATTATTACCAATGCATCCACAATCCCTACCGCCACTTCACTCAAGACCCTAGGATGTAAGCCATCCGGTCCAGGTGATTTATCCGCCTTGAATCCCATTATTTTACCGAGTACCACTTCCTTAGTGATTTTGATCGTGCTTAGCTCCTCCCCCGCTATAGCCCCCTGTTTGTCCAGTGTTGGGATATTCTTAGTGTCCTCTACTGTAAAGACTGATACAAAATATTCATTCAGTGTTTTTGCCATCTCCATATTTCCCACCATTAATTTCCCGGTCTCATCCTCTAAGGGACCAACATTTACTTTAGCCACCCTTTTTCTTTTTGTATAACTATAAAAACTCTTACTATCTGTTTTTATATTTTTTGCTAATTTACTTTCATAATCTATCTTCCCTTTCTTAATTAATCTTTTTGTTATTTTTTGCTGTCTTTTAAAGTTTTCCCAATCCTCTATCCTCCCACTAGATTTGGCTACCTTATATGCCCTTGTTTTTAGTCGAATACTATCCTTAATTTCTTTACTTAGCCACGGATGGCTGTCTTTTCTTTTACACCCTTTTCTTCTCAGTGGAATATATATTTTTTGGAAGTTGCAAAATAACTCCTTAAATGTACACCATTGATCATGTATCGTCTTACCCTTTAATCTATTTTCCCAATCCACTCTACTCAATTCCGCTCTCATACCTTCATAGTCTCCTTTATTCAAGCTTAGCACGCTTGTTTGAGATCCAACCTTCTCACCCTCTAATTGAATATGGAATTAAACCATGTTATGGTCACTCATTCCAAGGGGATCCTTTACTAGGACATTTTAAATTAATCCTGTCTCGTTACACAGGACCAGATCTAAGGTTGCTTGCCCCCTGGTCGGTTCAGTTACATACTGCTCAAGAAACCCATCCCTAATACACTCAATGAACTCATCCTCGAGGCAGCCCTGCCCAATTTGATTTGTCCAATTAATATGATAGTTAAAATCCCCCATAATTATAGATGTTCCCTTATTACAAGCCTCAACTATTTCCTGATTGATACTCCGTCCAACAGAGTTGCAACTGTTCGGAGGCCTGTAGACTACGCCCACTAGTGTTTTTTTCCCCTTATTATTCCTTATCTCCACCCAAACTGTTTCATTATCCTGATCTTTTGACCCAATATCATTTCTCTGTATTACAGTGATTCCTTCCTTTATTAACATAGCCACCCCACCTCCCCTTCCTTCCTGCCTGTCCTTCCTGATCGTTAAATAACCTGATATGTTTAATTCCCAGGCATTGTCACCCTGCAGCCATGTTTCTGTAATGGCCACAAGATCATACCCATGTGTAGTTATTTGTGCCATTAACTCGTCTATTTTGTTACGAATGCTACGTGCATTCAGATAGAGAACTTTCAAATATGTTTTGTGACACTTAGTTCCTGCTTTTGTCCTTTTTATTACTTTACCTTTTACTCCATACCTTCTGCCCCTTCCTGACACGCTCTGGTTTTTAATTTCCCCACTGCTACCTAAGTCTATGACCTTCTCTGTTGTCATTTTTATTATTTGCTCTCTAGGAACCTCCCCCCAACTAGTGAGTTTAAAGCCCTCTCTACAGCCCTAGTTATATGATCCGCCAGGACTCTAGCCCCAGCACTGGCCAAGTGAAGCCCATCCCAACGGAACAGCTCCCTCCTGCCCCAGTACTGGCGCCAGTGTCCCAGGAAGCAAAACCCATTTCTCCCACACCAGTCTTTGGGCCACGCATTTAACTCTCTAATTTTATTTGTCCTAGCCAAATTCGCTCGTGGCTCAGGTAATAATCCAGAGATTATTACCCTTGAGGTTCTGTCTTTTAATTTGACCCCTAGCTGCTCATACTCCTTTAACAGAACCGGCTTCCTAGTCCTATCTACGTTGTTTGTACCAACATGGACCACGACAACTGGATCCACCCCCTCCCACTGCAAGTTTCTTTCCAGCCCAGAGGAGATGTCCTTAACCCTGGCACCGGGTAGGCAACACAGCCTACGGGACTCTCGCTCTCGGCTGCAGAGAACTCTATCTATCCCCCTAATAATACTAACCCCTACCACTACAACATTTCTATTTACTCCCCCCTCTTGAATGGCCCCCTGTTCCACGGTGCTGTGGCCAGGTTGCTCATCCTCCCTGCAGTCCCTGCTCCTGTCCCCACAGGGAGTAAGAACCTCAAACCTGTTGGACAAAAGCAAGGCTGCGGCTCCTCCAACACTACCTCCTGGATCCCCATACCTGCCTCACTCGTAGTCACACCGTCCTGTCCCTGACCATGGGCTACATCTGAATTAATTAACTTCGTAGGTGTGACCATCTCCTGAAACACAGAGTCCAGGAACTTCTCCCCCTCCCTGATGTGTCGCAGTGTCTGAAGCTCAGACTCCAGCTCATCAACATGGAGCTGGAGTTCCTGTAGCAGCAGACACTTGTCACAGACATAATCACCGTGAGCCTCAATGGGGTTCATCGGCTCCCACATCTTGCAACAGTAACACATCACCTGCTCCATTCTATGTAATTAATTAAATTTTTTATTGTTAGTTATGGACACCCTCTGCCCGATTATATATGCTAATATCCCCTTTAATTAATTGGATTTAAATTAAATCAATCCCTCTAATTACACCAGTTAAATGGTTCACCAACAGTCACTCTGCACCAGAAAGGCCTTATTAACTGCAACCCACAGAGTTAAAGTTTGAAAAGAGCACCTAACACCCCACTTACCCTAACTCACACTTACCCAAACTCACAGCACTCTTTGATGACCTCGCACTCAGTGCTTGCTCGCACTAGCAATGCTCTTTTTATACTGTTTGTTTGTTTACAGCCAAATGAGTCACCCCTGCTGATTGGTTAGAAAACTGGTTTTCACTGCCTGCTGTGCCAATTTACTCCTACTGCAGTGTAACCTTGTTTTACTCTTCTTAAACCAACAGAATCCCAAATACTTAACTTTTCCCCTTTACTTAAACTGCTTAAGTAATCTTATCAAGAATGATTTAAAGAGAAATAACAATTAAAGAACTCTCACACTTACCCAAACTCACAGCACTCTCTGCTGACCTCGCACTCAGTGCTTGCTCGCACTAGCTTTGGGGTGAGAGCAGGGCAGTGGGATTCATTTTGGACTGCTCCAGCAAAGAGCCGGCACAGGAGCAATGGGCCGAATGGCCTCCTTTAGTGCTGTGAACTTTAATGGAAGATTTCCTATGTTTGCTATTTCTAGCAAACTTGTAAAAGTCAAACATGTTTATTATTTCACAAAAAAAGTGATCAGAACTAATTTCCCAGATGTGCTAGAATTCAGATATATTTATGGCATTGTTAATGAATCTGTTATTTTCTTTCTCGGTCCCATTTGGGTTTCAACCAGCTAACCCATTTTAAATTTCCTCCCAAGAGCTCCATCTTATAATGTTAATATTATAAAGAGGTTCAATAAATACCACAGGATATTGGGGTATGGTCCTCAAAAATGTTTTTATGTGTTCATGGGATGTAGGTGTTGCTGGCAAGGCCAGCATTTATTGTCCATCCCTAATTGCCCTTGTGAAGGTGGTGGTAAACCACCTCCTTGAACTGTTATAGTACAACTCAGTGCCATGTCAGAGGGCAGTTGAGAGTCAACTGCATTGCTGTGGGTCTGGAGTCACATATAGTCCAGACCAGATAAGGACAGCAGATTTTTTTCCCTAAAGGACATTAGTGAACCAGATGGGTTTTTACAACAATCAGGTTGTTTCATGGTTGCTGTTGCTGATACTAGCTTTTTATTCCAGATTTATTTAATTAACTGATTTTAAATTCCCCAACAGCTATGATGAGAGTTAAACTTCATGTTTCCAGATCTTGAGTACAGGCTTTTAGGATTACTAGTCCAGTAACATAACCACTATACTACCGTTCCCCTATGGAAACTATAGCCATGCTGGAGAAGAGCAGTATAGGAAATTTTAAAAATAACCCAGCCAAATAGTGATAAAAATGTTTTAACTGATTAGCAAGCTGTCTTAAATATCAATCTCCTGCTTGATGGGCACAGTTACCATCTCTTACCAGGGACGTAATTGTTAAACCCAGAAACCCATCAGACAGACTGAGTACTTGAGTCAGCCTTGGCTCAGTGGTAGCACTCTTGCCTGAGTAAAAAGGTTGTGGGTTCAAGTCCCACTCCATTTCATACCACTTGTTTTTCTTTCTGCTAACCACAGTAAGGCTAGCCAACTAAAATATACTTCTTTAAATTTATTTTTGTTTATTTTATTTTGGCAGTCTCCCATGCTACAATTTGATTTTCTTCTGAATGAAAAGTCAGTTGCCCTGTATACATAAGATACTGCTAAATTAAACTCCCTGTATAAATTGCTACACACCTAAATAGCTATCACCCTCTGTCACCACACCCTTTATCATGCCAGCACTATGAACAGGAAGAATAACTCAAGCACCACTAAGACGATTGCACCAGTCATGCTTGTATTAAACTGTCTGTATAACAGAAATATAACATTATACGAGCTTCTTAGTATAAAGTTATAGAAAAGCTTGAATACCAAACGATTAGCATAACTGCCTCAAATCACACCATATCAGCACAAACAAAACAATCACAATCTAGTAGGTAGCAACAATGTAAGATAGATTTAGCTGTGAGAGATCTACATATGAATAAGGGTTAATTTTGACTTTAGGCGATAGTGTAAAGCAAGCGATATCAAATCATCAGATTTTCATTTCCATTATCGCTCAATGTCAAAATTATTATCTTTTGAGTATCACTCACACAAGGAGATCCGATTTCTGAGAGAGGCCTTTGAGGGCAGATCTGGGGCCAGGGAAAGCTCCCACCAGCTCCATCGATTTTGGCCCTGCCCCATATTGCAAGGTCAGGGACATTGGCCCACTGTTGGTAGGCACTACGTTATTTACAGGTGGAAGGGAGAGAATTGGCAGCATGGCCCCAGAAATGTTAACCCAAGCTTTCACAAATCCAGGTGTACACCCATATGTGTGTGTGTGTGTGCTATGATCAGCCAGGTGATATATGGGGAGATATTCCACTGTAGTGCCCCTAGCATACATATCAGGAAATTGGGTGGTCCCCAGCACATGATTTGGCATCCATAAAATCACAGGCTGAGGCAGTGGTGGGGGGGGGGGGGGGGGCGGTGGTCTGAAATTTCCAAACATGTCCCTGATGTGTGCCAGGAGAACCACAGCAGAAAATCTGACCTATGATTTATTTATATCAAAAGAGCGAGAGCAGGCTGGCAAAAGGCAGGAGCAGGTTTGTTACTCAATGGCAATGGTCATAAGTGAGTCATGGTCAGTGCACGAGTGAGTAAAAGGATAATTACTAGTCCTAGCGCCTTTAGGGCTACCCCGGATCAGGTGTATTCCTCAGATGTTCACTTTCAACTAAAGTTTGAGGTAGAGGAATCCTAAAGTCGCTTAATTGGGTCTAAAGGTCAGGGCTATCTCTCCCTAAAGGAAAGGAACAACCTGAAAAAGTCACCATCCTCCAGATAGCACTTTTAATAAGTTTGGCTGGACTGCAACATTCCGGATATTATGAGGGTCCGGAAAACTCCCCCAGAATTCTGCAACTCCTCAACAAAGAATGTACAGAGATTGAGTTCGCGAGTTTGATACAGAAGTATTATGTGAGACAATTCTAAAAATATATAGATTTATTAAAGTACCGACATATAATTTACAATTGGTGAGTCAATCGCAACATTAACAGTTCCAAAAAGAGAAAGCTTTACAATTCTATTAGCAGAGAACCTACTCTCAAATCTTAACTTTGCTTCAGTTTTACAGTTCTTAGTTTATTCAGGATATCCACCAAAATCAAATACAGTACCTTAATCCCCGAGGTACAAAGAGTTGTAGACTTACAGAGCTAATATGTGAAGGCAAAAGGGAATATGGCAAGGCTGGAAGGCATTTATTTTAATGCAAGGAGTCTTGCAAATAAGGTGGATGAACTGAAGTTGTTGTTGAACACATGGGAGTACGATATTGTTGCCATCACGGAGACATGGTTGAGGGAGGGTCAGGACTGGCAGCTCAATATTCCGGGGTATAGAATCTTCAGGCGAGACAGAGGGGGGTGTAAAAGGGGAGGGGGTGTTGCAATGTTAATTAAGGAGTCAATTACTGCTGTAAGGAGGGATGATATATTAGCGGGTTCCTCAAATGAGGCCCTATGGGTAGAACTTAAAAACAAAAAGGGGGCAATCACTTTGCTGGGAGTGTACTATAGGCCCCCAAACAGTCAGGGGGAGATAGAGGAACAGATATGTAGGCAAATCTCAGAGAAGTGTGAAAATAATAGGGTAATAATAGTGGGGGATTTCAACTTCCCCAATATAAATTGGGATAGTCAGAGTGTGAAAGGCTTAGAGGGTGCAGAATTCTTAAAGTGCATCCAGGAGAGCTTTTTGAGCCAACATGTAGAAAGTCCTACAAGAGAGGGGGCGGTACTGGACCTAATTCTGGGGAATGTAGCCGGGCAAGTGGTGGAAGTATCAGTAGGAGAGCATTTTGGCGATAGTGACCATAATTCGGTGAAATTTAAGGTGGTCATGGAAAAAGACAAAGACGGCCCGGAAATAAGGGTTCTAAATTGGGGGAAGGCCGATTTTAATATGATAAGGCAGGATCTGGCCAAAGTGGACTGGGAGCAGCTACTTATAGGAAAATCCACATCAAAACAGTGGGAGACTTTCAGAAGGGAAATAGAGAGAGTACAGCGCCAACAAGTTCCTGTAAAGGTCAAGGGTGGGACCAACAAGCAAAGGGAACCTTGGATGACAAGGGAGATACAAAAATACATTAGAAATAAAAGGGGGGCTTTTGGCAGTTACAAAAGACTAAAGACGGAAGAAGCCCTAGAGGAGTATAAAAAGTGCAGGGGCATACTTAAAAAAGAAATTAGGAGGGCGAGGAGGGGCCATGAAATAACACTGGCGAGCAAAATGAAGGAAAATCCTAAGATGTTTCATAAGTATATTAAGGGCAAGAGGATAACCAGGGAAAGGGTAGGGCCCATTAGGGACCAAAGTGGCAATCTGTGTGTAGAGCCAGATGATGTAGGCGGGGTTTTAAATGAATTTTTTGCATCTGTGTTCACTATGGAGAAAGACGATGCAGACATAGAAATCGGGCAAGGGGACTGTGACATACTTGAACATATTAGCATCGAGAGGGAGGAGGTGCTAGCGGTTTTAGCAGGCCAAAAAGTGGATAAATCCCCAGGCCCGGACGAGATGTATCCCAGGCTGCTGTGGGAGGCAAAGGAGGAGATTGCAGGGGCTCTGACACAAATTTTCAGAACCTCTCTGGCCACAGGGGATGTACCAGAGGACTGGAGAACAGCTAATGTAGTACCATTATACAAGAAGGGTAGCAGGGATAAACCAGGGAATTACAGGCCAGTGAGCCTAACATCTGTGGTAGGGAAATGATTGGAAAAAATTCTGAGGGACAAAATTAGTCTCCACTTGGAGAGGCAAGGATTAATCGGGGATAGTCAGCATGGCTTTGTCAAGGGTAAATCATGTCTGACAAATCTGATTGAATTTTTCGAGGGGGTGACTAGGTGTGTGGATGAGGGAACTGCTGTGGATGTGGTTTACATGGACTTCAGTAAAGCTTTTGACAAAGTCCCGCATAGGAGACTGGTCAAGAAGGTAAGAGCCCATGGGATCCAGGGTGCCTTGGCGCGTTGGATCCTAAACTGGCTGAGTGGCAGGAGGCAGAGGGTGATGGTCGAAGGTTGCTTTTGTGACTGGAAGCCTGTGTCCAGTGGGGTACCTCAGGGATCGGTGCTGGGTCCCTTGTTGTTTGTGATCTACATAAATGATTTGGATGAGAATGTAAAAGGGATGATCAGTAAGTTTGCAGATGACACGAAAATTGGTGGGGTGGTAAATTGCAAGGAGGAAAGCCTCAGGCTACAGGACGATATAGACGGGTTGGTCAGTTGGGCGCAAAAGTGGCAAATGGAATTTAACCCTGAAAAGTGCGAGGTGATGCATTTTGGACGGACAAATAAGGCAAGGGAATACACAATGAGTGGTAGGACCCTAGGAAGTACAGAGGGTCAGAGGGACCTTGGTGTACATGTACATAGATCTCTGAAGGCAGCGGAACAGGTAGATAAGGTGGTTAAAAAGGCATATGGGATACTTGCCTTCATTAGCCGAGGCATAGAATATAAGAGCAGGGAGGTTATGATGGAGCTGTACAAAACGCTGGTGAGGCCACAGCTGGAGTACTGTGTGCAGTTCTGGTCGCCTCACTATAGGAAGGATGTGATTGCTTTGGAGAGGGTGCAGAGAAGATTCACCAGGATGTTACCTGGGATGGAGCGCCTCAGCTATGAAGAAAGACTAAACAGGCTGGGGTTGTTTTCCTTGGAGCAAAGAAGGCTGAGGGGGGACCTGATTGAGGTGTACAAAATGATGAGGGGCATAGATAGGGTAGACAAAGAGGAACTTTTCCCCTTAGTAGGGGGGTCAATAACAAGGGGGCATAGATTCAGGGTAAGGGGCAGGAGATTTAGAGGGGATTTGAGGAGGAACTTTTTCACCCAGAGGGTGGTTGGAATGTGGAACTCAATGCCTAAAAGGGTGGTAGAGGCAGGAACCCTCACAACATTCAAGAAGCATTTGGATGAGCACTTGAAATGCCATTGCATACAGGGCTATGGACCAAATGCTGGAAAATGGGATTAGACTGGACAGGGATGGATGGGCGGCGCAGACACGATGGGCCGAAGGGCCTCTTTCTGTGCTGTAAAACTCTATGGCCTAGAAATTGGGTTTTGGCTTAGCCAGGGCTTTAGCGCCGGAAGTTAGTGCCGGCGCTAAGTCCCCCTGCGCGCGCCAAAAATTCAGCAGGGCCGCGCCCAAACGGCTGCCGGCGCTACTGAAGGGTCTTTGCGGCGGTAAATCGGCGCTAACTGCCGTTTCGCGCCGCAATTCCGGCGCTGCGGCACCCGATGCGGTGCGGCAGGCTCGGGAAGTGCAGGCCTCCTCCTTCCGTTAAGGAGGAGCTGCCTGCACCCGGCCGCGGCCCGCGCAAATCTGTCTAAAAATGAGCCCGGCACCTCGGACAAGTGCCGGGCTTGCATCTGTTCCGGGGGGTGGGGGGGAGAAGTCCGGGGAGGGAGCTGCGGGCAGGCGGCCGGCGGGAAAGCGGCCGGCCGCCGTGGGGCCTTTAATGCGCCGGCGCAAACTCATGCAAGACTCTGTTGCCAGAGTCTTAGTTGCGGCTGCCACGGGCGAGGCGGCCGCAACTGAATTTCGGCGCTAGGGCCCGTCGGCATGGCAACCGGGATGCTGCGCACACCGATGACGTCATCGGTGCCGGCGCAGCGCTACCGGTGCAACGCCGATTTAGGGCCCCAGGGAATTTTTAAACTGGCCATAACTCTGGCGCTAGTCCCTCTAGCGCCTCAAAAGCGGCGCTAAGGCAACTGAATTTCTAGGCCTATGACTCTATGACTCTAATCATTTTGCCCCTTTAAGCGAGTCTATTATCCCATTTGAGAGTTCAATTTTTATAACCTTTCCCATTGGTATTGCCTTTAAGGTTTTCTGCTGATGTAAGCTAATTATCTCTAGTCATTTTTCTGCTGACCCTTGCAGTTCTTACAGTCACCTCAGCTGGTAGTACTACAGAACTATGGCCTAGAAATTCGGTGGTGCCCCATTTGGGGTGCCAAGCTTGGTTGGGCACCAGAAGTCCCGGCCCAGAAGGAGCCGATTGCGCCAGTGCGATATTCAGTTTCAGCACCCCAAACGGAAGCGGGGCGCTTCTCGAGGTGCCCCGCATCCCTCTTGGGGCACTGAAACTGAATATCGCAGTGCAACGTGCTGCAGCGCCACACACTGTGGCACAGCATGATGTGGTACTGCAGACCTTCCTCCCCTTCTTAAAGGGGAGGGGCCTGCACCAGCGCGATCAGAGATCGCGAGTGCCGGCAAAAGAGCCCGGCACTGAGGAGAGGTGCCTGGCTCTTGGGACACAGCCGGCACTGCCCGGGGGGGGGGCTCAGGAGGCCGGGGACGGCGGCGCAAGGAGGTGCTGGCAGGCAGCCAGCAGAAAAAATGGCCGCCCCGCACCTCCCCTTTAATTAGTGCCACTACCGCCGCAGGTCATCCCCCCTGAACCGGTCACAGATTGCGACCGGCGTTACAGCGGGGGGCGTGACCCAATATCACGATCGGGGCGGTAGCGGGGCGCTGCGCACACTGATGATGTCATCGGTGGCGGCGCAGCGCTACAGGCTAACGCTGCCATTAGCACCCCGCTAAATATCGCGGGAGGCATGGCCAGTGGCGCTAAAGCCACTAATGCCCTCTTTGGGCGCTAACTGGTGGCGCAGCCCACTGAATTTCTAGGCCTATGTCTCTTCTCTAGGTGTGTTAAGTGACGTAATAAAACTCACTACGCACTTGGTTTGAGCATAAAGCAAGGCTTTAATCAACTTGTCTCAGAACATGGAGGTCTAGTTATACTTCACTAGTTCCTTGTCTTACAAAATGTCCCTGGCAAGCTGGGGCCGATGCCCGAGTATTTATGCTCCTTGGACGGCGCCACCAGCTGGCCGTCCAGCATTATTTCATGAGTAGTTTCTTGATGAATGATGAGATTTATAACACTAAGCTTATCATAAAAAAACGATGTAACTGCAGGTGTGTTTTACTTGGTATCATCTTTATGAAGGCAGATGTTTGTTACTTTTCTGTGCTCCTTTACGAGGTGTAAATTAGAACACCTTGTATCGGGCAACTATTGTCTTGTTCCCAAAGATTCAGACTTCCAGGAGCCTTTAACCTTCTGTTTCAATAAGGTTATTGATTCAGTGTCAACAACTTATCTTATCTTAATAGCCAGAATGTATCACAGCTTTTTCATCATTAGGTTTCTAGATTTCCAGACCCAGTTTGTCATGTTTTAATAAGGCCAGAATTCTTTCATAGAATGATGTATTTTTCTGAATAGGTTATATTGCTTATTCCTTCACACCCCCCTCTTGACCGAAAAATGAACTGGAGGATCAAGACAGAGTTTGATCAATGTTACTAATAAGGTTACAATAGCACGTTAATTTCACGAGATTCACAAGAGCCTAATCAAGTGCTACATGAAAAATCCTTTTAAGTCATCCCAGGACAATGTTTTGCCTTATTTTAAATTGAACACAAATTAAAAGGATGACAGGTACATTGTCATGCAATTAGCGAAACAACATGTACTTAGAATGTCCAATTGGCATATGTACATTCCGTAGAGGTCAGTTATTC